>NC_044980.1:56882980-57550282 GCF_008728515.1 Papio anubis | reverse complement strand
GTCCCCATCTTTGTGGTTTTATCTGCCTCTGGTCTTTGATGATGGTGATGTACTGATGGGGTTTTGGTGTGGGTGTCCTTCCTGTTTGATAGTTTTCCTTCTAACAGTCAGGACCCTCAGCTGTAGGTCTGTTGGAGATTGCTTGAGGTCCACTCCAGACCCTGTTTGCCTGGGTGTCAGCAGCAGAGGCTGCAGAAGATAGAATATTGCTGAACAGCGAGTGTCCCTGTCTGATTCTTGCTTTGGAGTCTTCCTCTCAGGGGTGTACTCTGCCGTGTGAGGTGTGGGGTGTCAGTCTGCCCCTAGTGGGGGATGTCTCCCAGTTAGGCTACTGAGGGGTCAGGGCCCCACTTGAGCAGGCAGTCTGTCTGTTCTCAGATCTCAACCTCCGTGTTGGGAGATCCACTGCTCTCTTCAAAGCTGTCAGACAGAGTCGTTTGCATCTGCAGAGGCTTCTGCTGCTTTTTGTTGTTGTTGTTGTTGTTGGTTAGCTGTACCCTGTCGCCAAAGGTGGAGTCTACAGAGACAGGCAGGCCTCCTTGAGCTCCTGTGAGCTCCACCCAGTTTGAGCCTCCCAGAGGCTTTGTTTACCTACTTAAGCCTCAGCAATGGTGGGTGCCCCTCCCCCAGCCTTCACTGCTGCCTTGCAGTTAGATTGCAGACTGCTGTGCTAGCAATGAGGGAGGCTCCATGGGCGTGGGGCCCTCCTGGCCAGGTGTGGGATATTATCTCCTGGTGTGCCTGTTTGCTAAGACCCTTGGTAAAGCGCAATATTGGGGTGGGAGTTACCCGATTTTCCAGGTGTTGTGTGTCTCAGTTCCCCTGGCTAGGAGAAGGGATTCCCTTCCCCCTTGGGCTTCCCAGGTGAGGTGATGCCTCACCCTGCTTCAGCTCTCGCTGGTTGGGCTGCAGCAGCTGACCAGCACCAATTGTCTGGCACTCCCTAGTGAGATGAACCCAGTACCTCAGTTGAAAATGCAGAAATCACCTGTCTTCTGTGTTGCTTGCGTTCGAGCTGGAGACTGGAGCTGTTCCTATTCGGCCATCTTGCTCTGCCCCTCACATTCTTCTCTTTCACACATGGATTGTTCTCAAGGATAGACCATATGTTATGTCACAAAACAAGTCTTACAACATTCAGGAAAATGGAAATAATATCAAGAATCTCCTCTGACCACAATGGAATAAAACTAGAAATCAACTACAAGAAGGATTTTGGAAAATATACAAATTCATGGAAATTAAACAATATGCTCCTGAATGACCAGTGGGTCAATGAAGAAATTAAGAAGGAAATTGAAAAATTTCTTGAAACACATGATAAGGCAACCCCAATAAACAAAAACCTATGGGATACAGCAAAACAGTTCTAAAAGGGAAATTTACAGCTATAAGCACCTACTTCAAAAAAACAAAAAGAAAAACTTCAAATAAATAACCTAACAATGCCTTAATGAACTAGAAAAGCAAGAGCAAAACAAACCCAAAATTAGTAGAAGAAAAGATAAAGATCACAATAGAAATAAATAAAATTGAAATGAAGAAAACAATACAAAATATCTACAAAATAAAAACTTGGTTTTTTGAAAAGATAAACAAAAATGATAAACTTTTAGCCAGACCAATGAAATAAAAGAGAAAAGACCCCAATAAATAAAATCAGAGATGAAAAAGGAAACATTCCAGCTGATACTGCAAAAATTCAAAGCATCATTAGTGGCTACTATGAGCAACTAAATGCCAATAAATTGGAAAATCTAGAGGAAACAGTTAAATTCCTACACACATCAACCTTTTTCATCATATAAAAATTGAACCATGAAGAAATACAAAACCCGAACAGATCAATAACAAGTAGCAATATTGAAGCCATACTACAAAGTCTCCCAGTAAAGAAAAGCCTGATGGCTTAACTGCTGAATTCTACCAAACATTTAAAGAATAACTAATGCCAGTTCTTTTCAAATTGTTCTGAAAAATAGAGGTAGGGAATATTTCCAAACTTATTCTACAAGGTCAGTATTATCCTGATACCAAAACCAGACAAAGACACACCTAAAAAAGAAAACTACAGGTCAATATACCTGATGAAAATTAATGCAAAAATACTCAATAAAATATTAGCAAACTGAATTCAACAATACATTTAAAAGATCATAAAAATATCATTCATCATGACAAGTGGGATTTATACCAGGGATGTAAAACAATGATTTAACATACCCAAATCAATCAATGTGACACATCATATCAACAGAATGAAGGATCAAATTCATGTGATTATTTCAATTAATGCTGAAAAGAATATTTGATAAAATTCAGTATCCCCTCATAATAAAAACCCTCAGAAACTGGGTTTAGAAGGAATATACCTCAACCTAATAAAAGCCATATAATACACAATCATAGCTAGTATCATACTGAATGGGGAAAAACTGAAAGTCTTTCCTCTAAAAGATCTGGAACACAACAAGGATGCCCTCTTTCACCTTCGTTATTCAACATAGGACTGGTAGTCCTAGCTGGAGCAATTAGACAAGAGAAAGAAATAAATGGCATCTAACTTGGAAAGGAGTAAGTCAAATCATCCCTGTGTGCAGATGATATTATCTTATATTTGGAAGAAACTAAATTCTCCATAAGAAAACTATTAGAACTGGTAAATTCAGTAAGGATACAGGATACAAAATCAACATACAAAAACCAGTAGCATTTCTATATGCCAACAGTGGACAACCTGAAAAAGAAATCAAAAACATTAATTTTAGTTACAGTAGCCACAAATAAAATTTAAACACCTAGGAATTAACCAAAGAGGTAAAATATCTCTACAATTAAAACTGTAAAACACTGATGAAATAAGTCGAAGAGGACACCAAAAATGGAAAGATAGTCCATGTTCATGGATTGGAAGAATCAATATTGTTAAAACGTCCAAACTGCCCAAAGCAATCTACAGATGTAATTCAATCCCTATCAAAATACCAATGACATTCTTTATGGAAATAGAAAAAACAATCTGAAAATTTATACGGAACCACAAAAGACCCAGAATAGCCAAAGATATCATAAGCAGAAGAACAAAACTGGAGGGATCACATTACCTGACTTCAAATTATACTACAGAGCTATAGTAACCAAAGCAGCATAGTACTGGCATAAAAACAGATACATAGACCAATTGAGCAAAATAGACCACCCAGAAACAAATTCACACAACTCCATTGAACCCATTTTTGACAAAGGTATCAAGAACTTATGCTGGGGAAAAGATGGTCTCTTCAATAAATGGTGCTGAGAAAACTGGATATCCATATGCAGAACAATGAAACTAGACCCCATCATTCACCATATACAAAAATTTGGATCAAAATAGATTAAAGACTTGAATCTAACATCTTAAACTATGAAACTACTACAAGAAAACATTGGGAAAATTCTCTAGGACACTGATCTGGACAAAAATTTTTTGAATACCCACAAGCATAGGTAACAAAGAAAAGTAGACAAATGGGATCACATCAAGTTAAAAAGGTTCTGCAGAGCAAAAGAAATAATCAACAAAGTGAAGAGACATCCAACAAAATGGGAGAGAATATTTGCAAACTATCCCTTTAACAAGGGATTAATAACTACAATATATAAGGAGTACAAACAACTCTATAGGAAAAAATGTAATAACCCAAATAAAATATTGGCAAAAGATCTGAAAAGACATTTCTCAAAAGAAGATATGCAAATGACAACAAGTTTATGAAAAGATACTCAACATCACTGATCATCAGAGCAATGCAAATCAAAACTATAATGAGACAACATCTCCCCCCAGTTAGAATGACTTTTGTCCAAAATTCAGGCAATAACAAAGGCTGGCAAGGATATGGAGAAAAATACTGATACTTCCTAGATGCTGCAAAAAATACACATCAAATGAAAAACACAGTCACCAACCTAAGAGGACACAGATTCTTTAGAGGAAAAGTCAAACATGAAATACAAGCAAAGGCAGTTGAAAGAGACGCCAAACTTGGTGGTACTTTCAATGCAACAGAACTTCAGAAGAGAGTGAAATTATCTTCAGCCAGATGAGCCATAAAAATCTTGTTGAAACAAGTGAAGCTCAGACCAGAACGTTAAGAGTAAGCAACATTTATGTAGCCAAAGAAAAGTGGAGTGAGCTATGCAAAATTAGTAAGGAAAGGAAGGAAGAAATATAAAGCAGAAGATTGGTGTTAGAAATAAACATAATAGGGAAAAATCATTTTCCTGGGGCAAAGGTTTCTATGAGAAATCATTTACCTAGAATAAAAGACTAAATTGAGCTAAGAAATAAAGTCATTGTTGTATTTGGAAGGACATAATTGGACTCATCAAACATAAAATCTATATGATAATGATCAATATTATAACTCTTACACAATATTGAATTTCTCTATAATGAAGACAGAGACAAAAGAGAATCAACTGAGAAGCAACACAGTGATTGTCATTCCGAGATTCTCTGAAGGTCACCATGTTGTGAGGCCCTTCAAACATCCTCTATATTAGTTTTCCATCACTAATATGTCATTATTTTTCCTCCTTATAAGAAACAGACTGTGATTGTGGAACTCATTGTTTTCTGAATGGGTAGCCTCCAGGTCTGTGTGCCCTTGCCAAAGATGGTAATATCCGCAAATCGTCTGCTAAAAAGGTTAATCTTTATCTGAAAATCTGCTTGCTTGTCTTTTATATTTTTATAAACTTGTCCTTCAGTGATACTGGATGACACCTTGAGTCCACAATTTCTACTATAAGGGAAGTAATAAAAGAAACCTGAGCAATCCTCCACTCCCTGATTGACTCACCCCATCATCTTTCCTAATCCATGAAAGATTCAATGCAAGTTACAACTGGACTTCTAGGCACATATCAGGGTATAAAGAGAGGGAAACTCTGGGAGTGCTGAAATCTCTATCTCACTGAAGAACAGAAGTGGGCCTTTGGTAAAAAAGAGAAAAAGTGATCCTAGGCTTTATCCCACCCAAGAAGAGTCATTTCTTAGGTATATCTAATTAATCAGCACTTCCCATCCTTTGCATTGAAGAATGTTGCAGAAGAGGTGGATAAGGGCTCTAAGATAAAAGTGGTTTTTGAACACCAAGTCTTGGAAATGTCAGGTTATATTGGTTTCATCATGGAAGAACACTCCAGAGCCTGTATTATTCCAAGGAGCATAGAGTATGCAGCAACCGCCAAGCATTTAACCAGGGAACATTTTTTCCCTCACAATGCAAATGTTTCTCTAGCAGCAAAAGTTTCCCAGATGATTTTAAATATAATACAGTCAATTAACTTGCATTTTACAAATCACTATTGCTTATAATTGAAATTTATCATGGAGAATAGAAGGAAAAACTACAGTGCTTGCAACTCAGCTTCAATTCATCTTATATTTACTTTCCTTAAATAATAGATGATAAAAGTGATTGTTAAAAGAATTTACAATAGTAGTGTGCCATTTGGGGTAGAGAAACAGCGGTCGGTACTATTGGACAAAAGCTAGAGATAAGTTCTAAATATACTCAGTGATGCTCAGGTTTTATAGCTATACATTCATTTTCTTAAATTCCAAAAGAACATAATTTTGTTACTAATGGTCTAAAATTCTCAAGCCTCTGACCTATGTTTTCCCAAAGAAACTATCATTTATATCAAATATATCAAATACCAGTTTTCTTACATATAAAGTTCAACTGCTTCATGGCTCATTCTTAGCATCTTTTTGCACTCAAGGAAAAAAATAGTCTTAATGTACACAAATAAACAAAAACTATTTACAACTTTATTGAAATTACCTAAGGCGTATTCCCTTTATCACAAACAACACTTCTTAAAACTCCCTTTCCTGATCTCTTCTCTCACTTTTGCTCATTCACAGCAAGTATCTTCCAGTTTCTCCCAAATGTCCCCCAAATCTCAGCCCCAGTAGAATCGTCCTTTTTATTTTGCCTATTATCTTCTGTCAGTAACTCTATTCTTTATATTGTAAATCTAGCTAAACTTTCAGCCTTCTCCCATGTTTTTCTTTTAGTCTATTACTTCCACTAAATAATTTTCAGCATACTACTAAGGGTGTCTGAATAACTAAGGTTCTTTCCCCTTAAAAGAGTAGCAAAAGAGAGCAGAAATAAATCATTTTCATTAGTACCATAACGAGCATGTGTCTCATGCCTGGAACAGATTGTCTTTATTATAATTCAAAGAATGTAATTCAAAGAATACAGTTTATAATTCAAAGGAGTGATGTATACATAACCTAGTCCAGGGAAGAATTAAAGGACTCAGGAATGTATTTAAAATTATTCTCATGGAACAAAATTAAGGATGAATGGTTACAGGGAAAACAAAACCCTGACAATGGAAACTTTTTAATTTGAAGCTACCATATCTTTGCTAGACTTCCACTTCCAGAAAAATAAAATAGACATAATTTTCTCCATTTCACCTGTTAAGTACAACTAGAAAATCTGGACATTGTATATGAAACAAACATATGAAGATTCTGAAAGCTGGAGAGGAAAAGGTAGACTGACTAGGAAACTTGAGACCCAAGGAACAACAGGGAGGTACATTTTCTGGGTTTTCTTTTTAATTCACAGGTCCTAGACTTGGTGCTAAAGAAGCCAGCAATTTGGTAATGCCAATGAGCAAAAACTAAAGTATCACCATCAAAACAGCTGCTCCCTCCAACCAAAATGCCCGGAAATGAACAGTTTAGCAAGACAGAAAACTGTCAGATAATATCTACTCTTTTCCAGCCAAACACCACAGAGAAAAGTATGTTCCCAATGCCAACTATGCCAGCAAAGGTTCAATGGGGAGCTTAGATTTCCCCTTTAAAGAAGGTGTAACCAGATGCCCCAAACCCCTCACCCTCAGCAGGTGGTATCAGAGAAGGAAGCAATGATTTTCTTTTTGTTTAAGTGATAATGAACTCCCATCCCCCACTGTGTCAGTAGAGACCACTGTGGAAGCCTGGACTTCCCACAAACACACAAAAGTAATGAGTCACCTCTCCTGCTGCACAAGTGAGGGGTGTCAGAGGAGGCCTATGCAGAGTCAAAATTTCCATTACCTCCGAGTGTTAATGAGGTCATCCCCCAATCATGGTGTCAGTGTAGAAGTAACAAGACATTTACCCCCATCCCACTCATAGAGGAATGAGTGGAGACCTGCTGGAGAGCCAGGAATTCAACCTTAATCCAGAAGAAGAAAGGAGTCTCCTCTAACCTGGCTAACCACTGCTGAAGCTGATAAGAGAGTGCCACCGATGTTGAAGCAAGAGCAAGGCATGTGTTTCACATTAACCAACCTAGGCCGCTGCTATTAAATGTAGCCCCTGGTCTCCTAGAGCAGATCCACAGCACAGTTGTTATTGCCCCAAACATGAGCATGCCACCAGGGGCCTAGGTATCATCCTTCCCTTGCCTACCACAGTTGCTGCCTACATACACCATCAGGGAACCTAAAGACAAGCCCCCATAGCCCAAATTTGTTCCGCCAATGCCATAGCATGCAGTTTGGGGGCCTAGGGATTGCCCAGCTCAATCTACCACAGTTGGCACCTGAGCACTCCTTCTGGGGGCCTGGGGTTGAGCCTGCCCACCCTGCCACTATCATCACAGCTTGCATCTATGTGTATGTGCCACCTGCAGACCTGGCAACTGGCCCCGCTCTCGCCCACAGTACCACCAACACCAATGTGCACTGCTTAGTACCTAGAGGGTCATCTCTCCACTGCTACTGCCATTGCCCATGCCTGAGTTGCCCAAAAACCCACCCACCTGCCTGGCTCACTGAACTCACTAACACTGTAGCCAACATACATTGCTCTGGGCTCAAAGACAGGCATTCTCAGCCCACCACTGCCACCACTGCAGCCCAAAGACTGACCCATCTGGCATTCCAGTCCCAGAAACACTTTACCACAGCCTCAACTAATAATCACACTCAAAGCTGCCAAGAAAGTCATAGATTCCACTAATGCTGTTTAGATCTGAAGAAATCATACAAAGACTACACTACTGCATATACCCAAAATCAAAGTGCTCTACCCAATCAACACCATAGATGAATCTTCAAGAAAAAAATTATCCTCTATGAAAGTAAATTCAAAACCATTGGAAGAAGTGACCGTTACAGCAGATGTGCAGATAGCAATGTAAGAACACAGAAAACCTGAAAAATCAAGGATATATGATACCACCAAAAAACACAGTAATTCTACAGCAACAGATCCCAATCAAAAATAATTTACAAAATCCCAGAAAAAGAATTTACAATATTGATTTTAGTAAAGCTTGACAAGATACAAAATAATTCTGAAAAACAATGCAAAAAAAATCAGAAAAATAATTTATGATCTGAATGAAAAATTTACCAGATAGATATCATAAAAAGAATCTAACAGAAATTATGGAACTGAAGAATTATTGAATGAAATATAAAATTTGTCCAAAAGTTTAAACAACAGATCAGATGAAAGAGAATACAGAATCTCAGAACTTGAAGATAGCTCTTTCAAAATAACCCAGTCAGATGAAAATTTTTTTAAAAAAATTTTTTAAAAGAATGAAAAAAGTCTTTAAGACATATGGCACACCAGGGAGTGACAAAATATTCAAATTACTGGGGTCCCAGAAGGTGAAGAAAGGATGAAAAGGTTAGAAAACCTATTTAAGGAGATAATAGATTAAAATTTCCCAAGCCCAGCAAGAGATTTAGACATCCAGATACATGAGACTAAGTTATCCCCAAACAGATACAATACAAAACAGTCTTCTCCAGGCCAAATTACAATGAAACTCTCTAAAGTCAAAGAGAAAGAGAGAATTCTAAAAACAAGAGACATTAGTCACCTATTAAGGAAGCATCATCAGATGAAAGCAAACGTCTTGGCAGAAACTTTGTAGGCCAGGAGGGAATGAGATATTTAAAGTGTTGGAAGAAAAAATATTGTTAGCCAAGAATACCATACCCACTAAAATCATCCTTCATCAACTAAGAAGAAATAAAATCTTTTCCAGACAAGCAAATGCTAAGGGAATTTATCACTACAAGACCAGGCCTACAAGATATATTCAAAAGAATCCTAACCATGGAAGTAAAATGATGATATTTACTGTTATAAAAACACACGAAACTATAAAACTCACTGGTAAAGCAACACAAATGAGGAAGATAAATGACTTAAATGGTACTACTACAGAAAACCAACAAAGCACAATGAAAAATAGTAAGAAAAAAAGGAAAAAATGATATAGAAAGCAACCAGAAAACAGTTAAAATATGACAGAAACAAAATTTCACATATTGATAATAACTTTTAATATAAATGGATAAATTCTCTACTTAAAAGATACAGACTGGATGAATGGAGGGGGGAAGAATGATCAAACTAATGCTGCCTGCAATAAATGCACTTTATCTGTAAAAACACATATAGCCTGAAAGTAAAACAATGGAAAAAGATATGCAATGCAAACAAAAAAACAAAAACCAACATAAATAGTTATATTTATATCAGATAAAACAGACTTTAAGTCAGAAAACAGTTAATAAAGAAGACAAGTTTATTACATAGTGATAAAGGGATAAATCCAACAAAAGGATATAACAATTCTAAATATATGCACCCAATACTGCAGCACCCTGATTTATAAAGCAAATATTACTAGATCTAAAAAGAGAGATAGACTTCAGTACAATAATAATTGGGGATTTCAACACTCTACTCTCAGCATTAGACAGATCATCTAGATAGAGTATCAACAAAGACCCATTGGATTTAAACTGGGTTTTAGACCAAACGGATCTAACAGACATTAACAGAACATTTTCTCCAACAACAGCAGAATACACATTCTTCTGATCAGCACGTAGAACATTCTCCAGGATAGACCATATGTTAAGACAGAAAATATGTCTCATAAAATTTTTAAAAAACATATCAAGTATCTTCTCAGATAGCAATGAAATAAAACAAGAAATCAATATCAAGAGGAACTTTGGAAATTATACATATACATGAAAATTTAAAACATGTTCCTGAATGACCACTGGGACAATGGATAAATTAGGGTGAAAATCAAAAAATTTCTTGAAACAAATGAAAATGGAAATACAACATATCAAACTCTGTGGGATACAGAAAAGAGAAAATTATAACAATAAAGGTCTACATTTTTTAAAAAGTAGAAAGATTTCAAATAGACAATTTAATGACACTCCTCAGGAATTAGAAAAGTAAGAACAAATCAAACCTAAAATTAACAGAAGAGAAAACTAAAAATCAGCATAACTAAATGAAATAGAGGCTAATGAAACAATATAAAGAATAGAGAGAAACACAAAATTCTTCAAAAAGTTAAGCAAAATTGATAAACTACTAGCTAGACTAACCAAGAAAAGAAGAGATAAGACCCAAATGAACAAGATCAGATATGAAAAAGGAGACAACATAACTGATACCACAGAAATACAAAAGATCATTGGAAACTATTATGGACAACTATATGTCAACAAACTGGAAAACCTAGAAAAAAAAATGGATACATTTCTAGACACATACAACCTAACAAGACTGAATCGGGAAGAAATAGAAAACCTGAACAGAACAATAACAAATATCAAAATTGAGTTAGTAATAAAACAAAGAAAAGCCCAGGACCAGATGTATTCACTGCCAAATTTTACCAAACGTATAAACAAGAACTAATACCTCCTGAAACTATTTTTAAAAATTGAACAGGAGGAAATTCTCCCTAACTCATTCACTGAGGCTAGCATTACCCCAATACCAAAACCCAACAAGAACACACACATACAGAAAAAAAAAAAATCAATATTCTTGATTAACATACAGGCAAAATTCCTCAACAAAATACAGGAAAAACAAAATCCCACAATGCCAAAAAAAAAAAAAAAAAGACACCATGATCAAGTGAGATTTATACCAAAGAATGCAAGGGTGATTCAACATATGCAAATCAAAAAACAGAGTACATCAAATCAAAACAAAGAAAAACACTGAATGCCACATGCAAAGTTTTTTGAAAATGAAGGACAAAACCATATGATCATCTCAATAGGTGCAGAAAAAGCATTTGATAAAACTAAAAATTTTCTTCATGATAAAAACAGCAAACTATGTGTAGAAGTAAGATTCCTCAAAATAATAAAGGTCATATATGATAAATGCACAGCTAACATCATACTGAATGAGTAAAAGTTAAATCCCTTTCCTCTAAGAACCAGAACAGGAGAAGGATATCCACTCTCATTACTGCTATTTAACAAAGTAGTAGAAGTCTTAGAGTAATCAGACAAGAGAAAGAAATAAAAGGCATTCAAACTGAAAAAGAGGAAGTCAAATTGTCCCTCTTTGCAGATGACATAATTTTATATTTGGAAAAATCAAAAGACTCTCCATCAAAAAAAGAACCTCTTAGAACTGATAAATTTAGTAATGTTACAGGACACAAAATCAACATACAAAAATCAGTACAGTTTCTATATACCAATAGTGAAATAACTGAAAAAGAAATAATAAAGGCAATCTCATTTATAATAACTACAAAAAACAACCTAGGAATAAATTTAACCAGGGAGGTGAAAGATCTATACAAGTAAAACTAACTACAGAACACTGATGAAAGCAATTGAAGAGGACAAAAATGGAAAGAGATTTCATATGGATCTAGAATTATGGATCAGAATAATTAATATAATTAAAATGACCATCCTTCCTAAATCAATGTACAGATTCAATGCTACCCCTATCAAAATACCAATGTGATTTTTCACAGAATTAGAAAAACAACGCTAAAATTCATATGGAATGAAAAATGAGCCCAAATAGACAAAGGAACTCTGAGCAAAAATAATAAAGGTGCAAGTATCACATGACCTGACTTCAAAATACATTACAATGTTATGATAACAAAAACAGCATGGTATTGGTATAAAAATACCCACACAGACCAATGGCAAAGAATCAATAACCCAAAAATAAACTCACATATTTATAGCCAACTGATCTTCAGCAAAATCATCAGGAACATACACTGGGGAAAGGACATCCTCTTGAATAAAAGGTGTTGGGAAAACTGGAAACTCATTTGCAGAAGAATAAAACAGGACTATCTTTCACCATATTAAAAAATCAATTCAAAATGAATTGATGACTTAAATATAAGACCTGAAAATATAAAACTGAAGGAAAATACTTCAGAACATTGGTCTAATCAAACATTTTAGATTTTACATCTATGACCTCAAAGACACAAACAACTATAACAAAAACAGACAAATTGAATAATATTAAACTAAAAACCTTCTGTAGAGCAAAGGAAGCAATCAGTGTAGAGACAGCCTGTTGAATGGCAAGAAAAAAATTTGCAAACTATTTATCCAAGAAGGAACTAATAACCAGAATACACAAGAAACTGAAACAACTCAACAATTTAAAAAAAAAAAATCTTATTTTAAAATAGGCAAAGGACATAAATAGCCATTTCTCAAAAGAAGACATACAAATGGTCAACAGGTATGTGAAAAAATTGCTCAAAATCACTAATCATCAGGAAAATGCAAATTAAAACTACAGTCAGATATCTTATTACCAGTTAGAATAGCTGTTATTAAAAGGACAAAAAATAATAGATGCTCATGAAGACATAAAGAAAACATAGGTCTTTAATTTTTTAAGTCAAGTATTTTTAATATTCTTCAAGTGGCATAGAAAATGTCATTGTTTTTCTAATTTATTGACTAATTGATGCTATTGTAAGTGCAATATTGCTACAGAGCTGATACTCATAAAGCTCCATTATATGAAAGAGTCACACCATTTTTTTCTCTGTCCTCTCTACTTTTAAGTTTTGCAACACTCATTTTCTAAACATTATCAATATCCCTAAAAATTAATATAGCTAACACTATCTGCCTTACACCCATACTTTCTCAACTTCAAGCTTCTTTCCCGACTGCAAACTGAGCTGTTCTTACAACTTAGATCTGACTGCTTTATTTTATTTTTTTATTATTATACTCCAAGTTCTAGGGTACATGTGCACAACATGCAGGTTTCTTACATATGTATACATGTGCCATGTTGGTGTGCTGCACCCATTAACTCGTCATTTACATTAGGTATATCTCCTAATGCTATCTCTCCCCCATCTCCCCTCCCCACAATAGGTCCCAAAGTGTGATGTTCCCCTTCCTGTGTCCAAGTGATCTGATTGTTCAATTCCCACCTATGAGTGAGAACATGCAGTGTTTGGTTTTCTGTTCTTGCGATAGTTTGCTGAGAATGATGGTTTCCAGCTTCATCCATGTCCCTACAAAGGACACAGACTCATCCTTTTTTATGGCTGCATAGTATTCCATGGTGTATATGTGCCACATTTTCTTAATCCAGTCTGTCACTGATGGACATTTGAGTTGATTCCAAGTTTTTGCTATTGTGAATAGTGCCGCCATAAACATACGTGTGCATGTATCTTTATAGCAGCATGACTTATAATCCTTTGATACCAACAGTGTAAAAGTGTTCCTATTTCTCCACATCCTCTCCAGCACCTGTTGTTTCCTGACTTTGTAATGATTGCCATTCTAACTGGTGTGAGATGGTATCTCATTGTGGTTTTGATTTGCATTTCTCTGATGGCCAGTGATGATGAGCATTTTTTCATGTATCTGTTGGCTCATAAATGTCTTCTTTTGAGAAGTGTCTGTTCATATCCTTTGTTCACTTTTTGATGGGATTGTTTGATTTTTTTCTTGTAAATTTGTTTAAGTTCTTTGTAAGTTCTGGATATTAGCCCTTTGTCAGATGAGTAGATTGCAAAAATTTTCTCCCATTCTGTAGGTTGCCCGTTCACTCTGATGGTAGTTTCTTTTGCTGTGCAGAAGCTCTTTAATTAGATCCCATTTGTCAATTTTGGCTTCTGTTGCAGTTGCTTTTTGTGTTTCAGACATGACGTCCTTGCCCATGTCTATGTCCTGAATGGTATTACTTAGGTTTTCTTCTAGGGTTTTTACGGTTTTTGGTCTAACATTTAAGTCTCTAATCCATCATGAATTAATTTTCATATAAGGAGTAAGGAAAGGATCCAGTTTCAGCTTTCTAATTATGGCTAGCCAGTTTTCCCAGCACCATTTATTACATAGGGAATCCTTCCCCCATTTCTTGTTTTTGTCAGGTTTGTCAAACATCAGATGGCGGTAGATGTGTGGTATTATTTCTGAGGGCTCTATTCTATTCCTATCTATATCTATCCTTTGGTCTATATCTCTGTTGGTCTATTCTCTGTTTCTACATCTATATCTCTGTCTTTGGTCTATATCTCTGTTTTGGTACCAGTACCATGCTGTTTTGATTACTGTAGCCTCATAGTATAGTTTGAAGTCAGGTAGCGTGATGCCTCCAGGTTTGTTCTTTCAGCTTAGGATTGTCTTGGCAATGCGGGTTCTTTTTTGGTTCCATATGGACTTTAAAGCAGTTTTTGCCAATTCTGTGAAGAAAGTCATTGGTAGATTAATTGGGATGGCAATGAATCTATAAATTATCTTGGGCAGTATGTCCATTTTCACGATATTGATTCTTCCTATCCATGAGCATGGTATATTCTTCCATTTGTTTGTGTCCTCTTTTATTTCACTGAGCAGTGGTTTGTAGTTCTCCTTGAAGAGGTCCTTCACATCCCTTATAAGTTAGATTCCTAGGTATTTTATTCTCTTTGAAGCAACTGTGAATGGGAGTTCATTCATGATTTGGCTTTCTGTTTGTCTGTTATTGGTGTATAAGAATGCTTGTGATTTTTGCACACTGATTTTGTAACCTGAGATTTTGCTGAAGTTGCTTATCAGCTTAAGGAGATTTTGGGCTGAGATAATGGGGTTTTCTAAATATACAATCATGTCATCTGCAAACAGGGACAATTTGCCTTCCTCTTTCCCTAATTGAATATCGTTTATTTCTTTCTCTTGCCTGATTGCCCTAGCCAGAACTTCCAACACTATGTGGAATAGGAGTGGTGAGAGAGGGCATCCCTGTCTTGTGCCAGATATGGTTTGCCAGTATTTTATTGAGGATTTTACATCGATGTTCATCACGGATATTGATCTAAAATTCTCTTTTTTATTGTGTCTCTGCCAGGCTTTTGTATCAGGATGATGTTGGCCTCACAAAATGAGTTAGGGAGGATTCTCTCTTTTTCTATTGATTCGAATAGTTTCAGAAGAAATGGTACCAACTCCTTGTACCTCTGGTAGAATTCAGCTGTGAATCCATCTGGTCCTGGACTTTTTTTGGTTGGTAGGCTATTAATTATTGCCTCAATTTCAGAGCCTGCTATTGGTCTATTCAGGGATTCAACTTCTTCCTGGTTTAGTCTTGGAAGAGTGTAAGTGTCCAGGAAATTATCCATTTCTTCTAGATTTTCTAGTTTATTTGCATAGAGGTGTTTATAGTATTCTCTGATGGTAGTTTTTATTTCTGTGGGGTCGGTGGTGATATCTCCTTTATCATTTTTTATTGCGTCTATTTGATTCTTCTCTCTTTTCTTCTTTATTAGTCTTGCTAGTGGTCTGTCAATTTTGTTGATCTTTTCAAAAACCAACTCCTGGTTTCATTGATTTTTTGGAGGGTTTTTTGTGTCTCTATCTCCTTCAGTTCTGCTCTGATCTTAGTTATTTCTTGCCTTCTGCTAGCTTTTGAATGCGTTTGCTCTTGCTTCTCCAGTTCTTTTAATTGTGATGTTAGAGTGTCAATTTTAGATCTTTCCTGCTTTCTCTTGTGGGCATTTAGTGCTATAAATTTCCCTCTACACACTGCTTTAAATGTGTCCCAGAGATTCTGGTATGTTGTATCTTTGTTCTCATTGGTTTCAAAGAACATCTTTATGTCTGCCTTCATTTTGTTATGTACCCAGTAGTCATTCAGGAGCAGGTTGTTCAGTTTCCATGTAGTGGAGCGGTTTTGATTGAGTTTCTTAGTCCTGAGTTCTAGTTTGATTGCACTGTGGTCTGAGAGACAGTTTGTTATAATTTCTGTTCTTGTACATTTGCTGAGGAGTGCTTTACTTCCAACTATGTGGTCAATTTTGGAATAAGTGTGATGTGGTGCTGAGAAGAATGTATATTCTGTTGATTTGGGGTGGAGAGTTCTGTAGATGTCTATTAGGTCTGCTTGGTGCAGAGTTGAGTTCAATTCCTGGATATCTTTGTTAACTTTCTGTCTTGTTGATCTGTTTAATGTTGACAGTGGGGTGTTAAAGTCTCCCATTATTATTGTGTGGGAGTCTAAGTCTCTTTGTAAGTCTCTAAGGACTTGCTTTATGAATCTGGGTGCTCCTGTATTAGGTGCGTATATATTTAGGATAGTTAACTCTTCTTGTTGATTTGATCCCTTTACCGTTATGTAATGATCTTCATTATGTCTCTTTTGATCTTTGATGGTTTAAAGTCTGTTTTATCAGAGACTAGGATTGCAACCCCTGCTTTCTTTTGTTTTCCATTTGCTTGGTAGATCTTCCTCCATCCCTTTATTTTGAGCCTATGGGTGTCTCTGCATGTGAGATGGGTCTCCTGAATACAGCAAACTGATGAGTTTTGATTCTTTATTCAATTAGCCAGTCTGTGTCTTTTAACTGGACCATTTAGTCCATTTACATTTAAGGTTAATATTGTTATGTGTGAACTTGACCCTGTCATTATGATATTAACTGGTTATTTTGCTTGCTAGTTGATGCAGTTTCTTCCTAGCATTGATGGTCTTTACATTTTGGCATGTTTTTTGCAATGGCTGGTACCGGTTGTTCCTTTCCATGTTTAGTGCTTCCTTCAGGATCTCTTGTAGGGCAGGCCTGATGGTGACAAAATCTCTAAGCATTTACTTGTCTATAAAGGATTTTATTTCTCCTTCACGTATGAAACTTAGTTTGGCTGGATATGAAATTCTGGGTTGAAAATTCTTTTCTTTAAGAATGTTGAATATTGGCCCCCACTCTCTTCTGGCTTGTAGAGTTTCTGCTGAGAGATCTGTTGTTAGTCTGACAGACTTTCCTTTGTGGGTAACCCGACCTTTCTCTCTGGCTGCCCTTAACATTTTTTCCTTCATTTCAACCTTGGTGAATCTGACAATTTTGTGCCTTGGTGTAGCTCTTCTTGAGGAGTATCTTTGTGACATTCTCTGTATTTCCTGAATTTCAATGTTGGCCTGCCTTGCTAGGTTGGGGAAGTTCTCCTGGATAATTTCCTGCAGCATGTTTTCCAATTTGGTTCCATTCTCCCCGTAATTTTCAGGCACACCAATCAGATGTAGATTTGGTCTTTTCACATAATCCCGTATTTCTTGAAGGCTTTGCTCATTTCTTTTTACTCTTTCTTCTCTAAACTTCTCTTCTCACTTCATTTAATCTTCAATCACTGATACTCTTTCCTCCAGTTGATCGAGTCAGTTACTGAAGCTTGTGCATTTGTCAGGTAGTTCTCGTGTCATGGTTTTCGTCTCTACCAGTTCATTTATGGACTTCTCTGCATTGGTTATTCTAGTTATCCATTCTTACATTCCTTTTTCGAGGTTTTTAATTTCTTTGCACTGGTTACGTAGTTCCTCCTTTAGCTCTGAGAAGTTTGATCAACTGAAGCCTTCTGCTCTCAACTCGTCAAAGTCATTCTCCATCCAGCTTTGTTCCGTTGCTGGCGATGAGCTGCATTCCTTTGGATGGGGAGATGCGCTCTGATTTTTTGAATTTCCAGCTTTTCTGCACTGCTTTTTCCCCATCTTTGTGGTTTTATCTGCTTTTGGTCTTTGATCATGGTGACGTACTGATGAGGTTTTGGTGTGGGTGCCCTTTCTGTTTGTTAGTTTTCCTTCTAACAGTCAGGACCCTCAGCTGCAGGTCTGTTGGAGTTTGCTTGAGGTCCACTCCAAACCCTGTTTGCCTGGGTATCAGCAGCCGAGGCTGCAGAAGATAGAATATTGCTGAACAGCGAGTGTTGCTGTCTGATTCTTGCTCTGGAAGCTTTATCTCAGAGGTGTACCCAGCCGTGCAAGGTGTTGAGGTGTCAGTCTGCTCCTAGTGGGGGATGTCTCTTAGTTAGGCTACTGAGGGGTCAGGGACCCACTTGAGCAGGCAGTCTGTCTGTTCTCAGATCTCAACCTCTGTCCTGGGAGAACCACTGCTCTCTTCAAAGTTGTCAGACAAGCACATTTACATCTGCAGAAGTCTCTACTGCTTTTTGTTTAGCTATGCCTTGTCCCCAGAGGTGGAGTCTACAGAGGCAGGCAGGCATCCTTGAGCTGCAGTGGGCTGCACCCAGTTCGAGCTTCCCAGCAGCTTTGTTTACCTACTTAAGCCTCAGCAATGGTGGATGCCCCTCCCCCAGCCTCACTGCTGCCTTGCAGTTAGATCTCAGACTGCTGTGCTAGCAATGAGGAAGGCTCCATGGGCATGAGACCCTCCAGGCCATGCATGGGATTTAATCTCCTGGTGTGCCATTTGCTAAGACCCTTGGTAAAGTGCAGTGTTAGGGTGGGAGTTACCTGATTTTCCAGGTGTTGTGTGTCTCAGTTTCTCTTGGCTAGGAAAAGGAATTCCCTTCCCCCTTGCACTTCCCAGGTGAGGCAATGCCTCACCCTGCTTCACCTCTTGCTGTTTGGGCTGCACCCACTGACCAGCACCAACTCTCCGACATGCCCTAGTGAGATGAACCTGGTACCTCAGTTGATAATGCAGAAATCACCATCTTCTGTGTTGCTCACACTGCGAGCTGGAGGCTGGAGCTGTTCCTATTCGGCCATCTTGGGCCACTCTGAAAACATAGGTCCTATACACTCTTGGTAGAAATGTAAATTAGTATTGTGACTATGAAAAACAACATAGAGATTCTTCCAAAAAAATCAAAATAAAACTATCATATAATTTAACAGTCCCACTACTGGATATTTATCCAAATGAGAAAAGAGCCCAAATAGCCAAAGCCACCCTGAGCAAAAGTAATAAAAGTAGAGGTATCACACTACCTGACTTCAAAATACATTACAATGTTATGATAACAAAACAGCATGGCATTGGTATAAAAACAGACATGCAGACCAATGGGACAGAATAGATAACCCAGAAATAAATTCACATATTTATATCCAACTGATCTTCAGCAAGACCAACAAGATATAAAAGGGATACCTGTACTTGCATGTTTATCACAGTACTATTCACAGTAGCAAAGAAATAAAATCAACCTAAGTGTCTATCAATAGATACATAAAGAAAATTTGTTATAAATACACAATTGAATATTATTCTGATATAAAAAGGAATCATGTCATTTGTAGCAACATGGATGGAACTGAAAGTCATTATGTTAAATGAAATAAGCAAGGCACAGAAAGACAAATATCACATATTCTCACTCATATGTGAGAGTTTAAAAAGTTGACCTGTTGGAAATAGGGAATAGAGTAACAGATACTAGAGCCTGGGAAGGGTGTGTGGGTGAGAAGCAGAATGGAGAAAAGTTGGTTACTGACTACAAACCTACAGTTAGACAGAAGAAATATATTCTAATGTTTGATAGCAGAGTTGAATCACCATAGTTAGCAACAATGCAGTGTATATTTCAAAGTAGCTAGCAGAGAGAACTTGAGATGTTCCCAGCACATAGAAATGATAAATATTCAAGGTGATGTCTACTTCAAATATCCTGATTTAATCATTACACATTCTATGCATGTAACAAATACTTACATGTACCCCACAAATACATAAATTATGTACCAATAAAAGAAAAGTAAAACAAAATGAAATGTTAAAATCCAATGTTAATAACATAATACCCAAAATATCTAAACTTCAATGGAAAATCATATCATACAAAGAATAAGAAAGATCTTAAATTGAATAGAAAAAGACAACCAGTAGATGCCAACACTAAGATGGCAGAGACATTAGCATTATCTGGCAATTATTTAAAGCATTCACCATAAAAATGTTTCAGTAAGCAATTATAAGAACATTTAAATGAAAAAAAATAGAAAGTTTTAACACAGAAGGTCTCAGAAAAAAAATTAGAAGATATAAAGAACAACCAAATAGAAATTTTAGGACTAAAAAAATACTAATCAAAATTGTTTAAAATTCAGAAGGCAAGTGAGAGAGGAAAGAATCAATGACCTGGAAGACAGAATATTATAAATTACCCAATCTGAACGACAATGAGAAAAATAAACTGAAAGAAAAAACAGAGAGCCTCAGGGACATGAAGACAATATAAAAATATCTACTATTGTGTATTGGATTCAGGGAAGGTGGAGAGAAAGAGTACAGAACTGAAGAAGTACTCAGAGAAATCATAGCTGAAAACTTCTAAAATGTAGCAAAAACATAATCCTACAGATTCAAAAAGCTGACTGAACCCCAGACAAGATAAACTTAGAGAAATCACAATAAAATATATTCTAGTCAAGATTTTTAAAGTTAAAGAAAAAAAAATCTTGAATGTGAGACTGAAATACCACCTTGCCTATAGGGAATAAATAATTTGAATGGCAGCAGATTTCTCATTGAAAACCACGGATGCCATAGAAAGTGTCACCCCATTTTTCCAGTGCTAAAAGGAAAGAACTGCCAATACAGAACCTTTCATCAACATAATATCCCTCCTGGATGAATGCATAAGCAAAATGTCATTGTCTGGGGTAAATACCTGGGGTCCATTTTCTCATACCAAGAAGATTAAGGACATGGACACACATGAGGAGTGAGTTTAGGAGTGGAGATTTAATAGACAAAACAAACAAAAAGGAGAACAGCTGTCTCCCTTGCCAGAGAGAGGGACTCCGAAATGGGAAAATCCAGCCCACGGTGGACTGCACTAGATCTTATAGCCAGGCATGAGGAGGTGGTATCTGATTTGCACAGGGCCCACAGATTGGTTCAATCAGGTGTGACGTTTACATAGCACACAGGGAAGGCTAGTTGTGCCACCATAATCTTATTATACAAATGGGGTCTTTGCCTGACTGCCACCATATTGTCTTCTTCCTACTGTACATGTAGTTTGGCAAAGAGAAGGGAAGATGGAGCTGCCATTTTTAACATGCCTAGCCCCAGGTAGCCTTTTCTATTGGCATAACTTCTGGTATTCACCCCTGAAAGCTTCTAGTTTGTTTGTCTATGTCTGTAGCTTGATTTTTTAGACTTCCCTTTGTTAGAAAAGGAAATTATATGGGGGCTGCTTTTCATCAAAAGGGAAACCTTACTGAGGATTCCTGTACCCACACTATCTGCCTAAGTAATTTTTTCTTAACTCCTATGTCATTGGTACCTTGGTCTGGAACTTCCCAGCCTCCAGAATGTGAGAAATAAATTTCTCTTCTTTTTAAATTATTCAGTCAGTCATATTTTGTTTCAGCAGCACAAATGAACTAGGACCAAGAGATTGAGTGCATCTGTAGAGAATTAGAATATTGTGAGCTCCCCAGCCATTTCCTCATTATCTTGGTCATAGTGAGAGCTCTGAGACAGCATGATAATAAGTGGCTGGGAGTTGTTTGAGAGACCTGGGTTTAAATTTTGCTGGCAATATCAAGCTGTGGGCAGATTATATAATATCTTTGTACCTCCGTTTCCTCCTTGGGAAAATGGGGTTAAAATACCCATCTTTCAGTGTCATGAGGTCTAAATTGATTGTGCAGAATGCCAGGCATATTTATAGTAGAAACACAATCACACAGGCATAATAAATGTGAACTCCACCCTACTCCTCATGTTCTACATGATGTGAAGTCCTAAAGCAAAAGTAGTTTTTGGCCCACCATTTTCTTCTCATAACTGTTTCAAATTTACTATTATACTTTAAGTTCTAAGGTACATGTGGACAACGTGCATTTTTCTTACATAGGTATACATGTGCCATGTTGGTTTGCTGCACCCATTAACTCATCATTTACATTAGGTATTTCTCCTAATGCTATCCCTCCCCCAGCGCCCCACCCCTCGACAGGCCCCAGTATGCGATATTCTCAACCCTGTGTTCAGGTGTTCTCATTGTTCAATTCCCACCCATGAGTGAGAACATGTAGTGTTTGGTTTTCTGGCCTTGTGATATTTTGCTCAGAATGATGGTTTCCAGTTTCATCCATGTCCCCACAAAAAACATGAACTCATCCTTTTTTATGGCTGCATAGTATTCCACAGTGTATATGTGCCACATTTGCTTAATCCAGTCTACCATTGATGGACATTCGGGTTGGTTCCAAGTCTTTGCTTTTGTGAATAGTGCCACAATAAACATATATATGCATGTGTCTTTATAGTAACATAATGTATAATCCTTTGGGTGTATATCCAGTAATGGGATCACTGGGTCAAATGGTATTTCTGGTTCTAGATCCTTGAGGAATCACCACACTGTCTTCCACAATGGTTGAACTAGTTTACAGTCCCACCAACAGTGTAAAAGTGTTCCTATTTCTTCACATCCTCTCCAGCATCTGCTGCTTCCTGACTTTTTAATGATCGCCATTCTAACTGGTATGAGATAGTATCTCATTGTGGTTTTGATTTGCATTTCTCTGATGGTGAGTGATGATGAGCATAGAGGTGTTTATAGTATTCTCTGATGGTAGTTTTTATTTCTGCGGGATCGATGGTGATAATCCCCTTTATCATTTTTTATTGTGTCTCTTTGATTCTTCTTTTCTTCTTTATTAATCTTGCTATTGGTCTATCTATTTTGCTGATCTTTTCTAAAAAAAACAGCTCCTGGATTCATTGATTTTTGAAGGGTTTTTTGTGTCTCTATCTCCTTCATCTTAGTTATAACTCCTGATCTTAGTTATTTTTTGCCTTCTGCTAGCTTTTAAATTTGTGTGCTCTTGCTTCTCTAGTTCTTTTCATTGTGATGTTAGGGTGTTGATTTTAGATCTTTCCTGCTTTCACTTGTGGGCATTTAGTGCTATAAATTTCCCTGTACACACTGCTTTAAATGTGTCCCAGACATTCTGGTATGTTCTGTCTTTTTTCTCATTGGTTTCAAAGAGCATATTTATTTCCGCCTTCATTTTGTTATTTACCCAGTAGTCATTCAGGAGCAGGTTGTTCAGTTTCCATGTAGTTGTGTGGTTTTGAGTTTCTTAATCCTGAGTTCTAGTTTGATTGCACTGTAGTCTGAGAGATAGTTTGTTTTGATTTCTGTTCTTTTACATTTGCTGAAGAGTGCTTTACTTCCAACTATGTGGTCAGTTTTGGAATAAGTGTGATGTGGTGCTGAGAAAAATGCATATTCTGTTGATTTGAGGTAGAGAGTTCTGTAGCTGTCTATTAGGTCCGCTTGGTACAGAGCTGAGTTCAATTCCTGGATATCCTTGTTAACCTTCTGTCTTGTTAATCTGTCTAATATTGACAATAGGGTGTTAAAGTCTCCCATTACTATTGTGTGGGGATCTAAGTCTCTTTGTAGGTCTCTAAGGACTTGCTTTATGAATCTGGGTGCTCCTGTATTGGGTGCATATATATTTAGAATAGTTAGCTCTTCTTGTTGAATTGATCCTTTTACCATTATGTAATGACCTTCATTATGTCTCTTTTGATCTTTGTTAGTTTAAAGTCTGTGTTATCAGAGAGTAGAGTAGGATTGCAACCCCTCCTTTTTTTTTTTTTTTTTTTTTTTTTTTTTTTTTTTTGCTTCCCATTTGCTTGGTAGATCTTCCTCCATCTCCTTATTTTGAGCCTATGGGTGTCTCTGCATGTGAGATGGGTCTCCTGAATACAGCACACTGATGGGTCTTGACTTTTCATTCAATTTGCCAGTCTGTGTCTTTTAATTGGGGCATTTAGCCCATTTACATTTAATGTTATTATTGTTATGTGTGAATTTGATTCTAACATTATGATGTTAGCTGGTTATTTTGCCCATTGGTTGAGGGAGTTTCTTCCTAGCATCGATGGTCTTTACAATTTGGTATGTTTTTGCAGTGGCTGGTATCAGTTGTTCCTTTCCTTGTTTAGTGCTTCCTTCATGAGCTCTTGTAAGTCAGGCCTGCTGGTGACAAAATCTCTCAGTATTAGTTTGTCTGTAAAGGATTTTATTTCTCCTTCACTTATGAAACTTAGTTTGTCTGGATATGAAATTCTGGGTTGAAAATACTTTTCTTTAAGATTGTTGACTATTGGCCCCTACTCTTTTCTGGCTCATAGGGTTTCTGCCGAGAGATCTGCTGTTAGTCTGACAGACTTCCCTTTGTGGGTAACCTGACCTTTCTCTCTGGCTGCCTTTAACATTTTTTCCTTCATTTCAACCTTGCTGAATCTGATAATTATGTGTCTTGGTGTTGCTCTTCTCAAGGAGTATCTTTGTGGTGTTCTCTGTATTTCCTGAATTTGAATGTTGGCCGGCCTTGCTAGGTTGGGGAAGTTCTCCTGGGTAATATCCTGGAGAGTGTTTTCCAACTTGGTTCCATTCTCCCTGTCACCTTCAGGTACACCAATCAAACGTAAATTTGGTCTTTTCACATAGTTGCATATTTCTTGAAGGCTTTGTTAGTTCATTTTTACTTTTTTTTCTCTAAACCTCTTCTCGATTTCATTAACTTGATCTTTAATCACTGATACCTTTTCTTCCACTTGATTGAATCAGCTACTGAAGCTTGTGCATGTATCACATAGTTCTCATGCCATGGTTTTCAGTTCCATCAGGTCACTTGCAGTCTTCTCTACACTGTTTATTCTAGTTATCCATCCATCTAATCTTTTTTCAAGGTTTTTAGCTTCCTTGATATGGGTTCGAACATCCTCCTTTAGCTTGGAGGAGTTTGTTATTACTGACCTTCTGAAGCCTACTTCTGTCAACTTGTCAAAGTCATTCTCCGTCCAGCTTTGTTCCATTGCTGGTGAGGAGCTGCAATCCTTTGGAGGAGAAGCACTGTGGCTTTTAGAATTTTCAGTTTTTCTACTCTGGTTTCTCCCTATCTTTGTGGTTTTACCTACCTTTGGTCTTTGATGTTGGTGACCTACTGATGGGGTTTTGGTGTGGATGTCCTTTTTGTTGATGTTGATGCTATTCCTTTCTGTTTGTTAGTTTTCCTTCCAACAGTCAGGTCCCTCAGCTGCAGGTCTGTTGGAGTTTGCTGGAGGTCCACTCCAGACCCTGTTTGCCTGGGTACTACCAGTGGAGGCTGCAGAACAGCCAATATTGCTGCCTGATACTTCCGCTGGAAGCTTCATCTCAGATGGGTACCCGCCTGTATGAGGTGTCAGTTGACCCCTACTGTGAGGTGTCTCCCAGTTAGGCTACACCGGGGCCAGAGACCCACTTTAGGAGGCAGTCTGAGAGCTCAAACGCCATGCTGGGAGAACCTCAAACATCGTGCTGCAAGAACCACTGCTCTCTTCAGAGCTGTCAGACAGGGATGTTTAAGTCTGCAGAAGTTTCTGCTGCCTTTTGTTCAGCTATGCCCTCCCTCCAGAAGTGGAGTCAACAGAGGCAGTAGGCCTTGCTGAACTGTGGTAGGCTCCACCAAGTTAGAGCTTCCCCAGCTGCTTTGTTTACCTACTCAAGCCTCAGCAATGGCAGACACCCCTCCCCGTGCCAGGCTGCTTCCTCGCAGGTTGATCTCAGACTGCTGCGCTAGCAGTGAGCAAGGCTCCATGGGCAGGGGACCCACTGAGCCAGTCATAGGATATAATCTCCTGGTGTGCCGTTTGCTAAGACCGTTGAAAAAGCACAGTATTTATGTGGGAATGTCCCATTTTTCCAGGTACAGTCTGTCACAACTTCCCTTGGCTAGGAAAGGGAAATCCCCTGAGCCCTTGTGCTTCCCAGGTGAGGCGATGCCCCATCCTGCTTCGGCTCACCCTCCGTGGGCTGCACTCACTATCCAACCAGTCCCAGTGAGATGAACCAGGTACCTCAGTTGGAAATGCAGAAATCACTCTTCTTCTGCATCAATCACACTGGGAGCTGCAGACTAGAGTTGTTCATATTCAGACATCTTGGACGACTCCATCTGTTTCAAATTTTTATATCAGAAATATTGCTTATATTCAACTAAAACTTTGGTAATTAAAAAACTGTTATTTCTAAATAATCTTATATTTATATGCAACTATAAAATTTATGCAGGCAGATCCTGTGTAATTTTATCCAGTTTCCTCCAGTGGTAACGTCTTACGAAACCAAGTTCTATATCAAAACCAAACTATGATAAATTTCAGATACAGAATATTCCCATCACAAGCATCCATCGTGTGGCCTTTTAATAGCCATACAACTTCCCTGCCATCCTCACCTTTTCTTTAACCCATGACAACCACTAATCTGTTCTCTATTTCTATAATTCTGTCATTCCAGTCTAATTCTCTTGAGATTCATGCAGGTTGTTTGTGTGTATTGATAGTTTCCTCCTTCTCCTCCTTCTCCTCATCCTCTTCCTCCTCCTTCTCCTGTTCCTTCTCTTCCTCTTCCTCCTCTTCTTTTCTCTTTCTCTTCCTTTTCTTCTTCCTCTCTTTTCTCCTCCTCCTCTTCTTCTTTTCTTTTCTTTTCCTTCTTGCTGTGTAGTATTCCGTAGTTTGAAAGTACCAGTTTGTTTTACTGATTAATCTATTGAAGAACCAGTTTTTGGATATTGTGACTAAAGCTACTATAAACATATATATGTAATCATATATTTAAACATCAGTTTGTATTTCTCTGGGATAAACACCTGGAAGGAAAGTTGCTGAGTTGTATGGTCATTGAATGTCTAGTATTTCAGAAAATTGTAGTAAAATTCACATAACATAAAATTCACCATTCTAACCATTTAAAATGTACACTTCAGTATCATTTAGTACGTTTACAATGTTCTGCAGTCATCACCACCATCTACTTCCAGAATGTTTTTACCACAAAAGGAAATGTCATAACCATTAGCCAGTCAGTTAGCATTCTCCCCTCCCTCATTCCTTGGCAACCGCTAATTTACTTTCCTTCTCTGTGAATTTGCCTATTCTGGACCTTTCACATAAACGAAATAATACAGTATGTGACCTTTTGTGGCTGGCTACTTTCACTTAGCCTAATGTTTTCAAGGTTCATTCATGTTACAGCATGTATCAGTAATTGATTCCTTTTTATTTCTGATAATCTTCTTGGTGTAAGAAAAACCCTAGGTATTTACCCCTGACAATGACGCCACTTCATCAACATTGGAGTGGTGAGGGACTGCTCCATCGATGGCATCTTCTCATGGTGGCATCTTCACATGGCAGAAGGTAGAAGGCAAAAAGGGATGAACCCTCTCTAAAGCCTCTTTTGGGGCATTAATCCATCCATGAGGGCAAAGATCTCATGACTTAATCACTTCCCAAAAGGCCCCACCTCTTAGTCACCATCATTTTGGAGGATGCTGTGGTTTGAATGTGGTGTCTTGGAGAGGGCACCATATGTACCATATTCAAACTATACCATCCTCCAAAAACGAACCCCTGCTAGGGGCCCTCGGCAGAAAAGAGCACAATTTACTTGATGCAACAGGAGTTAGCAGGGCAGAACCATTCCAAATTGTGAACTGCTGTATCAAGAAAAGCAGCTAATCTTTGAAGAAACTTTTGGAGTGACCACAACCACAGAGCTCTCCTGGCTCCTTGGACCAACTTTGGAGTCTGGAGACCTCTTCTCTGCTATTGGACATCATGGCATCTGTTCTTGAGATGGCCTGAGGACAGACCTGAGGACAGGCCATTGGAAAACTGAGGATGCTAGTGGCTTAGAGGCAGAGCTTTGGAGTCAAACAGACATGACACTGCCAGTTACTTACCCATTGGCAAGCTTGCTCCTATTCTTAGCATCATTAATCGTCAGTTTCCTCATTAGAAAAATGAGAATAATAGTACTGATCTCACAGGATGGCTGCAAGGATGAACTTAAATGAGGCATGGAGCATACATAGCAGAGTGCTCGGCACATGGTGTGAGATAAATGAAGACCATTATGGTTATTATTGTTGTGACTAAACCAATCTTGTCGAGTTGAATTTTCTGTGATGATGGAAATGTCCTATATCTGTGCTACACTGTATGGTAGCCACTAGCCACATATAGCTATTGATTACTTGAAATATGACTATTGTGACAGAGGAACAGAATGTTTAAATTTTGTCTAATTTAAATACATATATGTAGGTAGCAGCTGCCATTTGGACAGCATAGGTGTAACCCTCAGCCATTAACCAGGCTGGTTGGCCCAGATTAGATAGAACAAATATTGCCATTATCAACCAAAGCAATTAGAATAGAATCACCAAAAAAGTTAGCAAAATATCTCCCCAATAGATGTTTAATTTTACAACAATAAAAAGAAACTACTTTATGGAAAGCCTACTACATTTGTGGTAGGTTTAGAACTAGATTTAAAAAGGGCTGGAAATAGATTTATTTAAAGTTGTAAAAGGACAAAGGGAAGTGTGTTAGATTATTATTTAACAAATTTACTCCTTTCCCCCTCCCACTTGCATGAAGGAAGTATTCTTCCCCACCCTAATGATTTGGGATTTGGCCATGTGGCCTTAAGAGGCATTTCATGTATCTGCCCATCCCTCTGAAGTTTCTGACCTCCACCAAGTGAAAATGTATCCCAGTGAGCTTCTGCCACTTGTTGTGGTCCTGGAATAAACTACATCAAGCAGACACAAGCTTGCCCCATAGCCTGAAGTAGAGTGAGCTACAGACCTACAAGTGAGAAATAAATGGTGCTTTTGTATGCCATTGAGATTTGGTAGGTATTTGGTATATAGCATTTTTTCAGTAAAAATATGGCTAACACAGGAACTCATATTTACTGAATACTTCCATGCCAATGTACTATGAATAGACACTTGTGCTCTGATATGGTTTGGCTGTGTTCTCACTCAAAAATCATCTTGAATTGTACTCCCATAATTCTCATGTGTTGTGGGAGGGACTTGGTGGAAGATAATTTGAATTATGGGAGTGGTTTCCCCCATACTGTTCTCATGGTAGTGAACAAGTCTCACAAGATCTGACGGTTCTATCAGGGATTTCCACTTTTGCGTCTTCCTCCTTTTCTCTTGCCACTGCCATGTAAGAAGTGCCTTTCACCTCCTGCCATGATTTTAAGACCTCCCCAGCCACATGGAACTGTAAGTACAATTACACCTCCTTTTCTTCCCAGTCTCAGGTTCTTTATCAGCATCAAGAAAATGGACTAATACAGTAAATTGATACCAGTAGAGTGGGGCATTGCTGAAAAGATACCAAAAAATGTGGAAGCAACTTTGGAACTGGGTAACAGGCAAGGGTTGGAACAGGTTGGAGGGCTCAGAAGGCAGGAAAATGTGGGAAAGTTTGGAACTACCTAGGGACTAGTTGAAAGGCTTTGACCAAAAACCTGATAGCAACATGGACAATAAGGTCCAGGCTGAGGTTGTCTCAGATGGAGATGTGGCACTTGTTCAGAACTGGAACAGAGGTGACTCTTGCTATGTTTTAGCAAAGAGACTGGCAGCATTTTGCCCCTGCCATAGAGATTTGTGGAACTTTGAACTTCAGAGAAATGATTTAGAGTATGTGGCAGAAGAAATTTCTAAGCAGCAAAGCATTCAAGAGGTGATTTGAGTGCTGCTAAAGGCATTCAGTTTTATAATGGAAGCAGAGCATAAAATTTTGAAAAATTTGCAGCCCGACAATGTGATAGAAATGAAAATCCCATTTTCTGAGGAGAAATTCAAGCTGACTGCAGAAATTTGCATAAGTAACAAGGAGCCAAATGTTAATCCCCAAGACAATGGGAAAAATGTCTCCAGGGCATGTGAGAGATCTTCACAGCAGCCCTTCCCATCACAGGCATGGAGGCCTAGGAGGAAAAAATGGTTTCATGGCCTGGGCCCAGGGTACCCGTGCTGTGTGCAGCCCAGGGACTTTGTGCCCTGAGTCCCTGTTGCTCTAGCCATGGCTGAAAGGGGCCAACATAGAGCTTGGGCCATGGATTCAAAGAGTACAAGCCCCAAACCTTGGCAGCTTCCATGTGGTGTTGAGCCTGCAAGAAGTCAAGAATTGTGGTTTGGGAACCTCCGCCTAGATTTCAGAAGATGTATGGAAATGCCTGGATGCCCAGGCAGATGTTTGCTGCAGGAGCAGGAAGCTCATAGAGAACCTCTGCTAGGGCAGTGCAGAAGGAAAATATGGGGTTGGAGCCCCCATACAGAGTCTCTACTGGGGTACCACCTAGTGGAGTTGTGAGAAGAGGGCCACCGTTGTCCAGACCCAGAATGGTAGATCCACCGACAGTTTACACCATTCACCTGGAAAAGCCACAGACACTCAATGCCAGCCCTGTGAAAGCAGCCTGGAGGGAGGCTGTACCCTGCAAAGTCATATGGGTAGAACTGCCCAAGACCATGGGAACCCACCTCTTGCATCAGCATGACCTGGATGTGAAACCTGGAATCAAAGGAGATCATTTTGGAGCTTTAAAATTTGACTGCCCCACTGGATTTCAGACTTGCATTGGCCCTGTAACCACTTCATTTTGCCCAATTTCTTTCACTTGGAATGGCTATATTTACCCAATGTACCCCCATTGTATCTAGGAAGTAACTAGCTTGCTTTTGATTTTACAAGCTCATAGACAGAAGGGACTTGTCTTATCTCAGGTGAGACTTTGGACTGTGGACTTTTGGGTTAATGCTGAAATGATTTAAGACTTTGGGGGACTGTTGGGAAGGCATAATTGGTTTTGAAAAGTGAGGACATGAGATTTGGAGGGGCCGGGGTGGAATGATATGGTTTGGATGTGTCCCCACCCAAATCTCATCTAGAATTGTACTCCCATAATTGCCACGTGTTGTGGGAGGGATCCAGTGGGAGATAATTTGAATCATGGGAGCAGTTTCCTCTATACTGTTCTCATGGTAGTGAAGAAGTCTCATGAGTTCTGATGATTTTATCCGGGGTTTCCGCTTTTGCATCTTCCTCATCTTCTCTTGCCACCACCATGTAAGAAGTACCTTTCACCTCCCGCCATGATTCTGAGGCCTCCCAGCCATGTGGAACTGTAAGTCCAATTAAACCTCCTTTTCTTCCCAGTCTCGGGTATGTTTTTATCGGTAGCATGAAAATGGACTAATACATAGATGAAATAATTGATTCAAAATCATAGTGAAACTGGGGTTCCATATGAGATCTCTGTACATCCAGATGTTTAGATAAATTCATAAATAAAGCATCCATGCTAAGACATTGGAAGAAAAGATACTACATTAGTCAGGGCTCTCCAGAGGAACAGAATCAGTAGATGAATAGATAAGAAGAGAAAAGATAAGGTAAGGTAAGGTAAGGTAAGGTAAGGTAAGGTAAGAGAGAAGGAGAGAGAGAGAGCATGAGGGGTGGGAGAGAGATTAATTATGAGGAATTGGCTTATGTGATTATGGAGTCAGAAAATAGCACAATCTGCTGTCTGCAAGCTGGAAACCTAGGAAAGCCAGTCCAAGTCTGAAGGCCAAGAACCAGGGAAGCCAATTGTGTAAATTCCAGTCTGAGGGCCAGAGAAGATAAAATTAGATGTCCCAGTTCAAACAGGCAGGCAGGAAACAAAAGGGGCAAAATCCTCCTTTCTCCACCTTTTTGTTCTATTCATGCCCTCAATGGATTGGATGACATCAGCCAACCCACACTGGGGAGGTCAATCTGTGCTATTGAGTCTATCAACTCAAATGCTAATCTAATCTGGAAACAATCTCACAGACACAAGCAGAAATAATGTTTAATCTGGGCATTCTGTGGTCAATTAGTTTGACACATAAAATTAATCATCACAGTGACCAAGCCCCAAAAATTTTCAATATGAAGATAGTCATGTCTTTTCTGGCCTGATTCTTAAGGCCATTATCAGAGATAAACGTTCACCCCAGCCAGATCATCCACTATAAAACACATTTTCACATTTCCTAAGCACTGAATGTGCTTTAATAAAACTTGTATTCACTTCATAAATGTTTCTGCCTACATCATAGTACCTACCTATATATCATGAGCCATGTAACTCTATGGTGATACGCTAACTTGTGAAGAGTGTTTATTGGAAAGCCTGGCAGATCAAGGTAACAGGAAAACCTTATTTTTAGGTGGGAAAGAATGATAATAATACATAGATCAAAACATTTAGAAAGTAAGTTTAAGAGGGAAAATAAAAAATATTCTATGAAGCTCATTGAGAGCAGATTGAAAAAGCAGATTGAACAGTTTAGTTCCTTTGTGTGGACAAATTCTAACAAGGTCTGGAGCATTCAGGATCCTTCTCTCTCCTGCTGCCTCTCTTTTCACCATCTGAATTTGAGATGACAATACCAGCCACATTTCTTTTCTCACCCTCTGATGCCTCAGCAAGAAGCCCATGCCCATGCTGTCCCCTGGTGAGGCTACTGAGGAGGCTGGCAGGAGGACCCAGAGGCTGCTGCCCTGAAGCCTGCAATGTGACCCACCCTGCCAAGCTCTTTATGAAGCAGAAAGCAGCTATCCTCTTCGCATATGTGGCACATTCTGTCACATGTGCCCCAACACTGTATTTCCTTGTGGACCTAACTTCTTACAGCAATTTCTCCTAAGCAGCTCTTTCCAATTTCACTTCCTCTCTCGTTTTGCTCTGCCCAGGGAAGACACTATGAATGATGCCCTACTCAGTGTTGCCCAGTCCCTGTGATGCTGGCCCGTTGTCCTTGACCCAAACTTGAACTCCTCTGCTCTCTTGTCATAAGATGAGCATTTATGCAAAAAGATCAGTAACAACTTCATCCTCTCCGCATCAAATTTGGCATGCCCAAAAATTATCTGAATGGCAGCATGAGCACAATTTAGACTCACATGCTTACAGGGCACCCCTGCTACCTTGGCACTTTAAGAAAATTAGAGAAAATAAAATCACATTTGTAGGTTTTGGTTATTTATTGGAAACTCTGTACAGATTATGAGAACAAACGGCAACTTATCAGAGCAGTTTCCTTCAGTGAGTGCCTCAGTGCCAAAAGCAGCAAACTAGGACCCCTGGATGAGACAGAAGACTGAGTACTCCTAGCGTAAGCATATAAAACTGGACTCAACAGCAAAAAAACAAAAAACAAACAAACAAAAAAAACAATCTCCAAGTGTGCCAGAAACAAAAAGATAATTTAGGACTAAAAAATGTGAGTTAATTAAGGTTACATCAATGGAAAAAGGGTCCCAGGTCAAGAACTTGACCCCTTATATAACTCTGGGAGCCAATAAAGACTTGTCCTGCCAGGGAATGAGGGACTTTAGAAAAACAAAATGAGGCCCAGGCAAACAACATGAAAGCACCTCACTTGTCTGGTTTGCAGCTGGACAGGAGTCACTGTCAGAAAATCAGCACTGAAAGTTTGTCCTCCACTGTGGGTGGGGCTGAATTCACACTACTTTGTGTGAAGAAGCCATGAGTCAATAACAGCTTTAAAAACTGGTCCAAAGAACAACAAAAGTGTGCCCTGAATGCTACATTGCATATGAAATTCTACAACATGGTAATAGAAATCGTATCTATGGTAGCATCTGGGAATGAGGATCGACCGAGAATGGGCATGACAGAACTGGTTGGCATGACATAAATGCTTCATGACTTGGTACAGGAGTGGTTAAAATGTGTATTTGCATTTATCAAAACTGTGCAACACACTAAAGATCTGAGCAATTCACTGCTTGGAAATTATAATTCAATGCTGAAATTTAAAAAAAAAAAAAAAATCCCGATCCAAACCTAAACCTATTTAAGAGTCCAGACAAAGCAATGCTAAACCACCCCCATGTGCTAAACCACATGCTCTACAGCCCAGAGCATGTGCGACAAATGTATTTTCATCTCTCTGGCTTCTGGAAGTTGGATCACAGACAAGGGACCTAAGTGCAGCCAATCAGAGGCTCCCAACTTGGGCCTTTGAATCATGTGACAGTCCAGAGGTCTAACAGTCACTAGCACATAGTAACTAACAGCATAGCAAGGTGACCCAGCTAACCTGGCCTCCTGAGGTTTCTCTCTGGACCTGGTACTGCAGCTATCTTTTTTTGTAATCCTTTTTGATTAATTTAACCAATGTCAGTTTCTCTTATTTGCAACTAAGGACCTAACTAGCATGACATCTGGAACCAGAACTAAGGGGCTATAGACACAACCTCAGGAAATCTCAATCTCAGGGTATCAGATTGTGTATCTGTTCTATGTGAAACTGAGGGTAGGGAAAATCAAGGCTGTGTAAGGGATGGAAACTGCACCCTGTGACACACACAGTAGTTAAGGAGCTTATTAAATTGTGCCCTGGGATCTCTTGGAATTAAGTGTCCATTAAAGACCAGGTTTTGTGGGACACAGAGGCCACATCAGAGCCATGGTGTCTTTTAATGCTCACTATAGCCTTATGTAACTATTATCATCCCCTTTATTTAGATGAAGAATGTAAACTCAGAGAGGAAAAACCCTGCTAGGATTCAATTCTAAAACCGTATCATGAACCATCAGGCATGTGATATATGTTTTTTTCAAGGGCATTTTTTTTGTACACATATGTGTTTATCTACAACAATATAAAATGCAATTCATGGCAATGGTGGCCTTTGGGAAGAGGTTGAAAGCTGTTGGTTAGGACTTCAAGTAAATGTCAACTCTTACCGTTTCCATCAAGTGATTCCATATAGAACCATATCTCAGCAATATTTGGATCATTGCAATAATGAAATTTTTTGGTTTTCTGGTGCATATAAAAGTTATGTTTAAACTATACTGTAGTCTGTTAAGTATACAATAGCATTATGTCTAAAAAGCAATGCACATGTCTTAATTTAAAAACATTGTATTGCTAAAAGAAAAAAAAGTCCTAACGATTATCTGAGCCTTCAGTGAGTCAATCTTTTTGCTGGTGGAGGGTCTTGCCTCAATGTGGATAGCTACTAACTGAATGGGGTGGTAGTTGCTGAAGGTTGGGTGGCTGTGGCAATTTCTTAAAATAAGACAACAATGGAGTTTGCCACATCAGTTGATTATTCTTTTCATGAAAGATTATTTATCTGTAGCATGTGATGTTGTTTAACAGAATTTGACCCACAGTAGAACTCCTTTCAAACTTGGAGCCAATCCTCTCAAACCCTGCGTGTTTTACCAACTAAGTTTAGATAATATTCTAAATTCTTTGTTCAACAATGTTCACAGCATCTTCATCAGGAATAGATTCCATGTCAATAAACCACTTTCTTTGCTCATCCATAAGAAGGAACTCCTCACCTGTTCAGATTTTATCATGAGATTGCAGCAATTCAGTTACATCTTAAGGCTCTACTTCTAATTCTAGTTATCTTGCTGTTTCTACCAGATCTGCAATTACTTCCTCTCAGTTTTAAACCCTTCAAATCATCCCTAAGGGTTGAAATCAGCTTTTTCCAAATTCCTGTTAATTTCATATTTTTACCTCTTCCCGTGAATCACAAATGTTCCTAATGGTATTTAGAATGGTGAATTCTTTCTAGAAGGTTTCCCATTTACTTTGCCTATATCTATCAGAGGAATTATTATCTATGGCAGCTAAAAATTTCTGAAATGTATTTCTTATGCAGTAATATTTGACAGTTGAAATTACTACTTGATCTATGGACTACAGAATAGATGTGGTATTCATAGGCATGAAGAAACATTAATCTCCTTGTATATCTCTACCAGAGCTCTTGAGTGACCAGGTGCACTGTCAGTAAGCAGTAATATTTGGGAAGGAATTATTTTCTGAGCAGTAGATCACAACAGCGAGCTTAAACTATTCAGTGAACTGTGCTGTAAACAGATGTGCTGTTATCCAGGCTTTGCTGTTCCATTTAAAGGTCACAGGAAGAGTAGATTTAGCACAATTCCTATTGTTCCTGGGATTTGCAAAAGAATAAATGAGCAGTGGCTTCAACTTAAAGTCACCAGCTATGTTAGCCAAAAACAAGCAGTCAGCCTGTTCTTTGAGGCTTTGAAGTCAGTCATTGACTTCTCCTCTCTAGCTATGAAAGTCCTAAATGACATCCTTCAATATAAGGCTGTTTTGTCTCCACTGAAAATCCATTTAGTGTAGCCACTTATATCAAAGATCTTCACTAGATCTTCTGGATAATTTGCTGCAGTTTCTACATTAGCACTAACTGTTTCATGTTGTACTTTTACATTATAGAGGTGGCTTCTCGCCTTAAACCTCATGAACTGGCTGGGCACAATGGCTCACGCCTGTAATCCCAGCACTTTGGGAGGCTGAGGCAGGTGGATCACAAGGTCAAGAGATCAAGACCATCCCGGCCAACATGGCGAAACCCTGTCTCTACTAAAAATACAAAAATTAGCTGGGTGTGGTGGCATGTGCCGTAGTCCCAGCTACTTAAGAGGCTGAGGCAGGAGAATTGCTTGAACCTGGGAGGTGGAAGTTACAATGAGCCAAGTTCGCACCACTGCACTGCATCCTGGTGACTCGAGACTCCGTCAAAAAAAAAAAAAAAAAAAAAAAACCCACATGAACCAACCTCTGCTAGCTTCAAACTTTTCTTCTGAAGCTTCCTCACCTCTCTCAGCCTTCATAGAATTGAAGAGAGTTAGGGCCTTGCTTGAGATTAGGCTTTGGCTTAAGTGGATGTTGTTGTTGGTTTGATCCTCTATCCAGACCACTAAAACTTCCTCCGTATAAGCAGTTAAGCTCTGTTGCTTTCTTATCATTCATGTGCTCACTGGAGTAGCACTTTTAATTTTCTTCAAGAACTTTAGAATTCAACAAGTTAACTAAGTATTTGAGGCAAGAGGCCTAGCTTTCAGCCTATCTCATATTTCTCAGCTTTCTTCATTAAGCTTAATCATCTCTAGCTTTTGATTTAAAATAAGATATGTGCAATTCTTCCTTTCACTTGAACACTTAAGAAGTCATTGTAGGGTTATTACTTGACCTAATGTCAATATTATTGTGTCCCAGGAAAGAGGAGGAAATAGGGAGGCCAAAGGAGAGGGAGAGAGATGAGGGAATGACCAGTGGGTGAAGCCATCAGAACACAAATAACAGTTTGCTGTCTTATCTGGGCTCAGGCTCAGTTTGTGGTGTCCCAAAATAATTACAATAGTAATATCAAAGATTACTAGCTAGGTTTGGTGGCTCACGCCTGTAATTCCAGCACTTTGGGGGCCCAGGTGGGAAAATTGTTTGAGCCCAGGAGTTTGAAACCAGCCTGGGGAACATGGTGAAACTCCATCTCTATCAAATAAAAAAAAAATTAGGTGTCCATGGTGGCACACGCCTATAGTCCAGCTACTCGGGAGGCTGAGAAGGGAGGATCACTTGAGCCTAGGAGGCTGAGGTTGCAGTGAGCCAAGGTCACACCACTGCACTCCAGCCTAAGTGACAGAACAAGATCCTGTCTCCAAAAAAAAAAAATAAAGTCATTACATAAGATACAGTAATAATAATGAAAAAGTTTGAACTGTTGTGAGAATTACCAAAATGTGACACAGAGACACACAGTGAGTGCATGCTATTAGAAAAATGGCACTGACAAACTTGCTGCACTCAAGGTTGCCACAAACCTTCAATATGTAAAAAATGCAGTATCTGCAATGCACAATAAAAAGAAGTATGTCGGTACCTTGCCAGCAACCCAACAACATATTACTATAGCTTTAAATGCCTCCATTAGGGAATCCCTCAGGTTGAAAAACAAATTCTCCCAGAAGCCATCAAGGAAAAGATAGATATAGTGACCACAAAATTGTATAACTTCCAGTCAGTAAACAAAAGTAACTTGATAAAAGGGACTGGGAGTTAGGGTAGGAGGTTGGGAGAGAAAAAGATTCAATTTTCATTCTTATACTTTACTTTTAAATGTTTGAAAATGTGCATTTATTGCTTTTATTTTAATGACTTTTTAAAGTATTGATTCTTGATGAAATTCAGATCATCCTGGCCACTATAAACTTCTTAGCACCATTTCTTTATTAGATAAGAAACAATAGACTATAAAAATTAAATACACATGTTTTAAGACGAGATGGTCCCAGATTAAAATCCTGTGTGAGAAATCTACTTGCTATGTGGAACCAAGCTTGGTCAATTCATAACAGCACTTTGAGCCTCAGCTTCCCTGTGGTATAAAGAAAACAGAGAGAATTGTCATTTCTAATCAGAAAAATTTTCTAAGGAGGGCAGTTGCTCTGACATAAAAGGCCCTTTTGTTTGGCCAGTCATGGAGGAAAGATGAGAACAGAAAGAAGAGATTGGAGCCCATGGTAGGGCAGAGGGCTTGCATGGCATAGAATGAAGTGGCCAGGGAAGTTTAAAGGACTTTTAGAAACAGTAATATCTAATATGCAATTTCAATTTGTTTATAGTACACAATGTGACCTGTCCCCCACAACCCTCACTAAAAGTTAGTTCTTTATGCACAGTTCTTTTCAGATGCTTCTGAGGGTGTCAGGGCTGGGGAAAGTGAAAGGCGAATGTGCTAGATATCAAGGTTGGGTGGTCACCAGGGAGGAAATAAAAGAATGGGCACCAGAACAGAGAACAATAATGAAGTGGAAGCAGCAAATCAGAGCCAGGAATGACCCTAAGAACAGAAGGGCTCTGGAAATTCACAGATCTGGGGGAAGCTTTCCATATCCTCAAGCCATAGATGGAAGTTTGCTTTGGTTTTAGCTAAATCTCTAGGGACTAGGAGACCCCAGGTATTACCTGGGCTGCATGCAAAATGGGATAAAAATGCCTACTTCCCAGTGCTTTGTGAATGAGAGTGCACGTAAGTCAACTGTACCTGGAACATGTCAATACTCAAGACCTGGAAGCAATGGGAAAAAAGGAAACGCAGAGAGCATTTCAGGAGGATTTGAGGCTACATTAGGAAAGTTTTCTCAGGGACAGTGGTCAGGGTGTAGGGAGCTGGGGAATGACCCAGCCTGGTTAAGAGGCTCAGTCAGGCCTTTTAGACAACCCAGAAGGAAGCATGAGACCAGGCATAGTGATGGCAAAGGGGAAACTAGAGCAATGTGAGACTCTATTAGTGACAAGGCTTAGTAGGAAGTAACCAAAGCTAACTCCAGCTAGCTTAATAAGAAAGTTGATTATAAGAGGTCATAAGTCTCTCACACATAAGGGAAGGAAAGTATCCCCATTTCCATCTTTCTCTCTCGCTGTTTTCCTCTGTTTCTCTCTCCCCTGTTATCAGCTGCCATGTTCCTGGCCCAGCAGGCTTCAGGTGTTCTCCTGATAGCTCTCAGGTCTCCTTTCTAAGGAAGAGACTGATTGTCTCAGCCTGAGTCTGGCGCCCACTCCTGGTCCGATCATGTCATGAATGAAGTGGCTGCTGAGGTGCCTTCCACTATAGGAGAGGGGGGGTTACGGGATTAACTGTGAGTTGGGTACACATCCCTACTTTAGGGACTCTCAATTTGTGTCAGAATTTTACCTACCACTGTTGTAAACATGATCCGAATTCCTTTGTGTTTAAAGCTGCAAAAACAACAACAAAATTAGCCTAATCTTTAATACTTTTCAAGTTTTTTCATTTCCCTTTATTCTCACTGAATTTTGTAGTTTGAATATAGCTTATAGATAGATATTTGCTTTCATATCTGCCTTTTCTCAATAGATAACACACTTCTTTAAAAAAAAAAAAAAGGATTTTGTCGTATTTGCCTTTGTAATACCTAGCACTTAGCATAGGACAGATGTTTCTTAAATGAATGACAATGAGGGAGAAAGAGGATGAACACAACCTTCCTTTCAGTTTTTCCTGGAATCATACTTGGAGAGGCACAGCCATTTGAAGCAGAAAGCTCCTGATATTTAGAATTTATTCAGGCACTATTTTAATAAAGTCCATTTATCAAGAATGTTTGGGAGGATTTTCATTCATATACTCACCTCCTATCCAACCATGACTGATTGCCAATAAATCAGAAGATTACATTATCCTGGCAAACTGTTTTAACGTGTTTTAATCTTCCTTTGATTCTGAAAGCGCTGTAGGATCTTGGTAGGCCTCAAGGTCATATATTATGAACATGACTTGCATGATTAAATGATGGGAAGGTGGAGGAAGTATTTGAGGTTCTTGTTTGTTTGTTTGTTTGTTTGTTTTTTTATCTGAATCCTGGGTAAAAGGGCATTTACTATGGCTTTTGAGTCTAGATTCTACTCCATGCCATAAAGGGAAGGTGCTTTCTAACAAAAGATGACCTATCACAAGAGGCCACGCCTCATGTTTCCAGTCCACAAGCCCAAGTCATTCCCCAGTTCTTCCATGAAGCCTACCCTAGTCCACAGCCACATCCTTTCCTCATCCTCCCAGAGCATTGCATTTGCTACCTCTTTTGCTGCCACTCACCATTTCCTAGAGCTCTTTGTGTATCTATCCCCCTCTGGGAGCACCTGAGGCCACAAAACAGGATTCATTTCACTTCTGCAATTCTGGCAGGCCTCAGCACAGCTGTTTCAATAAACATTTCTCCCATGATTGATGAAATTATGAAGCACCTCACTAATTCAGCTGTGATTTACCTTCAAGCATTGAAGATCTATGTTGCCATGCATAGGCTTAAAATGTTGTAATGTTGTTAAGGCTTTCATAGATAAGGTAGAAAATAGGGATTTTATATTAAGGAGAATGAAGAAAATTTGAAGGAAATGTAAGGGGACAGATGGATAGAAGCTATGAAGAAAGTCAAACAGACAACAACTTTCTACAATCTCAGACCCCCCAGGAAAGCATCACACAGCTGGCTCTGCCTTTTCAACAGCCCAATGTTAGGGAAATGGAGACTTTTTTCTTCCATGCCTCCACCATCACTTATTTCCCACAAAATATGATTCACATAGGGAAGGGGAAGTGCTGAGCAATTCCACGCCAATTTGGTGAGGGTCTCTAAACATTTATCCATCTCTCCATCTTGAGATTCACACACCATGGTAATAAATTATTTATCAAGCCCAAAGTCCTTAGATGGATTCCTCCCCCATCACTACTTCCTCTCTCTTTTCCTTTTCTTGCATCAGCACCACCAACCAGAACCCAACGCCCCAGCACACATCAGCACTGTTCTGAGTCCTTCGGAAGGATTCAGGAGTTAATACTCCCTGTTCTGCATTCTCGGAGCCACTTTTTCTACTGACTGCAAGCATTAACTATTAAACAGGCATTTCCTAGGGACTCTTTTCTAGCTGGCTGTTTCCGTAGGACACTCCAGATGGCACATGTCAGCCCTGAGGGAAATCTGACAAAGCAGATCCTCAGAGGTGCAGAAGTCCAAGCTCAGCAGCCTCATCCAGAATCATCCAGCCTCATCCAGACCCCTGGGGCTCCTCTTTCTGAATGTCTTCAATTTTCTGGTCACTTTGCCTGACTTCCACCTACGTGTGGATCCCTTCCAAGAATAAACTGCTGTTATAATGAGGAACCTGCCACAGTGAAGAAAATTAGTTTCTATTTCGAACGTTTGGAAATCTTGGGAGCATATTTTTTAAATGGTTAGCTGATGTAGTGTGCGTCAATATGAAACATGGAATTGGAACCAGAGAGACGCAACAGAGCAGGTTACTGCAACACTTGCCCATGTTTTGGTTATTGTGTGATACTGCTTATCAGTGAATCAGCCTCCGTGAGGAACTTATCAGTTAATCACCCAGGATTCATTTTAGACTTCCAAATGGCACACCAGTCTCTTTACTGAGTCATGGAAAGCCCCTAATCACCAATCAATCACATAATCACCCCTTAAGGTCTGGAGGTTCATGATAGATAGGCATATTTCTTGTCTAGATAACTGGTGGAGTCAGAGAGATTTAAACAAAGTCAGAACAAGTCTGTCTGATAGCCACTCTGAAATCCCAACACAGTTTATGGCCATACCACCATGAACACATGACATCTTGTCTGAAATCCCAACACAATCCTCACTTACACTTTTTATTTGATTATGATGACAACAGGTGATAACGGTATCTAGAGTATTTGAAGCTGTAGAAGGGAGTGTTGGCACACAAAATAGTAAAAATGAAATGGTTTGCCTGAGAAAATTAGAACCAATGGCATGACTGTTTTTTATACAAATCAAATTATTGTTAAACATTCAATTGTTTACAAAATGAATAGAAATAAACTTAAGAGAAAATTAGGCTGGGCCTAGTGGCTCACGCCTGTAATTCCAACACTTTAGGAGGTCGAGGCAGGTGGATCACCTGAGGTCAGGAGTTCGAGACCAGCCTATCCAATATGGTGAAACCCTGTCTCTAATAAAAATATTTTAAAAAGCCCGGCATGGTGGTGCACATCTGTAGTCTCAGCTACTTGGGAGGCTGAGACTAGAGAATCGCTTGAACCCGGGAGGTGGAGGTTGCAGTGAGCTGACATTTTACCACTGCACTCCAGCCTGGGCAACAGAGTATGAGTAGGACTCCATCTCAAAAAAAAAAAAAAAGAGAGAGAGAGAGAGAGAAAATTAAGTACAAATATCTCATCATAACATAATCAAATTTAATAAGTATCCTACCACAACATAAATTTTCTAAACTTATTTTAAAAATAATTTATGACTATTAAACAAAAATAACCTTTTTATTTTTAAAAACACTCCTGTCTCTTGTTTTTATGACATTGAAGTTTTTCGGAATTTCTCTTACTAATTTGCAAAGTTTTTTAATGTAAGAAAATTAACTCTTTGTTATATATGCTACAAATACTTCCCCCAATTTGTCTTTTGATTTGTCTTATCATGTATTTGATTTACACAGTTTATATTTTTATCATTCAAATTGCTAGTCTTTTCCTTTTGTGATCTTCTTTCAGTTAGGCTTAGAAAGTTCTTATCTATCCTGAGGTTAAATTGTTGTCTAAGAGTTTTATAAATTTGAAGAATTTATTTTAATACATGATGGGAGGCAAGGCTCCAGCTTCATTTTTTCTGAAGAGTTCTTCATTTTTACCAAAATCAGAATTACCTTTGAATCGGTTGCTCTTCAACTCTGTGTCAGTCAACTCTCCTTTCCCTTTTTTTCCATATATCACAAGTTTACTGCACTAGGACTTTTCCAAAATCAAATAAAGAATTATTTTTCTCAATCAGGCAAAATATAGGTTCTTTTCCACCTAACAACCCACTGATTTTATAGACATTCCTTCTCCCATTTTATCGCCTTCACACATCTTTTTTTTTTTTTTTTTTTAATACTGTAAGTTCTAGGGTACGTGTGCACAACGTGCAGGTTTGTTACATATGTATACATGTGCCATGTTGGTGTGCTGCACCCATCACACGTCTTTTAAGTTACTGTCATTTAATACCTTCCTTGCATCCACAGAAACGAACGGCATTTTGTCCTTACCTATTTTCACATCATGCATAACCAGTTACACAGCAGCAACATGTTAAGTTACTGCTTAACATTATGCTTAAGTTAATGACTTAAGTAAAAGTCATTAATCTTGACTAGCCCCTCATTCCCTTATTCAGTTCTTTCAGACTCCATGCTATATTTTCCAAAGCCAGCTACACTCATAAATTCACTTGAATAAGCACATGCCAGGCAATAAGCCAGAAATTAGATGAAAATGGAAATACAAAGACAGCTATTTTTTACTCACAAAGAGTTTTCAGCCAAGTTTACAGATACAAACATGTAAATAACTGTATTATTTATCTATTACTGTATGACAAATTACCCCAAATGTAGTCACTTAAAGCAACAATAAACATTTATTGTCCCTCACAGTTTCTATGGGTCAAGAATTCAAGATCAGCTTAACTGCATACTTCTGGCTCAGGATCCCTCGTAAGATCGCACTCAAACGCTGGGTAGAGCTGTTAATCATCTGAAAGCTTTTCTGGAAATGGAGGATGTGCTTCCAAAGAGCCTAACTTACATGGCTAAAACTTGGTGCTGGCTGTTGGTAGAAGGCTTCAGTTTTTCTACATATGAGCCTCTGCACAGTGATGCTCGAGCATCCTCAAAATGTGGTAGCTGGCTTCTATGACAATGAGCAATCCAAGAGAACAAGATAAATACTGCAATTCACTTTATGGCCTAGTCTCAGAAATCACACACTGTCACCTCTACCATACTATATTGGTCACACAGATCAGTCTTCTGTGCAGAAGGATGCTACACAAGGGTGTGAATACCAAGAGGCAAAAATCACTGAGTGCTTCTTTTCAGGATATTGGAGTAATGAGTAGAACCACTAATAGCAATGAAGAATAAACAAATACATGGCTAGCTATGATGTACTGTCCACTATGTGGTGGATGCTATGATCATATTTCATATGCATTATGTCCCTCAGCCTTAACAAAATCCTATGAGGCAGATACTGTGGGAGCCTTCTTGAAGGATGGTTACAACAACCAATACAGATTGGGATAAAATAAGCATAAAATGGAAACCTAGGTAATTTCCCACTCTGTTTGGTTGGTTTGGGTTTTGTTTGGTTGGTTTTGGATTTTCATTTTTTTAGAGACAGGGCCTTTCTCTGTCACCCTGCAGTGCAGTGGCGCCATCATAATTCACTGTGGCCTCAACCTCCAGGGCTCAAGGGCTTCTCCCGCTTCAGCCTCCTGAGGAGCTGGGACTATATGCATGTGCTGTAACATCCAGCTAATTTTTTAATTTTGTGTAGCAACAGAGTCTCCCTGTATTACCCAGGGTGGTCTCCAACTCCTGGTCTCAAGTGATCCTCCCACCTCATCTCCCAAAGTGCTGGGATTACAGGTGTGAGCCACTGCAACCAGGCCATAATTTTTAAAACAAAACAGTTTTCACTCAAACTTATCAAGCCCATTTTTTTCTCACTCTGCTAAGTTAACTCTTCCTTGTAAGCTTTTACAGACTGATGCCATCCAATATGAGCTCCCTCCGTTTATTTATCTTAATCTAAAAATTATTAATTTAGTCAACCACTATCCCTCCCTCTGATTCCCAACAGCTATTCTGTCTACTGGTCTCATGGTGCCATTCCCAGCCAACCACTATAAAACCTGTCCATGAAGCACCTCTTTTTCTCCTGCATCTTCAACATCTGTGTCGTTATTGGCTCCTATCACTTTGTCTACAAATCTGTTCCAGTTTCCTTTACACTGAAACTAGAAGTCTCTAGGCCACACCCTTACAATATACCACTCTAACCCTATCACTTTCCTGGTTAGTAATATTCATTGGCTCTTTATTGTCAATCAAACAGTCAAGAGTCTAAAATCTGCCAAGCAGAGTTTCTATAACCTTTCATCATTTACTATTTTCAGCTGACCTTTCAGTACTCCACACTGAAACCCAACTGGACCAGCCACTATTCTCTGGACATACCATTCATAAAAATACATTAAACTCAAAAACCAGAAAACCTATGACTAGCACAAACTTGAAAAAAAAATGTTATGTTTTTTAACAAGACATTTATGGGTAAGTGGTTCCAAGCTTTCTTTAGCAATTTAATCATATAAATATCCCAGAATCTTGCAATTCTTCTGCTCCACATCCTCAGTGTGTTATTATTACCTTGTTCTCATGTTTGTTGCCTCATGGTAAAAAAATAATAATAGCTGCTACAGCTGTGGACATCAATCCTCACATCACTATGCTAAACAAAGGGGACAGTTAGAAAAGCGGATTTCCTTGCACTTCTAAGTCTCCATTTACTCATCTGCACAATGGAGACAATCCCAGTACCTGCCTCATAAGATTTTCTTAAGACTGAGGGACATAATGCATATGAAATATGATCATAGCATCCACCACATAGTGGACAGTACATCATAGCTAGCCATGTATTTGTTTATTCTTCATTGCTGTTAATGGTTCTACTCATCACTCCAACATCCTGAAAAGAAACATTCAGTGAAAAATCAATCATCTGGACTAATAATAACCAGCAATTACCTGTGCAAATTGCACATTCATGCACATAATCACTTATAGCTGTACTATCACCTTCATGAAATCTATTAAAAAATGCAAGTGACCTTAACCAAACAAGAGACATTGTTGGAGAGCTGAAGAAATACTGAATAAATCTCAAGGACAGAAAGTAAAATCAAGCTTCAAGTAAACTGGTATAAAAAACTAGGAAGCCAGAAATTGAGTTTCCTCCCCTATTTCTCAGGTTTTCCATTGCTGCCTCTTTCTTCTCTCTTTACATATTTCTCCCCCTACTATGCTTTGTAAGTTTTCTCATTTGGGTGTTCAATACAAATATAAAATCTCTGAGTCCAGTTCCAAGTTTTCAAAAGAAAATAATCTGCTACCATTTTATCCAAAGCACTCTAAGGGGAGAAGAGGGAGAACAACCATGTGATCTACTTATAGACCATTCATCAGTGTGTGAGGAAGCAGGCTGTCTTCTATGAAGAATATGTAGAAACAAAGCTGAAACAGTTGGTGGAAAAAATGACTGGCCTCTCTGGTACAAACTCCTGGCAAAGAAAATGATTTGGGTGCAAGTTAGCAAAATGAACCACATATACAATTCAGAGTTGAAGAGCTTTAATTGAAATTGGTACCTTTTTTATTTTTTGAGGTGGAGCCTCACTCTGTCACCCAGGCAGGAATGCAATGGTATGAACTCGGCTCACTGAAACTTCTGCCTGCCAGGTTCAAGCAATTCTCTTGCCTCGGCCTCAGAGTAGCTGGAATTACAGGCACCCGCCACCATGACTGGCTAATTTTTGTATTTTTAGTAGAGACAGGGTTTCACCATGTTGGCCAGGCAGACCTTGAACTCCTGACTTCAGGTGATCAGCCCCCCTCGGCCCCCCAAAGTGCTGGGATTACAGGCGTGAGCCACCACACCCAGCTGAAATTGGTACGTTTTTCAAAGAAATAAAAATGAATATTTTCCTTGTATAAACATACAACTAGAAACCTTGTTTAGACTGTCACTTCGAATAGATATAAGGCAACAAACATCTATACACACAAACACACACACAAATACTGAAATGTATAAATAATGCTGGCTAATGACCAAATCAGGGAAGAAATATTACCAGGTAAATTTCTTTGTTGTTTACATTTTTATTCTCAAAATAAATTGTTTGAGCAATTGAAGTATTCCTTGAATCATACAAACCTTTTATTTCACAAGAAAAAACCAATTTTAATAAATATTTTCATGTACAGCTGTCCTCCTTCATCCAATTTTACTTTCTGCAGTTTCAGTTACCCACAGACACTCATCATACAAAAATAAGTCAAAAAGAGGGAATCTCCCTAACTCATTTTACGAGACCAGCATCATCCTGATACAAAAACCTGGCAGAGACACAACAAAAAAAAGAAAATTTCAGGCTAATATCCCTGATGGACATTGATGGGAAAATCCTCAATAAAATACTGGCAAACCAAATCCAGCAGCACATCTAAAAGCTTATCGACCATGACCAAGTCATCTTCATCCCTGGGATGCAAGGCTGGTTCAACATACACAAATCAACAAACATAATCCATGACATAAACAGAACCAATGACAAAAACCACATGATATATCAATAGATGCAGAAAAGGCCTTTGACAAAATTCAACAGCCCTTCATGCTAAAAACTCTCAAACTAGGTATTGATGGAATGTATCTCAAAATAGTAAGAGCTACTTATGACAGTCCCACAGCCAATATCATACCAAATGGGCAAAAACCGGCACAAGACAAGGATGCCCTTTCTCACCACTCCTATTCAGCATAGTATTGGAAGTTTTGGTCAGGGAAATCAGGCAAGAGAAAGAAATAAAGGGTATTCAGTTAGGAAAAGAGAAAGTCAAATTGTCTCTATTTGCAGATGACATGATTGTATATTTAGAAAACCCCAACATTGCAGCCCAAAATCTCCTTAAACTGATAAGCAACTTCAGCACAGTCTCAGGATACAAAATCAATGTGCAAAAATCACAAACATTCCTATACATCAGTAACAGACAAACAGAGCCAAATCATGAGTGAACTCCCATTCACAACTGCCTAGAAATACAACTTACAAGGGATGTGAAGCACCTCTTCAAGAACTACAAACCACTACTCAAGAAAATAAGAGAGGACACAAACAAATGGAGAAACATACCATGTTCATGGATAGGAAGAATCAATATCATGAAAATGGCCATACTGCCCAAAGTAATTTATAGTTTCAATGCTATCCCCACCAAGCTACCATTGACTTTCTTCACAGAATTGGAAAAAACTACTTCAAATTTCATATGGAACCAAAAAAGAGCCTACATAGCCAAGACAATCCTAAGCAAAAAGAACAAAGCTGGAGGCATCACACTACCTGACTTCAAACTATACTACAAGGCTACAGTAGCTAAAACAGCATGGTACTGGTACCAAAACAGAGATATAGACCAATGGAACAGAACAGAGCCCTCAGAAATAATACCACACATCTACAGCCATCTGATCTTTGATAAACCTGACAAAAACAAGCAATGGGGAAAAGATTCCCTATTTCATAATGGTGTTGGGAAAATTGGCTAACCATATGTAGAAAGCTGAAACTGTACCCCTTCCTTACACCTTATACAAAAATTAATTCAAGATGGATTAAAGACTTAAATGTCAGACTTAAAACCATAAAAACCCTGGAAGAAAACCTAGGCAGTACCATTCAGAACATAGGTATGGGCAAGGACCTCACGACTAAAACATCAAAAACAATGGCAACAAAAGTCAAAACTGACAAATGGGATCTAATGAAACTAAAGAGCTTCTGCACAGCAAAAGAAACTATCATCAGAGTGAAACAGGCAACCTATAAAATGGGAGAAAATTTTTGCAATGTATCCATCTGACAAAGGGCTAATATCCAGAATCTACAAAGAACTTAAATTTACAAGAAAAAAACCACCACATCAAAAAGTGGGCAAAGGATATAAACAGACACTTCCTCAAAAGAAGACATTTATGCGGCCAACAAACATATGAAAAAAAGCTCGTCATCACTGGCCATTACAGAAATGCAAATCAAAACCACAATGAGATACCATCTTGTGCCAGTTAGAATGGAGATCATTTAAAAAATCAGGAAATAACAGATGTTGGAGAGGATGTGCAGCAATAGTAATGCTTTTATACTGTTGGTGGGAGGGTAAATTAGTGCAAGCATTGTGGAAGACAGTGTAGCAATTCCTCAAGGGATCTAGAACTAGAAATACCATTTGACTGAGCAATCCCATTACTAGGTATATACCCAAAGGATTATAAACCATTCTGCTATAAAGATACATGCACACATACATTTATTGCAGCACTGTTCACAATAGCAAAGACTTGGAATCAACCCAAATGTTCATCAGTGATAGACTGGATAAAGAAAATGTGGCACATATACACTGTGCAATACTATGCAGCCATAAAAAAAGGATGAGTTCATGTCCTTTGCAGGGACATGGATGAAGCTGGAACCCATCATTCTCGGCAAACTAACACAAGAACAGAAAACCAAACACCACATGTTCTCACTCATAAGTGGGAGTTGAGCAATGAAAACACATGGACACAGGAAGGTGAACATCACACACCAGGGCCTGTCAGAGGGTGGGGAGCTAGGGGAGGGATAGCATTAGGAGAAATACCAAATGTAGATGATGGGTTGATGGGTGCAGCAAACCACCATGGCACACATATACCTATGTAACAAACCTGCACAGTCTGCACATGTACCCCAGAACTTAAAGTATAATAATAAAAAAAGAAAGAAAAAAATGCAATCACCTTTTCATTTATAATACATTTTAATAATTTCTAAATAAGAATAGTTCAAAATAGCAGATAAAACCTCAATTTACTTCCTTTTTCATTTATTTTATTTTTTCATCGGGACATACAGGAAACAACCCAATTTATTTCTCAGAAAAAGGAGCTCCACATCGGCTAAACTAAATGAAAAATGTGATAGACATTTGCTACCAATTAAGTTGAAAATAATAAGTATCCACACTGAGTAGTACCACCTAGGATTCCTTTCATATCTCATTTATCTTGTTGGCGCTTCATGATGTAATCCTCTCTTAAACTAGATGTTTATCAGGGCCATGAAGTCAAGAAGCTTCCAAGAGACCTTGCTTAGTGGTCAAATTAGTCATTTTATAATAGTTGTACTTTTATCATTTTACTCTCAAAGTATGTGCTTCATGTTATGTGAAGCATAATTACATTTTCAATTAAATATTCATCCAACTCCATGAGCCAATTTATGAATTCAAGGATGTGACTACATCCAAGGAAAGCATCAGTACTATTTTCAGCCATCCTCAAGTCTCCCAAAGACCCCATCTATAGAGAAGTGGAGTAGCCCTGTCTGTACAGAAATTCAAGTCAGGCTCTGAAACTCCTACAGAAGTCCATGATTCTGCTTCCCCTACATCTGGCCCTAAAGAATGCAGTACTTGCTGTAACCAAAAGAACAGAACACTTGTACCACAGGCACTTGTCTCAGAATTCAGTCATAGATTGACTGTCACCCTGCACTTGCCAAAAGCTTAAGGAAAATTGTATTTGAAAGAAATTCTATTATACTGTTAATTATTTAAGCTCTAAACCTGAAGTCACTTAAAGTTATTAGAAAAAAAAATCCCCCGATTATCTCACTCATTTCCTTGCAGAAGTGATCCAATGCCACAGTTTAATATTTTGTTTTGGTGCAAAAAAATCAAAAGTGTTTCTTTCACAAAACTATAGTTTGAATATATTGTTCCTTGTGGTACTCAGTAGCAACTATATAAGGAGCTTCACAGTTTATACAATGTTATCCTTTTCATTTTGTGCGAAACAATAGAACCAGAAAAGTAGAATGTCTTTATTTTTCATTGGCCCTCTTCTACCCATTCTGTTAAAATGGGAGTCTTCCTAGATTAGGTCCCCTCTCTCTTCTCTCATAATACTCTCTCTCAACCTCAGTGATTTCATCTAGTTCCCAGTTTCAACTATCATCTTGTCTTAGTCCATTTGTGTTCCTATAAAGGAATGCGTGAGGCCGGTTAATTTACTAAGAAAAGAGATTTATTTGGCCCCCAGTTCTGCAGATTGAACAAAAAGCATAGCATCAACATCTTCATCTGAGGAGGGTCTCAAGAAGCTTCCACTCATGGTGGAAGGTGAAGGGGAGCCAGTGTGTGCAGATCACATGATGAGAGAGGAAGAAAGAGAGAAGGTGAAGGTGACAGGCTCTTTTTTTTTTTTTAATGACATAATGATTTTTATTTTTTTTAAATACTTTAAGTTCTAGGGTACATGTGCACAACATGCAGGTTTGTTACATATGTATATATGTGCCATGTTGGTGTGTTGCACCCATTAACCCAACATTTACATTAGGTATATCTCCTAATGCTATCCCTCCCACTCCTGCCACCCCACCACAGGTCCCAGTGTGTGATGTTCCCCACCCGTAACAGGCTCTTTCTAGCAATCAGGTCTCATGGGAACTCTCACAGAAACTAATAGAGCAAGAACTTAGTACCACAAGGACTGCACCAAGCCATTCATGAGACAGCCACCCCCATAGCCCAAACACCTCCCACCTGGCCCTACCACCAACACTGGGGATCAAATTTCAACATGAGACTTATGCGGGTCCAGGGGGGTGCAAACAAACCATATCCAAACCATAGCATATCACTATATCAGTTACCCTCCAAATCTTCCAACCACAACCAACCCCAACTCTAAGAGTAATGCTGTCTAATAGAGCTTTCTGTCATGATTAAAAGGTTCTCATCTGTGCTGGTCAATATAGCAACAACTAGTCACATGTTACTACTGTGCACATATTTCATTTTAGTTTAAATGTGATGGCTAGTGGCTACCATATTGGATAGTACACAGCCCTAGACTTTCATTTGTTGCCACCTGCTGAGATACTTTGAGCTCATCACATGTCTGCCAGCAGTCCACAATATGCCCAATTTAAGATGTCTTATGTGTGCCCAAAAAACTCCTCTCCTTCATTTGCTTATTCCTACTAACTATACCACCGTGCATTTATGCATTCAGACTACTGATGCTAAAGTTATCTTTGACACCCACCATTTTCCCACATTCAGTTTGCTCGCTACGCAGTCACACCTCTTATCAACAAAGAAAAAGTAATTTAAGAAAATGATTTACAAAATAATTTAGAACAAATGTGTACAGCAACAAATTAATGTGTTTTTTGGCTTGTTTCTTGAGACCGAGTCTCGCTCTGTCGCCAGGCTGGAGTGCAGTGCATGATCTTGGCTCACTGCAACCTCCACCTCCTGGGTTCAAGCAATTCTCATGCCTCAGCCTTCCAAGTAGCTGGAATTACAGGCACGTGCCACCATGCCCAGCTGATTTTTGTATTTTTAGTAGAGACAGGGTTTCACCATGTTGGCCAGGATGGTCTCGATCTCTTGACCTCATGATCTGCCCACCTCAGCCTCCCAAAGTGCTGGGATTACAGGCATCAGCCACTGTGCCCAGCCTAATGTGTTTTTTATTTGGCATTTTAATTATTTTATTTCCTCCTGGAAACATTAGCCCGTATTCAATATTGCAATCAATATAAGGTGAATTACAAAGTCTGTATTGGTCAGAGGGGGAATTTCAAAGGAGAAATCTGTAACATATAGAAGAGGGAAAGTTGTCAAAGCTAGGCAGTAGAAATAATGAATGAAATTATTTAACTCAGGAGAAACTGTGCAGGTCTATAGATGTAGGAGGAGTAGAGGGAGAAGAATGAGGAGACGGACAGGAAGGATAAGAAGGACAAAAAGCAGACAGAATTATTTTGACTGGTAAGATGAGGAAGTAGAGTTAAGGGCTCAATGAAGACTGAAACTGCAGGCCATGCCTGGCTGCTCTGGGGTAGGCACCTGCATCTTATGGTAACTACTTCATAATGAGGAAAAAGTAGCTAGTAGTAATTAGAGGAAGTAATTACATGTTGCAGGAAGTCAGGGACCCCAAATGGAGTGACTGGCTGGAGCCGTGGCAGGGGAACATAAATTGTGAAGATTTCATCTTAATATGGATATTTATCAGTTCCCAAATAACACTTTTATAATTTCTTATGCCTGTCTTTACTTTAATCTCTTAATCTTGTCATCTTCGTAAGCTGAGGATGTACATCACCTCAGGACCACTGTGATAACTGTATTAACTGTACAAATTGATTATAAAACATGTGTGTTTGAACAATATGAAATCAGTACACCTTGAAAAAGAACAGCATAACAGTGATTTTTATGGAACAAGGGAAGACAACCATAAGGTCTGACTGCCTGCGGGGTCAGGCAAAAAGAGCCATATTTTTCTTTTTGCAGAGAGCCTAAAATGGATGTGCAAGTAGGAGAGATATCACTAAATTTTTTTCCTAGCAAGGAATATTAATATTAATACCCTGGGAAAGGAATGCATTCCTGGGGGGAGGTCTATAAACAGCCGCTCTGGGAATGTCTGTCTTTTGCAGTTAAGATAAGGACTGAGATACACCCCTGTCTCCTGCAGAACCCTCAGGCTTACTAGGGTTGGGAAAACTCCACCCTGGTAAATTTGTGGTCAGACCGGTTCTCTGCTCTTGAACCCTGTTTTCTGTTAAGATGTTTATCAAGACAATACATGCACAACTGAACATAGACCCTTACCAGTGGTTCTGCTTTTTACCCTTTGAAGCATGTGATCTTTGTACCTACTCCCTGTTCTTATACCCCCTCCCCTTTTGAAACCCTTAATAAAAACTTGCTGTTCTGAAACTCAGGCGGGCATCACAGTCCTACCGATATGTGATGTCACCCCTGGCAGCCCAGCTGTAAAATTTCTCTCTTTATATTGTCTCTCTTTATTTCTCAGCTGGCCGACACTTATGGAAAATAGAACCTACATTGAAATATTGAGGGTAGGTTTCCCCAATAATTACACTTTGTCTAAAGCAACACTACCTAATAGAAATATAATGCAAGAAACACATAAAGTTTTAAATTTTGTAGAAGACATTTAAAAAGTAACAAAAAGGAAAATCTATTTAATAATATATTTTATTTTATCCAATGTATCTAAAATATTCTCATTTCAACATGTAATCAATATTTTTAAAATTATTTGAGATAGTTTACATTTTGTACTGTTTTGAAATCTGGTACATATTTTACACTTACAGTACATCTCAATTTGGACACTAAATTTTCATTGGAAATACTTGATCTGTATTTAGATTTCATGAAATTAAATAAATTAAATTTCATGAAATTAACAGTTGAAAAACCAGATTTGCAGAGGCACCAAGTTGTTCCAAACATTCTTGAAGTATTTCCAAAAGTGAATTACCAGTTTTAAAGTTAGCATTAAACTAATTAAAATTAAAAGAAATTAAAAATTTAGTTCCTCGGTCACACCAGACACATTTCAAGCACCTGATACATTTAGTTAGTGGCTACCATATTGCACACCCCAAGCCTAAAGCTTGCACCACCTTAAGAAAAAGCCTTGAGAGAATTTTGTCAGAAAGTTGTGCTGTAGACAAAGGCTGCATACCAAAGGAAAGAACTTTCATAAAATAAATGTTAGTTTGAGTGTGCACATCTGCAAGAGCTTTGGATGCTCTTTCCAGGCCAGCACAGGGGAAAAAGCACATGGCTATAGATCCACATTATCTTGCTCTTCTCTACCCTTTGGGTCCACTGCCTGAAAGCAACATTGACCTGGGATATAGAAGCAGCTCCCTTCTTGTAAACTGCTGGATGATGGAAGCAATCTGTAAAGTAAGGTAATGGGGCCAGGTGCAGTGGCTCACACCTGTAATCCCAACACTTTGGGAAATCTTGGGTGGATCACCTGAGGTCAGGAGCTCAAGACTAGCCTGGCTAACATGGTGAAACCCCGTCTCTACTAAAACTACAAAAATTAGCTGGGTGTGGTAGCGCATGCCTGTAGTCCCAGCAATTCAGGAGCCTGAGGCAGGAGAACAGCTTGAAACCGGAAGACGGAGGTTGTAGTGAGCCGAGATTGCGCCACTGCACTCCAGTCTGGGTGACAGAGTGAGACACCATCTCAAAAAAAAAACAAAGTAGGGTAATGAGAGTCAAGCAAGGAGACAAGAAAATGAAAGAAATGCACATGCTTGGATTGTGAGTCCAAAAAGCTATTGTTTGAGGGGGGAGTTTTTTGCTTTTAATCATCATTTTGCTGCAATATTGGAAGAACTGTATAATATTAGAAGAAATATCATATCGATATCAATAATCTTCATAAATTCAAAGGGTCATACTAACTCAAAATTGTAGACTTTCAGCTTTTGTTTTGTTTTTATCTGTTTTATTCTTATTCCTAAAAATCCATACCTAAGCCCACAGCAGAACAACAATTATTTGGTTAGCAAACAAATTAATAAACGGATTCAAAGCTTCCCATGCAATAACCATACAGCAGAAACAGTACCACACAGAATCTTGTTCCAAATCTAGTCATTTCTTTCAGCAAACATTTTTATATAGTCACTATGTGTTAGTCACTCTATTGGATGCTGTGTATATAGAAATAATAAACACAAGAAAGACTGAAGCAAAAAGAAATTTATGATGCACTCTTTCACACAGAAAAATAATCTTGACATCATTTACAATATCCACTTGACTAATGGTGGCTTTATTTTCCTCAAATATTGTATAAAATATTAAAATGCAACTTAATCAGAGGCCACCTGATTCCACCTAACTCTTAAAACTTTACAAAACCTCTATTAGTAGAAATAAACATTTCTCCTACAAAAAGGTATTATAGATTTGACTCTATCTGGTTTTATTTATCTTGCCCTAATTAGGCATTTAAGTTCTCTTTCCAAGTACGTACTGGAGTTTTCCTATAATTCTTTGCTTAGCCCAAGTGATACTTTTTTTTTTCTATATTAAGACTTTTCAGAGCAAGCAAATCATGGGCACACTTCCAAAATGTATAAGAATTAGAGAAAGGAGCTGATTGCTTAATTCTTGCCTCTGACTCGGAGCTCTCGTTAATTAGCTAAAGCCAGAGCCCCCGGCACGCTCTCAAGAGCTCCGTGATCCACTGATTAGCAATGACAAGGCCATCTGGTTTTCCCGCAGTACATTGGAGAAAGTCTCTCTTGGCATAAAAATTAGGGATGCCTGTAATTTAGAATGAGTCAAGTGTTGCCATCATATTTAAAGGAGATGGTGTCTGATTACAATATGAGGCCTGTCCCAAAGGAAGATAAGTTTGTACACACCAATGCCATGATCTTAAAAATTATCCTTGCTCTCCCTATATGGTAATCTTCTCCTACCTACCATTTAGTGATCTTTCTCCTCAACTCCTCTTGTAATTATTTTTCTTTCTTCTGCAATTACTGCATCTAAATTGGCAAACTTCAATTTAAGGCTTGTATGTAATTTTTGGTTGATTTTCAAATAGCTCTTCACGAAAGGGATGCTAAAATGCAGATGATAAACGAGTTGGAACTGTCAGAGGGATGTAGCTGGGAAAACAAGAATTGGCTTTTGGATGAAGCCAAGGTGAACTGTGTTCTTTCCTACTCCCTCATTATCCGTGCAGACCGGACCAGGGACTACAGAAGAAAGGGAGCACAAGATTGACAAAGGTTTCCTTGCAGAGAGATTGGTCAGGTGCTCACCGGTGTATCTTGGTGTAATTAGCCGCACATACCGAACTGTCGAAGACAGCAAGCACTCTTGGCTTCTCCAAGCCAGTGATTTCCAACCACTGTTTCCAGGTTATTTTATTCCAGGAATATCAAATAACAGTATAAGCCTCATTCATTAGACCTCATTTCCACTTAGCGGTTCGGAATAAATGGTTACTGTAATGTTGTCTGAGCATCTCTGGGTCCAGGAACACTGTCGCTGTAAACACAACCCATCACCAGAGGACAGACCTAGACTAAGGATTGATGACAATAAAAGACAATTAAAAACTAGACTTTCCTAGGGAAAAATCCATTTGATGACAAAGCTTCAATGAGTATTCCTTTGTGAACTCCTAGATGAAACTTTCAAGATAAGCAGGAAAAGCACTGAAATGGCTGAATAGGTGAGCATTGTATGCCCGATTCATTAAATATATGCATTACTAAACAGAATATATCTTGTCATTTAAATCAACTTTCCCTTTGGATCTCAGGATATGGCCTTTCATGTATATCCACTGTGAGTCCAACAAGTTTGACATTCCCAGGGAGTTTTATAGGCTTTATAGTGTATTAATTTAAAATTTACAGCCAGGCACAGTGGTTCATGCCTGTAATCTCAGCACTTTGGGAGGCCGAGGCCGGTGGATCATGAGGTCAGGAGTTCAAGACCAGCCTGACCAACATGGTGAAACCCTGCCTTTTCTAAAAAATACAAAAATTAGCCAGGCATGGTGGCGGGCACTTGTAATCCCAGCTACTGAGGAGGCTGAGGCAGGAGAATCGCTTGAACCTGGGAGGCGGAGGTTGCAGTGAGCGGAGATCAAACCACTGCACTCCAACCTGGGCGACAGAGTGAGACTAAGTCTCAAAAAATAAAATAAAATAATAAAATAAAATAAAGTTTACTTCTTTAGTTTGCCCAAATTCTTTTAAGGCAGTGATGCTGAATTGTTTTTGGTTGAGTGCTTTTGCAAAGTTAGCATTTTAATTTGGCCTAATACTTTCCCTTGTAGTTAAACAGTCCAGACGGGTTTGAGAACATGTAAATACCCAGAGATTCTTCCACTTCAGCTCTTTGTGAACAGAATGGTCTTGGATAATCCAACAGACACTATATACTCAGGTAGGAGAGAACAGACACACAGGCACAAGAATCTCTTATTCTGATGGGAGAAATTCTGTACTTTGTGTTAGAAACTGTATCTCACCAACCTGGAACAATTATAGACTTCTAAGAAACCCGGATTAAAATTCACATTGGCGGCCACACTTATTGCTCTTGATTATAAAAATTTCAACAGGTTTAACTGTCATTTATCTGACAAAGTTCTATGCAAATTTGGGTATATTTCCAATACTGTACATGTCATTTATGGTTTCTTATGTTCAGTTTGACAATCTTATATTCTCTGTAGAAATTCCTCTAGGTGTGCCAGTATCCATTCTCAATATTAAGTTTCTTCCTCAAGTTTCATTGTTCTAAATAAGAAAATAAAAAGATGATTATATTATTATTTTATAGCTTCTCTCTTACAAGGAAGTCAAAGCTCTGAACAAATATTTAGCTTGAATAGAAAAAAAAGGAGTAAATTGCTCTTTGGAGACGAGCATTAATTTTTTTCAACTGCCTTATGTGTCATTTAACAAATTATCTATTCCAAAGCACTAAATGGCTCTCTAGTGGTCAGACTAAATTAACAGCCCTGCAAACAGTAACCCTTTTCTGTATAATTTACTAATGGCCTTCATTATATCATCTTGCCAACTCTTTCTAATTGTGACAAACATAAGCAAAGCCAGCTCTACAAATAGACAAACTAGGAGACCACGCCCATTTCTCAGCAGTCAATCCACAAGCAATTCACCCTTTCTACCTGAAATAAGACTTTATAAAGTCATTCAACAAATATGTATTTATTGAGGTCCTATTATGTGCCAGGTCAGTCTTCTTCAGGGGTCACAGGGCAACACATTCATAACCTGACAGGGTGGGATGACTTTTAGCTTCCTTCTTTTCATCCACTAACTGACAGGAGAGTATGACCCCAGAGAATGGATAATGGTATAAGTAAAAAAGACATAACGTCACTAAATGCTTTCTAGAAGTCTTACCTATTATGAATAACCTTGATTATTACAATGACCAAGTGAGAAATAAACTAGATTATGTGTACAATTTTATAATTAAGAAAATTTGAGAGGTTAAATATAATTTGCCTAAAGACACAGAGATGGTACAGTCTGAATTTAACTTATATCAGTCTCCCTTTTGAGCAAGGTTGAGCCTCATGTTTATACGATACACATGAATTAATTATAAGATACATATGCAGAAATGATGCAATTTTTGAATCAAAACATAGTGTTCAGATTAAGGTCAGGTCAAGGGAGTTTTTAGTCCCTTCATCCTTGAGACTAACGGGTTAGAACATATCTGGAACATAATATATGTTCTAAATACTAAGCATCAAATTTTTAAGAAATTTTGACAAACTCGAAAATATGCCAAAAAATGGGCAACAAAGAAATAAGGGAGTTAGAAACATCTCATAGACAAACTATCAATGGAACCAGGAGATTCAGTCTGGAAAACAAAATGCTGAAAGGAATTATACAATGACTGTCTGCAAATATTTGAAGACTGCCATCTTAGTCCATTTTATGCTGCTATAATAGAATACCTGGGTAATTTACAAAGAACAGAGATTTGTTTCGTATAGTTTCGGAGGCTGGGTAGTCCGATACCAAAGTGCTGGCACCTAGTGAAGGCCTTCTTGCTGCATCATTCCATGGTGGAAAGCAAGAGGATTAAAGAGCATGAGGGTGGCCAAACATACTTTTATAACAAACTCACTCTCACGAAAATGAACCCACTCAACATAATGACATTAGCCTACTCATTAGGGCAGAGCCCTTATAACCTGAACACCTCTGAAAGGCCTCACGTCTCAACACTGTTGCACTGGGATTAAGTTTTCAACAGATAAACCTTGGGGAATGCATTCAAAGCATTGCAACTGACATGTAAAAAGGGAGGAAAAAAGCACAGGTTTGTTCTTTGTGGCTTCAGAAGACAAACAGGAAACCAGATGAGCTAGGAAAACAGAATGACCTTCCAACAATCCCTGTGTAGCAAATTAAGTAGGAATTGTTGAGCACATAGAAAGATGATGATTGTGAGCCTCTGACTACAAAGCCTGTGAACAAGTGAATACAAAGACATATAAAAGGCACCATCAGGAATTGATGGCTGAGTAGATAAGGGGTAGTCACAGAGGACCCCAATATTTTGAGTCCCAGAGCACCTGCTTGGAGGTAGAGACACCGGTCACACCAACCTGTCCACAGCCACTTGCACTCTTCAGGGAACATCCAAGAGCAGAGCAATTATTCTAAGCACAGTGGCAGACAGACCTGGGCTTTTATAGTAACTGTCCCCACTTCCATGTTCTACCCTTGGCTATCTGCCTGGTCTGGGATGCTCTTACACAATATATTTACATGGCTTACAGCTCTACTTCATTCAAGTCTCTCTTTAAATGACAAATCCTCAAAGACCTTCCTTAACAACCCTATCCAATGTATATTCTTCATTTATTTACATGCTTTTTTTATAGCACATACAATTAACTGACATTATGTCAATGTTTTCTTGTCTCCTTCACTTGAATGTCAATTCCATGTGCAGAAATGTTTTGTTCACTGATATATCCCCTTGCCTGGAACAGTGCCTGGTACATTGTAGACCCTCAAGGAATAGTTGTAAATTAGATGGATTTTCTCCAAGTGCAGCTTATATCACTCCACAGCAAATATTTTCATAAGATTTCCTCTTGATGTAAAACATACTGGGATAGATCACAATTTCTCCTACTGATTCACATTTTAATGTAAGAAAATAAGAAACATTCACTTACCCACAGCCCAAATCTAACAACCAGCTTTTCAGTACTATACCAAGGGACTGTCACTAACTCTTTTTTGAATTTTCAATCAAATCAATATCCAAATTAATTTTGTCATAATGTAATGTTACAGATCAAACAAAATACTATCCACATTGCCATTTTCCAGTTATATAAGATTAAACAAAAACTAGCAATTTGGGATTTCAAATAGAAATTTTGAAATTTGAATATTCAAATTGAATATGCTTAAATCATTTGAGACTCTTAAATTTAGGGACCCCTAGATTAGCCAGGAAGATGCCGTTAGCCCATTCAAAATTAAATAAATTTAAAAAGTATACTACTTACTTACGTACATCCCCCAAACTGAAATGAATAGGTAACTGTTTTCTCTGCATTCCTTTTCTCCCTCAAAAGCTTGTCAACACAATTTTGTCCACGATATGTAGAACAGATTAGAGAAACAGATGCCTGCAGTGTATTTAATGAAAGGTACCCAGAGGTATGCTAGTCACAATTACCACACAAAAACTTTACCCGAAGATACTTTCCTACTCTTCTTCTATGTCCCAATTAAAAGGTAAAATGTGTGCTAAACCTGGCTGTCAAGTAGCTACAGAAACCTTCAGAACATGTCCAGAGTTTGACCACTCTTCCCAACTGCCATGGCCCTGTCTGAGTCACCACCACCTCTCACCTCAGTTGCTGTGAGGCCTCCTAACCAGTTTCCCTGCCTCCTGCTTTCAACAAAGAAGCAAGTGATCCCTCTAAATCAGAAGTCAGATTGTGTCACCCTGCTGCTCAAAACTCTGCAACTGCTTCCCAGGTCTTACAAAGCCTACAGGTCCTTCCCCTTGCTTCCAAGACCTCATCTCCTATTTCTCTGCCCCTTAATCTGCTCCAGTCACAAGGGCCTCCTTGCTATTCCTTGAACATGCACCTGCCTTAGGGCATCGCACTGGCTGTTCTCACCATTTGGAATAAAACCTCTTTACAAGGTATTAGCTTGCCCAAGTTCCTTGACTTCTTCACGTCTTTGTTTAAGTATCATCTTCTCAGTAAGGCCTCTCTTAGACATCCTGTTTTCATCACAACCTGCTCCCCCATTCCTGTCTCAGCACCCACCTCTCCATCTTCCTGAGCTCTGCTTGTCTTTAATGTTGTCACAGTATTTAACATCTTCTAATGTACTATGTATTTCACTCATTTTTTATGGTTGTATATACTATCTTTCTCCCTCCCAAAGATTCCAGGGGTCTTTATTTTGTTCACTGATGTATCCAGGGAACCTAAAACAATGCCTAGCACATAGTAGGGGTTCAATAATATTTGTTGAATGTATTAATTAATAATTCTAACAATATAGCACATGCTGGTAGTCAACCAATCCATAAGTATGTTTTGAATGCTTAGGTGTGCTCTATGTGATCTTAGGCACCATGGAGGATTTTTTTTTTTTTTTTAGCATAAAGCATCTGCCCTCTGAAAATGGAAGTTTCATTGGGGAGATCATAGGTACAAAGCAATGTCAAAGAGCTTACATATGGAACATATTGATAAAGACCATTGGCTGTGCTATTAAGTCTTTGTGTTGTTATGCACTTATGCAACAATTATTCACTGAGCACCCGCTATGACCCAAGTACTGTGCTAGCCTGAAGATATTAATGCAAACAACATAGATGGGGTCCCTACCTTCCTGGGACTTATATTCTGATAGGACAAACAATGAACCAATGAATAAATAAACAACTATAGAAGAACCCTGAGGAAATAAACAAGATCTGTCATAGAGAACAACAGCAGTCACACCAATTACAATCACCAGGAGGAAGCAAGCAGAATGAACATCTGGACCTCACTTTCCTCTTGCCCTCCAGCCTCTAACTGATACCTCCACTGGGCCAACTGGAAGCCAGAGAGCACAGTGCACACAGAGCTAGCAGTGTACAGCAAGGCAGACAAGATCTGGAGGAGCAAGCATGTGTGTGAGTGGGTACATGTGTGTAAAAACACGCCCAAATATACCTCAAAGCCTCCTCAACCTTTCCTGATAGCTATTATATCCATCACACAGTTTCTTCCTTACCTCTCTCCAGTGGGATAATCTGACTCTATTTGCCCATACATACTTCTTTTTCTAACAAATGTCATAGTGTTGAAGATAGCCATAGTCATCCCTTAAACGTCTATTAACTAGGTTCATGAATCTCAGCATCTTTAAATTTTTCATAAAAAATGTTTTACCTTTTTCAGTTTTTAGTCATCTAAAAATCTGGTATAATTTCTCCTCATCTTTCAGAATATGTAAATTAAAATATTATATACAACTTTTATACCATTCGTTAGTAGATTGATAGCTTATTTGCATAAAAAAGATCCTTTTCAAATTTGACTGACATGTTAAGACTAGCCCAATTTGATTTTTAAAGCTTTTTTAAAAAAATTAAGTGGCCCATGCTTAGGAACACCCATATTAACATGCATAGAAGATAACTTCATATTTAAATTCTCAGAAAGTAAATACAAAGCTATAACCCACCTCAGGCTCAGCAATAAAAATACCTAACACTGAGCACTTCCTGTGTGTCAGAAACTACACTAACTACTTTACATTATGTTTAATCCTCACAACCTAGGAAACAGACTATCATTATCCCCATTTTACAATTAAATTATACTGAAGCAAAGAATGGTTAGGTAACTTCCTCAAGGTCAAGCAGATATTGTGTGGTGAGAACTGGATTCCAACTGTGCTTTTTCACAGTGGAGCCCCCACTCTACAAGGAAGCCATAGCAAAGCACCTGTCCATAGGGTTGTGGGGTCCAAGCACACTCCTCAGCCATTTTTCACATCTAGATATTTGCAAAGACATAGAATTTTAAGTACACTTATTGGTCACCCCATAATAACAATAGAAAAATATGTTAAAGAGGTGCTATTAAGTGAAAAAAGCAAGTTATAGGAGAACTGAGAACATTATCATCCCATTTATAGAAAAACAAAGATGTTTTTAAATAGGTCTATCATTAAATACAATAGATAAATATATGGTACATAGATGCCAATGTGACTATAAGTATATATATTTGTAATCATAGTTTCTAGAAAGATAAAAGAAAAATCCGTCAAACAGAGTTCCTCAGAAGAGCACTCAAAGGAGCAAGAAGTATTTATTTTCCCTACATACTCTAGACCATTTGAATTATTTATCGCAAACTTAAATAAGTTATCACGTTAATTACACTAATATCCCATAAGAAAGCAAAGGCTGAGATGATAATTGAATAACTTTATCATGAAAGAACACTCCTGGCAATCCCAAATGTACCCAGTCTGGAATTTCTTCCAAGGTTATTAGTTTTAAATTGTTTGTTTCTTTTATCTTGCTACCTACATATGTTAACGACTATTAGGAAAAAAATCAGCAACTATGATATACATATTTAACTTGGCTTCATTAATGTCTTCCTAAATTAAATGCACCCAATAAACAAAATATATATAAACTGTCTCACTATAGGCTTTAAAACTTGTCTGCATTTAACAACCCACAGAGAGCAAACACTTGACCAGTGAAGACTGATAAAGCTATAACTTAATTGCTGATTCAAGAGGGACAAGTATTAAGACAATAGCTTTATTCTTCCATATTTCCCAGTTATGTTGATTCCAGCAGGTTGTCTACATGCTAAAAGCAAACAATTTTAGCAGCAGTTTGTGTAGCAGCAGTTTGTGTGGCAGCACAAACAGTACCCAGAATAGGTTCAACTACAGATCTTGGCACCTATCTTGTTAACTAGCCATGTCTTGAAGTGGAACATCATGGAAGACTTTGGTTGCCAAAGATGAAGTATTTGGATTTTATTGTTCACAAATGCAATGTACTGTGACTAATGTGACACCAAACACTAAAATCCAAATAACAGTCTAGAGATGGTGAAGCCCAATTCAAAGTGATTAGTTACTGCAACAACTTGTTGGAGATCAAAATATATAGATATTAAATTCTCCGTATCTCTTAATAGGAACTGGTTGAATAAATTAAGGCACATTCATATACCAAAACACAAAGCAGCCATTAAATTCATGCAAAACATCACAGAAATCAATATTCCACCTTATCATAAAACTTGACACTGTTGGCCGGGCGCGGTGGCTCAAGCCTGTAATGCCAGCACTTTGGGAGGCCGAGACGGGCGGATCACGAGGTCAGGAGATCAAGACCATCCTGGCTAACACAGTGAAACCCCGTCTCTACTAAAAATACAAAAACTTAGCCAGGCGAGGTGGCAGGCGCCTGTAGTCCCAGCTACTCGGGAGGCTGAGGCAGGAGAATGGCGTGAACCCGGGAGGTGGAGCTTGCAGTGAGCTGAGATCCGGCCACTGCACTCCAGCCTGGGTGACAGAGCGAGACTCCGTCTCAAAAAAAAAAAACTTGACACTGTTTCCTCCAGTGGTCATTTAACACCAGTGTCATGAACTGCTGAAAGCATAAAGTCTCACACGCTATACACCTTGCTTGCTCAGTAAGCAAGAGGAGTTTGCTGCTGTCGCTGGCATTCCCAGTTTAATTCTCCACCAGTCCTAGGAAGTACATGACATTTGATGTCCTGCTAAGTATGACCAGTGTGCTTCTGCTCTATCTGCCAAGGGTCTTGCACCATCTTAATTGCACAGAGTGATACTCACATCTCACCCCAACTAGTTCTCTTTTCTTGTCTTATTCTGTTGCATAGCTCCTGAAGCAGAAATCATTCTTTGACAATGATGCTATATAACATGGTTAGAAATGTGACACTTTGTGGATCATATAAGCCTGAGTTTGAATCCAAGTTCCACCCCTGACTACTCATAGGATCTTGGGCAAAGTATTGAATCTTTCTGTGACTTAATTTTCTCATCTTTAAAGTAGAACTGATAGGTACATTACACATGGTTTAATGGATTAAATGAGATAATGTAGGATGACTGTGAAGTATTAGCACAGTGCCTGGCAAATAATAAGTGCTCAGCAAATAATAGGTTTTAATTCTAGAGTTTCTGAACCTTCTTCATTACCTGCTTTTGCCACCTTTTCAACGTATCTGCAAAGATCAAAAATGTTCAAACCATTATATTGATACAGTAAAAGAATCTTAGTCACAGCACATGTTAATCTAGATGGAATTTTATTAGACACTCAGAGAAGGTCTGAATTTCTTTACAATAAAGAAAAATCTGAGTCTAATGCTTATGTATTTGTGCAGTGGAGTGGGGGGCATATAACAGTAACATAGTCACTTTGTGCCGAGTTTGGTTAAAATTCAAAAACCTTAAAAACTAACATAAAATACACATGAGATTGCATCTGGGAAAATTGAATCAAATTAGTTTTCAACTTTCTGTGCTTGCAGGGACAGGAAACTGAATAAATAAAATCCATAGATCACACAAACAAAAGGAAATCTACTTTAAAACAAGTTAGACCTCTTCTAATAACAGATGCTGGAGAGGATGTGGAGAAATAGGGATGCTTTTACACTGTTGGTGGGAATGTAAATTAATTCAGCCATTGTGCAGGACAGTGTGGTGATTCCTCAAGGATCTAGAGCTAAAAATACCATTTGACCCAGCAATCTCATTGCTGGGTATATACCCAGAGGATTATAAATCATTCTACTTTAAAGACACATGTAGACGTATGTTTACTGCAGCACTATTCCCAATAGCAAAGACTCGGAACCAACCCAAATGCCCATCAATGATAGACTGGATAAAGAAAATGTGGCACATATATACCATGGAATACTATGCAGCCATAAAAATGGATGAGTTCATGTCCTTTGCAGGGACATGGATGAAGCTGGAAACCATCATTCTCAGCAAACTAACACAGGAACAGAAAACCAAACACCACATGTTCTCACTCATAAGTGGGAGATGAGCAATGAGAATATATGGACATAGGGAGGGGAATATCACACACTGGGGCCTGTCACAGGGTGGAGGGCTAGGGGAGGCATGGCATTAGAAGAAATACCTAATGTAGATGGGTGCAGCAAACTACCACGGCACGGCACGCGTATACCTATGTAACAAACCTGCACGTTCTGCACATATATCCCAGAACTTAAAGTATAATTTTTAAAAAAAAAAAAAAGTCCACCCTCTTCTAAAGTCTTCTGGCTGGGAAGTTTGCAAATGTTACTGATTTCAGTTTCATCTGCAACAGTTTCAGTTGATTTTCAGTTTCAGTTTCATTGCAAATGTTACTGATTTCAGCTGAAAATGAAATTCACCAAGAAGAGGCAAGCAGGAAAGAAGCAAAGAAATAATAATAAAGATACTAAACAATGTACAACTAACTACTGGAGAGTGGGCAATGCCACGGTGCTCAGTGGTCAGCCCCTAATTATAAGGAAGTCTCCCTCATTTCAGATAGTCCTGCAAGAAGAGGGCAGTCCCAAAATAGCCCACATTAAGCAGCCTGAAAACCCACAGGCTCCCCAGCTTTGCTCAGACTTCCTGGCTTCAGGAAAAGAACCATCTACAGTCTGAGTAAGTGATGTTGGCCTTACCCCACCCACTCACTCCTCCTTCACATGTACCTCCAAAAAAGTAAAAAGCAAGCCCATGTCACAATTGGCAGTCATGAGCTGAATCCACCTGATAGATGGGTTTTGTTTGGCTTGCAGAGTTTAAAAGGGAAAAAAAATTTTTTTTTTGGTTGCCAACACTTAGAATGGAGAGATTCCACATAAAATCCAGATCTCTGGCTCCTCTTAAAATTTTAAAAGATTTTGCAACACCAGGCCCGCATGCCCAGTGGGAATAGGTAAGGGAACCCTTTTTTAAATGGAGTGTACATTCTCCAATTTTCCATTGTCCCCACCACTCCCTGTTCTGACACCCAGCCCCCCACACTCATTGACATTAGCTGCCTGGCACTGGTCGATATGTGAGTGCCCAGAGTCCGCTGGTCATTAAGAACAGCAAGCCAGATGTGCCAAACGTCAATAGCAACCAATATGTCTATTAACTAAAACCAAAAACGTAATAGCAGAGAATCTGGTCATTTACTGGGGAAAAAAAAAAAAAAAAAAAACCTGGGTTGGCTATTAAAATATATGTTTCTTTCCTAGGACTACTACTGTGTGAAATTAGGCAAGTTAACTAATCTTTCCTAAATTTCAGTGTCCTGAAAGTAAGAAGTGGGGATGATAATATCAGTGTCATAGCATATGTTATGGAAGATAATTTGTGTTAAAGTCCTTTATAAAGTAGAATAACTTAAATACAGATTATGATACTAAATTACTCTAAGCAATAGCTGACACAAGAATAAATGACAGTTATACTATAGATGTTTAATGCTACCACACACACACATAAAAATCTAATTCATTGACCTGCTAATGATTTCATGTTATTCTCCATACTTCGTAAATTCAAAATGCATGCACTTAAATGCTAGAGCCACAATTTAAAATTCTTTGTTAGCAAGAGAAAGAAAACTTAAAAGAAAAAAGGAAAAAATAATGCCTTTGTACCTCATTATTCTTAGGATTAATTAGAATTTGGTCATAGATTCTGGTTTTCTAAAAGTTCATGGTATACCAGAGGAGCTTAATTGAGGATTTGGAGAAGGTACCAGTCATTCACTGCACATCTGCCTAGAACTTCATTAAGCAATGTCTGGACCTGATTGTACCCATAAAATTTCTGTGCCCAAATGAATTTCAAATAAAGCTTCCTAAAGGGACGAGAGTCTATTAAATCCCTTCCTCCTGAAACTGCAGGCAGTATTTAGGAGACGAGATGACACTGACTGAGCACTTCATATCAGGCTCACTTAATAAACCAAATAATTTCAAACCTCGGGACACAAATAACATCAGCAGAGGCAAAGCGATGGCCAGAACGGGAAGCTGCAATTCTGAAACAAGCAAAATTTCTCACCATTTCCCTTCACCAGGCCAACAGTCACAGAGCTGGACAAAGGGAATTTGTCTTAGTAAGTGATGCATGAACTGCCTCAATCTTGGTGCCTGCTGCACAGAAAACCACTGTAAACCTCCAAGAAACTGCGATGTCGTCCAATGCTGTCCCTAACAAATGATAGGGACCCTGACCCGGGCACAGTCTGCCCGTCTCCCTCAAAATAAAAGAAGAAGTGATCTTCTTTGAGAATATGAACCAAAAAAATACCCAACATAAAGGGTATTACTTTGTCTTTCTCATAACATTTAGCTGCAATAAATAAATAAATAAATAAATAAGGGATTTGTGTGTATGTCTATCTCTTCCAGCTGTAGGGCCCGGTGCTACTGTATAGTGACCACCCGATTCATATTTCTTAAGTTGTGCTAAATTGTCTTCATTCTCCATTTTCTGACTTAGCAGCACAAAAGACCTAAAAATCTCCAAGCACTTTATTTATCTGGGACCTCCTCTTTTGGGCCACAGAATGCATTATGGTACTGTGCTCACCACGACTGGGCAAAATGATAAAACTTTGAAATATAAGACTTAGGTCAAACTGTGCACAGTGGAATATCTCCTGGATTCTGTAAAGGCAGACTGATAATGCAATCATGGTACACCACCACTGATACTGCTCAGCCCTTAAAATTAAGGCTCTGAATGGGAGGAGTGGGATTCTCCAGCTCCGCTCCGCTCCTGCGCTCCCATCGCTTCACCGCTAGGGAGCAGCCTAACCAGCGTTCCCACAGGGTCAGAGCTGAAACTGCACACTGGAGAGCTAAACAGACCAAGCGTTCAGTTTCTGCCTCAGGCACTCACTGACAGTGCAAATTCAGTAACTTCAAATCCCTGTGCTTTGGTTTTGTCATCTGTAAAATGGGATAATAGCTCTTACCATAGGACCTCTGCGAAGATTAAATGTATATAAAGGGCTTGGCACCCAGCCTGGCACACAGTAGTGGGGTAATAGATGCCACCACCCTCGTGTAGGGAGAAGAGATGTGCAGTGACCCCGAGTGAGCTTGAAGATGATGATGTGATCAAGCTTGGAGTGGGCTTCCAGGCACCCTGCTCTCACCCCGGGCTCTGGCGCCCAGGCAACACTTCTCAAGCCTTTCTATCGGAACCACCCCTAACTGTAAAGAGCGTGAACATACGCCCTAGGACCTGTTGGAAGCTTCCAAATTCATTCTTGTTTTGTGTTAAACCCTCATGTCTTTTTAATTTGCTCCCAAGCAAATTTGTCTTGGTTTTAATGTCAAAACAATATTCCTCCCCTTCCATCTCTGAGAAATACGAACCTTTAGGGAGGCGTGCTATAATCATATGGTGACTTTGCTCACCCGTCGGCACCTTCCCCACACACTTGAGGATACATGTGCCTCAATGTGCTACCACGTGGGACTGCCCTTCCATTAGCATAAGTGAGAGTGTGGGTCCACCTTTGGATATTGTAGCGTCTCATGAATTTTTTTTTTTTTTTGAGTTGGAGTTTCACTCTCATTGTTCAGGCTAGAGTGTAATGGCATGATCTCGGCTCACTGTAACATCCACCTCCCGGGTTCAAGCGATTCCCCTGCCTCAACCTCCCAAGTAGCTGGGATTACAAGGCGTGCACCACCGCCCCCGGCTAATTTTGTATTTTTAGCAGAGATGGGGTTTCACCATGGTGGTCAGACCGGTCTCAAACTCCTGACCTCAGTTCACCTGCCAGCCTCGGCCTCCCAAAGTGCTGGGATTACAGGTGTGAGCCACCGTGCCTGGCCAACATCTCATGATTAATAAAACCCCAAGGCCCTGAAAAACTAAAGGATTTTCTCCCAATCACAATGTGGGAGGAGATAGGCTGAAACAGGGACCAGCTCTCTGAGGTCAGCCTACTTCCATCTCTGGTCATAAACATCATAAAAACAGAACACAACACATTCGTGAACAAAGTTAGACCAACCATAATGCCAAAGTGATCTTAACAGAATCACCCTAAGGGAATGTTGTTAAGGCATCCCTTAATGTCATAACATTTGAGAGAAGTGCCTGCTGTTTACCAAACACAGGTGAATAAATAAAGGAAATAAACAAATGTACTTCATTGGCTCCGTTTGGGAAGAAGGATGAAGAATTTGCATTTGAAATCCTCATAAAAGTCACATTAGCCAAAGTTGTATTTCCATAAGACACAGTATTTGCAGATTGAGATTGGGTCATCTGCACTGACCCTATGTGGCTGTTTCTGACCAAAAACGGATGCAGATTCCGACTAGTTCATAGCCCTTAGACAGGAGTAGCTATTGGTAAGCATTGCAACAGCTGTAAGGAAATTAGACTTTCTTAATACTCAATATCCATAATGACAATACTACATGTACATATTTTGGAAAAAAGAATATATACACTTACAATGAGACAGCTTCAAAATATTTTGCTTAGGAGAGGTATAATGTAAGTTATAAAATAATATCTAAATTCAAATAAGCACTAATATTAAAAGGTAACTACTCTTTTAACTAAAATATTAAGGTGACTCTTAAATCGAACTTTAAATGATATCCATGATACGTAAATCTTTAAAAAAAAAAAAAAAAATGGTATTTTCGTGCCTTGCCACAGTAGAGAGGATCAGATACTTACCTCTAGGGGGAGCTCAAGGCTTTGTCTCTACTCAATCTTTTCTGCTTTCCCGGTGTTCCATGACAGAGCCCTTGGGACCTCTCCACTTGGGAAAAGATGCTCCACCCCATCCCTCTCATCCTTAAAAAATTGCAAAAATCTGGGGTGGGAGGAGGTGCTCAGGAGAAAAAGAAAGTCTGGGAAAACTAATGGGCCAATCTCAGGCCACCAGGTGGTTATTTTTCCCTTTGGGGATAAAGCCTAACCATTATAAATCCAGTGTTTGCCTGGAGGATCCCCTTAGCGAATCCCTCAAACTACCAGTGGCAGCAGTATGAAACTGGACACTCATGCCCCATCACCCTTGGCTTCTTAGGATTACTGACTAGTACTCTCAGCACTTGTGGCTGTATAAGTACTGCTATAATTTATACCAGCATTTCCCAAAACGGACTTTCAAAGAACACCAGTTTGACTGTAAGTTAGCAAATGTTACGTAAATAAAGGGTTGCCTGTCAAAGAAGTTTAGAAAACACTGGGTTAAACTAAGTTCAAACGTGTTCCTTTGTGCAGGACTTCTCACAGCCTGCAATGCATGATGACTCTCCAAAAGAAGGGACAAGCTGAAAGTGTTTCTCAAGTTTACATGATCACAGGTCTCTCTTTTAAGGGCTTCCTCTTAGGCTTGTTGTTAGAACACTCCCTCAGACATTTTGTTCAAGATTGCTGAGGTTGTGGTTGAGAAAAGCAGCACAGATTTGGTTGTTGTTGTTTCTTTTTTTAAAAAGAAAAAACAACTCAGCCGAGTATATTTCAAACAAAAAGGGAGAGTCTGGTCTGAATTATCTGGACATCTGCTTCAATTAGCCATTCTAATTTACATGCACAATGAAAGTTTTGGGGTCCCACCTCCCTGCCATCACCTAATATTGTCTATGCTAGGGAACTCATTAGGCCAACAGCATACAAAAATTTGGATTTATACTCAAAAAATGACTATTTACATCACAAAATGAGATCCCCCATAAAACTCCTTAAATCACAGATTCTCCCACCATATTTAAAAAATGATTGTACAAAATAACAGTTAAGTTTACCCACTTACACATTCTCAACAAAACTCCTGGCTCACAGAGAGATGCAGTTGCATGAGGCATTACATAGTGACCATTGCTTTAAACACACACAGATGTAAACCACTTCTTTTTCAAATTGTTTCATATGAGCTTTTTTCAATAGAACACAAATGATTTTTTTTATTATTCTGCCTCACTGCTTTTCTACCACATCTAGGCAAGTATGATCTGCATAAAAAATTGCCAGTCATGCCATTGTGCTACCCAGGTAAGGTATGTTAAGGCCATGTTTCTACTACTAGTCACCATGCTCATGAGATGGGGTCGCTGGGTGGTGAATACAGTGGTCCTGGGGGAGGTGGATCAGGATCACTGACAGGCCTTTTTGAACTCTAGTTCTCAGGCAACTGCCGTCAGATTCTCCCCTCAGGTGAGAGCCACTGCTCCATGGTGTTAAAATGACAGAAAAAAGTTGTATCCCAAAGAAATATTAGAGCAGGAAAATTATTACAAATCAGAAATATAGGACTATAGTTTCCAAAGTGGAGTTATGTGCCCCAGAAAATATGTTCTAAAATAACATAATTTCTGTTTATACTTTTATCTCAAAAATTAGAAATTAGACTTTCTTAATAGTTAATATACAGAATAACAATACTATTTGTATATGATTTGAAGAAAAAATGAATATGCACACATTTTATAGAGAGACATTTTCAAACCATTTTGCTAATGAGAAGCACAATTTAAAAGTTGAGAAACCAATGGTATAGAGAAAATTATGCCTCTGCAAGCATATTTCAAGTTAATTAGACAATAACTTAGACAGATATGAGCCTGCAGTCCAGTAATGGTCTCCCATTGTCAAACAAATGCCAAGATAAAACTAAACTTATTTCTGAAATGGTTCCATGTTATTATAACAGCAAATTTCACATTTTACTAACACTGTCACTTGAGTAGCAAATAATAAACTTTGGAACTTGGACAGCAAATAGAGAAGGAAAAAAACAAAATTAAAATTAGGCTGTTAAACCCATTGGGTTCACGATCTGGGTTCTCTGCTCAAAAATATCAGCAACTTGTAAATTTTGGGCAGTATTTTTCAATCAACAAATATTAATAAAGAGCTGCCTCAACATATTCACTTTTTAAATTTAAAAAGCAACCTGAATATTTTGTTATTTTTGAGTGGGAATGAAGCTTGTGAAGTTTATAAGCATATTCAATCGAATTTATTACTGATTAAAAGACATACATAATTAGTTTGAGTAAAAAGTTTGAGTCTTCTTCCAAGACTATAGGGCAGTGTTTACTCAATGCAGAATCTTCCAAGTTTACTCAAACTGTTGGCACAGTTACCTGGAAAAACATTTTTCCATGAGATAAATTTTATTTTCCTTGGGAGGGTAAAATCAAAAGCAAAATTCAGGCTTCTAAGATTAATTATATGCAAGTGGAATGAGTTAATATAAATATGTTCCAATAGTCACATGCCTTTCAGATAAAAAGAAACATACATGTTCACATAAAAGACTGATATAAAAACTATATACAAAATATTTTTGCCTTTCTGTTAAAGCCTACTCGTCAACTGGTAACATTCGTAGTATACTTCTGGAGATAAATTGAAGGCCTAGAGATTTGTCAATACCTTCACACTCCATAACATGTTCTAATTCTAGGAAAATCTTATAAGGACTAAGTTCTTATAAAAGCATTTTGTATTATTAATCATTATACAATTCCACTCCCCTTCACTCTAATATTGTTGCTTATTACAAAAATTAATCAGAGCCATTTAATCATATTATAGAAAATGATCTCTGCTTTTTCCTTGTATTCACCTAAAAGGTCCTGCCATAAGCAGATCAGGATCTGAATCTTCCATAATAGAAGTAATAACAAAAGAACCTCAGTAAAGCATTATACCAGGTACCCTGGTCTATTAATACTACAGGGGAGTAATCCACAGGCACCACTGACACCAGCACCATGAAGAGTCACCTGGGACTGAATGATTTCTAGGACTTTTCAGCCCCAGTATTGAAGATGACTTCCACCCAGTACTTTGAAATCAAATCTCAGAGGCAGAAACCACCGATTACCATGTGCTGCATTGCATTGTTTTGTTCCTGCTGGATTAAAGTTATAAATTAATTGTTAGTCGACGTCTCCATTTTTAATCATGATAATCTCAAGAACTTTACCCCTAACAAACCACTGGGTTAAGGACTAATTACTCAGGTACTGGCAAAGGCAAACAATCCATATCAAAATTAAAAGGACATCCAAATCAGTTATGGGCATATTTCAAACTGTAGTAATAATCCTTGTCCTAGTTTCGCCTATCTGGCAGATGCCAGGTATATGTCTCCAGAGTCTGAAACGCTGCGGGGTAGTCATTGGCATACCAGATGATGCAACGGGTCATTCTGCAACTAAAGAAACATGAGGGACTAACTCCAGTTCAAGTGCAGATGACATTCTCTGAGCAACCTTCTAATCAACAGACTCCAGACAACAGCGCAGATCTGATTGATCATGTCCCAGAGACAATGGTATCCTCCTTCAGTTTAGACTGAAGAATGACCAGAAGACCGTAACCAAAAATTGAAACAGAACTCACAGCTTGCAAAACTGGACCAAATTGTGGCATCAATAAAACAATCTAAGCTCAGATTCTTTAACAGCAGTTTGCTCGGGCCCTATCTTCCAAGATAAGACACAGGCTCACCTAGATCACAAATTCTACTAGTCCCCATCAAGACTATTCTGTGACTAACTCTAGTCCTCAAAACTCTAGATTTACCCTTCTCTAACTTCCCTTTGGAAACACCTAGGTTCATCCATGGTGTGCATGCTTCCCTGCTGAGGCAAACTATTAAATTTAACCCTTTTATTTTTACTGTAGCTGTGTTTCTGATGGTCTTTGGTCAGGGGGTCTTAGCAAAGGCCATAAAGTCACCTTGAAGCATGCTGAGTCTTGATAAAGAGGGTTTGTGGGTAAGGTGTATTTTTTAAACAAAGGAGAAGAAAGAGAGGGGATCCAAAAAATTGAAAATAGAAAGAAAACGGGGCTTCTTCATCAATATCAAATTCCTAGGCCCTGCAACTTCCTCATCTATGCTGTTTCCAGTGAATAGAGAAACCATAATAAGGCTCTTTGTAAAATAATTTGATGCCTAGTCTAGTTGCTATATAAATATCATTGAAAACAAAAGTAGCAAAACATTTTCATACATATAGATATATAGTAACTTAGAAGTTTATAGCTTATAAGTTTGTAACTTATTACCTATAATACTGGTGCTGTTCTCATTTTAAAGGCAGTCTCAGAGGATCTAGGTACCTAAGTTAGCATCATGCAGCTTTAAATAGTGCAACCAGAACACAAACTCAATTACTAACCACCATGATAAACTCCTTTCCATGTTTTTTCATATTTTATAAAATAAGAATCTGCATCACCTTTTGCATAATAAAAAAAAATTGGAGACAAGTTATTGTTCTAGAGGAAACAAAGTTCACTTTTAAAAAAATGTAGATTGGGCACCATGGCATGTCCCTGTAGTCCCAACTACTAGGGAGCCTGAGGCAGGAGAATCACTTGAACCCGGGAGTTCCTTAAAGCTAGGAGTTCGAGGCCAGCCTAGGCAACATCAAAAGACCCTATCCTCTAAGAAAGAAAAACTTAAATAAAAATAAATAAATAATAAAATAAATGTTGTGAACAAAAAACAATCTTTTTAATCATCATTTTCAGAGACCATAGCCTTTATGCAGTCAGAAGTAATCTTCATCACACACCATAACCAAAAGTTTTACTTAGTTAACAAATACTCAGTAAAGTAGTCCCCGGCAACCACCACCTATCTATAGTTTCATTTTCTGTGGTTTCAGTTATGCATGGTCAACCAAGGTCCAAAAATATTAAATGGAAAATTCCAGAAGTAATGCACAAGATTTTAATTCAACAACATTCAGCTCCATCCTGCTTTGGAGATGAATTATCCCTCGTCCAGTGTATCCATGCTGTAGACCCTACCCACCTATTAGGCACTTAGAAGCCATCTCAGTTATCGGATCACTGCTGCAACATTGCAGTGCAATAGAAGTTCAGGGTTCAAGTCACCCTTATTTTGCTTTTATTACAGTATGTTGTTATAATTGTTCTACTTTCTTATTGTTAATCTCATACTCTGCCTAATTTATAAATTAAACTTTATCATAGCTATGTATGTATATGAAAAAACTTAGTATATATAGGGTTGGTACTATCCACAGTTTCAGGCATCCACTGAGGGTCTTGGTAACGCATCCCCACAGATAAGGGGGAACGGCTGTAATACTACCAAAGTTTTCAACCTCACCTCACTATGAGGTCAAACACAGTCAAATGCTTTACAAAGGCACCAGTCATGCTATCATCTGAGTGGAATAATCACCTTTGAAACGGTCAGCAGGATTTGAAATGTAGTCATGGCCCAGGTAAAAGCAATGGCCCATGGAGAAACTTAGAGCATTTCATTAAAATGGGCTATTAAGCACATTCATAGTTCATAAAACTTAATGGTCTGTCTGCCATGATTTATTTTTAAGTCAGCCAGAGGCTGTTAGGAAACCAAAACATGACCAAATATCATCAACTACTCTGTCAAACTTAATGTGAGAATTTAAAGTCTCACCACAAACTTAACAAATGAACTAACTTCTCCCAGCATGAGCTGAACATCTCCACTTGAATAAATTAAAATGCTTCCTGACCTACCAGGACTTTCTGTGTACTAAAAGGATATATTCTTTCCAGAGTACTAGTTTAGATATGTCGTGACAGAGTCAGAGGGACTCATTAACGTTACCCACACAAAAGACTCAAATGAAGAGAAGACACAAGATGGCATTCCCTGAAAATCAGGACACTCTTTTTACTGGTAAGAAGAGGTTTAAAAAAGAATATTAATAGAAAATAGTTCCCTACGACAGAGGTTAAGTGTGAAGGTCTAAATTTGACAACATCTGTCTTAGTCCATTTTGGATTGCTATAAAGGAATACCTAGGGCTGGGTATAAAGAAAAGAGATTTATTTGTCTTACAGTTCTACAGGTTGTGCAAGGAGCATGGTACCAACATCTGCTTCTGTTGAGGGTCTTGGGGAGCTTCCACTCACAGTGGGAGGGGATGGAAACAGGCATCACATGGTGAGAAAAGAAGCAAAGACTGGGGAGGAGGTGCCAGACCAGGCTCTTTTTAATAACAGCTCCCAGGGGAACTAATAGCACGAGAACTCACTCATTACCCTCCAGGATGGCACTAAGAAGTTGTTTTTATTTTTTGTTTTGTTTTTGTCTTTTAAATACTTTAGGTTCTGGGTTACATGCACAGAACGTGCAGTTTTGTTACATAGGTATACCCGTGCCATGGTGGTTTACTGAACCCATCAAACCGTCACCTACATTAGGTATTTCTCCTACTGTTATCCCTCCCCCAGGCCCCCACCACCCACAGGCCCAGATGTGTAATGATCCCCTCCCTGTGTCCAAGTGTTCTCATTGTTCAACTCTCACTTATGAGTGAGAACATGTGGTGTTTGGTTTTCTGTTCCTGTGATAGTTTGCTGAGAATGATGGTTGTCAGCTTCATCCATTTCCCTGCAAAGGACATGAACTCATCCTTTTTTATGGCTGCATAGTACTCCATGGTGTATATGTGACACATTTTCTTAATCCAGTCTATCACTGATGGACATTTGGGTTGGTTCCAAGTCTTTGCTATTGTAAATAGTGCCACAATAAACATAGATGTGCATGTGTCTTTATCATACAATGATTTAGAATCCTTTGGGTATATGCCCAGTGATGGGATTGCTGGGTCAAATGGTATTTCTAGTTTTAGATCCCTGAGGAATCATCACACTGTCTTCCACAATGGTTGAACTAATTTACCCCCCTACCAACAGTGTAAAAGTTTTCCTATTTTTCCACAACTTCTACAGCATCTGTTGTTTCCTGACTTTTTAATGATCACCATTCTAACTGGTGTGAGATGATATCTCATTGTGGCTTTGATTTGCATTTATCTGATGGCTAGTGATGATGAGTATTTTTTCCTGTGTCTGTTGGCTGTATAAATGTCTTCTTTTGAGAAGTGTCTGTTCATATCCTTTCCCCATTTTTTGATGAGGTTGTTTGCTTTTTTCTTGTAAATTTGTTTAAGTTCTTTGTAGATTCTGGATATTAGCCCTTTGTCAGATGGATAGACTACAAAAATTTTTCTCCCATTCTGTAGGTTGCCTTTTCACTCTGATGATAGTTTCTTTTGCTGTGGCATCAAGAAGTTTTTAAAGGATCCACTTTCATGATCCAAATGCCTCCCACCTGGCCTCTAATGTTGGCCCAACATTAGGGATCAAATTTTAACATGATATATGGAAGGGACAAACATCCAAACCATATCAACTGATAACCAGAAAATGTGCAAATTCAGTGCCATCCTCATAGTTTTTTGCATTTCCATGTAAACTGCTAAGGGGAAATTTCCATTTAAAGTGCTAGCTGTCTGTTAATCAATAAATCATTTTATGCACACCTGCATTTTTTTTTCAAAAATCAGCAGCTAAAGTGTCAAGGGACTCACCTTAATTTCTCTGCAAGACACTCATTCGATCAGCATGTGGCCAAATTGATGACTCTTCATTTTATGTTGGCATTCTTCCACAAATCCACACAATTCTAGAAAATAGAATAGTGAGTAATAAAGATGATCAAAAGAATAGTAAAACAGAAAATAATGTCCTCAATTAACCACAAACTGGGAGCCATTTCAAGGTAAAATTACTATCAAGCATATTATTAGTTGCTTTACATATTATTACCTGTTCTTGATATTGCATTTGATATAGTATGTAAAGCAGGATTAGGTATACAGTAATTAGCAGAGAAATAGAATTGATGAGTAAATATAAGAAAAAAATAAGAATGCAGAATACAAGAATAACTGTGTATCTGTGCTTTGCTAATCCCCACATTTGCTCTATTGGGAAGCATTTCTTTCCTCTGAACTCAAGAAATACTAAGCCTGCCTCAAACAATTCTAATTAAAATCTGTCACATCGTTTCTTTGATATGAAACTTTTAATTCACATCTTTTGATGTCTTGTGTCTATATTCCACTTTCTACCCTTGCTTTGTTACACATTGCCTCGCAATTTTAGTAACTTTATTGCCCTTCTGATTACAAAGGTAATGCATGCATAGTGCAAAAAATATCAGAAAATATGAAAGATTATAAAGAGGAATAAAGGTCATAACCCAGAATTAACCACTGATAATATTTCTGTAGCTTTCCGCCAGACTTCTACTTATTCATGTATTCAAAATGAGGCCATACTACATATACTATTTAATATCTTTTGTTTATTTTTCAAAAACATTTTTGACCTAGTACTATAAAATCAGCCTCTGACTCCCAACAAATCCATGGGGTCAAAACACTTCAGCACAGGTCTAAGAATGTTTTTATTTAGTTTGCAGGTAAATACCCATGAAGGTATCTATACAAGAAGATTTACTGTAGCGTTGTTTGTACCAGTCAAAAACTGGAACTACCGATGGGAGTCTGGTTAAATAAATTATGAGCCACTATACAATGGTATATTAATCAGGATTCTCCAGAGAAACAGAACCAGCAGGATAAATGGATAGATAGACAGATACCTAAGAAGGTTTATTATGAAAATTGGTTCATGCGATTACAGAGGCTGAGAACTCCCATGATCTGCTGTCTGCACACTGGAGAGCCAATGGAATAATTCTGTCCAGGTCTGATGGCCCAAAAACCAGGGGGAGCCACTAGTCTACGTCTCAGTATGAGTCCAGGGGCCTGAGAACCACAAGCACTGATATCTAAGGGCAGGAGAAGGTCCTAGCTCAGAGAGAGCAAATCTTCCACTAGATTTTTGTTCTATTGAGGCCCTCAACTGATTGGATGATCCATTGGTGAGGGCAATCTTAATTCATTCCACTGGAAAAAGCCCTCACAAACACACATAAAAATAATGCTTTATCAGCTATCCAGGTATGGCTTAATCCAGTCAAGTTAACATCTAAAATTAACCATTACACCTCCCGTGGGTCCTACCTCCTAATACCATTATCTTGAGGGTTAGGATTTCAACATTCCAATTTGTGCAGGGCATAAATATTCAGTCCATTGTACTGATAAAGATGCAAAGACTCCTGAGTCAGCAATAAATGACTATGACTCACAGAAATAACAATAGGCAGAATTTCAATATTTTCTTATATTAATTTCCAATCCTGCAGGGCAAAGAGGGCCAGGTGATACCTGCACACGTGCTCTGGGCTGTGTTTAAGGAGAAGAACCCTAACCTTAAAAGAATCAGAATCTTTTATACTGGATAGTAAGCATGCCTGTGCTTTGCTCCGGATGAAAATACTTTCTCTCTATTCCAAGGTTGTTCACTAGGCAAGCATCCTTGTAAAGTTGGTTTGGAGCTAAGGCAGTCAGCACCTCTGCTCTCAAGCCATACATGAATGTGAGAGACTCATGAAGAATCAGCTCTCAGCAGACTATATGTATATATCACTCTTTTTAGTGGCTGCATAATATTAAATTGTATTAATGTTCTATGACACATTTAACTAATGTTTTAAAATAACTTTTAGGTATTTCTAAAGCCACCAATAATATTATTGGACTTGTCCTATTATTTCCTTGAGATTAATCTAGAAGTAGGATTGCTGAGTCAGACTATGTATATGCTTTTTGAAATTTTGTTTAATATGTGCATTACATTGCCCTAAGCTTCTACTTATACAGATCGCCCACACCCCACTTGCATGAATAGTGTTTGGTTCCCACACTTCCACTAATGTGGGATATTAATGATCTGATCTCTTCAAGTTTAACAGGCAAAGTGACATCTTACTTTGTTGTCATTTTCATTTGTTGATTCCTAATAAAACTGATTCTTTGTCTATGTTTATTAACTATGTATCTTTCTTCTTTTATATTTAAATATTGACATCTGTCCATCATGTTTAATGGAGCATTCATGTCTGACTTATTGACTGGTAAGAGTATATATTAAGACAATTATTTCTTTGTTATAGGCTACCTCTTCGCAAGGTACATTCCACTTTGTATTAAGAATTTGTATACAATAGAATATCTAGTTTAATACCCACCCATAGAAAATGTCCTTATTCTTAAGGACAATCTTCTAGCCCCAGAATATTACTCTATCTCTAGGGGAGAAAGTAGTATAATTCCATGGCTACACCACAGGTATAAACCCCTTTATTTCTGTATTTGGGCATCTCTGCCTTCATAGGCCATCAAGGTCTATGCTAAATAGCTTAAAACCTATCCATTTGCAAATGTGGATTTTCACGTAAGTTCCCCTTTCCTTTTCCCCTCAAATTTCACATGATTACACTTGAAACTAATTATAAAAAGCAATGTGGAACACAGAAACAAGACTTAAAAAGCTCTAATAGAAGAGTTTGATCCCAGCCTGTTATAATAGAAGTTTCTCATCTTTGTCATCATTACAATGAAAGTCATTATCCTAGGAGATTAAAAGCCTAATCTCCTAGGCCAAGTAAATACAAAAGGCTGTTAAATCTTAAAGAAGTTACATAATGTGTTAGTCTTGTTAGTGGTCTCCCTAATAGGAGATTACTTTTAATTACCTCTGAAAATCTTGTTCCATGAAAAAATAAATCACCTTTTGCAACTCATAGCCAGAAATTAGAAGAATCTAATATGAAAAAATTTATTCAAATGTTAAGTTTAGAAACAAGTGATTGCAACATTAAAATGAAGCCCTTCAACTTTCCAGCAAAGTACTTCTTCCCTAAAGAAAGAAAAAAAAGCTTTTAGGCAGCTCTATTCCAATAATGTATGAGAAAAAAATTTTGACAAGGGCTTTCTATGAAATAAAGGGCTATGTGTTGATTCAAAACTCAGTGGTACGTGTCATGTCTCAAAATTCTCAAGAAATATTGTTTTACTTATTTCAGTCTGCTGATGTATATTAGGTAGTAGATTACTAAATATAATTATTAGAAATAATTTCAAGATGGGGAAAAAACTAAAATAACTAAAGATATACAGGTTCCTCTAGGACCTGTGTTGGTTTGGGGAAATTAGGGCTGAAATAAAATCCCTTAAGCATTAAGAAACCGGCAGCCTCTGGATGCTCCAAGCTCATGAGGTACAAAAAACACCTTCAGAGCAGAGTTAGAGATGTTCAGGAACCCAAACCTATGCTGAGTCCAAAGAACCCAGCCCTCCTGGTGGCACCAGAAAGTGAGAGGTACTTCTACAGACAGACACTGTCAATAGTCTTCAAATCATAGAATGAAGACTACAGGTAGCCAGAAATTGTATGATTTTTCTTCTTGACATTGCTATTTGGGGCCTATTGAAAACTATATATTTACATACACATATACATATACATAAACATATACATAGATATATGTACACAGAACTTTAAATTTCATCCCTCCCTTCCCTCCCCAGTTCTCCCCTCCCCCACCCACACGCACACAAACTTTTCTCTCAGCTTCTCTATCTTGCTCATGCCAATACTGTAAACATTAAAAAAAGGAAATCAACATGAACTTGAACTAGTACCTTACTACCACCTCCCTTTTATGTATTTATTGAATCCTCACAACACCTATCACATACAGCAGAGAAAATGAACCTCAGGAGGTTAAGTGACTTTTCTGAGGTCACACACTTAGGGAATGGTCTAGCGGACTTTCATTCTCAGAAACTTGTCAGACTGGCTTTTCCTCTGCCTCTTGTGGCGCCTGAGTTCAATTACCTTCTGGAACACATGGAAAGTCTGTTGGCTTTCCTACCCTCCCCAAGGTGGTCATAGAGACCAGACAACCATCTTCTGCCTTTAAGTAGAAGATAAGATATTCTTCTATTTGTGCACCCCCTGCCAGATATGGCAGAAATCCTGAGCCAGGAGACCTCATAAAGAGGGTAAGGTTTTCCATAACTCTGAACAACTGGCCAATTGTAAGATCAAAACTGTCAGCATGTATAGCACCATTGACTCACAGAGTCATGAAATCCCAAACCTGGGTGGTACCAAAAAGCTCACTTGGCTCAACAAAATGATCACTTCTGAGGAGGTAAGAGAGCAAACTTCATGGGTATTTTCTGTTCAGTAATGCACTTCTCTGTGTACATTATATGTAAGAAAAGCATGGCAGGGTCCTTTTTGATTGATGGTGCTTGGGTGAAAATCAACCATGCAGCTATGCCCCATCCTTTGAGACAAAAGCTGAACTATATGGTCAAGAATGATGGGAGTATTCGTGTTGCATAAGTAGTATATGTCAGAATGGAAGCCAAAGATGTTTGGGGAGAAAGAGCTAAGTGCCAGTGCAAGATCCGGGGAGTCCTTTATTAAAGCCACTTCATTATTCACTCTTCAAGTTTCTTTAGAATCATAACTGTGTCACTAGTCTACTTTAAAGATTAGAATATGAAGTATGAACATAATTTTTGTCAATTAGGAGAATAGATTCTAATGAGAAAATGTGTGTCTCAGGTCAATGCTCTTAGAATCTAAGACTAACGCTAGCACTTGTGAGAAGTGGATGAATTAATTTGATCTGTAATTACTGACCCTGCAGAGACTCAAGAAATGGTTAAACAGAGGTAGATCTGTGGTGAAGCTAATGAATCTGAATTTCCAGGCCCCTCACCTGCATGGGCCCCTTTCAAGACCCTTGAAAGTGCCCTCAAAATGTTACCATGATTATATGTTTTTGTAAAAAATGCAAAAGTAAAATACTTTAACTGCATTTGGTTGATTAGGACCCCTGTTTCCTTCCACTTCAACATCTTCTTCATGCAGATGTTGTAGTGGAAAGAAACGGCAGCCTTAATCAACCAATTGCAGTAGGAGAGTGCTAAAGTGGCTGCAGTTATTTTGGGATCCCGCTAAGAGAGAAAGTTGAGTTGGAAATACATTTAAATTTAATGAGATGTACTTATGTGGTTCACAGCCACTTCCACATCCAGCTAAGTTATTGCTAGCTGGTCTGGTAAGAATAGCTTCTAGGAAGAATATTCCTAGAAGCCACTATGTGACTCCCCCAGCACTGGCTCATGAAGATATAGGACAACAGGCTGTATCACAATATAAGTGGTCCTACAGCACCCAGTGTTGGGAGTACGCGAGTGGAGGAGGAATAAGAACTGTAAGAAGCTGAAAGTTCATTTAAGGAACATTTATCCAATCACAAGACCTATAAAGTTACAGTGGCCCTTGAACAACACGGGTTTGAATGGCACAGGTCCACTTATAGATGGATTTTCTTCTGCCTCTGCCACCTGTGATACCTAAAGACCAACCCCTCCTCAACCTCCTCCTCTTCAGCCTATTCATCATGAAGACAAGAAGGATGAAGACCTTTATGATGATCCACTCTCACTTAATGAACAGTAAATATGTTTTCTCTTCCTTGCAATTTTAATAACATTTTCTTTACCTTATTGTAAGAATACAGCATATAATACATATAACCTGCAATATCTGTGTTAAATTGACTGTCTATGTTATTTGTCTAGCTTCAACAGTGGGCTATTAGTAGTTAAGTTTCGGGGGAGTCAAAAATTATACAGATTTTTGACTGTGCAGGGAGTCAGTGTCCCTAACCCCTGAGTTATTCAAGAGTCAACTGTATAAACAGAAGATTAGATTCTCATTGACTACTAGCCAAAAGGAATTTTTCTTATATTGAGTATATTAAGGAATAGACGCAATAATGCAGCACGTGAAACTTTAACACCCCAGAACAGTCTCAAGATGTAGAGTTATTAAAACTATAATATCAACAGGCAATTAAATTTTTAAATCTATGCTAATTTTTTCTGATTTTATGTGTCTAGGGTATTTATCAGATTTTTTTAAGTTGGTACTTTGTTGTGATTTCTTTTTATGATCGAAGTAAATATTGACACTCATGCTTAATTTTGTATTTATAAATGTGAATTCCTTTGCTTAAATAGTGCTCCTAAAATTACAAAAGCCTCAAGCCTCATAAAATCTGGATCCTCCCCCAAAAGATCCTCTCTAGAAGAATCAAGAGTCCGAAAATCCAAGATTCCTGAAGAAGGGAGAAATGTCAGCAGGCCACATTCAGTGTCCCCTACAAACTAAAGGATGCTTCTTGAGATGGGTCTGGTTTTCTTTTTGTTCTGTATATTTCAGCAGTGGACCTCAACCCCAGAGTAAGGGAAGAAATCTATCAGGAATGAAGAGGCTGGGTAGACAGGGGAAACTGAAGCAGAAGGCAAAGAAGGGATGGTTTATGGTATAAATTTTCTCTAAAACTCTCGAAGAAGAAGTAAACACTCAGGGGACTAAGTGCTCACAGCACTGAGGCCAGTTAGTTTCTCAGTTCATGGCTGAGATAACACAAATTATCCCTCTGCCTTCAGGAACAAGACAAATACCATGACCTTGGTACTGAGTTGTGGAGGGGAATAGTAGCCATGGTTTGGGGAGTTCGCCCCATCTAAGACCCTCCTTCTCTGAGAAATACTCTTACGGTCTGTAACATACCATGGGGCTTGGTTAATAAATGCCCCTTTTGGATGAACGTCTTGCTCTCAGGCTCTAACAGGAAGGCACCTTACTCCCAACCTCATGATGTCTAGTTTCTCCCAGTCTAAGCCTTCCTAGTTCAGCCTCCTTATTTACTAAGCCTTTAGTCTTCTTGACTTTCCCTCTTTATTAGTTTTCTGTGGCTGCCATAACAAATTAAAACATCAGCAATGTATTCTCTCACAGTTCTGGAGTCCAGAAGTGAAAAATTCAGGTGTTGGCAAGGCCATACTCTCTCTGAAGGCTCTAGAGGAGAATCCTTCCTTGCCTCTTACAGCTTCTGGTGGCTGTAAGTGTTTCTTGTTCATAGCTAAATAACTCCACTCTCTACCTCCATGTTCACAGGGACTCCTCCTCTCCTCTAAGGACTCTTTTCCCTGAATTTGGAGTTCACACAATAGTCCAGGATGATCCCATCACAAGAATCTTAACTTAATTGCACCTGCAAAGACCCCTTTTCCAACAAAATTACATTCATAGTTTCCAGGGAGTAGGACATGACCATATCTTTTGGAAGCCACCATTGAACCCACTACATCCAAGGAGTTACTTAGGAGAATAGAGCAACCTGAAACTTCACTCAGTTCCTGTTCCTCTATCACCTTCCCATCTTTAAAACGGCACTGTCCAGTAGAACTCTCTGCCGTGATGGAAATGTCCCATGTCTGTGCCATCCAGTGTGGTAGCCACCAGCCACATGTAGCTATGGAGCTCTTGAAATGTGGCTAATGAAACTAAATAACTAAATTTTAATTGTATTTAATTTAATTAATGTAAATGTAAACAGCCAAATGTAGTTAGTGGGCACTACATTAGACAATGCAGTTCTAAAATTCTGATAGTGCTCATTTACTGCCTTCTCTTTCTCTACCGTTTGCCCTTATAAATATATACTCATTTCTTTATTGTCTCTCATGACATTTTAGAAAGCAGCAAGGATAAATACATGCATTCAATCTGCCCTGTGTAACCAAATATCCTTCTCTATTGTCATGGAGCTAGCTCTTATCATCTCATTATGATGAAAACTATGATTTGGGGGATTTTCATTAGCAAGTCCAATATGTGGATTCTTTTTCTGGGTCATTTTGGCTTGGGTCTCAATCTTAGGACAGAAGAGAAATGCAATGGAATCTTGGGAATGTAAAAGGCAGGACCTCTTACTCCATATTCATAATTCTTTTGGAAACCTATGATCAATGAATATGGAAGCCATTAGGCAAGTAGAATGTCAGATTATTGTATTACCCTTGTTGTGTCTACCACATCGTGTGAATGAAGCGTAAGTAGAATGTCAAGTCTGACTCAGGCAATAAAGATTTCACAAAGATTTTATATGTTTTAATATGACAACAATTTTTCCAGGTTTTTCTCTAATTTTCCCAAAATCTTTCCTCTTTTGTCACCATGGAAGAAAGTCAGGCAAAGGAAAAGTTTCTCTTGCCATAGTGTCCAACAGCTGTATCCCTTGTTAGTCAAAACAGGCCATGACCAGCCTGCTCAAGCTCGCTCAAACTTCCAAATCCTAAATTACTAATCATTTATGTTTCTGGTAGGAAATTTTTCATCCTGTTCACATTGGACTATAAGCAAACAGTCCTCTAAACCTTAACATATATGAAAGGAAGAATCAGAGGTGAAGCATACCGAAAATAAAAGCAGCAGTTTGCTTGCAAAGAAGTTGCAAAGGAGTCAAACTTCAGGAGAACTTCCCCATCAAATTAAAACACAATGAGTATATTTACTTTTTAAATTGCCAATGTGACTTAGTTTATACTTAATCTGAGTTCATGGTGGGGGAAAAAACAGCAGTTTTCTCACAGTTTGACATGTGAAAACACAGTTTTCTCACATATGACATAATGTATCTTCAGACATCAGTTTTGCCAAAGTCAGAGATACAGTTGTTTTGTTAAGGAGTCAGTAACTTACAGGAAATACTCAAGGTTTCTTTCACTTTGGAAATTAAACTAGAGAGAACAAACTTGTTATTTTTTGTTTGTCTCGGGGTACAAGGTGGGGTTTTCTTTTAATGCAGACTGTGAGACAGGTAAGTACACTTAGTCATGACAGTGGCAGGGCCATGTCAATTTGACTTCTACAATAGATATTCTAACTCAATTCACTGCTAAAAAATTAGACTAAGGAAGCCATTATGCAGACGATTAAAGCCAACAAGTGATTCATAGTCAGTTTATGTGGATGGGAGCAGGTTTTCCTGTATTCCAGACCTTTTTATGCTAAACCACTGTATCTTATGAAAAACTTATTCCAATATCTTTGTTTAGTGGAATAACGTTAATAGTGACTAAATGGACACAAAATGGCCTTTAATACAGGTTGACAAACTATAACCTATGGACCAAATTTACCCCACCATCTAGTCTTATAAATAAAATTTCAGTGAAACAAAGCCATGTCCATTTATTTACATATTATTATGACTTTTTTTTTTTTTTTTTTTTGCACAACAGAACAAGGCTGAGTAGTTGTGACAAATCATATTGTCTACAAAACTGAAAATATTTACTATCTGGCCCTTTACAGAAAAAGCTTGCCAGCCCTTGATCTATAACTTTGTCTTCAACTTAAGTTCAAATTCATCATTAATTTAGTCTACCAGCAGTCCCCACTTTTGGCACCAGGGACCAAGATCGGTTTCGTGAAAGACAATTCTCCCACGGATAGCAGGGTGTAAGGGATGGTTTTGGGATGAAATTGTCGCACCTCAGATCATCAGGCATTAGTTAGATTTTCATAAGGAGAGCACAAACTAGATCGCTTGCATGCGCAGTTCACGATAGGGTTCACACTCCTGTGAGAATCTAATCTGACAGGAGGCAGAGCTCAGACGGTAATGCTCGCTCTCCTGTCGCTCACTTCCTGCTATCCAGCCTAGTTCCTAACGCCACTGACCGCTACCAGTCCATAGCTCGAGGGCTGCGGACCTCTTTAGTATACAGTTGTCCCTCAGTATCTTCGGGGATTGTTTCTAGGATGACCTACAGACCATAATTCACGCATACCCAAGTCCTGCAGGTGGCCCTGAGAACCCGTGGATATTCAGCCTTCCGTGTGGGCTTTGCATCCTAAGAATACTCCATTTGGATCCGCATTTGTTTGTGGATGAAAAACCCTCCGACCTAGAGGGCCAGCTGTATTGAAAACATCTGAGTGTAAGTGGACCCACACAGTGTAAACTGTTGTTGTTCAAGGATCAACTGTATTCTATGAATATCCAGACGCCCAGCCTTGGACCACTAGCTTATAGGCATTAAGGTCACACAAATGAACATGTGCTAATTCATTTCTGTATCAAAGAAAGAACATGTGTCTTTGAAAAATAACTAAATTTTGTCTTCAAATTTTACCCATGGAAATAAAGGCAATAGAAAACATACTGCGCTAGCTAGATGACTTACGGAAAGTTGACTACCCTAAGCCTCAGTTTCCTCATCTAAAATATGAGGATAATCCATACCTAATAGGGCAAATCAGGATGTCCAATCTTTTGGCTTCCCAGGGCCATATTGGAAGAAGAATTGTCTTGGATCACGCATAAAATACACTATTACTAACAAAAGCTAATGAACAGAAGATTAAAAAATTGAAAAACAAATCATAATGTTTTTAGATGTACGAATTTGTGTTGAGCCACATTCAAAGCCATCCTGGGCTGCATGTGGCCCATGGGCAGTGGGTTGGAAAAGCCTGGGATAAATGATTTGAGAGGATTCAATTCAATCAGGTGAGTAAAATGCTTAGCAAAGTACCTGGCACTCAATGCAAGGTAGCCATTAATAGTAATACCATAATTTCCACAGTTAATTAAAATAGAAAAATAATTACATAGAAAACATGAACTTCCAGGAGACAAAAGGAGTTTTAAAATCACATCTCTTTGTATAAACTCTGACATCTGACAATGAATTCCGTTTTAAAAAGTTAAATGTGCAATTAGGCGTATTGTCACAAAGATTAATCTCAGTGTAAAGGCTTCCTACAACAATAGTATTGTACATGCCAGAACATTTATTAGAAAAGAAACAGACTGGCTTAAAGAACATTAATTGGCAAATAGTACTTGGTAAGAGAGTACATGCTTAGAAAGGCTCCAGTAAATATCTGTTCCTTAAGAAAGTTGACTGGTCCTAAATCAGACGTACTACTCCAATTGGGAAAACAACTGTTAATGGAGCTAAATAATGATAGTTGAGTAACTGGACAATGCTAAACCTGTTGATTTGAAGGAAATATAAATAAACTGTTAATCTGCCTCAAAAATCCTTAACATCCACACCCTGCCAAGAAAAACCTTGACCTTTTCTGAATTGCTTTTGAGCTCTGTTTATGGGATTTTAAATCATCTGACATAAAAACCTTCTCCCTTGGATACTCCCTTGGACAAGAGGATATATCCACTTCCAACAATTTATACTAGCCGTTTATACCACGTCCAATCAAGAAATATGGGGACCCCAGCAAGATAACAATATGGTGTCACTTTACATTAGTATTCCTTAAGCATTTGTTCACTGTTTATTTAATGGTAGAAGTAAGCAATGATTTTCTATTAAAATTTTCTACTCCTTACATTCAAAATGTGAGGTTTATCTTATGCATGAATATTAACTTCTGCTTTTCCCCCAGTGTCTTCTAGGATGTTCTCCTGTGATACATTAAATATAACCACTCATTCTTTGCATGGAGTCTATTTTCCAACTCCTTGCATCTGAGTTGGCCTTGTGGTATGCTTTGACCAATAGAATGAGGCAGAAATGACTTGTGTGACTTGCAAGCATCAGCTTCAAGAGCACCTGCAGCTTCTGTTCCCACCCTCTGGGACACTGACATCTTGTGAACAAGCCCAGCTAGCCACCTTAAGGATGAGAGCCTTCCTGGAGAGGGAAGTCACTAGGAAAGAGTGGCCCTGCCACCCCACCTATTCCGGTCCTCCCAGCTGAGATACTCAACATGTGAATGAGGTGCCAGCCAATATGTCAACTAACCGTAAAAGCATGAGTGAGCCCAGCCAACTTCTAGTGGAGCAGAAATGAGCCAACCCACATGAATACCGCCCAAGTTGACAATTCACTGAATTGCAAGCAAACAAATGGCTGTAATTTTAAGCCACTACGTGTTGGATTGGCTATATAAAAATAGATAACTAAGACACACCCCATTTGACATGGTAGACTAAAATTAAGGCAGCCCAAATTTATTAATTCCCACATAAAAAATGAGAGGATTAGGGTAGACGTGGGACTTGAGAAAGTATCACTAGAAACAGTCACTCATTCTTCACATTGTAGATTTCAACTAACTCCTGATATAACACCTTTGACTCTTTGGATTTCAGTTCCATGCATCTCATCTCTCCCAGAATAACCAAGTAACTGGGAAAGTCTCTTATTCTATCAATGATTACTAACGTGCCAATACGCTGCTAGGGGATAGTACACAACAGTGAACAAACAGGTATATGCTCCGTCTTTGTGGAGCTTACCACCTAGTGGGATGTTATGTTAGTCCATTTCATGTTGCTATAACAGAATACCTGAAATTATGTCATTTATAATGCACAGAAATTTATTGGTTCACAGTTCTGGAGGCTGAAAATTTCAATATTAACATACCAGCATCTTATGAGGGCCTTCTTGTTGCATCATCAAGTGGCAGAAGGCGAGAGGGCAAGAAAAAGAAAGAAGGGGCTGAACTGCCGTTTTATTTTACTTATTTATTTATTTTTGAGACGGAGTCTCACTCTGTCACCCAGTCTGGAGTGTAGTGGTGTGATCTCGGCTCACTGCAACCTCCACCCCCCAGGTTCAAGCGATTTTCCTGCCTCAGCCTCCCAAGTAGCTGGGATTACAGGGTGTGCACCACCACACCCAGCTAATTTTTGTATTTCTAGTAGAGACAGGGTTTCACCATGTTGACCCGCTGGCCCTGAACTCCTGACTTCAGGTGGTCTGCCTGCCTCGGCCTCCCAAAGTGCTGGGATTACAGACGTGAGCCACCACACCGAACTTGCCCTTTTATAACGGCACAGACCCCACCCATGAGGGTGGAGCCCTCATAACTTAATCACCTCTTAAAGATCACACCTCTTAACACTGTTACAATGGCAATTAAATTTCAATATGAGTTTAGGAAAGGACAAACCTTCAAACCATAGCAGGTATCTTAGTCCATTCAGTTTGCTATAACAAAGTACCATAGATGGGTGGCCTATAAACAACAATAATTTATTTCTCACAGTTCTGCAGGCTAGAAGTCTGAGATCAGGGTGCCGGCTGGGTCATGATCTTGCAAGAACCCCCTTCTGGATTGCAGACTGCTGTCTTCCGGCTGTATCTTCACATGGTGTGGAGAAGATGAGAGAACTATCTGGGATTCTTTTTATAAATGCGCTAACCCATTCATGGGGGGCTCTACCCTCATAACCTAATTACCTCCCAAAGGCCCCACCTCCTAATACTCTCACACTGGAGGTTAGAATTTTAACATACAAATTTTGGAGGAACCAGATATTCAGTCCATTGCATTAGGTCTTCCTTGAACAGCGAATTATAAAGTTTATTATTTGATGACAAGGGTAATGAGTGCTGAAAAAGAAGGAGGCAGGGGGCTATAAGCACACCTAACAGGAGTCTGACGTGATCTAGGACACCTAACAGGAGTCTGACATGATCTAGGAAATCATGGAAGGCTCTTCTGAGATGGTGATTTTCAAGGTAAGCCTTGAGAGATGAGTAGGAATTAAATGGACAGAGAACGGAAAACTACGCACAAGGCCCTGAACACGGGAAAAGGAAATTACACTTCTGAGACACAGAAAGCCAGTGTGGCAGCATCACAGAGAGCTAGGGTCAGTGTGGATGCGTCAAGGGTAAACTTTACACTGAGCAAAAACATTTGGTTTTCCATTTTTTAAAAAATGTAACTCTGGCTTCAGTGCACATCAGAGGAAGCAAATGTGGAATCTGTGAGATAGGAGACTATTACCAAGGATGATGGAGGCTTAGACTAAGGTGTTGAAGAGAAGCAGCTGGTTGGACTTGCTAAATGAGGTCAGCTACCCCACACCAAATAATTCTAATTATCCATCCATAGAATTACAGAAAGTTAGAAGTGGAAGCAACTCAAAATCATATAGTCCAAACTCCTCTCTTCAATCAGGAAACTGAGGACCAAAGAGAAAAGGGCTTGGCAACAGTGAGAGGGCCTTGGGCAGAGCCAAAGGTAGACCCCATGTTGTCCTTTTCCAGCTGCTTTCTCCCTGATTTAGTGTGTGCAGAGTCCTTTCCCACACATCATGCTAATTACAAAAACAGCTAAATATAAAGTTTATGATTTGATTACGAGGGTGACAAGTGCTGAAAAAGAAGAGTGCAGGTTTACCTCCTAACAACTTTAATAAGCAGGCAAGGCAGATATTACAGTTCTAATCTTAGGAAGAAGAAAGTGAGGCCAAGGGTAAGCAAGGTTCCCATTGCTAATGTTGCCAGAGTCAGAATTGGAACCCAAGGCCCGGTGCAACGGCTCAAGCCTGCAATCTAACCCTTTGGGAGGCTGAGGTAGGAGGATCACTAAAGCCCAGTTCAAGACCAGCCTGGGCAACATAGCAACACCCTGTCTCTACAAAAACTTAAAAAATTAACTGGGCATGGTAGCACATGTCTATGATCCCAGCTACTCAGGAGCTGAGGTGGAAGAATTCCTTGAGGCCTGGCGGCTTAACTCAGTTAATGCAGTTAGCACTTACAAAGCACCTACTATGTGCAAGCTATTCTCCCTCAGTGGAAGAGCCAAATGAATAATTAAAAGGGTTTATAACCCAGTAAGGGAGATTAGCCTTAGTTATGAGATGAGAAATTTCATTTTATCTTTCTTGCTTCTGGGGGATGGGGTCTTTGAGAAAGCCTGTCATTTTCTCTTGACTCTCCTGCTCTTACTAAGTCTAGGAAGAAAGAAGTGTGCAGCCCACATGTCAGGCCTGTCACTATTGGGCAGGTTTTTGTAACAACTAGACTTCTTTACTGTAGGCAATAGAAACTGGCTGCCCAACATAAATGAAGTGCCTTTACTAGAAGGTAACCACAGAACCAATGGAAAGATTGGAGAATCAGACTTAGAAACAGGCAGAACACAGCTGCTAGATCCATATACAAAGAGGTAGGAGTCAGAATAATCGTTAGCCAAGACCTGTCTGCCAATGGGATGCATGGATTCCTATCACATTCCATCTCTTTGTCCCTCTACCCAAGATTTATATTCCAGGGAGGGAACATCCAGTTGGTCTAACTTGGATCAGATCCCACCTCTAGGTTAGTGCAGGGCAGTGCACCCGATTATACTTCCACCAGGCTGCTTCCAGTGCAGACGAGGAAATTAGCCTAACATCATACTGTTAGAAAGGGGGGAAATATTTTAGGCAGCCAAAGAGGAAAAAAAAATCACAAGACTTAGTGCACGCCACAGGTCTTAAGGTAACAGAATATCAATTTCTCTTTCTAGAAAATAAACCTGAACATTAATCACCAGCACTCTTAGTCTAAAATGGCTCCATGTGAACCACTACTGGGTTTTTATTCTAGCAAAGTGATGAAAGAGTGTTGTAGCTACTTACATGTCACCTACCACAGTTGCAGCATGAGTACAGAAAGCACATATTCAACCACGCCGAGCCTGAGATAGCCTTCTGCAAGAATAGAAACAGTAATTGTCACGTGCCTCTGCCACAGTGATTTCTCATTGCAACTGATTGCAATGAGGTGTATTAATAATAATAATAAAAACAATTGTGGCTAGAGGACCTACTGTGTGGCAGGCAGGCACCAGGCTAGGCATTTTACATACATTAGCTTTTCTTTTAATCACACTGCATTATGGTGTGCAAAATATGATAGTTGCGATTTGTCTCATGGTTGTCTTTGCCAACAATTTCTGCTTTCTTTCTAGAAGTCTCTAGGGATTACTTCTGTTACCATCCGTGGATGCTATAGATCTAGTTGAAAACAATAAAGATATTCTGCAGAAAGGGCATCCAGAGAATAAAAGTTCCAGAGAATAATGCCTTGAGCTTTCTCGGGGGCTAACTCCTGCCAGCCTATGATATTTCCTCTGATGAAATATTTTGCTTTTTTATTGACTTTGTAGGTAGAACATAAAAGGGAAAAATCCAACTGGCTTGCAGAAATAGATCACAGGCTGGTCTGAAGCTCTGGTCCTGCTGTAGAACAGGTAACCTGGAGAAATTACCTTTGTAGTTAATATCCAGGAAAAGTCTGAGATTGTTTACCCTGGATACCTGCAGCTGGTAAGCAGGCAGGCATATAGTCTGGGTCTCTAGAACAGCTAAGAGGGGCCAAGAGAATATAAGCATCCCCGCAAAGTGGTAGGGAAGCTTCTCGTAGCTGGCAACATCTTCACTGCGGGCAGGTGGAGTCATTAGCAGGTTGGAAAGCTTGAGAGATCAGGGAGCCCATTTATCAGTCTGGGAACATCCTGTGTGTCTATTTTGTGCAGTCATGGTAAAGCAGGTGAATTTTTATATACTTTGCAATTAAGACATGGTGTCTGTTGGCATTTTTCCACCAGTCACAGCACCAGCAGGTATTGATGCACACACACGACTCCTAAGAACATTCCTGATTCAAAAAGAGGCGGATTAAAGGAAGAGAAAGCTACTAAGGAGAGGAGTGTTGATCTCCAAACTGAATAAATGGGGGGAGGGACTGTATCTGAAGCACATAAAGGTGGTGCTGAGGAAAATTAATCTCATCCAGAGTAAAATGAAGGACCAGCTGAAGATACAACAGAGCCAGGCAAAGAATAAAGATTTGTCAAAGCAGTGAACAAACCAAAAAGGTAGGGTGGGGAGAAGGCTAGTCCTAGAATAATATAATTTTAAAATAAAACTGTTTGAAAAAATTTAAGAAACCTAGTGCATTGTTGAGCACTGATAGCAGAGACCTGGAGACAGAGATACCAAGACATCGAGATTTTAGCCATTGATAATTTAGTCCTTTATGGTGTCAGACCATGTAAAAATGAATATATTTAAATGACAGTAAAAGAAAACAAGTGTAGATGTAAGTATGTTTACTTAGACTTTTTTGAGGCAGTAAAAGGCTCGTCGTTGCTTTCCTCCCCATTTTTCCTGATGTGAAATCACTAAAAGTTAAGCTGTGCTTTCTTAAAGCCTTATAAACTGAACTTAAACTTTGGAAGAAAATAGGCTTACCAAATGATAAAAATAAATACGAAGTATAAGACGATAAATAGACTGTGTGTTGGGTGCAGTGTCTCACCACGGGGAGACTGTGTGTTGGTGCTGGGTCTCATCAGGGGAGACTGTGTGTGTGTTGGTGCTGGGTCTCATCAGGGGAGACTGTGTGTTGGGTGCTGGGTCTCATTGGGGGAGACTGTGTGTTGGGTTCTGGGTCTCATCACAGCGAGATTGTGTGTTGGGTTCTGGGTCTCATCACGGGGAGACTGTGTGTTGGGTTCTGGGTCTCATCACGGCGAGATGTGTGTTGGGTTCTGGGTCTCATCACGGGGAGACTGTGTGTTGGGTGCTGGGTCTCACCACGGGAAGACTGTGTGTTGGGTGCTGAGCCTCATCACAGAGAGACTGTGTGTTGGGTGCTGGGTCTTATCACGGGGAGACTGTGTGTTGGGTGCTGCATCTCATCGGGGGGAGACTGTGTGTTGGGTGCAGGGTCTCATCACGGGGAGACTGTGTGTTGGGTGCTGCATCTCATCAGGGGGAGACTGTGTGTTGGGTGCTGGGTCTCACCACGGAGACTGTGTGTTGGGTGCTGGGTCTCATCACGGGGAGACTGTGTGTTAGGGGCAGGGTGTCATCAGGGGGAGACTGTGTGTTGGGTGCTGGGTCTCATCAGGGGCCTCTTTATGTAGGCTCGTTATGTAAAAATAAATAAATAAATATTTTTAGGCATAGTATAAGGATACGTGAAGATGAGGAGACACAAGAAAACATCTCAGCCGCCAAAGAGTCACTGTGAGGCCAAATGTCCAACATTAAGAGAAAGGAGAGGCCTCACCAAGAACTGGAACCAAAACTTTTCATTGTTCGGGTCCAGCAGCAGCTCTGGGAGCCCAGAGAATTTTATCATCCCATCAGAAACAAGAGTCTATAATCTTCCAGCTGCTTTATTTCTTTATAAATTTGTACTTTTTAAAAAATGGGTTTAATCAGTTCAGATTCAGAACACCCATATATGTTTCAAGTTACTGTATGTGCCTTGATTTCCTGTAAATCCAACCTATAGAATGTGGGCTTTTAATCAATAATTTCAACAAGTATTAATTGAACACATATTATGGATTTGTCATTCGTTCGTGTACTTAAAATAGAACCAGAATACTGAATAGGATAAACAAGATCCCTGCCCACACAGAGTTTACAGGGTGGGGCTGGGGAGGTGGGCAAATATGGGAAATATAACATAATAAATATAACAACAGTCTGAGAAGGGCATGATTCTGCAAAGCACATTAGAAGGATACCCAACCCAGACCTGTAGGTTAAAAATATCTCCCAGAGGAGGTAACATCTACAGTGAAAGTGTTGGCCAAATGTGCATATATATGCATACGCATGTAGGTGTGTATGTTTGGGGAGGAGGAATGATCCTAATTCAGGAAGAATAGAACATACAAAGCTCCAGGGACAATAAAGTACCTGACCTTCATGGCAAAAAGGCACATGAAGTATGTTTGGGGGGACTGTAGCATGCCGTGTAATTAGGGAGTGGGGAGAGCTAAGACTGTAGCCAAAAGCAGGAATCGGTAAGCAGAAATGGAAGCCACTACCAAGTTTTAGGCAGAAGAGTGACGTAATCACATTTACTTTTTTTTTTTTTTTTGAGACAGAGTCTCACTCTGTCACCCAGGCTGGAGTGCAATGGCATGATCTCAGCTCACTGCAACCTCTGCCTCCTGGGTTCAAGCAATTCTCCTGCCTCAGCCTCACGAGTAGCTGGGATTACAGGTGCCCACCACCACATCCAGCTAATTTTTGTATTTTTAGTAAAGACAGAGTTTTACCATGTTGCCCAGGCTGGTCTTGAACTCCTGACCTGAGGGGATTCACCTGCCTCAGCCTCCCAAAGTGCTAGGATTACAGGCATGAGCCTGTATGAGCCACCATGTTCAGCCACATTTACATTTAATAAAGATCATTCTCACAGGTTGTTGTGAGGATGATGAGAGAAGAGGAAGACTAGAGAAGAGTAAGAATGGAAGCAGGGCTGCCAAGTAGGAAATCCAAATCGGTAGGTAGATGGGGATGCTGAGTTGGGTGGAACCGCATAGGAGGAGAAAGTAGGTAATTGTGGAAGATTGTTAGGAGGTAGTATCAGTAACACTTGGCAATTCATTAAGTATAGAGGTGAGAGAGAAAAATGTGGTCAGTTTCTCTGGTATTTGGCCACAGGTTACTGGTGATTGGTTGTGCCACTTATAAAGATTGAGAATCAAGAAGAAAGAGCGGGTTTGATGAAGAAGGTGATGAGTTCAAGTTTGAGTATACTGAACTTAAGATGCCTGTGAGACACCCATGTGCAGAAGTCTAGCAGGCAGCTGCTATATGCAGACACAGATACAGAGAAAGAATTGGTGATCTAGAGTTGGAGCTCATCAGCACAGTCTACCCAGAAATACAGTTTTGAGAAGCATCAATATATGGATGGTAATAGATCCCAGGGGCTTGAATACACCCTCCCAACTTGAGTCAGCTGAGATTAGAAGGCAAGGTCATTCAGCACAAAACAAAGCCAGTTTCTATAGAAATAACTACTGGGGGTCACTTTTCTGAGAAAGGGCTGTGAGCAGACAGTGCTTCCTGAATTTTCCAATGCAGTGGGCAAGGGGAGGCAGACTGATCACTCTCATCCTCCAAAGAATATGGTTCAAATCCTTCTGACACAGAACAGCCATTTATTGACTGGAGCAGATGACATACATGATAAAGATAAAGATAAAACCTACTGGATAACTCTCCTTAGAACTCAGAGCATGAAAACCCAGCCAAATGAAGTAGGACAAGGGAATCTTAAAGCACTCAGAATGCCAATGCTCCCTTCCCACTGCCACTGTATAAACATGAGAGAGAAAGAATGGCAGATGGAAGAGACATGGGAAAGAAAGAGGAACCCTGGCAGGAAAGTACCCACAAAACACCAGAAATGACCCCCTGCATGGCAACTCTCAACACTACCAGACCGGGTAACCAGAAACTCAGACTTACAAACTCAGGCCGGCACCCACCCAAGCCGAGTTGCCCAGGTTGCACTTGCCAGGAAAGAGACAAAAGTATGCTCCTGATACATCCTTCTTTTATTTGCAAAACTGGAATTTCTTAGGTCACAGTTGATATGTTATGTCACATTTTCACTATTGTTTTATCTTGCCAAAAATATTTCTGTGAACTCACACCTCTACCCAAAATGAGAAAAAGATCCTTACTTGAGAAGGCCTTGTGATTTGCACCATTTACATGAGTTGTTTTACCTTACACTCATGACATTGATTATGCTCATTTACATTAACTGGCCTCTGCTTTATTAGTAATTTGTAGCCTTATGACTCAAAGATATTCCAACTTGAGAATCTGTTTAAGATTAACAAACTTGAAGATGGCCGAATAGGAAAAGCTCCAGTCTCCAACTCCCAGCGTGAGCGACACAGAAGACTGGTGATTTCTGCATTTTCAACTGAGGTACTGGGTTCATCTCACTAGGAAGTGCCAGACAATCGGTGCTGGTCAGCTGCTGCAGCCCGACCAGCGAGAGCTGAAGCAGGGCGAGGCATCGCCTCACCTGGGAAGCGCAAGGGGAAAGGGAATCCCTTTTCCTAGCCAGGGGAACTGAGACACACAACACCTGGAAAATTGGGTAACTCCCACCCCAATACTGCGCTTTAAGCAAACAGGCACACCAGGAGATTATATCCCACACTTGGCCGGGAGGATCCCACGCCCACGGAGCCTCCCTCATTGCTAGCACAGCAGTCTGTGATGGAACCGCAAGGCAGCAGCGAGGCTGGTGGAGGGGTACCCGCCATTGCTGAGGCTTAAGTAGGTAAACAAAGCCGCTGGGAAGCTCGAACTGGGTGAAGCTCACAGCAGCTCAAGGAAACCTGCCTGTCTCTGTAGACTCTACCTCTGGGGACAGGGCACAGTAAACAACAAAAGCAGCAGAAACCTCTGCAGACGCAAACAACTCTGTCTCACAGCTTTGAAGAGTGCAGTGGATCTCCCAACACGGAGATTGAGATCGGAGAAGGGACAGACTGCCTGCTCAAGTGGGTCCCTGACCCCTGAGTAGCCTAACTGGGAGACATCCCCCACTAGGGGCAGTCTGACACCCCACACCTCACAGGGTGGAGTACACCACTGAGAGGAAGACTCCAAAGCAAGAATCAGACAGGTACACTCGTTGTTAACGTATTCTATCTTCTTCAGCCTCTGCTGCTGACACCCAGGCAACAGGGTCTGGTGGACCCTCAACAATCTCCAACAGACCTGCAGCTGGGGTCCCTGGCTATTTAGAGAAGGAAAACTATCAAACAGGAAGGATGCCTACACCAAAAACCCCATCAATGCACGTCACCATCACCATCAAAGACCAGAGGCAAATCGGCTCCCACAAAGATGGGGAAAAAGCAGAACAGAAAAATACAAAATTCAAAAACAAAACATCCCGACAAAGGAAGCGCAGCTCATCGTAACGGATCAAGCTAGACGGAGGGCAGCTTTGTGAGATGAGAGAAAGGAAGCTGATCCATCAAACTTCTCAAACTAAAGGAGGAATACGTGCAAAGCATAAAGAAATAAAATCTTGAAAAAAAAAGTGGAAGAATTGAAGCTAAGAGTAAGGTAATGCAGAAGGTCACCAGCGAAATAGAAAGAGATGAAAACCATGACATGAAATGCGGTGACAAATGCATGAAAGCTTCAGTAACCGACTTCGATCAACTGGAAGAAAGAGTATCCAGTGATTGAGGATCAAATGAAGCGAAATGAAGCGAGAGAAACCAAAGAAAAAGAAGAAAAGAAATGAACAAAGCCTATAAAGTATGGGATTAATAAAGACAAATCTACGTCTGATTAGGGTGCCCTGAAAGTGAGGGAAAATGGAACCAAGTTGGAAAACACTCTACGGGATATCATCCAGGAGAACTTCCCCAACCTAGTAGGGCAGGCCAACATTCAAATCAGGAAATACACAGGCATACAAAAGATACTCCTCTGAGAGAAACAACTCAAGACACATAATTGCCAGATTCACCAAGAAGTTGAAATGAAGGAAAAATCTTGAGGCAGCCAGAGAGAAAGAGTCTGGTTACCCACAAAGGAAACCCATCAGACTAACAGCAGATCTCTCGACAGAAACTCTACAAGCCAGAGAGGTGGGGAATGTATTCAACATTCTTAAAGAAAAATTTTTAAACCAAATTTCATATCCAGCCAAACTAAGTTTCATCAGTGAGAAGGAAATAAAATCCTTTACAGATAGCAAATGCTTAGAGATTTTGTCACCACTGGAGGCCTGCCTTACAAGAGACCCTGAGGAAGCACTAAATATGGAAAGGAACAACCGGTACCAGCCATTGCAAAAACATGCCAAAATGTAAAGACCATTTAGGCTAGGAAGAAACTGCATCAACTAATGAGCAAAATAACCAGTTAGTATCATAATGGCAGGATCAAGTTCACACATAACAATATTAACCTTAAATGTAAATGGACTTAATGCTCCAATGAAAAGACACAGACTGGCCAACTGGATAAAGAGTCAAGACCCATCAGTCTGCTGTATTCAGTAGACCCATCTCACGCACAGAGACATACATAGGCTCAAAATAAAGGGATGGAGGAAGGTTACCAAGCAAATGGAGAACAAAAGCAGGGGAGTTTGCAATACTAGTCTCTGATAAAACAGACTTTAAACCATCAAAGATCAAGAATAAAGAGGTCATTGCAAGGATCAATTCAACAGGAAGAGCTAGCATCCCTAAATATATATGCACCCAATAGGAGCACCCAGATTCATAAAGCAAGTCTTAGAGACTTACAAAGAGACTTGGGCTCCCCTGCAATAATAATGGGAGACTTCAGCCTCCACTGTCAACATTAGACAGATCAACTTGAGACAGAGAAAAGTTAACAAAGGATATCCAGGAATTGAACTCATCTCTGCAGCAAGCAGACCTAATAGACATCTATAGAACTCCACCCCAAATCAACAGAATATACATTCTTCTCAGCACCACATCGCTTATTCCAAAATGCGACCACATAATTGGAAGTAAAGCACTCCTCAGCAAATGTACAAGAACAGAAATTATAACAAACTGTCTCTCAGGCCACAGTGCAATCCAAACTAGAACTCAGGACTAAAACTCAATCAAAACCCGCTCCAACTACATGGAAACTGAACAATACTGCTCTGAATGACTACTGTGGTGCATAACAGAAATGAAGGCAGACATAAAGTGTTCTTTGGAAACCAATGAGAACAAAGATACAACATACCAGAATCTCTGGGACACATTTAAAACAGTGTGTAGAGGAGATTTATAGCACTAAATGCCCACAAGAGAAAGCTGGAAAGATCTAAAATTGACACTCTAACATCACAATTAAAAGAACTAAGAGAAGCAGAGCAAACGCCATTCGAAAGCTAGCAGAGGGGCAAAGAAATCACTAAGATCAGAGTAGAACTGAAGGAGATAGGGACACAAAAACCCTCAAAATCAATGAATCAGGAGTTGGTTTTGAAAGATCAACAAAATTGACAGACCATAGCAAGACTAATAAGAAAAGAGAAAAGAATCAAATAGAGCATAATAAAAATGATAAAGGGATAACACCACCGACCCACAGAAATACAAACTACCATCGAGAGAGTACTATAAAACACCTCTATGCAAATAAACTAGAAAATCTAGAAGAAATGAATAACTTCCCTGGACACTTACACTCTTCCAAGACTAAACCAGGAAGAGTTGAATCCTGAATGAATGACCTTGAGACTCTGAAATTCAGGCAATAGTGTAGCCTACCAACTTGAAAAGTCCAGGACTAGATGGATTCACAGCTGAATTCTACAGAGGTACAAGGAGGGCTGGTACCATTCCTTCTGAAACTATTCCAATCAATAGAAAAGAATCCTCCTTAGCACTCATTTTATGAGGCCAACATCATCCTGATACAAGTCTGGCAGAGACACAACAAAAAGAGAATTGCAGACCAATATCCCTGATGAACATCGATGCAAAATCCTCAATAAAATACTGGCAAACCAGATTCAACAACACATCAAAAGCATCCACCATGATCAAGTGGGCTTCATCCCTGGGATGCAAGGCTACAGTTCAACATTCATAAATCAATAAACATAATCCAACATATAGAAACAGAACCAAAGAAGACAAAAGAACCATGATTATCTCAATAGATACGAGAAAGGCTTTTGACAAAACTCAACAGCCCTTCATGCTAAAAAGCGCTCAATAAATTCTGTATTGATGGAGCGTGCCTCAAAATAATAAGAGCTATTTATGACCAACCCACAGCTAATATCATACTGAATGGGCAAAAACTGGAAAAATTCCTTTGAAAACTGGCACAAGAGACAGGGGATACTCTGCTATTCAACATAGTGTTGGAGTTCTGGCTAGGACAATCAGGCCAAGAGAAAATCAAGGGTATTCAGTCAGGAAAAGAAAAATGAAATTGTCCCTGTTTGCAGATGACATGATTCTATATTTAGAAAACCCCATTGTCTCAGCCCAAAATCTCCTTAAGCTGATAAGAAACTGGCAAAGTCTCAGAGATACAAAATTAATGTGCAAAAATCACAAGCATTTGTATACACCAGTAACAGACAAACAGAGAGCCAAATCATGAATGAACTTCCATTCTAGTGCTTCAAAGAGAATGATACCTAGAATCCAACTTGCAAAGGGATGGGGAGGACCTCTTCAAGGAGAACTACAAACCACTGCTCAGTGAAATAAAAGAGGACACAAACAAATGGAAGAACATACACCATGCTCATGGATAGGAAAGAATCAATATCGTGAAAATGGCCATGCACTTAAGGTAATTTATAGGTCCAATACCATCCCATCAAGCCTGTGAGTTTCTTCACAGAATTAGAAAATACTGCTTTAAGTTCATATGGAACCAAAAAGAGCCCGCATCTCCAAGACAATCCTAAGTCAAAGAACAAGCTGGAGGCATCACTACCTGACTTCCAAACTATGCTAAGGCTACAGTAACCAAAACAGCATGGTACTGTACCAAAACAGAGATAGACCAATGGAGACAGAACAAGAGTCCTCAGAAATAATACCACACATCTACAGCCATCTGATCTTTGACAAACCTGAGAGAAACAAGAAATGGAAAAGGATTCCCTATTTAATAAATGAATTAGCAGGAAAAATTGGCTGTAATACATAAGTAGAAAATGAAACTGGATCCTTTCATACTCATATATGAAAATTAATTCAAGATGGATTAGAGACTTAAATATTAGACCTAATACCATAAAAACCTAGAGGAAAACCTAGGTAGTACCATTCAGGGGGCATAGGCATGGGCAAAGACTTCATGTCTAAAAGCATGCAAAAGCAGCGGCAGCAAAGCCAAAATTGACAAATGGGATCTCAGTAAACAAGGCTTCTGCACAGCAAAGAAACTACCATCCAGGTGAACGGGCAACCTACAGAATGGGAGAACATTTTGCAATCTACTCATCTGACAAAGGGCTAATATCAGAACCTACAAAGAATTCAAACAAATTTAAAGAAAAAATAAACAGCCCATCAAAAGTGGGCAAAGATATGAACAGACATTTCTCAAAAGACATTCATACAGCCAACAGACACATGAAAAATGCTCATCATCACTGGCCATCAGAGAAATGCAGATCAAAACCACAATGAGTTACCATCTCACACCAGTTAAATTAAGCGATCATTAAAAAGTCAGGAAACAACAGGTGCTGAGAGGATGTGGAAATGAACACTTTTACACTGTTGATGGGATTGTAAACTAGTTCAACCATTATGGAGAAAACAGTATGGCGATTCCTCAAGGATCTAGAACTAGATGTACCGCCATGGCCCAACCATCCCATTGCAGGTATATACCCAAAGGATTATAAATCATGCTGCTATAAAGACACATGCACGTATGTTTATTGCGGCACTATTCTAATAGTAAAGACTTGGAATCAGCAAATGTCCATCAGTGACAGACTGGATTAAGAAAATGTACTTTGCCATACACCATGGAATACTATGCAGCCAACCATCAAAAGATGGGTTGTGTCCTTTGTAGGGACATGGATGCAGATGGAAACCATCATTCTTAGAAAACTATACCGGAACAGAAACCAAACACCACATGTTCTCACTCATGGGTGGGAAGTGAACAATGAGATCACTTGGACTCAGGAGGAACATCACACGGGAGCCCTATCATGGGGGAGGGAGGGCAGGGGAGGGGGATGGATTGCATTGGGAGTTATACCTGATGTAAATGACGAGTTGATAGGGTGCTGACAAGTTGATAGGTGCAACACAGCAACATGGCACAAGTATACATATGTAACAAACCTGCGTTAGCACATGTACCCTAGAACTTAAAGTATAATGATCATTAAAAAAAAAAAAAGATTAAAAAATAATAAAAAAAAAAAATAAGTGCAAAAAGTGATAGGGAATAGGGCTTAAGGAATGATATAAAGTAGAAATTGGGCTGGTATCTTAGGACAGAGTCTTCCAAGCTTTATTCACTGTAATTCACCATAAGAAACACATTTTACATTGAAGCTTTGTGTGCGCACACATGCGCGCTCACACACACACACACACCATTCACATGCATAATTGAAACAAGAGGTTCATGAAATAATTCTTACAAGGTGTAAAGCATACTGATATTTTATATTCTGTTCTATTTTATTAAAAATATGTCTTTACCCATCAAAAAAAAAAAAAAAAAGAATCTGAGCTCACTTGAAGGGAACAATTACTTAAATTGAGTCCTTTGGATAAACTCCTCATTGAGGAAATCTGGAAAAAATGTTCTTTTTGTCTTTCTGACTGCTATATAATATTATGATTTAAGTGTGAATAAAGGAAGAACTCATGGAAAAAAAAATTAACCAACTTTCGGTTGGTTAGCTTAGACAACTTAACTTGTTCATAATAGTACAGATCGTAAGCTTATGATCCCATTTTTAACAGTGGCAAAGTATTTGGCTGCCAAGATCACTCGTACAGAGTTACAATTAATCCAAGAGTATAACATATAAAGTTACAAGATACATTCTGAAGTCAATCCATAAGAGACAGATTTTGCCAGTAATTGCCAAAATGTTCATTACACACACACACACACACACACACACACACACACACTTACCTTGCCTGTATGTGTGTGTGTTATGTTTTGTTGTTCATCTCATGAAGCATGCTGAGCTCATCTTAAGTGGCCACACTTGTTGAAAATGGTGCGATTATTCTGTGGTTATTTTGCAGAGGACATGGTACTAGAAATTAGACAACTGAAAACTCTTAAGGATACATGCTTCATGGTTCCAATAGTGGCCACACTCCTTCTACTGTGAGACACACAACATGAACATCAGAGAGAGGACCATCCAGGACTAATAAAAGGCAAGACTTGGTTAAGAGAATCTTCTCTTATATTGAGAGATCTGGGTTTCACTCATCAAAAAATCACATTTTCAGCCCTCTGAAGAAAAAAAGATACTAGGTAATAACCAAAAAGACTTCATTAAGAATAAATCCTGTCAGGTTAATCCAATCTGCTTCCATGATAGCATGGGGAGGAAAAAAAGAGGATGTGCAGTTTTGTTAAGCACAGAAGATGACATCAATTCCCTAGGAAAACACAGCCATGCAACTTGGCAGATTCAAACTACGCTGTTTGACATGGGTCAGGCACCTTTATGTCTGGTGAATATGTAAAAGAAGAATGGCTCAAAGATCTTGATGAGAAAGCACAAGACAAATGCCAAAAGCTGTTCATCATCATTGTAGAATTTCAAATTCAATGAACGTAGCATTTCTTTGACTCTAAAGTTTCTTTTTTAAGTAGTACTTATCAGACAATTATAAAATAGAAAGAAAAAAATCAGGTCACCTGCTAAAAGTAGGCAATTATAAATAATCAAAAATCTGCTCTCAGGATCCAAATCACAACACAAGAAATTTGTATCATAAATATTTGACAGCTTCCATTGTCTAGTTGTGCTCACTCAGAAAAATAACAGGTACTTGCCTTAGGAAAAGAAAAACCAACACCAGTCTCAAATCTTTTGTCTTTTGAGTAACATTTCACACATACAGCAGCTTGCTTCTAAAGATTTCAAAACACTGTGCAAACAATTATGATCTCCATAGTACTGAGTTGCCCAGGGAAAAGAGGCTTTGAGAAAATAAAGACTTGCAAGGTGACCTCGCAAGCCAGGGGTGGATATGGATGAAACTCTTAAATCTCAGTTTCTATCCTCCTGTTTCAACTTCCTCACTTAGGGAAAATATGTATATTATTTTCATATTCCTTTCAAATACATGCCCCCAAGAATTTTAAGCTTGAAGTGTAAAGTGTCTTATTTCCAACTAAAATTGTAAAGGCACATAAATAAATATACCGGAATAGTAGAGGGACTGTGGTCTGTTCATTGCTGTGCCCACAGCCTTGCTTGGCATACACTATTCAGTAAATACTCTTTAATCCAATTAAACATCCATCAAAAAAGCTATTCCTCTCATGTACAAGTATGAAATCAAATTAACCCGAATCCATAAATCACACACTTGTTTGTTCAGAACGGGAAGTTTTAAAGTTTCTTTCCCTGAAGAATATTAAAAGATTTTCCCGCAACTACAAAAGGTGTGTCAAGATAGAATAGATTCCTACTTAAGTTCAGAATTCTCCATTAACACTACAGAATGTGGGTCCTGAACGCAAAGAAGTATTGAGCTATGAATTCATGTCAGCCTCTCTCAAAGACTCTAAAAAGAAAATTTGGTCAGTGAAATCGGGGCGGAAAATCATTAGGTACTTAAAGTAGGAATGAATCAGAGACTTGATCCCCAAATTTGTTTAGATACCAAAAATTACTTATTAAAATTAAATAATTCAAATGTCACTGAAATAGATCCAGAAGAAGAGAAAATGCAGAATAAAACAGAAGTAAAAGAGACCGACTGAATTTTGCATAAGCAAAAAGAGCACTTCCACCCCAAGCCAAGGAGACAAAAGAACTGATTTCTGGCTAAATTATTATCTTTGACTCTACGCAGAAATACTTTTTAAAAATAGTCATCTGTCTCTTACTCTAGAGATTGAAATATTCAAAATGTATTTGTGCATTTCATCTTTGACCCATTTTTGGTAAATTTAAAAAGCCAACTATGGAGAATTTGTTTTCATATCTACGTATCAGAGTGAACATATGGAACTACTTCAGGCTCACTTTCATTTGAGGCCCCATGATAGGAGCCAACTACTGTCACATCTCAAAATGAGTGAAGTACACCACCATGCAGGACTAGCAAGGGAAGTGTTTGCGCCCCTTGAACATACTGGCACTGAGGCTACAGGTTAAAGTGAGGCAGGAGATCAGAAGGAAGATTTTTCTAGAACAGCTGTACAAGCTCTACCTCCTACATCCTCCATAAGGGATGGGTAGGATGCTTGGTCTTCACTTCAAGCCTAGAGACAGGGTCTTCATGGAAACTACTCAGTGAGGGTTATAGAGATCCCCTGGAGCTTGGACACATTGGACCTAGTTAGGCCTGACACAACTGAGAAGTGGCTGTGGATGAAGTTGCTTACCGGGAAGTTAATGGCAAGAGTACTGTATTTGGAAAGTAACTAAATTTCCACCGATGATGGATGAAAGATGCATATTTTATGTGAATCAGATATGGGGAGGGACGAGGGGAGGGAGGAGGCTAGTATGGAGGTTATCTTCGATCCCGATCAAAAGGTCATCCTGGGGCCGGGCGCGGTGGCTCAAGCCTGTAATCCCAGCACTTTGGGAGGCCGAGACGGGCGGATCCTGGTCAGGAGATCGAGAACCATCCTGGCTAACCGGTGAAACCCCGTCTCTACTAAAATACAAAAAACTAGCCCGAGGTGGTGTCCCAGCTACTCAGGCCTGAGGGGCAGGAGAATGGCGTGAACCTGGGAGTAGGAGCTTGCAGTGACTGGTCTAGACACGCCAGCCTAGGCAAGCGAGACTCCGTCTCAAAAAAACAACAAAGGTCCCTGGAAGGTGTGGAGCCCTCCATAGAAAGAGGTTGAAGATGAACCGTTAGATTTCCAGGGAAAGAAACCCTAAGCAAACCCTAAGCAACCAGTCAGAGCAGGTACATTCACTCACCTCAACAGAACTGTGGGAGAACTCCCACATAGGGGAAGTCTCCAAAGAACCTAAAAATATTGCCCTGAAAGACAGTCAGCTTTGAACACCAAGTATCAATAACAGTTTGCAGAATTACCAATAAGACATTTCCTGCCCCCTTATCTTTATCCCATCCCCAGCTTTCAACAACAGCTGAAAGTGTAGCTTGTGAGCTGAGAGAGGAGGTCACGGATAGTAGGTGGAGAAATGTAGTATAGTTAGCCAATCCCACCTTCCCCATTGCTAGACTGCAAAGAGGAAATTTGATTATAACACTGGACCAGTGATACTGAACTGAGCAGTCTTTTTTGAATGCTCAAGAGGCCAGACTTTATTAATGAGTGAGCAAATAGGCTACAGAATCTATCTAAAAATTTTATTCAAGGGACAAAACAAAAATTAACCTTACAGAATGCTTATGTAGAGGTTACTGTGAGACAATGTAGTTGATTTTATAATTTTACCTTAAATATTTATTTTTGGGGCCAGGTGTGATGGTGGTTCATGCCTGTAATCCCAGCACTTTAGAAGGCTGAGGCAGGAGGATCACTTGAGACCAGGAATTCAAGACCAGCCTGGACATGAGAGACCCCATCTCTACAAATAATAGGTTTAAAAAATTTAGCCAGGCATGGTGGAGCACACCTGAATCCCAGCTACTTGGAAGGCTCAGGTGGGAGGATCGCATGAGTCCAGGAATTGGAGGTTGCAGTGAGCCATGATCACGCCAGTGTACCTCAGCCTTGGTAACAGAGCAAGAACCTGTCTCGAAAAAATATGTATTTTTCAATGTTAAATTTACATCTAGACATAGAGAGGTATGTGTACCACTAGATGTAGATAAAAAACAGATCCCATTTTTCTTTTCATTTATTTATATATTTTTAGAAAGACAGAGTGTCTCTCTCTCTCTCTCTCTCTGTCACCCAGGCTGGAGTGCAGTGGTATGATTATAGCTCACGGTAGCCTCAAACTCCTGGGCATAAGCAATCCTCCCACCTCAGCCTCCCGAGTAGCTGGGACTACAGGTATGCACCACCATGACTGACTCGTTTTTAAATTTTTATGTAGACAGAGTCTCAATATGTTACCCAGGCTGTGCTCAAACTCCTGGCCACAAGCAATCCTCCAGCCTCAGCCTCCCAAAGAGTTGAGATTACAAGCATGAGTCACTACGCCTGGCCAGATCCCATTTTTCTCCCAGATATTTCATTTGTTCACTCAGTTCTATATTCGTTCACTTCAAGTTATTGAACGCACAGTATATGCCTGGTACTGTATAAGGTGCTATTCGGATACAAAGATTAAGTAAGTCCTTGTCTTAGTGAGAAGGTGGCATCATACCACACTGGAAATCAATACCAGTTGTGCACTGCCTGTTTTAAGATGCACTGCCTCCAGGGTGATTGCTGGGAACATAGGGAACTTCCACAGACAACCAAAAGAGGGAGTTTCTGTGTCTTTTGCAGCCATTGTTCCTTCCAGGCCAAGGCAGAAGAGTGAATGAGGATATACAGCTACATGATTTATTGCCTGCTCTGATGCCACAAGAATCAGAGGAAGACACAGCAGGTCACAATTTTCAGCAGCCCTCCTAAGTGTGTTGAGCAAAAGTTGACCCTTTAATACACAACTCCAGATCCTTTCCCTTCATGACTTCCTTCTTCATCTAGGCCACAAACTCAGCCAACCCTTCTCTCTAGATCTTTTTCCAAGATGGACCTAGTTAGACGATATGCAACACCATTTCTAAGTACTTTTGACTGTCTTTCTTTTTGGGAGGGGGCAGGAGAGGGGTGGACAGTTTCACTCTTTCACCCAGGCTGGAGTGCAGTGGCATAATCTCAGTTCACTGCAACCTCTGACTCCCAGGCTCCAGTGGTCCTCCCACCACAGCTTCCCCAGTAGCTGGGAACACAGGTGCGCAACACCATGCCCAACTAATTTTTTGTATTTTTGGTAAAGATGGCATTCCACCATGTTGCCCAGGCTGGTCTCAAACTCCTGAGCTCAGGTGATCATCTGCCTCGGCCTCCCAGAGTGCTGGGATTACAGGAGTGAGCCTCCATGCCTGGCCTTACTTTTGACTGTCTTTTAATGTAATTTTTTCCCCCGAATTATAAAATCCATTACTACAAAGTAGGAGAATCATTTCTAAGTCAGCAGAACTAAGGCACATCCAGCTATGCCCTCTGATTCATGTGAACAAACTGTGTTCTTGTTTACTTCACTATTCTGGTTAAAAGAATGTGAACCACCACATCTGCTTTCTCTCCTTGCTTATTTTTACTCTATATAAATCCTAAAACTGCTGACTTAACCACTATTTTTACTAATTAGCGCTGATACCTTTCCTCTTCTCTTCCAGTACAATAGCTTGTCTTTCTCATGGATATTATCTGCTTAAAAGAAAAAGATATTTGAATCTCAGAATATCTAATCCCCTATTTAACACCTCATTTTTTAACCTTTTTACACATGGTATTTTCTAGATACAGTTGATGCCTAATTATGCAAGCTAAGATGGTAATAGGATGAAATAATCTTAAAAGTTATTTCTGTCTGATTTAGTGAGCATTGTGCAATCTTTGTTTTGATGTAGCCTCAGCCAATTTATTTTACTAACTCTACTTTTCTTGAACTGATGTTAAAATGTGTTTGCAATCCACAGCACATAATAAATGGGGTGGAAATTTGGAGGTAAGGTGACAGAAGCATATATGGAATTTAACATATCCTGAACTCATCCATAAAGCAAAGGCGGCCGTGTTTGTGTAGCCTATGAGACACTTAAGCTACCTAGCAGAGTGAAGTAGAGCTTTCCACAATTGAAGTCTACGCATTATTCATATACCTGTGCAGCATCCACAGGAATTATCAACCAGGTCCTTTATAACTGGTACCAATTGTTCCACAACACCCAGGGGGCAAGAAATATCATATTTCTTTATTTTCTAAATCAAATTCAATTCAATTCATGTTCCAACTAGCCAAGGTTGACAAGAAGAACAAGATCAATGAGATGTCAGAGATAACTTACAAGAAGTAATCATAATCAAAGATGAAATGCTAGGGTTTACATAGTCCAGAAAAGTCCCCAGGTTTATGCGATCCTTGCAAAGATTTCCAGTTTCTAGAATTCATGTTTGCCATGCAGCCATCCAGATTCTGCCCTCCAGGAGCTGCATGCTGGTAGAATTAGATCTCCTCAACTTCCTGAACTACCACTCATTTCTACACCATTCTCAGGGAAACTAACTACATGCCTCCAGAAAACAGACCACCGCTCTCCAACCTTCAAACATAAAATTACTAATCAACAAATGCTTGGCCAGGTACAGTGGCTCACGCCTGTAATCCCAGCACTTTGAGAGGCCGGGGCAGTTGGATCACCTAAGGTCAGGAGTTCAAGACCAGCCTGGGTAACATGGTGAAACCCTGTCTCTACTGAAAATACAAAACACTAGTCTGGTGTGGTTGTGTACACCTGTAATCCCAGCTACTCTGAAGGCTGAGGGAGAATAATCACTTAAACCCAGTGGGTGGGGTTTGCAGTGAGCCGAGATCCTGCCACTGCGCTCCAGCCTGGGCAACAGAGTGAGACTCCATCTCAAAAAAAAAGAAAAAAACAAAATGCTGTTGGAGAATTGAGTCAAATATACTTGTGGGTGTTGCACCTTTGAAATAAGACTTCCTTCATTTGAAGGAAGGATGAAAAATCAGAGGAAATAAGATCTTAAACATTATTGGTCAGATAACACTAGCTGTTATAGAAATAAACCCCCAACATTAGAGGTCAACACAATAGAAAAAAAAATATGGATTTTCCTAGTGGGCATAGTTCCCTGCTCTACCTAGGCTGACAGAAGCTGAACCATTTTCAACTTATGCTTCCAAGGTTGTTCTGGGCATTGACATCTAGCAAACAAAAGGGGTAAGACAACACAGAGAAGGCAAGCTGCTTCTTACCCACCTTGACTCAACAGTGGCATCCATTAGGTTTTCTCATATTCTAGTGGCAGATTCTAGCCTCATGGCCTCACTTAAGTGCAAGATTACTGATAAATTCAACATTTATGAAACTGAAGTACATATTTTGATTAATAATTGGCCATCTCTCCTACTAAATCATAGGTAATCCAAAATTAAAATTGATCTGCTCAGATGCTCTCCTTATTTGTTAATGAGACTCTCTAAAGGGCCAATAGTTGAGAAGAGTTGACTCTCCTTGTATGTCAAGTGAAGAATGAACAAGTGAAAAGTCAGAAATTAATAGAATGATAAAGCTGTGAAAGACATACATAGAGATTGCTTGACTCACTTCCTTAATTTACAACCAAACAAAATGGAGCCCAAAGGGGTTAAGTTACTTTCTCTAAATCACAGAACTAGTTACTGACGGGGGAGAGGGAAAGAACCCAGATCCCTTGAGCCTTTGTCAGGTGCTTTTTCCACTAAAATTTAATGTTACCAGTTTTTGTTTTTAGCAAAAGACACAGATCTAACTCTTTCCAGTTAGAATTTTAAGACTCCAAATTGTGTCTTGGGAGATGTAAGGAGACAAATTTTCTTCCACTCTCTTATGTTGAGTGACTGGGGCCTGCAAATTAAACTGACAAAGGTCAGATTAACAGGAAAAAGGCATAAACATTTTATTCATATTTTTAATGTAACATGCACAGGGACTTCACAGAAAAGTGAAAACCCAAAGAAGCAATTCAACATGAAGGCTCATATATCATTTTAACAAAGGACAATAAATTGTAGAGACTAGATGAAGAAAAGGGGGTTTGGATTTCTAGGGTCAATAAATTAAGGGAAAGTGACCACCAAATATATATGGGAAATTAATGGAAGACAACGATTATTTTCGTAAGGTCTGTTTATGCAGACTCTTCTCAAGGCCAACTCTCTGTCTCCAGTACTAAGGGTTGCTCTTCTCATCCTGATACAAGAGATGGGGTGAATTTATGCCCTTATTTTAGGCAAAAAGTGGGAGGAGGGCAGAGAGCTCTTCTTGCAACTACTGTTTCTCAAGTGTCTCCAGCTCAGAATAACTAATATGTCGAAGTGGCATACTTTGAGGTGGCATATCCTGACCTTCTTCAGAAGAAGGAAAGATAGAAAAGAGGAGAATTTTCACATTCTTACCAAATTATACCTAAAAGCACTTATTGGACTCTGTATTACCTATGATTAGGGTATAATGTCACATCCCCAATGCCACTAATTATCAGCAAGAACTTACAAGTGAATATCTTTAAATGGTTAGTATGTTCCCAGCTTGAACCACATGAAATTTGTCAAGCAATCTGTTTCCTTTTTGGTGGCATTCATACCAAAAATGGTATAAATTACTGCCAACAGGAACTGTACTTAAAGAATCATTGATGATTTGTGGGAAATTTTTGAATTTCTATTTAGGTAGGACTCTGCTTTAGTATTGAATCATGTTTTTTCTGAGTGGCTTTCATTGTATTTGGAGCAGTATGCCTGGTCCTCCAAGTTCATTGGCTCTTGTTATTTATTCTTCGCCTGAAGTCATCATCTCAGTTTCTGACATTAAAATCTGTTACTATGGAAACAATTTTAGTTGTGTCAAGAGACTGACGGATAATAACTCCATGGTAGCCTAAGTAGCAGGAACAGACAAAAATCTCAGTAACAAAGATACTATTTTTATACTGGAGTTGCTAGTAAAATGTGTTGGAGAAAGGGGAGATAGGAATGAGAGGAAATAAAATGTCACTTGGATGTGTCTGGTTCCTTGAAGAAAACTCTTGTTAATCTTAGTTGGAAAAGAAGTGTGCTATGGGTTCATGATCCTTCCAGAGTGCTCCAGAAATTGCTAGAGTGAAGTACAATTTTACAGAATTTATCCAACTGTCTGAGCCTCTTGGCCTGTGTTGGTAAAAAGCAACTGTAGCTTTTTCTGTGAACCTTCTCTTTATAGGAAGAGATGCCAAGATAAGCAAGAGGGCCAGGGAGACTCACAAAAAAATGCAGCAAAATAGAATGTCAAATGAAATGTTCCCGTTGATTGTGCATTTCTGAAAAGGCCACACGGTAGAAAGCAATAGGTGCTTTGGGTATCCCATCTTCTAAAGAGAGCCACCAAGGAACCACCAGCCATATCCCTGTAGCAATCACTAACAAATGCTGCTACCAGCACTTTCTATCCCGCCAGACTATGTCAGTAGTTCTCAAACCTGACATAGAATAACACTAGAAGAAGCCGGAGAGCTTTTCAAAAATACCCATGTCTGAGCCCAACTAATCAAATAGAATTGATGTGATTGAACCCAGACCCTGGTATTTTTTTAAAGGCTCCCTAGATTATTCTAGTCACTCAGACAATGTGGAGGCCCACTGGTTCACAAGAACAGAAGGCTTAGGATCTTCGGAGTCATACAATGCTGGCTATGATAAGTGCTCTGACTTCTCTCTTTTCTTGGGCCAAGTGAAGGAACTCTGTATTGAAGATGCCTCTGACTATATCCAACAAAGGAACCACTCATGTACCCCACAGAGATACATTGCTAGCACTTGAATGCCAGTCACACAGCAGTCATGGACAGGCAGTCATTGACCACAACAGAGGAATAAAGTCAGAAGATTTTGGCTCTTTTCCAAGATCTCTCTCATCTGCTTCAACACAGAAGGAGCTAAAAGCAGAAAAGGAAGGAAGAAAGAACAGACTGTAGCCACTCCCCCTTTATACAAATACCTCAAGCTGGGGCCTTGCTTGCTGTGGGGTCAGCGATGAGGTCAGCACTAAACTGGAAGTGAGATTGAAGTTTCAACATAAACCAGGCAAAACTAGACGTTTCCATATCTGAAAATAATAGAAGACTTAAAGGACCTAAGATGTTCTTAAATGATACAGAAAGAAAGGCAAGCCTGCCGGGCAGACCCCAGCACTCTGGGAGGCCAAAGTGGATCACCTGAGGGCAGGAGTTCGAGACCAGCCTAGCCAACATGGTGAAACCCTGTCTCTACTAACAATACAAAAATTAGCCAGGCATGGTCGTGCATGCCTGTAGTCTCAGCTACTTGGAAAGCTGAAGCACAAGAATCACTTGAACCTGGGAGGCAGAGGTTGCAGTGAGCCGAGATTGTGCCACTACACTCCAGCCTGGGCAACAGAGCAAGACTCTGCCTAAAAACAAACAAACACACAAAAAAGCAAAACAAACAAATACAAAAGGCAACCTAAAAGAGCATGTTGAAGGAAGTTGTAAGAGAAAAACAAACCACTTCATATTTGAATCCCACTGAGTTGAGATGTTCAAGAAATCACTGTGGCCGGACGCAGTGTCTCATGCCTGTAATCCCAGCACTTTGGGAGGCTGAGGCAGGCAAATCACTTGAGTTCAGGAGTTTAAGACCAGCCTGGCCAACATGGTGAAACCCCAACTCTCCTAAAAAAAAAAAAAAAAAATTAGCCAGCCGTGGTGGGGGGCACCTATAATCCCAGCTACTCGGGAGGCTGAGGCAGGAGAATTGCTTCAACCCAGGAGGTGGAGGTTTCAGTGAACCAAGATCATGTCACTGCACTCCAGCCTGAGTGACAAGAGCAAGACTCCATCTGAATTTTAAAAAGAAAGGAAGAAAGAAAGAAGGAAGGAAGGAAGGAAGGAAGGAAGGAAGGAAGGAAGGAAGGAAGGAAGGAAGGAGAGAGAGAGAGAGAGAGAGAGAGAGAGAGAGAAAGAAAGAAAGAAAGAAAGAAAGAAAGAAAGAAAGAAAGAAAGAAAGAAAGAAAGAAAGAAAGAAAGAAAGAAAGAGAAATCACTTGCACTTGGTAGCTAGACCTCCTGCATGGATTAATGACATCATGATTTGAGGACATGAGAAAGGAATGAATTACTTAAACTCTCACTATCCCTTCTTCAGTGATCCTCTCATAGGTAAGATACCAGATAATTCAAAAGAGAAAAAAATGTTAAGTTATAAGATGACAAGTTCTGAGTATAGAATGGTTCTATAGGATGGGTGGCAATGGATGTATTAATTTGATGGGACAAATCATTACACAATGTACACATGTGTCAGATCATCATGCCGTATACCTTGCCCTTCAATCTTTATTTGTGAAATGTTTTTTAAATTTTTTGGAAAGGAAAAAGAAGGAAATTTCGAAAGGCAAAATATTCTCCTTCATTTTCTAGAGCTACTCAAAAAGAAAAGCTGCTCCATTTGCAGCTGGATAGGATGGGGTCCAGAAAGCTAAGATGGTCCCCCTGATGTCATTGTATCCTTTTTTCTGAAATGTTCTGATCAGAAGCAGCATCTGGAAGTCACCCGGTCCCTGAACATTTAACTGCTAGAACTGCTAGAGTGATGGAGTCACAGTCACCAGAGTGATGTTAGACCTTCTCAGCTTCTGAAACCTGAAAGTAGTGGAGAACTTAAAGCAGGGATCTCCAATCTCCGGGCCACAGCCATGGCCCATTAGGAACCAGGTTACAAAGCAGGAAGTGAGCAGTGGGCCAGTGAGCATTACTGCGTGAGCTCTGCCTCCTGTCAGATGAACAGTGGCATTTGATTCTCATAGGGGCACGAATCTTATTGTGAGCTATACATGGGAGGGATCTAGGTTGCATTCTCCTTATGAGAATCTATTGCCTGATGATTTGAGATGGAACAGTTTCATCATAAAACCATACCCCACCCAGGTCTGTGGAAAAACTGTCTTCCACAAAACTGGTCCTTGGGGCCAAAAAGGCTGGGGACCACTGGCTTAAAGTCCACTTGGAGTGCACCACTCCATGGCTGTGGATTGTTGGGGCTTCCTGTTATCCAATCTTGCTTTCCTGTCATCCTATGTGACTTTCTTTCTGACTCATCTTCTGCTCATGCCTTAACCATGGATGAGAGATGAAGGCAAAGTCATGGAGACCTTCACTCAGCTACAAAGACTAGGCCACCACACAGCTCCCTCAATAAAGGGGAATGGCTCTAAGTAGTTAATTGAGCTGTCCCGAGAAGGCCATTTTGGCAAGTACATAGTTGATGGCTTAATTGATGGCAGAAATATACTTTTTTTGCACAATATATCAGACAACAAAAGAAGAGGAAAAGAAAAATCTCTCGGCACAATCAAATCTAAAGCACCAGATGTTGACTGAGAGGTGCCCCATCAGCCTGCCAATGTATTCTTTTCAATCAACTAACATAGAATTTTTTTAATAATAACAAATGAAAGTACAAAAGGGCGGACATCATCTCTAGAAGGCTCAAAATGAACCACATATTTTGCTTAAGACTGATTCTATTCTACTAATATAGTATGTGCTAAATCTATATATTAATATTTGGTATATGGATAAATGGGTGTGTGAATGAATTGAAGAACGAGCAAATGAACAAAGAACACATATGTTCAAGACAGGGCAAGCCTAGAGCAATGCTGTGTTGGGGTTGGGGTCCAGAGAAAGTAAAAAAAAGTAGAGAGACATTATAGGAGGTATAGATCTAAAAACAAAATTTGCATCGAATTTTGCTAGAACCATCCTATTAAAAACTGTTTAAGTACATATGTCATCCCTTCATTATGAATACATTTCTACAGTCTCTTTGCTTGATACTTCAAAGTTTAAAAAGTTCTTAAAAGGTGACCTAGCCTTGGTCTTCCCATTTAAAACTCTCAGGCATTTTTTTCTCAATTCACAGCTGGCAAATTGCAGAATTTCAACATTGGAACCAGACATGAACAACTTCATGCATAATGAAACTTCAACTAAGCAAGTTCTCTGAACTCAAAGATTTCTCGCAAATTAGGCATGTCCTAGGAATCCACTCTTGATAAAGCTAATGCTGAGTTGCCTTAGACAGTCAAGCCTGTGCATTTGAGGGTTTTGACAAGGCTGAGTGCTGAATTTGTGATTTTAAATGTAAGTTCTGGTTATTTTAAGCTATTCCTGTCTCTTTGGTGGCACAGTAATGAAAGAAACTCAGAGAGTTTTTTTATTCTCTCATTAGTGTTTCTAGCAAAAAAAAAATACTCATTATATTTGTGGAAATTTTCCATTACCTAATAAATATACCCTTTCCATAAAAATGATCAGTTTAATGAAAGTATTCATCAGTATATACAAACTAGAAACCAACTACCCAGCTTAAATCCTCATTAACCAAAAATTACTTAGGTTTTCCCACTTCCCGTGAAATCAGCATACAATTCATCTGTTGATGGATGTGCAACAACAAACCATTAACAACAAACTCTTGAATCTCTGTGATCCCTGACCGCATGTCTCTAGGGAGTAGGGACCTATCTGGAAGACAAGAATTCCCCCAAAAGCCAAGATCTTAAAATATGTACTCCACTGGTCTGAAATGTGACATTCGAACCATTCCTTTGGTTAAAGTAAGTGTTTTGGAATCAGATAAAGTTGGAATCTACACTGTTGGGAAAAATGTATACCCCCAATACTCATATGGAGGGATCTTCCCAGAATGACATACCCCATACTCTCATTCACTCCTCCCAGTGGAAGAGTTGGGAAGAAGGAACTGGCCTCATCATACTCTCCCATCCCTCTCTTCCTGTATTTCAGGAACAAATCCTCTAAAAGACAGAAACAGACCACTTATGAAACGTTATTATATTTTTTACATTATTTAGGTAAATTTTTATTGGAGTATAACACACATACAGAAAAGTACACAAGTCTACAGTTCAATAAATTTTATTATTTATTATTTTAGAGACAGGGTCTCACTCTGCCACCTGGGCTACAGCGTAGTGGCAAGATCTCGGCTCACTGCAGCGTCAACCTCCCAGGCTGATCCTCCCATGTAGCTGGGACTACAGGTGTGTGCCACCACTTCCAGCATTTTTTTTTTTTCTTTACTTTTTGTGAACACAGAGTCTCACTATGTTGGCCAGGCTGGTCTCAAACCCCTGGTCTCAAGTCATCCTCCTGTCTCAGCCTTCCAAATTGCTGGGATTACTGGTGTGAGCCATTGCACCTGGCCTAATGAATTTGTATTGAGTAAACTTACTTATGAAACCACCATCAGATCAAGAAATGAAATAATAACACCAACATCCCAGAAGAGTTCCTTGTGTCTTCTTCTCAGTCATGCTCCAAAGGTGGCTTTGAACACCAGAGATTAGTTTTGCCTGTTTTTGAGATGATATATAAATGAAATCCTAGAGTATTTCACTCCTTTTGTGTCCAGCTGCTTGTGCTCCACATTATGTCTGTGAGAAGATCCATGTTGTTGCTGTGGTTTTAGTTTGCTCAGTCTCTGCTGTGTAATATTCCATTGTGTAAATATACCACAACTTATCCATCAGACTGTTAAGACAGATTTGAGATATTTTGAGTCTGGGGCTACAACAAATAATGCTACTGTGAACATGCATGTGCATGTTTTTGGTGCACACATACACAAATTTCCATTGGCCAATTTACCTGATTGCATTTTGACTCCTGATAAAGATGAATCAATGGAGTTCCCAGAGGTCTATTTGTTCAGCTCTTATCCATTGAATGACACACTACAGCATCTTCAGTTCCTGTTGACTGGTTCCAGAGTAGAATGAGGAAACATTACTACCCACAAGAACTCGATCATCACTGTGTTCAGCTGGAGAAAGAATTACATGGCCAGCCCAGTAGGCTCATTACACTCAGATGGGATTTTGTAGAAGAGAACAACACCTGCCATGAATAGAAATGAGCCGTGTGATGAGGCTAGATTTGATGGAAGGAACCAGACTTTTCTAGGAGATGCCTTGAGCATGAAAGCTTGGGTTGCACCTGCTATCTTCCCAGCCTAAGGATCAGTGTGAGAGACCATCAGCTTATACAAGACAGAGACACCGGCCACACTCTGTTGTGTGTGGTTTGGGTTGCGTTGTTTTACTGCCTCTCCGCTCCAACAAGCCAGTGGGGAAGAGGAAGCTACCTCAAATGGTGCCGAGAGCCCAGCAGAGGCTCACTGTGTCAGGGCTGCCTGCTAAGTGACAGAGAGGCCCACTTATTTCACAGGCCCTTAGGCAGGACTGACCCACTTGACTGTGGGAGCATTGCTGACTCAGCTCCTGTTACAAACATCAAACTCAACATTGTATCTGGCCATGAAATCTTCTAAGTATTATTCCGTAAATAAAGTTAATGATTTTGAGATACTCATGGAAATATATTATTGATATGATTATTAGTAATGAATATCAAAGTTAAAAAAAGAATTTCCATTTATGGATAAGCTAAGAGAATGCATGCGCACACATGCACTCACACATACACATACACACAGCACCTCCCCCACCACACATGGGGCCCAGTACCCTCTCACAAGATGAGAAACTAGTCCTGATTCCTGGGTCTAGCACGGAAGAGGCCTAAACTCTAGATTATTTCATTCAGTGAAGATTTATTCTAAAATAATTATTGAGCACATAATGTATGCCAAGAAATTCTGAGATTGCCAGCAACAGAAAAGCACTTCCTCCAGTTAAAGTTCTACACTCTCAGTGGCCATTTACATGGAGCCTCACTTCTCAGAGAGTGTCCTGTAGAACACTTATCCTCAAGAAACTGCTGCAAAAGTCTTCTGTGGTCAAGTAAGCTGCAAAATATCTACCTATCATATCCCTTCTTGGAGATTCACAATGAGTAATAATATGTTGAAGGCTCTGAGAAGTTCTGCAATAAAAAGCTTGTTTAATTTTTCTTAACCTAACATTTGCCAAACCTGTTTAATCTTAGAATCCTTTGTCATCTAACACTGTATTCCTGGACCACAATTTGGGAAAGGATGTTAAAAGACATTCGTTAAACAGACCAGGTTAGCTCATCCAAATGTCTTGATTTGAACCAACTTTGATACAACCAAATGCACAAAAGAGGGCCCTGACTGGGCAGTTGTTTCCAAGGACTCACAGAGCAGCTTCTACCCTGTTCATGAATAAGCAAGACACTTTATATTCCATAAAACTCAGTTTCCTTGTCTGTAAAATGTAGACTACAATTAATATACTTACTTTGAAGAGTCATTGCATTAGACAGAATGTATGTTAAGTCCTTAGATGTGTAATAAAAGCTATCCATTATTATTATTATCCATTATTATTACTAATTCTGCATAAGCCACAGTCTCCCTTCATGAGAACTAATTCGAAGAAAGATCTATCATAATGATGTATGTACCTTTTTACCACTCACATTAAGGACCACAACCATTATGCCTACTAGCGAATGAGGGTGATCTTGGCACACACAGAACCAGTTTCTTAGAAAGGATCACTTCCTTTCAGCAAGGCCCTCCTCACTTTCTAGAGGGGCACTGTTCAATAAAACTATGCAATGATGAAAATGTGGCTAGTGCTTTGGATCAGGCGCTTCTAGACATTTTTCATTGTCATCATGCTTTTTTTTCTCTTCTTCCCAAATATGGGTCCTCCACAGTTCAGGTAAAGCCCTGGTTTTCTCCAATATTTTGGCCTGTCAGTTTGCAAGGGCTGTTTATAACTAGGGTTGATGTTGAGCTTTGGTAGAGGAGGAAGCTGTCTTTTCAGTTCATCTGGAGAGTTCTGGAGCAGGTTCTCATGCAGGTAAAACCCTTGCACAGGCATAATGCCTTCATTTTCTCACCATTATTAACTTCTTCAGATTATGTCCCTGAAGGCAACTATTAAAATGCAAATATGTTATGGATGAGATGATATAGTAAGACATTATCAGTGAAGAATGCCTCTGTTCCACTCAATTCATCAACTCCATGGCAGAGAACCGGCCATAATGGAATGAGACAGAAGACAGATACGTTCTGATAGAAACAAATTATCAAGAGCATGGACAACTTGTCACACAAAACGCTAATGCAGTAGAATGGCTATTTGGGAGACAAAATACTGAAAGGGAAGAATACAAAGTTCTAGTGACAATTTTTGAACCACTTCAAAACTATCCCCATATGACTTCATTTATTTTTGCTTTATCCTTTCCACTAAATAGTCCTTGACTGTGTAAATCTCTAAATTCTATTTATCTTTCATTCTATCATCCCAGCCCCTAGTGTAGGACATTATTTTCTGCCAAACACGCTACCTCACAAGGCTATAAAGTCAGGACATGCCCAGAGGGCTTTGGGGTTTTAATACATGGTCTGTGTCAGGCGAGACCATAAACTTCAGCTGAAGAGGATAGTTTCAAGTTTCTCAAAATAGAGTACAGTTCCACCAAAGTTTCAAATCTGAAAGATAAAATCACTTATCTTTCTAAGCAATACTTTTTAAAAAATACGTTGCTCAGGTTTATTTAAAGAATGATTATAGGGTTATTAGTAAGATATCTTTGGAGTTAAATATTTCTGTATCAAGCTTTATGGTAATTCCAACCCAACATTGCCAAGATACTGATGCAGTTAGCTCACTCTTACATTTCTTTGTATAAAATTTAAGCAAAGGCTCTTGGGAAAAGAAGACACGAAGGTAGAATATGGTGGAAGATGGGAGACAGGTGAGAGAGAGATGCATACATACATATCCATGACACATATATATCCACATATGTATCAGAGCAATACATCTTCAGTTCAAGACTTTTAACATAGGCTTTACCTCAATATAAATATAAAAGATACAGAATATGTAGATGATGGGGGAGAATGAAGTTTCCTCCCACATCACAGAAAAAAATCTCATCCTTGGCTTTTTGAAAACATAAGTCATTTAAAACTCACTTTCCTTTACCAAGTGCTACCTTCAGGAAACTTACATCACTGAAGCCGAAGCTGGAGGAAACAGACAGAAAATAGCACATACAGAATTCAGGCAAAGTAGCACATAGAGAATTCCCTGACAGGCTGAATATGAACTAATCAAGGAAGCCTTGAGGGTTCCTTTCGGGAGAATTTTTAGAACAGGATAAATTCCTTTGGAACTATCTAGTGAATCTCCTTGGGAGTCAACAGATGAGCCAAAAGAAATCTTTCTCAACCCTCTTCCATGTGTATTGTCACTGGGTTGGAAAGAGCACTTACATGGCAGTCAACTTTAAGTGGTGGCTGCATCTCAAGCCTGCCAGTCTGCCAGCACTGTGCTTGGTCCTGTTCCTTTTCCCTGTGCAGATCTATTACAGACAAGTTCCCAGGACGCAGAGTAAATGTAGAAAGCTTGGTCTCCCCTCAACCTGCACTAGAATGAATCACTTTAATATACACTAAAGAGCTGAAAATTTTTACAAAGAAATGTATGCTAATCAATAGGGCTTTAGAAAGTCTCTGTTCCTCAATTTTGTTTGACTATCAAGGGAAATTTGTTTGTAGCCTAAAAATGTACTAAGAAGACAGACTAATAATGTAGAAGCTAAGCTCTGCCTGAACCAAAGTCATTGCCAACGGATGTTATCTCAAAGCAATTTTCCCCTGGGGTTCTGTCTTCTGATTCCACATAATGAGGCGCCAAAGAATGGGGCAGTCAGAGAGCTGATGCGGTCCACAGAGATGCTTATAAATAGATAAGGTTTGGGACTCCGATCTCATGGCCTTTGTTCCTTCTGCCTCTCTTGTTCCTGTTCAGCACTATCTTGGGGCCGGGTGTGGCGGGGAGGGCATTTGCATCTGCAAGAGCAGCTGGGAGGGAGTTCTCATGTCATCCTGAGTTGATAGGCATGGCGAAGGGATGGCCTGACCAGAAACATCTTCACCTGACTCCAACCACCAACAAGATGGAAACCCTCTCTTTTGAGCACCTGATTGAGGTGAATCCTAGAAGCCCTCTTTTTGAAAGCAGGAAGAATAGAGCATTGTGTTTAATGCTACTAGATGATGTTGACAAATAGCACGGCCACATAAAGCAAATTATTTTGTCTCAATACCTAAAAGCATTCCTCCAGAGAAAGATAAAGGTTGATTGGGGAGCAGAACAGGGAACTTAAGGCCACAAAAGTCCCAAAGCTAACACAGTTCACCTCAGGGCATCCTGGCGTCATCCCTTGGGAATGACGATATAAAATAAGCCACCTTTGAGCCTCCATGAAAGCCACTGTCTTTTGGTGGCCTCCTGTTAGGCATTTGGCTGCACAGGGAGGGCAATAAACTGACAAATCTTCATTATGTCAATGTTATGCCATGAAGTGGAAGATGGCAGGAGATGGAAGATAGGTGAGAGTGAGATGCATGCATATATACTCACGGATGCATCAGAGCAATTTATCTTGAGACTCATATACACAAGCTGATCTTCAAAGTTCTTACCAACACTGCTATCTATCCAGAGGGAAACACTGTTAGAAAAGGTGAGGTCTATGCTACCTCTAGAGGCTATCCATGATAAGAATTGTTTCACTTAGCAGAAGCCAAGAATTTCTATTCTCACTTTTAAGAGTAATGCTTTTTCCAGAGGTGAAAGGATGCCTCTAGCTCTCGTCTTTAATAGTCTCTGTTCTTACCCTTTGTGTGATTATCTAGCCTACTAATGACTTTCTCTAATCTTTTGATAGTATTGTCTGTCTTTTCAAACTTTGGCATCTTCCAAGATTAGTACGAGGGACTTTGACATACCTAAGCACACCTAAAACCCTCACACACTCTGCTACTCTCTCCTTCCTCTTCCTTCATAAGTTGGATCCTTCCTCTCCCCACTTCTCTGAGTCACTCCTTTAGTTTTGTTTCCAGTAGGTTTCTCAAATACTTCTCTACTTGGAAGATGGGCAATTAGCATATATGAATGACTCCCGTAAACAAAATGTGCATAACTTTTCCTGATTCCAGCTACTCCATTATGCATCTGCCACTATGTCTAGACTTCATGACACCTCTAACACTGCCATCATAGACACTGCTGCAGCATCCATGGGCTCTTTCTTCCTCATCATGACACGAAGTTCCACTTCAGACATCAAGGCGGCCAGTTCCAGTACATTGCCCATCACTGTCTTCCTTGGTCTCAATAGCACTACCCAATAGAAATATGATGTAAGCCCCATCTGTAAGTTTAAATTTTCTAGTAGTCACATTTAAAAAGTAAAAAGAAATGGATGAGAGTAACTTTAATAACGTCTTCTCAAACTCAATATACTCAAACATCAACATGTAATCAAGGCAAAAAAATTACTAATGAAATATTTTACCTTCTTTTTTTCTACTACGTCTTTGGAATCCAGTGTATATTATACACTGCTAGCACATCTCAATTTGAATGCTTATATTTTCATTGGAAGCCCTTGGGTGGTATCTAGGTTTCATAAACTTTACAATCGAAAAGTAAATTCCAACACACAAGTTGTTCTGAAAATGCTTAAACGTTTTCCAATAACCAAATCAGTATCCATTTTAAAATTTAAATGAATTAAAATTTAAAATTCAGTTCTACTTGTAGCATCCTCCTGAGAGGCTGCTCCTTCTCCTATGCCCCAGGTAACTTCAGAATCAAATGGAGATATTACACTGTTCTTGCTCATCAATGATATTTCCAACTGTGTTTATAACATGCCCTCCTTCTTTGAAGTGCCATCTTCTCCTGCTCATCATTGCCTACTGACCTCTAGTTCTTCCCCTTCATTTGCCAGACTCTGGCATCTGGTTTCCTCTCTTCCTCTCTACCCCAAGTCCTTCCACTCTTCTATTATAGATGACCTCAGTGCTCTGTGTCACAGCCAACACCTGGCCTCAGACTTTCCTGACCCCTGAATTTCAATGACCTTTAATTCCTTTCATTTCAGCTACCCACACCCACAACTGCCTTCTAGAATTTGTCATAATCCCAAAATACTCCAAGCCTCATATCAAATCTTCAGCCCACTCCATGTCTATGCTCCCTAAAATGTCCTGGATTTTACAGATGCTTGTCCCTGGAGACTTCTTTTTCTTTCCAGTCCATTGACCTAACTCCTGCCCTTACAGCACAGCAGAAGGGTGAGGAAAAAAGTTCTTGTAACCAAACTCCCTGGGGTTGCATCTAAGCTCTGCCACTTACTAGCTACGTGGCTTGGAACAAGTTATTTAACCTCTCTGCCTCTTACTTCCCCCTGTCTAAAATGAAGATAGCAACCCTATCAGATAGCTTCTGTGAGAAATCAAATATAAAGTTTTTATTATCATGCAGTCATTATATAAATTTATTAAATAAATGTTTCTACCCAGCCAGGGTAAAACAATACTCCCCCTAGCAAATCAATTGTCCTTTTTCTTTGTCCTTCTACCCCACCCGCTTGGCAAAACCACAACCCTGATCAATGCTGCTCTCTATCTCCTTGTTATCTACACCCAAGCAACTAAGCCCTACTGGAGAAAATTGCAACATGGTGCAAATTGGCACTACCACAAATGCTGTCACCAACGTCAGCAATACTGGATGAGCAGTTTTCTTGTACCATTCTCCACCCCTAACAGGCTTTTCCCCCAATCGGAACTGAAGCCTGTGAAGGCCAGGGCAAGCGCTAGCAAATCTCCAGTGAGAAATGGTGGGAGAACTGAACACTAGTCAGAAAACAAATGGTTGTTTTTTTGTTTTTGTTTTTTGCTTGAGTTTGAACTGTAGCAACAGTTATGTTATAGAAAAATGTAAATGGCCGTTGCCCAGCCTAACCCATCTAGGGGATAAAGTTTGTCCATTGACGCACAGAACTGGAATTTTGTAGTCACAATAGAGCAGTGTGAAGCAAGAACAAATTAACGAAGATGTGGGGAGGAAGCTGAGGAGAGGAATTTCTTTTGGAAGAAAGAGAGGTTCTTAACAGCCAGACTGGGCAAGCTCAAAAGAGAAGTGTCACTGTCCTTACTTTCAAACATGATATACTAGGCTGAATAACAGCCCTCAAAGACGTCCACATCCTCAAAGGGAATGTACAGGTGTTATTAAGGATATTGCGGTAGGGAGAATATCCTGGATTATTCTGTGGGCCCCAGATGTCACCCCAATAGAGAGTCAGAGGGAGATTTGACATTGAAGTAGGAGCAGGCACAACAGAAGCAAGAGATTGGAACAATGTAAAGAAGGGGCCATGAACCAGGAACTATCAAGGCAACCTCCAGAACCCAGAAAGGGAAAGGAAACATTTACCCCTAGAGCCTTCAGAAGGAACTAGCCCTGCCAATACCTTGACTTTAGCCGAGTAAAATTGACTTTGGACTTCTGAGCTAATGAACCACAAAACAATAAACTTCTGTTGTTCGAAGGCAAGTCTGTGGTCATTTGTTATGTCAGTAAGAGGAAACTAACACACGCACGTAGTATAGAAACCTCAAGTGCTGCTGGAGCATTTCAGGTGACAGATTCCTGTGCCGTGCATGAGGGAACACGTGTGGGTTTAGCCACTGGGGCTCAGCCCTGGTGCCGAGGTGTGCCTCTAGAGGCCGCCTGAGGACAGCCACTCATCAGCTGGGCCTGAGTGAATGTGACTCTGGCAGAAGGTGCTTTCTTCCAGGAAGTGGCTGCTCAGAGGGAAAAGCAAGCAGAATCTGTCAGAGAAACGGACACTTTCAATGCCCCCAGAATGAATGGACTGTTGGCGTATCTCTCACAGTAGGGACCCCACGGGACAAAATCAAATGGTGTATGTTAGAGAAAAAACCTTTAGATAGATCCTAAAGGAAAGAGACAATAGACGATGTTGGCCTGACACACAGTAAAAAAAAAAAAAAAAATCAGACGCAAAGAAAGAAGCAGGTTAAAATGTTAAAATTCAGCTAGGCCCGCTTCACAGGGAGGGCAGAGAGGAAAATGCAGCCCTTCAGCCCCTCTGCTGCTGCACAGACAGGCGAAGGGCAGTGTTTCTGCTGCCTGAAGGCATGCCAGGCCCGCGAGGCTGGAAAGAATCAGAAGCTAAGTAAAGAGAAATTTGGAGGTCAGTGGGGTGTTCACTAAATCCCTGAGGCACAAGTTTGGGGAGCACCAGGCTCACCTTCAGTTCAGGAATGTCAGGGTGATTCTCCAGCTGAAATAACCCCGGCACAAAGCAGCTCAGTGGTCCAAGGAATTGCAAAGCCAGAGCGAGTGGAGTGGTGGTGGGGTCTGCTTTTCTCCTTCCATTTCTCTGGGCACAGGGGCAACCTCTGAGAATGCCTTGGGATCTTGAGGATAAAGACACTCAGAAAAGCTAGGATAGTGGATATTACAAGGAAATCATTCACTTCCGCGCTTGATTAATAACTTACTCGCAAAATATACCTCACTTCCAAGCACAGCACAGCCACGTTTTTTTGCCCACCTCCACTGAGCAATTGCTCTTATAATTGCAGGAAATATATTTCTATAAATTAATTACAGGTTTTCAACCACAAGCTACAAGAAGGGGAAAAGAGCAATTTATACTGAGAATTAGAAAAGAGTGCTATCTGACCGGAAAGAAAGCTGATTTCTCAACCAGAACCTTAAGGTTCCTTGAGGGAGGACAGATCTTCAATGAATTTAACCCCCTCCACACACCAGATTTTCTCCTGATGGTCTTTCCAGTGGTTGTGCGGCCCATCAGTCTGAGCCTTCCCTGGTTATAGCTGTGGCCTCCCTTTTGTAGGCTCACAGGGCAGGAGGCATCTTCTCTTGCATCTTGAACAGTCTCTATATGTGCCCTGCTCTACCATAATTATTTAATATTATTAATATTAATTAATATTAAGTAATATTATCATAATTACTTAATAACAGAAAGAGAAGCACTAAGCCATAACAGATTTGTAGTCATTAGTCCAGAGTTACCATCTTCTAGGAAATCAAATTCAAGGAACACCTAATTACAGACAACTCAGATCAGAGTTGAAGCCTCTTAACAAAAGCTTCATCAACCCAGTCCTTGATGGGCCAGCAGGTGATGGAAATTGGGGAAATGGAGTCTGGTCCAAAGAATCTTTAAATGTCCTGTATTTGTTTTATTCATTGCGTAAGTCACATGCCAGGGAACATTATCCTGTTGTTATTTAAAAACTTTAAGTTCAGGTCCTTGTCCCACACATCCCATCCTCCAGGGGTCAGCATTGCTAATGTCACTACCAGCTCTAAACGTATGTTCCTTGGAGACTCTCTGCCTCTCATGGGCCTCCGTCTCAAGTTGTTCTCTTGGAATGACTCATGGAATTAATCATTTTCCCTTGAATTTCTCTAGCAACTTTGCCACCCAAAACAAAATGAAAAACACTACTCTCCCAAGTCATTAGCAGCCTAAGGAATCAGAAGGGTTTGCAATGTGGCAAAGTAAACAATAAACAATTTTAGAGTGGGTTTGAAAGATCCCTGTTCTCAAAGGGCTTGCCAGCAGGGTGGGAGAGGAGTAAGAGATGAAAAACTACCTATTGAAGTAAAAGGTACACTGCACATGTGACAATACACTAAAATCCCAGATTTCACCACTGTACGATTCATCCATGTAACCAAAAACCACTTGTACCCCTAAAGCTAATGAAATTTAAAAAAATTTTTTTTAATAAAATAAAAAGGCTTGCTCACTCTTCCACTAGCAAGGCCTCTTGCCCCACCCCGTTCCACAGGCTCCAACCTCCTCTAACATGGTCCAGCCTCATCCACTCCAACACACAAACATCTACTATAGGAGACAAGAATATACCATCTCAAAATATGCCTCTTTGGCATAAAGATTATTTTGAGTTGAAGGCAATTGGGAAGAAGTAGATATAGGAAAAGCTCTCTGTCCTCTTGCATTTGCCTAAAAGGAGGACATAAATTTACGAAGGAAAGGTGTCCTCCTCCCTCAATACCAGGAAGCAGAAAAGTTGACCATTGATTCAACATTAGACCCTTTTCAGCCTGTGTACAGCACCAGAGGAATCTGCATGACAAACTTGGTTAACTCCCACATATGCGCCTTCCCACAATCTGCTGCCCCTGGAGACTCAAAGTCTTTTTCCTTCGTCTTAACACTTCTCTAAAAACATACTGTTCTTGGGGTGCGGTGGCTGAAGCCTGTAATCCCAGCACTTTGGGAGGCTGAGGCGGGCAGATCATGAGGTCGGGAGATCAAGACCATCCTGGCTAACACAGTGAAACCCCGTCTCTACAAAAAATACAAAAATTTAGCCGGGCATGGTGGCGGGCACCTGTGGTCCCAGTTACTCAGGAGGATGAGGCAGGAGAATGGCGTGAACCCAGGAGGCGGACGTTGCAGTGAGCCTAGATCGCACCACTGCACTTCAGCCAGGGCAAAAGAGTGAAACTCTGTCTCAAAACAAAGCAACAGAGAAAAAAACATACTATTCTTTGTTGAAGGTGCCATATAAGCCAGAGGTCTAAGCCACCTCTTTGAGAATTACTAATTCCCCAGGTATCTCCCATGTGTATATGAAATATATATGTTAATACACTTCTGTTTGTCTTCTCTTGTTAATCTGTCTTTTGCTGCAGCAGTCTGTCCCAGCTAAGAACTCAGAAGGGTAGAGAGTTATTTTTCCTCCCCTCCAAGGTCATGTGAAGATTACATTCCTTCAGTAGACATTAACAGGGCCTTATCTTCCTCCCCTAAGTGGATTACGAAGTTTTCCCTAAATTAAGATAATGCTCTTTTTAAGATGTTTTCTGGCACCAATTACTAAGATGAAAAGGTTTTCATCCCGATATTATTCAGATCTAGTTTAAACTGGTTCATTACTTTGGGGAGTTTTTAAAATTCTACTTGTTTTGCTGTATATTTAAAAACCAATTCATGTGATTTGTTCTAGTTTTTCATTTACTGCTGCATTTGGCTCAAGTTTCTGCGTATAAATAAATGTAGTCTGGTTCACCTACTCCATGCCTTTTGCTTTATATCATGTTTTGACAAATTCTGACAAAGTTAAAAGAGAATTCAAAGCAACCAACTGCCTCTACTTCAAACTTATGTTAAAAAGTTAAATTTTATTCTTGCTAAGAATAACCCAGGAAAGGGGCACTCATAAATATTAGAAAATCTTTTATCTAAATACAAGAAAATATTTCACTCCCATTTGAAAGTAATTGTACTGAGTGTAAGCAGAAGTTTATATTGAGTTATTAAATTAGTAACAAACTTACTGTCTTCCAATCCAGGACAATTGAACCTATAAGTGATATCACACATACTTGTCCATCGCAGTGCCCTAAAATTTATTTCATCTCATGGTAAATTTTAAAAAGCAGGAGAGGGAAGAGAAAACACGCTTTTGCTAACGGTGGGCAGATTGGCAACACTGTTGTGTCCTGAGAATCCTGAAGTTTTGCTGTTTGGTTTTGTTCCCTCCCACCTCCCCCAGAGAAGATTTGAAGTTTCGTGTCTCCACTTTCTAGTGATCTCCTTAAAGAGTGAGTTTTACTTGAGTGGAAGTAACTAATTTAGTGAAAAAAACATGGATATATAGGTGTTGGAATTCTGGCTCTGTCATTTCTAGCCGTGTAAGTTTGCACAAGTTATATATTTTTGAGACTCAGTTTCCCCATACATAGTTTGGTGTTCTCAGAAAATGTATCCAGAATTTCAAAATAAGCAGAAGGGATTGCCAGGAGTTCTTTCAGTGTGGTACTGAGCTTGTTTTTCTATTGTCTGGGATATCTTTCAACTCTGTAGGGGCAGAGTTTAAATTGCACATTTTTGTCCAGTAGAAATGCAAATAATTTTTTTTTTTTTTTTTTTTTTTGAGACGGAGTCTTGCTCTGTGCCCCAGGCTGGAGTGCAGTGGCGCGATCTCGGCTCACTGCAAGCTCCGCCCCCCCGGGTTCACACCATTCTCCTGCCTCAGCCTCCCAAGTAGCTGGGACTACAGGCACCCACCACCTCGCCCGGCTAATTTTCTTGTATTTTTAGTAGAGACGGGGTTTCACCGTGTTAGCCAGGATGGTCTCGATCTCCTGACCTCGTGATCCGCCCGTCTCGGCCTCCCAAAGTGCTGGGATTACAGGCTTGAGCCACCGCGCCCGGCCTGCAAATAATTTTTATCTGGTGACAGATATAACCACAAAGATGATGGTTTAGGGCTTTACTGAACATTACTCAATTTTGTGTCTTACCCAGCAATCTCATCTCAACATTGCCTACAAACTATCACACCTTTCAAATGCTCTCTGATCTACCATTAACATCTGAATGGTTCTTTCTTAATGAGGTAAATAAAATATTTGATGTGTATTCACTTTATATTTGAATAAGACTCATGATTTTATCTTTCTGAAAATTATGCCTTAACAGAGGTAATCACCTCTGTTACTTTGGCTTATGAGAGGATTCAATGAAGTGATATAATAATAAAAATAACAATAATAGTAATATTTATATTTTATTGACTACTTACTCCATGCCAGCACTGCTCCTAAACATTCTTGTTACATGTGCTAACTCATTTAATCCTTACAACTCTATAAGGTAAACATAATTCCCATCGTATAGACAAAAAAACTGTGGCACAAAATGATGGAGAAAGTTACCCAAGGTTACAGAGCTAGTAAATGTGACAGCTGGTATACAAACTCTTCAAAGAAGGCAAGGGACCTACGTGCCTCCTACTTAGCAAAAGCCTTTCTCTTCCTTTTTTATGACCTCAGCTGCCCCTATGAAGACAACATGGCAGTTAACAACTCATTGCCAGCCAAGTATACGCCCAGCCAGTCTCCCAGCCAGGCTGTCCCTCACCCAGTCCTCTTTCATGTTTAGCTCCAGAACACCTCCTCCAGGGAGGGCCCTGGCTGCCAGGGAGGCTCCTTCCTCTGAACTTTGGCACTAGTCTTTAAGAAATTAAATAGACTGATGCTCACTGTTAGTTATTGTACCAGGATTCCCCTTGAAATACCCTGCCCCACTGGGGACTGCAGGTAACTTAAGGGAAGACAAGGAGATATCTAGAGAGTTTCTTTATGTCACAGTTCTCAGATAACAAATCTTCACTCATGGCTCAAAAACTGATTATTCTGAACCAGGCGTATACAAAGGAAAGGGAGAAGGAAAGATAAAATAATCCCTTTCCCACATGCAGAACACAGTGATAACCGCTGAACATTCCAGAAGAGATAGAGAAATCAGGTAGCCCCAGTAACCTTCACCTTTAAACTAGAGACATAAGTTTGCAAGGCCCATTCTATCTTCTCTTACAGATCGCTCAGTATCTGGTGCCTTGCGCTGAAAGATCCCAACTTTTCCAGCCACCCTGATGCCTCGGTCTCTCCCATGTTCACCATCGAAAGACCTGAGAGAGAATAATGACTGCAAGACTGCGGCAAATCACCTGAGGGTGGTCAAGTCCTCTAAGTCAGGAGTCCTCAAAGTCCGGCCCACAGACCCTTGCAGGTCCCTGAGACCCTTTTGGGTGGTCCGTGAGGTCAAAATTGTTGTCATAATAATACTAACACATCATTTGCCTTTTTCACTGTTTTTGACATTTGTAGAAGCACTGATGGGTAAAACTGCTGCCATGTTAACAACAAACCAAGGCAGTGGCACCAAGCTGTACTGATGGTCATCTTCTTCCCCGCCATGCACTCACAGTAAGAAGAAAAGGCCAGTTTCAATAAAAATCTCCTTGTTGAGTCAATAAAAAACAGCAATTTCATTAAATCTCAACCCTCACTCATTATTTTAATAAGCTTTGTGTCAAAACAAAAAGTGCACAGAAAGCATTTCTGCTATCTTGAGGTTGTCTCAAGGAAAAGTATTTCTATAACTGAGTTGTGAGCTGAACCAGCTGCTTTCTTCATGGGGCACCATCTTTATACTTGAAAGTATGACTGACAGACAAACCAGTTGGTGGACATTTTCACAGTACCAAACCAAGCGAGCCTGTCACTTCAAGGAAAACTGGCAGTATTTACTGGCAACAATAAAAATTTGAGCTGTTAAACAAAAATTAGAATTTTGGAAAACTTATATCCACCACTATGACTGTGACAGCTTCTACATACTTATAGACTTTTCTGATGAGATGGATGGTAATATTAACAATTGTAATTTTTTGATATCATGTAACAAACTATGTCAATATTTGGAAAAGTTGCTTAACTCAGCAATCCAGTATTTTCCAAATGACCAATGCACGATATTACAAAATCACATACGGATAAAACATCCATTTAAAGGGCAAGATAGACCAAATGGATTTTAATGTACAGAGGACAAAAGAGTCGTTAGTATGTTCTCAGATTCTGCATTGCAACTAACCTTTAAGAAATTACCTCTTGTTGAGCTGCAGTTTAGTATCAAAGAAGAATATTCTCAATTATCTGAAAAGACTAATGAAATACTTCTCCCTTTTCCAACTGAATATCTGGTTAAGTCCAGATTTTCTTTACATACTTCAACCACACAACAGATTGTGACAGATTGAATTCAAAAACACATACAAAAATCTACTTGTTTTCCTGTAAGCCAGACATTACAGAGATTTGTAAAACTGTAAAACAGGCTGGGCGTGGTGGCTCACGCCTGTAATCCCAGCACTTTGGGAGGCCAAGGCAGGCAGATCATGAGGTCAGGAGATCAAGACCATCCTGGCTAACATGGTGAAACCCCGTCTATACTAAAAATACCAAAAAAATTAGCGAGGTATGGTGGCGGGTGTCTGTAGTCCCAGCTACTCAGGGGCTGAGGCAGGAGAATGGCATGAACCCAGGAGGCGGAGCTTGCAGTGAGCCGAGATCGGGCCATTGCACTCCAGCCTGGGCGACAGGGCAAGACTCCATCTCAAAAAAAAAAAAAGGTAAAACATTGTCACTCTTCTCACTAATATTTTGTTTTGGATAATGTAGTTGTTTGGGTGAAGGAGAAAGGACAAGATGGAGGAAGGTGAACAAGAAGGCATAATCCATGTTGCTTCCGGGTTCTTCCTCACCAACTTTCCCGTGCGTGGGAAGATGCAGATCAACCGAGCATGCTCCAGGTGATGTCAATCCGAAGAGATCAAAACTTACCCAGCCACGCCTATGGAGACGCCCCTATCACGCCCTTATCCTGCCCACTGCCCTCCCCCTTCCAGTACCAATGCATAAAAGTCTGCCACTGGCAGGAGCCAGCGTGACTTCTTCGGCCCCCGCATTTGTGGACCGGAGAACATCACCCGAGAGCGCCGGCGCGACTTCCCTGGCCCCCCACACCTGAGGACCAGAGAACCTCGTCCGAGAGTGTATGCATATTTGCAATAAAAGACTGCCACTTTCTTATGTACTTTGGCCTCATGTTTAATTACTTAGCTCTCCTAAATTAAGTTACATTAAATTAAATCAAAACAGTTAGTGCCAAATTAATTTAAATTAAAACAGTAGTTATTTGTCATAAAGCATCTGTTATGCTCAAATGTAATGTGGTTTATTATTGTTATTCTTAAATATTTTAAATGTCCATTTTGATAACTAATATAAATATTTATAGATAAAATAAAAGGTCTTTAGGATCTTCAATAAGATTTAATAGTGTAAAGGAGACTGAGACCCAAAAGCATGAGAACTACTCTGTAAGTAGAGAGTTTCAACTACCAACAGATGGCTTTAATATACAAGGAAGTGCCTATGCAGGTTAGAGGACTGTGATATTGGCTTATCTTGGAGCCTGCCTATCCCTAGACCCTGTCCCTAAGTGAGGAGTGAGAATAACTCCCATTTGTATTAGAAGCCACCCTAACACCATGTCTTTCTTTTTTTTTTTTTTCAGACGGAGATTCACTCTTGTTGCCCAGGCTGGAGTGTAATGGTGCGATCTTGGCTCACCGCACCCTCCTCCTCCTGGGTTCAAGCGATTCTCCTGCCTCAGCCTCCCAAGTAGCTGGGATTACAGGCGTGTGCCACCACGCCCAGCTAATTTTGTATTTTTAGTAGAGGCGGGGTTTCTTCATGTTGGTCAGGCTGGTCTCAAACTCCCGACCTCAGATGATTTGCCTGCCTGGGCCTCCCAAAGTGCTGGGACTACAGGCATGAGCCACCACGCCCGGCCAACACCATGTCTTTCTATACTTGCACTATACGTCCCTCTCTACCCTGAAGCATAAGCATCTTGTGGATAAGAACCATGACTTCTGGCCAGGTACAGCAGCTCATGCCTATAATCCTAGCACTTTAGGAGGCTGAGGTGGCCCAACTGCTTGAGTCCAGGAGTTTGAGAACAACCCGGGCAACACAGTGAAACCTCATCTCTACAAAAAATAAAAAATTAGCCAGCGTGGTGGCATTCACCTATAGTCCCAGCTACTCAGGAGGCTGAGGTGGGAGGATCACTTGAGCCCAGGAGGTCAAGGCTGCAGTGAGCCATGATCACACCCCTGCACTCAGCCTGGGCAACAGAGTGAGACCCTGTCTCAAAAGATAAACAAACAAAAGTCTATGACTTCCGATCTTTCATCTCTGCTAAGTACTGACACATGGTAAATACTTTCGATTATGAATTGATTTCCATTAAGAAAATGTATCTCCTAAGGGCCTATGTTCTCCTGCAGATGGACTCAGTCCATTTGTTATTGTAGCAGCACTTACATGGCCTGGGATAAAGTACACGCTGCCTCTTTCTGGAAGGGTCATTCTCTTCAACCAAAAGGGGCATAAGAAAGAAAGAAGACTTCTATCTGGTCAGCCAGACCAACCCAATTTGACTTTCTCAATCTGACATTGTAATCAGATTCCCCCACACTTGAGCCAACATTTTTCATCTGGAAGCATAATAAAACTAATTAACGTATGCATAGCAAATAGGGAGGAGGCAGCTGAGTTTAATAATCTTATATTTGTATAGTACTTTATCCTTTCCAAATCTTACACCTCACTGGATTCTCAGAACACCCCTGTGAGATGGGGCAGTTACTATAACTTCCCATTAGCCAACGAGCAAAGTGAGGCAAAGAGAGATGAAATCGCCCGTCAGTGCCCGTTCAACAGCTAGGGCATGGTTCATGTTGGAAGCCAGGTCTCCTGACCACCAGCCCAGTGCTCTTCCCGCTTCCCTGTGGACACTCTGACTCCTGTTGCCATTTTGATATCGAAGGGGCAAAGACAAAGACAGCAACCATCTTTGCTCTTTCACTCCTGTTTCTCAGAGGCTCCGCTTGATTCAGAAATAAGAGCAACTGATTTTTAAATAAATTTAATCCTGGTCTGGAATATTTTCATCTTAAAAATATGTCAGATATGTCTGTGAAATTCCTTATTGTTACCTCCATAAATTACAAGTCAATACAGCTTCTCCGGAAACAAGCAAACATCGCCCTGTGGTATAGTAATTATCTGCCATCTCTCTGATCTCTTGGCTAGTAATATGTGTCAAAGTGCGGAAGTTGTTTCAGATAGAGACATATATATTCTGGCAGTACACGTTCCTCTATTTTCCATATGGTTGGTTAGATACAGATCAAGTCTGGAGAGCACTTTCCAAAAATACTTTGGTGTTAGAAAAGATATAGGAGCTAAAAACCAAATATCAAAAATTTCAGAACTTGCTTTATATTATTGTCACAGGTGTCTAGAATAATAACTTTGAAGCTAGAACACTACAGTACAATCCATCTAAGGTTCTATGAGTAAGACGGTGGTTATACACAGGTACAACTTGTTTTTGTCCCCAGGTTGTAACCACAAAGCACGTCTTTTAAGAGATTGGAAATAGTCGGCCGGGCGCTGTGGCTCATGCCTGTAATCCCAGCACTTTGGAGGCCAAGGCGGGCAGATCACCTGAGGTCAGGAGTTTGAGACTAGCCTTGCCAACATGGTGAAACCCCATTTCTACTAAAAATACAAAAAATTAGCTGGGCATGGTGGCGTGCACCTGTAATCTCAGCTACTCAGAGGCTGAGGCAGGAGAATCGCTTGAACCTGAAAGGCAGAAGTTGCAGTGAGCCAGTGAGCCAAGATCACCGTTGCACTCTAGCTTGGGCAACAAGAGCAAAACTCCACCTCAAAAAAAAAAAAAAAAAAAAAAAGAAAGAAAAAAAGAGAGAGAGAGAGAGATTGGGAATAGTCTATATGGATATTTTCAAAGACATCATGGGTATTCCAAGTAGGGCAGATTCGTACTCAGACCTGATATGCCTCTCTCATGGTAAACAAGTTATAACTGGTTTCACTAGGAATCTCCCTACCTCTACCCATGTCAAACCACAGATACCAGAACAGGTAGAGTGTCCTCACCTGAGATCCAGCTGCCAGTCAGAACCTGGGGCTTCTAGAGATGTGCATACAGCAGAGGTTTGCTCCAGCTTGAGGTTAGAGGGGAGCAAAATAAGTAACCCCCAAATTTGCCACTTTAGCGTAAGGATTATTTTGAGCTGAAGGCAAATGAGAAAAAGCGGATGCAAGAAAATCTCTCACACCTGTAATTCCTGCACTTTGAGAGGCCAAGATTGGTGGATCAAAAGCCCAGGAGTTTAAGACCAGCCTGAGCAACATGGCAAAACCCTGTCTCTACAAAAAAATACAAAAATTAGCCAGGCATAGTGGCATGTACCTACAGTACCAGCTACTCAGGAGGCTGAGGTGGGAGGATCGCTTGAGCCCAGCAGGTCGAGACCACAGTGAGCTATCATTCCTACCACTGCACTCCAGCCTGGGCTCTTTCTTTCACGACTCTGTCAGAAGGAAAGAAAAGAAAGAGGGAGGAAGGGAGGGAGGGAGAGAGAGAGGGGGGGAGGGAGGGAAAGAGCAAGCTGTCTGCCCTCTTCCTATTTGCCTAAAAGCAAGACACAAATTGGTAAAACTGACCCCCTCCCCTCTCTATGAGGAAGGACAGAAGTTAATCATGAGAGACAACTCTAGATCCTTATCAGCCCAGAAATGGTGCCAGAGGAGTCTACACAAACAAACTTTACTAACTAGTTCCTACCTTCTGTTAGTTTCCCCCACAGATTTACCTTTCCACAATTTGCTGTCTTTGAAATCTTAAAGTCCTTTTCTTTTGCCTTGTGATTTCTCTAAAAAGTTATTCTTCTGTTAAAATGATACATAGGTCCCAGTTCTTACCCCCCATTTGAGTTACTCATCTAAGCACTCTCATGTATGTCCACAGGGCATACATTAACAAACTCCTGTATTTCTCTTGTTAATCTGTATTTTGTCAGTCTAAATTGCAGGGCCCTAGCCAATGAAACTAAGATGAGCAGAAGAAGATTTTCATCTCCTACAAGCTCCTCTAAGATTTGTGTTTCTTTGATTTCATGAACGTTAATAAAAACAACAAATGTTGAACTGGAAGCAGGGCTATTTCTTCAAATATCAAGGTGATCAGAGTTTGCAGTGGTCAATGGAGAGATACCTTCTACTCCTCACTCTTTTTCTTTCTCCTGGTTTCACTTTTCCTTTCTGCCAATGTCTCTGGTCCATTGGACAAGAACCTTCAGTGAAGCCAAGATATACAGAGTCCCTGGGTTATCCTGTTGCTGAATCCTGTCTCTGGGAAGATGAGATAGGCCTGGGAAGGCCACACCCTAATTATGCCATTGATTCCAGCACATTTTCCAACACAGTTGTTAGAAGCAGAGGCCTGCCAGGGCAATCCCTCTTGAACTTTTCCCAGTGCCATTTACATGTTTTTGGTGCTGAACTTACCAAAGCATGACTGAGGTATTCTGACTCTTGGCTTTTGTGGTCAAACAGTCCTAGTTTCAAACCCCAACAATACCTTATATCTAGCCCTTGAGCAAGCTCCTTAACTCCTTGGCTTTCTTGTCGTAATTGGAGTAAGACTCATTTATAAAGATTAAAAGAGATATTTTATGTAAAGTTCCCAAAACCAAGTCTGGTACATAAATGTAGTTCTGAAATAATTTCTGTAAACTTGATAAAATCAATCAGGGAAAAAGGGAGGGGGAGAAGCAAAAATAAACCAAGCTTGCAGCACATACAGCATTGTCATGAAGTCAGCTTGCTCACTGGCCCACTTCCTCATACCTGTTTGCTGTCTGTTGCCTCAGAATCATGTAGCCCCTAGATTATAACTCCCCTTAAATGTTCTATAGATAACAGCCTGAACACTATGAAATGCTAAGTTTTCCATTTGAGATCTTCTCTTTGTTCCTGCATATTGATAAAATTTCTGTTCTCAGCTGGTCTGAAGGACCCTACAAGGCACTGACTCACCAAAGAAAGCACTTTCCACATCCTGATGATTTCATACTCTTTTCCCTGACCAATCAATGGCCTTAATTTTCCAGCCTTTGGCCCTCCACAAGTCCCTTAAAAACTCCAGCCTAGACCTCCTTGGAGATGGATTTTAGAGTTCCTTCTGTCTCTTTACTCAGGTGAATTGAGATCATTAAACCCTTTCTCTGCTGCAAACTCTGCTGTCTTGGTGTATTGGTCTGTTATTGCACAGTGCATATATGAACCTCTTGGTTCTATAACAATTCCTTTGTATTCCATATTATTATCAAAATAAAAGGGGAGAAAGTCAAGTCAGTCAACACAGACAAGCAACAGCTCTCCCTCATCATGTCTCTTCCCCCTCTGCTATGGACTAGCCACATTACATTCACTTATCCAGCAGAAGCTATTACACATGGGCTCCTGATAATTAAGACTTCTGGCGCAGATACACTCCTTTCCTTGGCAAGGAGGAGGATATTGACAAGAGTCTGGAAATGTTAGCTCTCACAGCCACAGGTTAAACAAATGATTTTTATTTTATCTACCTCGGAATCACCTGGAAAGATATAGAAAAATACCAAGGTAGGTTTTCTACCCTCGGAGATTCTGATTTAATTGTTCTGGGCTGAAGCCTGAGCACCTGTATTTTTAACGGCCTCACACATGATTCAAATATGCAAAGGGCAAAGGACCACTGTGTTCTCACTGAAAAGCACATGGGTTACTCCAAGAAAACTTTGACTTTCACATTTGCTTGTCCATGGATGCCCCTGTCAGAGGTTGATTTATAACACTGGTATGTTTGTTTCCTTGGGGCTGGCAAGCAAGCTTAGCCAGAGATTATTAGAGGGAAACTTGATGTATTCAGTTATTCACATGTTGAATTTTAAATTCAGTCCAAAAGCCTCAACCACCTTCTGATCTTGGGTCGAGAAAATGCAGCCTCCACTTTCAATGGTGGGCTGAGGGAGTGATGCATCTGGCTCTCAGTCTTTCTGTTATGCTTGTCTCGGACATCTTGTACTTCCAATTTGTAGTCCTACTTTTATCTATAATTTATTTCAGTGATACTGATTATTTCTGATTCCAGACAGTCTAACTTAGTTTGGTCAAACTCTAAAACATTCAAGCAAAGAAGAAAGTATCTTATACACTACTCTTTCCTCAAGTGAGAATTAGATTACAAAGAAACCACAGAGAATTTCCGGTTTTATTCTTCAGACTCATGTTCAGAGATCTAAGCAGAGTCGGGGGGAGGAGGAGTTGGAGGAAGGACAGGTACAGATGAAGAAATGAGTCCCTTAGGGGAGGAGTTTTCAGACGGCCACATTCTCTAGTTTAGCTGCTAAAGCCCTGGCTGGAATACCAACATCTGGTCAAGAAGTGAGGACACTCCAGTCTGGGGAATGTCCAGGCTTCTTCCAGGCTTTCCTCAAGGGATCCTTGTTATATGAAAAATAACTGGTGGCTGTGACTTCTAGTGTGTGCTGTCACCTTCTGGGGAAGGCATTTATTTCATCCCATGTCACTCCTCAGTAGAGCTTGTACCACAACCCAGTTCACAGATGGGGAAACTCAGCCTCTGAGGGGCAAGTCACTCAGCCTCAGCCAAAGTCAAGTTCAAATCCATGCCTTCCATGTTGTGTCTTTTCCATGACCCTGCACCTAATTAAGATGATGCTGTTTTCTTGAAGGCACAAACCTCATTGACAATACAAATAAACTTAAATGGCAGCTCTGAAATAACACTATGAGGTTGGCCCAGCATCCCTGGGCAGATTTCCAGGGCCTGGCTATTCTGACTGAGCTTTCATGGACTTGCTCCCTACCCAAGCAAAAACTTTGCATTGTTTGCTCTGAGACACAGTCAATAGAGGCTTGCCACATGGGCTCCTTCCTTCTTCAGGCCCAGCTCAAATCTCTTACCCTCATCTGGATCTGACAGCATCTGGGCACCTCGTCAAAAGTTTGTCCTTCTTTTCCCGAGTTCTCCCTCAGCTGGCTTGCAACAGCTCTCTGCCTCTAAAGATAGCAGGGCAGGACGGTGGCAATGTCCTCTCATCCTGGAAGAAGTGGGAAGTGAGCCCACCTTTTTGCTAATCCTCTCTCAGATGTTAAACTGAAAGATGAGAGGATTCAATGGGGCCACTTGGGTAAAGGATGCCTTCAAAGAAGTCACAAAGTCAGTCACGAGCAGCAAGCATTCACCACCTTGGAACAAGGTTGAGAGAGAGAGTCAAGGAAGCAGAAGATGCTATCACACCACCACCATCACCTCCAGGAGTCTATAATCAAATAGGGTAGGAGGGATGGGTGAGATCAATAGTTCTCCATCCTCACCATGCATCAGAATCACCACCCCCAGACATAGTGATGCAATTTGTCCAGGACGGGACCCAGTTATTACTACTTTTCAAAAGATACCAGTTGTTTCTAATGTGAAATTGCAACCAAAATAATTTGAACATGGTATCCGCTTATAAGAGGGTGCCACTGCCTTGCTGCCTCAAGAGGGCGCTAAATTGGTTAGGGTAGTTCTGAAAAGGTGGAATTTAAATTACAGGAGAACTGTTGTGAGGCACATGGGAGAAACTGGGGAAAAGCAGCTCTGAGGGTGCCCAGAAGGAGGAAATGGACTGTGCACGTCTCAGCCATGGGAGTTCAGAGGTGCATGCTGTGGGAAGTCAATGTGTCTTCTGAGTAGAAAAGATCCACACCTGGTCTGAGAGCATGGGCCTTGTGGCAGCCCTGAGACTTCTTATTTGGAGTTGTTATAAACTGAATCAATAGACAATTGTGATATATTTGTTCCCAAATACATCTTTTTGATCATTCTTTTAAGATGTTGCTAGGTAGCAGCTATGACAGCTATCCCTAAATTGTTCAAATCACAATGGGTTTGAAGGCATGTTCCCACTCTCTTTCTCACCTTTTTGTTCGAACTCGTTAAGTATATTGGCTCAGTTTTTTATTGAAACTCAGTATTCTTGAATCCTGAGTGGCTTCTCCTGTGGCTTTTGCCCCAAAGCTTGACAGAGTCTCCTAGAAAGCTAGGCTGAAGTGTCCATAGTTGGAGCATTGCAAGCCAAGGAGGAGCCCACCAAGGCCGGGACCAAAGCAGGCCTAACAGCCCCTGGACCTCTTCCCCTATCCTCATCTCAGCCTTCTAGATTGTGTCACTCTGATGATAAACTCCAGGGCATGCTTTCCTAAGAAAAGAGAAGAGAGAGATTTCTCCTGAAGGCCTAGGATGAAGCTGACCAAGTCACCCACTCACAGCCTTCCTAGCCTGAGAGCACCTCCAGGCCTATTTTAGCCCCATCACAGCCATGCAAAATAGGAGAGAGAAACTGTTTGAATATTCTGAAGGAGAAGGAATGAAAGAGGTCCTGCCCTGGGGAGCAAGAGCAGTTCAGTGTCCTTGCATGTAAAGGAAAGCTCCAGAGGGGCTCGTGGCTCACGCCTGTAATCCCAGCACTTTAGGAGGCCAAGGTAGGTGGGTCCCTTGAGGCCAGGAGTTCAAGACCAGCCTAGCCAACATGGTGCAACCCCATCTCTACTAAAAATACAAAAATTACCTAGGCATGATGGTGCATGCCTGTAATCCCAACTACGCGGGGTGGTGGGTTGAGGCATGAGATTCGTTTGAGCCCAGGAGGCAGAGGTTGCAGTGAGCCAAGATCGATGGCATCACTGTACTCCAGCCTGGGTGACAGAACGAAACTGCCTCAAAATAAATAAATAAAGGAAAGCTCCACCCTTGAAACCATGACCCAAGAAATGTCCTGGGACTTTGCCACCCACTTCACAATGCTCCTTCAAGGGTAGGGCACTGAGGCCTGGGATGTCAGGTAGACCCAAGGCTGAGGTCTCTATAAGAGGCTAAGAACCTGAATAACCCATGCTCTGTCCCTCGGGGCAAACTACTATTGGTTCCCAGGCTTTTCCGTAGGCTCTTCAGAGCACTTTCTGAAGTTCCTCTTTGGGGTAGTTTTTCTATTTGGAGGTGATAAGCACTTTGTTCCTAGCACCTTATATGTCAAATAATCTTAGGCAATAATTTCCCACATGGGATTTTCAAGTTAGCCTATGGCTGTCCAAAGTCTCCAACAATTTGTTTCTATGTCTGTGTCTCTAACTGAGCTGCAAATGTGTTCAGGAGTAGGGTAGTTTTCCTTTTCTTTTGTATACCTACTGCCTAGTGTGTGGGACCTAACATATAAAAAGAGCTTAACAAATGTTGAATACAAAAATAAATTAATGCCTTCCTCGTTAGTGTCCTAAGTTCCAGACTTACCAGACTTGCCCAGTTCCTCATAAACAACAGCCTTCAATACTTGAGAGTTTAATCTTTCTCCAGCCTCACTAATCCCAATGCTTTTCACATTTCATTCTAGGACCTACTTTTGAAACTTTTCATTGTGACCCAATGAGACCTCGGACTTAAGGGGTAACCCTCAGATATCAGTGAAAGCCCTTTAGGGAAATTTGCTCCTCATCCTAATCAGTAAAGTTATAGAAAATATTGGTCCTTCATCTGTTTTCACAAGAAATCTAACTTAAAAATATGTTAGTAAAGTCATGCCCTTGGCTGAAGCATGAGAATCACTTGAACCCAGGAGGCAGAGGTTGTGGTGAGCCAAGATCACACCACTGCACTCCAGCCTGGGTGACAAAGTGAGACTCTGTCTCTAAAACACATACATAAATAAATAAGTAAAATCATGCCCTTGGACATACATTTCAATACTTTGAGCTCTTCAGAGAAGTAATTCTATAAAAATTTGACAACAGTCTCCTTCAAAGAAGTGAGAAGTGCCTCTCGATGATAGCTGACTCTGAAAGATATTACAGCAATTCTCTGAAATTTTTCTGAAGTTTTTCTATGAGCTTCAAAACCAGTAGAACCTCATGTTTTCTTTGTAGGAATCATCAGAAGGGGTGGAACCATTTCCAAAGTAGAAATAAATCACTCTCTTTGATCAGCTGTCTTCTTCCTGTGTTCACATTGGCATCAGGGAGCCAGTCTTTACTGAATGCCTACTGTGTACCTGTGGCTTTTCTCTTTACCCATGTAGCGGAGGAAAAATATTTCCTCTATCCACCTTAGGTTCTCAGCTGGGTCCTTGCAACAAAAGAAAGATTAACAAGAAGAAAAGCACGCAAATTTACTCAATATAAGTTTTACATGACATAGAGCCTTTGTAAGGAAATGAAGAGCTGAAGAAACAATGAAACCTGAGTGTTTTCATTCTAGGTTTGACGGAGAGTGGAAAGCTGTGGAAAAACATGAGAGGGCAAAAGGGTGCGAGCAAGAATGGGAAACAGGGAGACAACAAAAACTTGTTCATTCAGATACCTCTCAGGAGCCCTGCATCCTCAGAGATAAGGATGCTCCTTTCCTCCAGGTACAGGGAGGGCACCTCCCACATGAGGGCCAATGACCAGCTTCAGGGAGGCAGGGAGTCCTTCCCGCACCTGCTGTTTCTCATATGCCTTCAGGTTAAAACATTCAGTATGACAGCAGGCTGTATTCTGAGGTAGTGTGCCCTGAACCCCATCACCCACAAGTCCACACTTATCTCATCCTATCCTCGCAGACAAAAGTAAACTCCTTCAGAAGACCTGAGTTCTCATTTTTCAAAGCACAAGGCTAGCCCTGAAGGGTCATATTGGCATGTCACTAAATTCTTTGAGTCCTCCCCCAACCTTTAAAATAAAAGATTACCAATTTCCTGATTGATAATTTACCTACAAACTAGCAAAGTCAGAGGATATGAATCAATAGCCTACCATACATACCGGCACGTATCATCAAAACATCTCTATGACACAGATATGGTAAGACCAAGTTTACCACTGGCAAATCATACAAAATCTTTATAAAGTGGATCAGGAAAAGCGGAACGAGGCCCATTCCTGCTAGCTACATTGCTGCTCAGTAATCCCTCACTGAGACCTACTAGAAGCCAGTACACAGCCCAAGGTCCAGAGTGGGAGACAAAAAAGTAATGCTAAAACCACGTGGAAAGTGCTACCAAAGAGGTGTGTTCAAGAGCTAGGGGAGGCCAAAAGAGAGAGATTCATGGATTCTCAAAGAGCTGAGGATGGCTTCGTGGCAAAAGCACCATCTGAGAGAGTGCTGGGATGCATCCACACTTCCCAGACAGGATGCTGGGGGAAGGTGATAAATGTCAGTCAGAGGAGACAGCTCGCTCTGGAGTTGCAAGTGGGGGCTCTTCCAGGAACAGGAGATGCTCTGAGAAGCCGGGGGAGGAAGTTTGGTAAGGCCCTAGGTCTTCTGACTTTTGGAATGCATCCTATAAACAATAGGGAGGGAGCTTGTGAAGGTTGTAAAACAAGATGTCACATAACAAGATTGCTATCTAGAAAGATATATCCAGCAGAAGTGTGGAAGTTGAAATCAAGAGGAAAGAAACTGGAGAAGAAAAGGAACAGGGAAAACTCTCTTTCTCCTTCCTGCAGAAGACATGCAAATCATCCCTACAGGAGTCATGCTGCCACCAGGAAGTAGCCCTGATGCATTCTGGGGAATCAGACCCTACCTGTAAAGTCTGCATTTCAATACCCACTGCATGGACCTCTATTTAGAACAATTGATACGCCAGAGGCAAGTGTCCTGTTTCCATCATGGCCATTACTTGTGCATCAAATGCTGTAGAACAAGATGCAAAGCTTCTGTTGGCAAATATATATATATATATATATTTTGAGGCGGAGTCTCACTCTCTCGCCCAAGCTGGAATGCAGTGGCACCATCTCTGCTCACTGTAACTTTCACCTCCCTGGTTCAAGCGATTCTCCTGCCTCAGCCTCCTGAGTAGCTAGGACTACAGGCACACGCCACCACACTTGGCTAATTTTTGTATTTTTAGTAAAGATGGGGTTACACCATGTTGGCCAGGATGGTCTCCATCTCCTAACCTCATGATCCACCTGCCTCGGCCTCCCAAACTGCTGGGATTACAGGCGTGAGCCACCGTGCCCGGCCTCTATCGGCAAATATTCTATATTGAGTTCTCCAGTTCCTCCAAATCCTGATGTTTCTAACTTCTTTCCCTGATTGTTTTAAAGCGACAATTTCTGTAGCAACAATTTTCAAATCATCAGACAAGGTACGAATTTGTTAACCTCTTCCAATCAGACACACCAAAAAATCTAAAGACATTTTTCTCTGATCATGTAAAGTGTGGCAACAGAGTCAAGGTTCAATTTTCGAAGCTCTAATTACTAAGTCCACACTGGAGTATGAGGAAGTACAGCAGCCAAAACTGCTTCCCTTGAAATGAATTTCAGACAATGTAGAACTCTACTCTCCATTCCCTTACAAAGCTGAGAAACTGCTTCCTCTTCTTTTTTCTTTCCTTCTTTCTTCTTCCAGGAAGACTGATTGGATGGTTCTGTAGTTTCTCCTTACCCCCTAAGGAAAGACTCATTGCTCCAGAGGAACTTTGAACCCTCTCCTATTTTAAATGGCATCTCCCTGTAAAGCCAATAGACCCATTTGGATTTTCAGCTCAACTCTTGTAGGAAAAAAAAAAAAAAAAATGTGAGTCAGAATCAAGCTTTTTGGGGAGAAGGACTGCCTACCGAGCTTTCTTTTCAGTCTGAAAAACAAGAGAAGATCTCCTGTTAAACTCTTAGCAGGGAGATCACACATCAGAGAGTCAGACAGTCAAGTGTCCCCTTGTCTCCCAGCACAGAGGCACCCTCGGCTAAAAACTGGCTCCTCCCTTGAGCCATCAGGCCCTCTGTCATGAATGGGTTCCTTGTCTGTCTTCCCTTCCACCTCTCAAGGGGAGTCTGAGTCTCACTCATCTCCACTGGCCTAGCACTGTGGCTAGCACACAGTCATAAGGACAACGATTATTAAACGAGAGCCTACTCCACGCTGGAGGCTGTGACAGCTACTTCAAATAGACACAAGACTACTTAACTTACTCAACAACCCCATTCTATTCTACATACAGAAAACTGAAACTCAGAAGGTTTAATCGATTTTCTCAAAGTTACCTATTGAGAAAGAGTCAGCAGAAATTTGAACTCAGCCCTGTGACTTCAAGCCTCTGCGCTTTCCACTCGCCATAGTCCCTCCAAGGGGGACAACTGGGCTAACCAAGGGCTCTAGCTCTTGCGTGAATTCTCCAAAGTCCAAGTAAGTGTGAGTGGACTGGTTCATTTGGCAAAATTACATTTCAAAGCAAATGTCCATAAGGGAAATTCATACATCCATTCGATCTGCACTATAAAATCAGAAAAATGTTTCTATAATAAAAACATCCCCTGGAAGACCAAGGTGGAAACTGTGTAGTATAACAGCTGTGACTGCTAGAGCTATGGATGGTCCAGAGAGCAGCAGCACCACCATCACCTGGGAGGCTTGCAAAATTACAGAAACCCAGTTCTGGCCCTACTGAATCAGAAGCTGCATCTTAATAATATCAGGTGATTCATATGCGCATTCTAGTTTGAGAAGCACTGCCCTAGCCTTTATAATCCTTTATAGCATTTCCCCCAATTATCCCTATGTTATCTTACCATCTCATCCCCTTGCCTACACTCCAATCTTCCCACAGGTAGGATTTCCGTGATTTCACCCTTGCCTACTGGTATGAGTACAGTACAGGGTGCCATGCCTATGGTTCGATTTCCCTAAATATGATTGACAGGAAGAATACTTGCAACCAACCTCAGAGCCACAGTCTATCCGTGGTATACTTGAGTAGATTGGCTTCCACAAATTGAGTCAATAATTTAACCCAGCAGTTCTAAACCCTGGATGCACATGAGAATCACTTGGGGAAATTTAGAAAATACTGATGTCCAAGTTGTACTCAAGTACAATTGAATCAAATTCTAGTGTGCAATAGGGTTGAGAGCCTAACCTATTAATTATAGTGTCCTGTGCACTTATTCTCAATAAGTGCTTGTTGAATCCATCAATCAATTATATTTGAAATCTTATTTACTTAGAGTGACATTTAACCTCACTGACAATGCAGAGCTTTCATTCAAATCATTTATCCAACTGAAATTTTACTCTCCCTGATTTAATCATAAAACTAATCCTCTTGTCTCTTACTCAAATATTGCACATCTAAATTAGCAAATATGGACGGCCAGGCATCATGCTTACAAGCAGCTCATGACAGTGACTACTGGCAGCAGGAACTGCGGCAGACAGGAGAAACCAGGATGAGAACTCTCAGGTTGGATTCTGATCAGAGCTGCATTTGTGGTTTGAAAGCCTCTGTGTTCCCCAAGGCAGCTGTGACCTTGTAAAATAGCATGGCAGCTTCTGGAAATTTTTGCTTGTGGAGTATGGTAGGTGATTCCACTGATGGTCCAATAATGCCCTCTGGGTCTCCAAGCCCTTTGCAATGTGATTTTACAGCTCCTCCATTTAAGGGGTAGAGTCTCCTCCTTACATTTTTAATCTGGACCTTAACTAATAGAGTACAACAGAAGTGATGGTGGTCCTGCTCCAAGCCTAGGCCTCAGGAGGCCTTGCACATTCCTACTCTTTTCTTTTGGAACCCCTCATGATCATGTGAACAAGTCTGAGTTAGCCTGCTAAAGACTATGTGGAAAGACATCAGATATTCTAATAGACCTTGTGAGAGACCTGCCAAGATCAGCAGGGCTGTGCATGCAATCCACAGCTGCCTGAAGTCACATAAGTCAGCCAAGCTAAGACAAAGAAGCACTCAGCTGATGTGTAGACCCACAAGCAATAAGAAATGCTTCTTGTTTTAAAACTAAATTTGGGAGTCATTTTTGTTGTCATTGTTGTTTTTATTGTTGTTTTTGAGATGGAGCTTCGCTCTTATTACCCAGGCTAGAGTGCAATGGTGTGATCTTGGTTCACTGCAATGTCTGCCTCCCGGGTTCCAGTGGTTCTCTTGCCTCAGCCTCCCGAGTAGCTGGGATTATAGGCGCCTGCCACCATGGCCAGCTAATTTTTGTATTTTTAGTAGAGACAAGGTTTCACCATGTTGGCCAGGCTGGTCTCAAACTTTTGGCCTTAGGTGATCCACCCACCTCGGCCTCCCAAAGTGCTGAGATTACAGGTGTGAGCTACCACACCTGGCCTGGGAGTAGTTTTTATACAATAACAGCCAACTGGGACAAGGCAAATGACTAACGGGCCAGTTTCTTTTCTTTTTTGTTTATTTGTTTTTGTTTTTCATGACTTATTGCAAAGCTTTCGTAGTTCAGGGCATGATCTTGGCACAAGAGTAGCAAATAGATCCATGGAATAGAATGTAGAACCCAGAATGAAATACTGTGTAATATAGAACCCCACATATATGGAAGCCAGATATATGACCGAGGTGGGAGAGAAGGGAACATAGACTACGCAATAAGTAGTAACATCATGAGGCATTCGTTATGGATAGAATTGTGTCCCTCCAAAATTATGTTGAAGCCCTAACTCCACAGATGGGCCAGTTCCTTTAAGATCAGAATGGCTTAACTTGGTGCTGGAGGTCATCTTCCTGATTCCACATCAGGAGAAAGTCATCTCTATAAAAACAGTAGTATCTGGCCGGGCGCGGTGGCTCAAGCCTGTAATCCCAGCACTTTGGGAGGCCGAGATGGGCGGATCACGAGGTCAGGAGATCGAGACCATCCTGGTGAACACAGTGAAACCCCGTCTCTACTAAGAAATACAAAAAATAGCCGGGCGAGATGGCGGGCGCCTGTAGTCCTAGCTACTCGGGAGGCTGAGGCCGGAGAATGGCGTGAACCTGGGAGGCGGAGCTTGCAGTGAGCTGAGATCCGGCCACTGCACTCCAGCCTGGGCTACAGAGCGAGACTCCGTCTCAAAAAAAAAAAAAAAAAAAAAAAAAAACAGTAGTATCTTATATCTTCTCCCAAGAAGCATTTGTACTATGAATGCATAAAGACATTATTTGCCAGTTGAGATATGGGTTTCTTTTTCACATTATTTTGCCAAATGAGCACAAGGTAATGATCAGCAAGTCTGTTCTGTTACCAACCATCTGTCCTATTAACTATTATTAACAATTAAGTTGAATTAACTTTGGTGCTCTGATCAGTTTTCAGTCAACCCACCAGGCCAAGCACAAAGACTCCATCAATAGCATTTTCATGGTGCTCTTCAAATACATGAAAAGCAGTCAGTTCTGCCCAACTCATATGCAAGGGAAGAGAAGAAAGTTTACCTACTAAGCAGAAGCCATAAGCTCTCTGTTCCAGAACTCAAAACCTCCATTCTAGCTCTACGCAGAATCCTTGGGGTTCTTCACTGGAATATTTTGTAGACTCCCCCACAAGGGTAGGTAAACATAGCACACAGCAGCTCTTTTTTCTTCTTTGGTGGAAATCCTTATTTTATGTGTTAATGTTACCCTCCATTTATTGAATTTCAATCATGTGCTGAGGGCACATTTCCAGAGCAAGGACTGGGCACAGACCTTTACTAGAGGGCTACCACATCACTAAGGCAAGCTTTCAAGGAATGGCATTTTTCCTAGAATCCAAAAGGAATGCGATAGACTGCCTTTACAGTTGAGCAATGGCCCCAGTGTTTGGTTTCTCTAGTAAACAGAGATGTGAGAAGATGTGCAACAGAAGTTCTAGCAGAGGCATCAGGACTAACAGTGCCACATTCTAAAGTAAAAGAGAGAACATCGTGGTGTAGGATTTACGTTAGAAGGGATCAAAATCCATTTTGGGACTCTCACCCTTGATCCCCTCTTCCACTTCACACCTACCCTTCTCTTACATAAAAGGATGGAGGTTGGAACTAGGAGTATTTATGACAGACCTACTGGTATGCTGAGTTCAAATGGCCCCACGGGGTTCTCTCACCTCAAACCTAAGAAAAGGAGCCACAACGGGACCACTCAGAGAATCTGACATGTGTCCTCTGAGTGTAGGGGCCCCTGGGACTCCCACATAAAACAATCTGGCTATCTGCTTCAGTGGTGGAGCAAAGAATGAAGAGTGGCTTTGGGATTTGGATGCAAGGATGCCTGAATACATTCTCATGAACTAGATGTGGCCACTCGTGTGAGGGAGCCGATGGGAGGCCCTCTTGGATTTCCTCCAAGATAGCTGCCTGGAGGGGCAACTAGTCCTAAAAGGAAAGATACCAGAGGTACCACCAGACGCCTGGGGCTGAGCACGAGGAAGCAACTGCGCACAGTGGAAGCCCGACCCCCTCTAAGAGAAACTGTAAGTAAGAGAGAGCCAGCCATTGGCCTGAGCAGAAAGAGGTAGGAAGGGAAGGAGCGGGGGGCCTGAAGAAACTACAAAAGTGCAAATGAGGAAAGAGTCAGCTTTAAACACCTGCCAGACCCGGAAACAAAATGTCAGTACCTGACAGTGTCAGTCAAGGAAAAACTTCCCTGGCCTTTTCCCTTCTCCTGCTCCCTGCTGCTGCCCTGGAGTATCATAATGAGGCCGGCAAGAGGGAACAGAAATAAAACCTCTAGGCTGGGAAAGGGTGAAAGAGCAGCCCGACACAAGCCACCAGGTTCCAGTGGGTCTTCGCAGGGAGAAAGAGCAGCTTGAAATATAAGGTTTAGGCTGGGTGCGGTGGCTCATACCTGTAATCCCAGCACTTTGGGAGGCTGAGGCAGGTGGTCATTTGAGGTCAGGAGTTTGAGACCAGCCTGACCAACATGGTGAAACCCTGTCTCTACTGAAAATACAAAAAGCTGGGTGTGGTGCCACATGCCTACAGTCCCAGCTACTCGGGAGGCTGAGACAGGAGAATCGCTTGAACCTGGGAGGCAGAGGTTTCAGTGAGCTGAGATGGTGCCACTGCACTGCAGCCTGGGTGACAGAGAGAGACTTTGTCTCAAAAAAAAATATATATATATATATACACACACACACACACACACACACATATATACACACATATAAATATTTGGTTTAAAGTCAATCATTATGCCTGAACTACATATATTAATCACAGATGGGAGAATTTGTATGACCTAAAAGTGACCTTAAAAGTTATGGGACTGCCTTAAGTCTTTTATGGGAATAGGAGAAGAACTAAGTCTACCCAAGGAACTGAAAGAATGTGTTCTGATTACACCACTTGAGGCCAAGTTCTTCATCATCATGACTTTACAGGCATTTGGTGCCAGCTCCAAGTACACAAACTTCAGCTGCAGCAGAGAACCCATGGAGCTAAAGTCAGCCTGGAAAACAGCAGACATGAAAAGCAGACAGCTGCGTGTGGACGGGACATTCTGCTTGCTGCCAGCTGCTTCACAAGCTCCTTCCAAAGTTCCTCAGATGAATCCTGAAGCAGTGACTGAAGTGGGTGACTCAACTTCACTGAACCTGTTTCCTGTGAAGGGCAGTAATAATCCCATGGCCATGGGTGGGGAGGTAGCCACTCATTTCCTATAGCTGCTGGACAAATGACCTCAAACTTAAATAACCAAAATTTATTCTGTGACATTCGGGAGACCAGAAGTCCAAAATCAGTTTCACTGGACCAAAATCAAGGTACCAGCAAGGCCACGCTCCCTCAAGAGGTACTAGGATCACTGAGGTGGGCAGATCACTTGAGGCCAGGAGTTCAAGACCAGCCTGGTCAACATGCGAAACCCCGTCTCTATTAAAGATTCAAAAATTAGCTGGGCATGGTGGCACGCACCTGTAGTCCCAGCTACTTGGGAGGCTGAGACAGGAGAATCACTTGAACCTGGGAGGTGGTGGTTACAGTGAGCAGAGATCATGCCACTGCACTCCAGCCTAGGCAACAGAGTGAGACTCTATCTCCAAAAAAAAATTTTTTAAGTGCTCATGAGCACGTATGAGCATAACCGCCTCCAGTGGTTTGCTATGAAATGACAAAGCAAAAGAGCCCACACGTGATTGTTTCCAGCCTTCACCAATACATAGAAATAGACAGGCAATACTTATTATGGATCCTTGTGCCTGGGAGGTGTGAGTGATAGTCTAGACCAAAAGGAGCAGAGAAGACTGACCAGTACTTGTGAAGTACAAGGGCAATGGTCAACCATTGGAAAAGCCCTCAAGCTACCCCCTCTCCACAGCTTCTACAGTGCAGACCCTTTCCACTCGTGTGTCTGCAGAAGTCCTGGGTTAGCATGTGTCCATGCTGCTTGGGAGGTGGCAATACAGCAACCATCCATGGTGACACAGTAATCCAAGAACCCACAACAATGGAACATGAGCATCAGTAAGTTAGTGTTGACAGCAGGTCTAGACGGGGAAGACTAGAAGAGAGAAGAGGTGGGACCACAGAGGAGCTATGAAGTGAGGGTTGGCTCCTGGTGGGGGGCCACCTTTCTGGAGACCAGGGGACAGGGTGGGAAAATGGATGGCCTGGGATGGAAAAATATTCACAGAATGTTTGCAAGGATTAGTGCATCAACACCAGAGTGGAAAGCTTAATTTCCTTGGCAGTTTTACCTAGGGCAGCCCTAAGGAAAGCCAAAGGCTGTTTAGATAACTCAAAAAGCTCTTCATCTTAGACATCATGAAATCAGTGGGCTTTGCAATCTGCACTTATTTTAAAATCAGTGGCTGTCAACATGCTAAATGCTAAAAATATGTCCATCCCCGCTTCTCCATTTTATAGACCTGAAAATATTGAAGTTATAAGGGTGTTTCCACCTCTGCCACCCACTTAGTGTCAATTCAAAGGTGAAACTGTTATAATTAGTTATCTTCAAATGATCTTGAGTTTCTTCTGTCATCTTCCAAATTTGGGGATACAAAATCTGTTAAAGGCGAACTTGCTTCTCTCAAAAAAACCTTGTTGGCTAATTATATCCTTGAGTTGAGCGAATGTTGAGCTTTCCACTTCTTGAAATTAAAAAAAAAAAAAAAAATTACTCCTTCCCTTCCTGAGATGCAGAAGGGGACAGTTACTCTTCCTGGATTTTCCAGTCAGCATGGACCTCTGCGGGCTCCAGACTGACCCGCTACCAAAAAAACAAAAAAAGAACCCTTTACTTTCATTAATTTTGATGATTTTTTACAGCTTTAGCCCAACACTGAAAGTGAACACAAAGGATCCTGGCCTTCACATACAACCAAAAGTGTCTTTAACGATAACAATAGAAAATATCTGAGTTGACAAAGACAAATGATAGGTCTCACCTCAATCCTGAGCTCACAGCCTCAACCAGATAATGACAGAGAATCCTGAAATTCGCAAGATGAAGCTCCCGGTTCTTAATTCTCCAAAATCCTGCTCCTTAGGGGCCGCTGATTCTTATATTATCCTATTTTCCACCTCAGTTTTCAGTGTAAAGTCAAATGACAGCTAACCCTATTGCATTTTAAGGTCAGAATGATGTCACCTTTCAACAGCCTTTGGGATTTTGATGAAGACTTCAGGCAGAAGACAAGTGCCGCTTAGCATTTTAGACCAACTTTGCTCACAAATGGCAAAGAGGATTCAATCTGCTTGCTAACACCCAGTGAAGTGACTGCTTATAGATCATTGCTGGGAAGGATTCTGAGTCTGCAAACTGACTCAATAGGAAAGAATACCATGACCAGCCATCAAGGGCCTGTGGCGCCCAGGGCCTTACATGTGTTTGCAAATCCCATTCAATATGAAGCCATCTTAAAGTCAACATCACCTGCTCAAGTGTATTTTGGGCAGGCGTGCAGAGCTCCAGATACCTGTCTGTAGATGACCTCTTGTGATTTTAGACAGCATATCTTTGCTTTACATCCTCCTGCAGAAAACAGTCTGTTGACAGTAATCCCTCTCAGGGGTGCTTGAAGATGAATGGGCTGCTTTGAAAGCACATAGGGCTCTTGGAAGAAAAAGCACACCATAAATCCCAGGCAATAGTAGTTATTGTCCGGATTACCTATCTAAAGAAACAAGTCTCTTAGGTCATTTGATTTCTTTGACTGGATTTCAGTTTCTATGAGGTATATAAATAAACTGCTATCACAGGAGGCTAAGGCAAATTGACCAGTAAGAGTACTTTATAGGCTTAATCTATAATTGAAGAGTTTGACATCCTGTATTTACATCACCTGGTCAAATCTCTGGCATGCAGAGAGCACAGTACTGGTAGATATGATCTCCTCAAGCACAGACCAGAGATGACCTCTTAATTTCATGTTGTGAGGGTGGTGGGTCCAGAGCTCCACTGCACACCTCACTGGACCATCGTTCCTGTGGTCCTGTGTTCTTAGTCATCTGAGCCAGCCCTGCACCCAAGGAGCACAGCCAGGGGCTCACAAAAAGAAATCCCACAGCTCAGCATGAGCCTCAAAGCAGCAGATATGGGGACCTCTGTAACTGACACCCTGCACTAGAAGCAAATATCTGCAATTGCCTAGAACATATATGAGCGTGTGTGTGTGTGTGTGTGTGTGTGTGTGTGTGTATCAAGAACACCCTTTGCAGAGAATAGGAACAAAACTGTCTTGGAAAAAACGCCATGTCATTAACACAGAGGTAAGAATGGAAAGCAGGCCAGGTGCAGTGGCTCACACCTGTAATCCCAACACTTTGGGAGGCTGAGGCATTTGAGGCCAGCCTGGGCACCACAGCGAAACTCCATCTCTACAAACAATATAAAAAAATACATGATGGTGTGCACCTGTAGTCCCAGTTACTCGGAAGACTGAGATGGGAGGACGCTTAAGCCTGGGAGGCAGAGGTTGCAGTGAGCCAAGATCATGCCGCTATATTCCATCCAGCCTGAGAGATAGAGCCAGACCTCGTCTCAAAAAAAAAAAAAAAAAAAAAAGAATGGAAAGCAAACATATGCAATGCAACCTCAACTAGCAAGATGAAACCCCAGGTTCTTGTCTTAACTCTGCTGGCTGGCTGGACAGCCCAGGATGGCTCACTTTCACTCTCCATCTCCACACTGGTATGGGAAGAAATTGGGCTGTGAGATAGATCACTCAGGTTCTTCTAGTTCTAACTCTCTGTGACTCCTTGATTCTAGTCTGCACTACCAGGCAAGGTTATATGTAAAAAGTCAAGTAGAGGTTCCTCTTCAAAGACTTTCCTCCCCATTTAATTAGGAATAAATAATAACTTCTCTTAGAAGCAAAATTTATTCAAAAACCTGTGCTAACATTCTTAAATATCTGCTAACTGTAATTAAAAAAATCAATGTACTTTATGTTCTTAACTCCCACAATTTAGCCTAAATATTTGGCTTGGCACGCTTATACTGGTCCAAGCAAGCATTAGGTCGTAGCCTGTTCCTCTTCCTTATTTAAAGGTGTTTTTACCTTTCTCAGCACTCCACAAGTTACTTCCCCGTTCCTTTGTTCTCCTCTAGCTTTGCCTCTTTTAAAAAGTTCTAAGTTGCAAGCCAATTGGGACAAATACAGAATGTGGGGTCCCGTTCCAGCCAATGGAAGCCAGACACAGGAGTAGGGTGGATGCGTCAGGTTATATATGACCCTGTCTCCTTTGTTCAGGGTACTCTCCTGGCAAAACTGCTGCCAAGTGTACCCTTTCTGCAGAAAATAAAAATGGCCTTGCTGAATAAATTTAAGTTCAAGTACTATTTCTTTACAGCACCGAGGAACAAACATTTCAAACACTTACATGTCCACTGGCATGACCTCTGAAATGACCTTGAATTTCGGCCTTCTAAAATCAGTAGATCACCTTTTTACTTCAGAGAGTATTTAGTCATAGTAGCTGGGCATTTCTAGGTGTCAGGGCCACCTGGCAAAAATTCCAATGCTTTCTCTTTCAGGGGCAGGGGTCTGCTGTGTCCTGTCTCCCAGCACTGGACTCAGAAAGGCAGGAGTGCAAGACCCATCCAGATGCTGTCCAGGATGAGGGTGAACAAAGGGGTCAACCTTTGTACCTTCCAATGACCACAAACCAAAGGGACTCACAGTACCACAAATTTTACTAACATAAATAGGAAACTTGGCACTGAGCACACCAGAGCCACTTGGAGGTGAGAGGGCCACTCTGCATACACTGTTAGTCAAATGAAGTTAAACAGCAGGAGCTCCCCGGCACTCCCCACCATGACCTGTCCACTCAAAAGTCCTGGAGTTTCATGGAGGAGGGCGGCCTTTAGAATGGGCAGAGGCTCTCTCACCCTCTGCTGGGGGAAGAGTGGGGCAGGCAAACCCGGCATAATCGATTATTAGAGAGGTCAGGAGAGATTTCTTTCTAAGGCCAAGATCTCCTGTGGCCACTTCAGGAGTCAGGACCCAGGGGCAGGAAAACGGCAGTGGTTTGACTTACATACATTAGGCTCCTGCTAACTGGCAGTTTAAATAAAGTGAAATAGGACTTTAGCTTTTGCTTAGCACTTCTGCCTGAGTTTCTAATAAAAGCCCTGAGTCATCTGGTCTACTTCAAACTTCAGAGAAGAGTTAGTGGCTTTTACAGTTTTTTCCAGTTTGAGGAACACTCCTGAACTTTGTTTTTAATCAAGAACTGAAACCCTTTCTAATCACTTCAGCATTTAGATACTTTAAATCTTGCTTTAAGTAGTTTCACATTTGATTTTTTTCAGTTATGTTTACTGAGTTATGATAAAGGATACAACTCAGGAATAGTTGAATGGAAGAGATGTGTAGGGCACGGAAGAGGGGGTGGGCCACGGAGCCCCCATGCCCTCCCAGGGCCCCCTGCCAGCACCTCCATGTGTTCACCAACCCAGAAGTTGCAATTGTGAAAAAATATTTCCCCGTGATTTTCCAGTGAGCTTTCACCTAATAACGCAACAGATGTAGTGTTTCATGATTCAAAACCCACTTTCCAAGGAGCTATCTCACCAGATACTGATGGAGCAGGCCCACTACCATCGCTAAAATGCAGACTCTGCCTCTGGGAGTGTTGATGGCCACACCCAGCTGACTTGCGTTTATTTTGCCCTAAAGATACATTTTTAGGACTTCAAGTGTTTTCCTGTCTCCTGAGGAAATCCTGGGATGGTTTTGCCAAAAAGTCCCACACACCAGCATTTGTTTATACCTATTTCCGGGAGTTATAGCCGGAAAAGGAAGAGATATGATCATGATCAATTTCCCTTTTTCAAAAAAATTTCTTTTTTTTTGAGGCAGGGTCTTGCTCTGTCACCCAGACTGGAGTGCAGTGGTGCAATCACGGCTCACTGCAGCCTCAAGTGATCCTCCCGCCTCAACCTCCCAAATAGTTGGGAATACCAGAACACACCACCATGCTCAGCTAATTATTTTTCGTAAAGATAGGGTCTCACTATGTTGCTCAGGCTGCTGTCAAACTCCTGGGCTTATGCAATCCTCCTGTCTCAACCTCCCAAAGTGCTGGGATTACAGGTGCTGGAATTACAGCTTCCCACAAGTGCTATGATTACCATGCCCAGCCTGTTTCCCTTTAACATACTCAGATAAATCTGATGCAAACTCATTAAAATGGCATGGACTTGACTGGCCAAACATATAACTATGATTGTTTTCTTAAGAAGGATTTTTAAAAAGCACAAGTCAACAGAACTTCTTGAAACTTCTGTATTGTAGATTGGTTAGGCCAGCTCCCAACCAGACTACCAAGCATCAATACCCCTCTTCAATCTTCTATCTTTCAACCCTCATCTCTTCAAATAGTGGTGGTCCCTCCTGACTACCGAGCCCTTTAAACAGGCATTCCTATATTTCATCAAAACCTAAAAAAGAAGTGCAATAATCTGTCGTTGGCTTGAAGTAATCTGTCTTGGTGTGAACATGTCACTTACATTCTTAACTCCCCCAAGTATATTTTATATTTTAAGCTTATTTCTTATATTGAATGAAAGGAAGGCTTTTCTGTTGTTAATAAAATGTTAGGCATTGGAAGCAGATGGAGTATTTGGAGGGGACAGGAGAAGGGGCAAAAAGCTTCCCCGGGTCCAGGCATGGTGGCTCACACTTGAAATCCCAGCACTTTGGGAAGCCAAGGTGAGAGGATCACTTGAGCCCAGGAGTTTGAGACCAACCTGGGCAACATAGCAAGATGTCTCTACAAAAATTAAAAATTAAAAAATTAGTTGGGCAAGGTGGCAGGCACGTGTAATCCCAGCTACTCAGGAGGCTGAGGCAGGAGGATCACTTGAGCCCAGGAGTTTGAGGTTAGAGTGAGCTATGATCGCACCACTGCATTCCAGCCCTCAGCCTGGGTGACAGAGCAGGACCCTGTCTCTAAAAGAAAAAAAAAAAAAAAAAAAAGAAAGCTTCCCAGGAACCCATGAAGTGTTACTTGTCCAAGATAATACCTTAGTGTATACATTCTGACCCAAAGTTTTAAATGAAACTTAAAAAGTGCAATGTGAAGTTATGTCAGTTAAGATTACTGACTTTAGTTTTCCGTTTTTCAAATGTTGCCTTTGTCTGAATGATTCTGCAGGAAGTCTTGTTGCATAGATGCATATACATAAGTATGTAGATTACATATGTGTCTCTGCATATGTATATACATATGTGCATACATATGTGCATGAAGATTCAGCATTTTACAACATATAAAACTTAAGCTAAATTATTATTGGAAGTAATAATTACTTACAGGTGAGGAACCTGAGAGGTAAGGAAAGTATAGTGGTATGTCCAAGACTTGAGAATAAGTCCCTGTGAAATCAAAGGCAGGTCACCAATTCACAGCCCCCCAAGGCTTGTTTGCCTCCACCCACTCCTGGTGCCTACCCTTTAAGTTTCGTGTTTCAGAGTCTCACCAACATCCTTTAGTCTTTTTCCCATGGGTCACAATTGGGGTATGTTACTATTGTATTTGACAATTATTATTACGTTAGAAAATTATTAGTTTACTGAACGAGCTAGTCTTCAGCAGTCCCTAAGGAAGCACCAAGGAATACATCCAGAACTTTGAGTACATGCTCAAGTCTCTTTTCTACCCTATCTTTCTTTAATCCAGGCCCATTGTGATGTTTTTTTTTAATGTCAACTTAGTTGGGCTATAGTGTCCAGTTATCCAAATACTAATGTAGGTACCGCTAGATATTCTGCAGACATAATTGAATTTTCAGATGAACTGAATTTGAATAAGGGAAATTATCTTAAATAATCTGGATGGGCCTAATCAATCAGATAAAATACCTCCAAAGCACAGCTAAGACTTCCCTGAAGAGAGAAGAAATGCTTCCTGTGTATAGTAGTCTCAACCTGTGCCTGTGAGTTCCAGCCTGCCTGTGATCTGTCAATGTTGAGGATCTGTCCTATGAATTTCAGATTTGTTTAGTGAGTCCCAGTTTCATAGGCCAATTCCTTATAATAAATTGATGGATGGGGCCAGGCACAGTGGCTCATGTCTGTATTCCTAGCACTTTGGGAGCTGAGGTGGACAGATCACCTGAGGTCAGGAGTTTGAGACCAGCCTGGCCAACATGGTGAAACCCTATCTCTACTAAAAATACAAAAATTAGCCAGGCATGATGGTGGGTGCCTGTAATCCCAGCTACTTGGGAGGCTGAGGCAGGAGAATCACTTGAACCCAGGAGATGAAGGTTGCAGTGAGCCAAGATCATGCCACTGCATTCCAGCCTGGGCAAGAGAGCAAGGCTATCTCAAAAAAATAGATAGATACATAGACAGTCATAAGATATGGATATGGATATAGATATAGATATATGGATACATAAATGTACAAACATATATAGGTATAGATCTCCTACTGGTTCTGCTTTTCTGGTTGAACTCTGACTAATAGAGATTTTGGTACCAAGAGTGGGGTTCAAACAGACATGTTTGAACTAATATACCTAGTTTTCCCTAAATGTCACAACTGCTCAACTTGAAACAATTAAGTGAGAATAAAAGTCAAAGAGATCAAAGTAGCTCACCACAGATTTGCAATGTGAAAAATTTCAGAATAATAGCCTGAAACCCTTCCCCTCCTTCAAGGGGTAGAGTCAATTTCTCCACCCTTGAATTCACCTTAACTTGTTTTTGTTATAGGACTTTAGCAAATGTGGGGGAAAAAAAAAAAAAAAAAAAACAAGTATATGGGAACTTGCAGTCCTGCTGCTCCCAAGAACCCCTTGACTGTCATTATGTGAAGATGCCTGGGCCAGCCTGCAGGGTAACAAGACACACTTGGCCAGTTGTTTCTATTGTCTGAACTCACAGTCTAACAACAACAGAACCATCAGCTGATGCAGGCATGAGCTCAAATGACATCAGCTGAGCCCGCCAGGACCAGAAGGACCACCCAACCAACCCACAGAATCCTGAGCCAAATAAGTGGTTGTTGTTTTGACCTACTAAGTTGTGGGGTGGTCTATTAGATAGCAAATGCTCGCTAATACATGAGCAAACTGTGTACTCACCTGTCACATTTGAGATGGGGTCTGGGGAATTTTATAAAGTTCACCATCTCCCTCAGATTTCAACTTTATCCACACTTTTATTAACATTCCATGTGATTGCTGTTTTACAATTCTTTATGCATGGCTGGCATTTCTGTGTATCTTATAAGCAGAGGCACTGATTGTCCTTGTTCCAGAGTATCTTCTCAAATATTTTTGTTTAGAGAACAGCCTTGGAAGATAGAGACAGCGTTGTTCTCCAGAGAATAGGACAGGCATGCTTTGCCCACTGTAAAAGATTCTGGTTTCATAAGGTCAGAGGTTGTCTCCTATAACACAACCCACCACCTATGCAGGTGTCACTTGGTACTGTTTGCATCACTGAGGTACAAGAAATAGCTGATATTCTGGCCCCTGCTAATGCTGTGAATAGTAAAGCCCTTTGTCTCTCACCCAAGAGTCTCCAGTCTTGTGCCAGCTTCCATGAAACACTGACAGGCTAATTTGTTAGCTTGCAAGGGGGTAAAATCTCAGACCTTCCACAGTTCTTGACACCAATTAACCAAAACTGCTGTATATAAAACTAACAGCCAAACTCATGTAGGGGATATTGCTTAGTGTTTGTAAAGGCCAATTTCTCTGCAAATTACCCTGGAAAAGCACATTTTGTGCCTGTACCCAGAAACTCCAAGGCAGTGACAGCTGTACACAACCTTCGTTTTTCTTTAAAAGACACAGGATAAAGGCGTGCAGCCAAATCCATTTTTTAAAATCATTAAAGGAAAAGGAAATGGCAAGCTAGATAGAGATATGCTAACGACACACAGAGGGTTTAACAGCAAAAGAAAAATATTGTTGATCTCCCCACTTTCTGCTTTTTCCCCCCAGCATTCAGCAAAAATGAAGCAGACCTGAGTAGTCTTATGCACAGACTCCATCACAGGGGCACATAGATTGAAAAAATCAGTGAAGTCATAAAACTTTCTAAGCCATTATTATAATAGCTTAGGAAAACCAACCCTGGTCGTTGTTCCATGGACTGCACACACAGAACTTTTCAGGCATATCCTAGCATTTCAACACAGTTCAAAACTCTATCCTCAGGGCAGGAGAGACTTACACATTTGTTCCTAACCCTAGCATATTCAATTCAGCTATTTCTGCCAGGAAGCTGTGTCTGCACATTTAAATCCTTCTCAGGGCTGTCAAGCCATTGTTCTTAAACTAGAACACCGGGAGGAGAGAGATGATGTGGCAAAGATGCCAAACCTCTCTTACGACGACAGTGAAACACCTGCTCCGACGTCCCACAGATGAGCAGTTATTGAAGAGGAGCACCTGAGCCAAGACCTAGTGGGGCTTCCAGGAAATGTCCTTGTCTTCTTTGAGTAAATGTTTCAGGGTATCTTCTTCCCACGAGGCTCAGATTCTGCAGGATGAAGCTCCTCTCCATGCTACATCAGCCATAAGATACTAGTTGCTCCAGGTACACATAGAACAGTGGTTTTCAACCCTCATTGCTCAATAGAAACACCTAAGAAGTTTTTGTTGTTGTTGTTGTTGTTGTTTTTAATATTAACTTTGGCCAGACACGGCGGCTCACACCTGGAATCCCAGCACTTTGGAAGGCCGAGGCGGGTGGATCACCTGCGGTCAGGAGTTTGAAATCAGCCTGGCCAACATGGTAAAACCCTGTCTCTACTAAAAATACAAAAATTAGCTGGACGTAGTGGCGGCATGTAGTCCCAGCTACTCAGGATGCTGAGGCAGAAGAATCACTTGAACCTGGAGGTGGAGGTTGCCGAGAGCCAAGATTGCACCCCTGCACTCCAGCCTGGGCAACAGAGACCCTGTCTCAAGGAAAAAAAAATTATATATGTATATAAATTTCCAGTGGCCCCATGCTAGGCCAATTAAATTAGAATCTCAGGAGAAGGAAGATAGAGTGCTGACTCTATTATTTAAAAAATAAAAACTACTCAGATGATTGCAATGTGCAGTCAGGTGTGAAAACCTTGTTAGGCCAAAACATTCAAGTATGGCTCTCAGCATGTAAGTATCAAATCAAATGGCCTTCTCCTCTAATCTCTTCCATTCTAAGCGTGGGGATTAGGATGAGTTTCAGCACTTTATTATTTTTTTTTTCACTTGAAGATCAGAGCTCTTATTCATTGATGTGTTAATCTAGTAAATACGTGTTGTCACCTGGTAAATATCAGGCACTACCCTCAAGGAGTCACAGTTCAGAAGACACAACAGAAAAACGAACCAGCCATGTTAGTGCCCTGGAGGGGGAAGTGCAGAATGCTATAAGAGCACAGTGAAGGGGCACCCTTCATTTGCTGAGCTCACATCTTTCTTCTCCTGCCTGCCTCAGTCCTCAGCCTCCTCCTCCTCATTCCCATACCTCCAATCAGTATGCACTTGTGACTGTGAAGTCCAGGTTCTAATGGAGACTTCATTATTCACAATCATTTACCAAAACCAGATGGTACTTTTAATAAATCTTATGAGCATCTGAATAGTTTATTCCTCTCTGATTTAAAACAGAGATTTCTAGAAAGAACAGGGAAAAAAAACCAAAAAACCTTACATTCCTAAACCCCAAAGCTATGTGGAAATTCAGAAGTGACACATTCTGAGTGGGTTTCAAGCTAGGGATTAGGCTGATGAAGTGGGCGCCTGGCATAGTCTCCATGGAGGAAGTGCTGTAACAGAACCTCCTATGGGAACATACCTGACCAGAGCACAGCTGCCAAGGAGCGCAGGCACAATCAGAGAGGGGAAGACAAGACCGTGCTCAGGCCTTGACACTACAAAACATGGAGGACTATTCGTCTGACTGTGGCTCTAGGGAGACCAGGAGTAACTGTCTCAGCTGCATTATCAGAAAGTATAGCTTTCCTTTTTCTTCATGTGTTTTCAAGCATCCTTCACAAAAAGAGCAATATAGACAGACCTCTTTTCCAGGAATGCTGAACTCTGACGTGCACTTTTTTTGATTTTTCTGGAATCAGCACTGCTCCTGTGTGCCCTTGATTCCTGTATTGTGACTAAGAAAGGAAAACTGGATTTGAATATCAGCTCCATGATTTGATAGATGGATGATGTTAGGAAAGCCAATTAACCTCCCCATATACTTAATTCCCTGGTCTGTAAAGGAAGACAATGATCACAGGAGTGTTGCAGAGACTGACTGAAATGATTTAAAGCTTTTAGTTCAGTGCCTGGCACATAGTAGGTATTCAAACAGAAGAACTATCAGGATCCTCACAATCCAAGCCTACATGGAGAATGTAGCAGCTTTGAATTTCTGACTTCTTGTAGCACAGTCCTGTTTCTCTTTATTTAATAAATAATAAAAAGAAAAAATTCTACATTTAGTAAACAGTATCTCCCAAGTCAGTCCTAAGCAGACATGATATCAGGAAGCTCAGACACCAAAACCCAGCTCTCTTACACTTTGCCAAATTGTCAAATGCTATGTGCCGTTGCTGCATGTCTGTTTGGTCTCTTCAACATTAACACTTTCAGGCCAACTTTTCAGAAAACTCTGTTAGACAAATGGAGAAAATAGGACTTCCTCTCAAGCTTGACAATACTCTTTTCTTTCAAATTCCTTTGCCAGCGTCAGGCCCACTTATATAAACTGAGGGAGATGTGCAAGGTTGGGGGGCGGGAGGTGGTGAGATGTTAATGATTCTTCTCTTTTTTGAGATGAAGTCTCACTGTCACCCAGGCTGGAGTGCAGTGGCGCCATCTTGGCTCACTGCAACCTCTTCCTCCTGGGTTCAAGCAATCCTCCTGCCCCAGCCTCCCTAGTAGCTGTGACTACAGGCACCCACCATCATGCCCAGCTAATTTTTGTATTTTTAGTAGAGACAAGGTTTCACCACGCTGGCCAGGCTGGTCTCAAACTCCTAACCTCAGGTGATCCACTGGCCTCGGCCTCCCAAAGTGCTGGGATTACAGGTGTGAGCCACCACGCCCAGCTGAGGCTAATGATTCTTTAAAAAGCACCTGAGATTAAGGAGTGGAGGCATCCTGAATGGGGACACATCAGACACTGGAGTCTTCTGGGCTCAGGGACAAGCTGAGAAGAGCTGGCCTCAAACTGTGAGACTTTAAAATGTCACATGCTTAAATCACAGGTCAGCATCCATTTCTTCAAATCTTCTGAATGGCTCTTCTTGGTGCAGAAGTATAAACTCAGAGGATTTACTGACAGCAGCTCTGACAGGGATTTCCATTGTTGCCAGACATCAAGCCATCCTGTCCTCAGCTCCCAAAATAATGGAGCTATTTTAACCTGTTTCTCAGGCCTGGTGTGGTAGCAATATTGGTTAGAAAGCACCTTCTCTTCATCTTTAGTTTTAACCTTTTCTTCTTTTGGCACTGACTAGGGAATAGATTCATTTAGACATTAGTTTTCTTCCTGACTTATCTCAGTGAGTTGGCCACGTCTCAAGCACTGAGCTAACACTACATTTTCTTGTAAAAACAGGAGGCTACTTCAGAAACGTATATGTCATTTCAAAATAACATGTAGGCGCTCGATGTCTGCCATATTCTTGATTCCCCAAGAGTGAAAACAAACGGGAAAATATTATAGAGATATATTGAAGAGCCAAGAGAAAGAATAAAAAGTCCCCATGTCTACCATAAGCAAGATCATTATAACTGGTCAATGAACGGTAAGAAATCAAGGCTACAAGTCATAAAAACAGATATTTCCCATCATAAATGTGTTATTTTAATTTAAAACATAGAAATGCATATCTATTCACCAAGGCTTTTCCACTGGGCATGGGTCCATTCATTCAAACTCCCTGTTACCTGGAGACTCAACAAGCTCCCCATTGTTGGAGGCTGCTGGCTCTTTACCTAAATACATTCTCTCCCTCTCTATAATAAAAGGATGATAGCTCAGCACATTCCTGTCCCAATACTGTATACTTCCAGGTCCTCCTCACAGTAGGTATGGTCATGTGACTGAGTTTTTGTCAATAGAATGCTTGCAAAAGTGATGTGTACCACTTCTAGACTGACGCCTTAAGGCAAGAGTTCTGGCTCCTCCATATTCTCTTTACCCTTTGATTCCAGAATCCATGAAAACATGTTTTTGATGATGTAGATATCAACAAGACCCTATGGGTCTGAAGATCAAAATGATTAAAAAAAAAAAAAAAAAAAAGCCCTGTATTCCTGAATGATTACAGGAAACAGACTTCCCTCTGACCCAGAATACTCACCCTGGACTCCTAAGTAGAAAAACAAACAAGTAAATAGAATTCAGTCTTCTTTAAGCCATCAAATTATTGTTAGGCTTCTTTATACAGTAGCCTCAGTCTTACTCTCATAATCCATGCCCAGTTTCAATTTGTCAATATGTACCAAAAACTTAAAGAGATGTAGGAAATAATCTGAGGACAGGATCCTATATTTTTATAACTTTCTCTTTGTTTATTACAGGTGTCTCACCTACATCATATTTGACATTTTTTAATGGTCCTATTTTTATCAAGCCTTTACAAGGCATTCCGTTTAGTTTTCAAATGAATAATTTTTCATTCTTAGACTCTCATGTCATCATTTTAAAGTAACATTAAAGTAAATGACATAATTACTAAACAATACAGCTGCTGTAAATCTCCTGGGAACATACTAGCCCTTGGTGTATCAGCCATGGCTTCATTACAAACCATCCTCAAAACTCAGTGATTTAAAAGACCTATCTACCCCATGTCTTCAACTCACAATTCTGCATTCGGGGATCTAGACTGGGCTGCACTGAGCTCCTTCATGTGTCAGCTGCAAGTCAGCTGGGCGCTGTGCTTCCAGGGTTGGCTGAATGTTGGCTGAGGTGAAGATGGCAACTGGGCTATCATCCAGCAGGCTACTTGGGTTTGTTCAGTGAGTTACAGTGTGCAAGGCCCCTTGAGGCCTAGATTCGGATCCGGTACCATGTCACTTTCATCACAGTCCATAAGCAAGTCACCGGCTAGCCAAGATTCAAGGAAGGGGATTCATTGTGAACATTTTTTATAAATAGTCTTCTACACCTGATCAACAGACAACTCAAGGGGTGAGAACAGAAGTTGAAACCATCCCCAGTAAAATTGTATAAAATCAATTAAGGAGGAAAAAAATAAAATTCAACTAGGTTTGAAGCACAACAGCAGTAATCATCAAGCCAGCCTGCCCTTTGGCCCACTTCCACAGAGCTGGTTGCTGCTTACTACCCCAGGATAACATAGCCTTGCCACAGACTCTTTCTTTTCTGTTCTATAGATAAAATCTAAGACATTGTGAAACAATAAGATTTCTGTTTAAATTTCTCCTTTAGGTTCTGCATGCTGATAAAATGATCAATACCTGCTGGTGTGAAGGGCTCAGCAAGAAGCTGACTCATGAAAGAATGCACTTTCCATATTCTAATGACTTCATCCCCCTTACCCTGACCAAACAATAACCCCAATTTTCTAACCCCTTGCCCTCCATGATCCCCTAAAAGATCCTTGCCCAGAACCCCTCAATGAAATGAATTTGAGTCTCGAGAATTCCTCCTGTTTCCTCATTCAGTTGTCTTGCAATTATTAAACTCCTTCTTTGCTGCAAACCCTGCTATCTCAGTGTATTGGTCTGTTGCTGCACAGTGGGCATATAAACTTGGCAGTCCTGTAACAAAGTGAATGAGGATGCCTAGGGACTAACCTACTAGCTGAGAGTGTGCCAGCAGGTCCCAAGCATATCAGTTAGTATGATTTCCAGAAGTAGAAATCAGTTGTTCTAGGAAACATGTGAAATAGAAGCCATTAAAGAGAACTCCTGCTATTTTTAAAACTTGAGGCACTTTTAGAGCAAGATGAATTACTTTTACCTTCAAAGTTAAAATCTTTTTTCTTGAGGCAGGGTCTCACTCTGTCACTCAGGCTGGGCTGCAGTGGCACAATCATGGCTCCCTGCAGCCTCAAATTCCTTGGCTCAAGGAATCTTCCTGTCTCAGCATCCTGAGTAGCTGGGACTACAGGCATGCACCACCATGTCTAGTTTTGTTTTGTTTTTAAACAGAGATGGGGTCTCATGATGTTTCCCAGGCTGGTCTCCAACTCCTGGCCTCAAGTGATCCTCCCACCTCAACCTCCAGAAGTATTGTGATTACAGGCATGAGCCACCATACCAGGTTGTTGCAACCATGTTGAGGTAAGAATAATGTGGCAGAGACAGTGGGTTGGTACTCACTAAAGGCTCCCATACCTCCTTTCTTCTTGTTGGGACCGTGTGACCAATTCAGGCTGATGGACTATGCTACTTCTGGGCTGAAGCAGCTAAAAACCAGTGTGTCTCCCCCTTCCCTCTTTTCCCTTTTAGCAGTGACCTTGAAATCTCCATGTATCAGATAGTGTAGCTCCAAGATTAAGGAGGGCCACCCAACCTAGATCAACTTTACATGAGTGAGTAATAAAACTGCTATGTTGAGCCACTGAGATTTCAGGATGTACCTTATACCCTGGCATATGCAAATCTACGCTGACTTATTCAAACAGTAATGCTGTTGAAAATGCATAAGGTCTCTAGGGAGAGCAGAATGATCTATGAAGTGCGTCCACACTCAAGAATCAGAATTTAATAATTCTCTAGTTCACGTAGTTCTTAAAAGACATTCCAAGGAACACAGAATTGCTATAGTGTCAGGTTAGTTATATCCCCAAAGAGGAACTAGTTTTTAAAACAGACAAAAAACTGGGCGCAGTGGCTCACGCCTGTAATCCCAGCACTTTGGGAGGCTGAGGCGGATGGATCACAATGTCAGGAGATTGAGACCATCCTGGCTAACACGGTGAAACACTGTCTCTACTAAAAGTACAAAAAAAACTAACCCAGCGTGGTGGTGGGCACCTGTAGTCCCAGCTACTCAGGAAGCTGAGGCTGGAGAATGGTGTGAACCCAGGAGGCGGAGCCGGCAGTGAACCGAGATTGCACCACTGCACTCCAGCCTGGGAGACAGAGTGAGAATCCGTCTCGAAAAGAAAGAAAGAAAAAGAAGAAGAAGAAAAAGTTATTTGACAACATCCACATATTCCAAGCCCCAGGAAAATAATGACTTGAAAAATTATTCTGTCTATGCCCAAAGTCACTCCTGACTCCAGAGCCTTTTGGGCAAGGGATCAGGTCCTATGGTAGTCGGAAGGGGCATATTATATCTGTTTTAATTTTATTCTGAATAAATCTCACTACTCAGAACCACTGGGCATAAACTCAACTTAGAGACCATCTACGATTTTCCTAAATGGCAGAATGGGAAGGGGGACTCGTTTCAGATCAATAGACTGAGAATAACAAAAACTCAAGATGCATCACAGATGCTCTGAATAGGAGCCTGACCTCACTCTAAGCCCATCCCCTGAAAAGTGCACAGCTCTCATAACCAGAGCTCCTTGATTGTTATGGGAAACCCAACAGACCAATGGCTTGTGTGGTTAAACCCTAGACATGAAAGTTCTAGGCATGGTGTTCTGAGGACAGTTAGGTAAGAACCAGTCTGGCCTCAGATGCAATCCTTGCATCCCTCACAAGGCTGAGGATTGCACCGTACACCTTAATTGAAGATTTCATTTGGGTGTGAGTGGGATCTACTCCCTGGATGCCCTTTTGTCTCTTTAGGGGTGGGGAGGATACACAACAACTTCATGACCATGATTATTAAAACTTGGAAAAGTGGAAGATAAATAGGTCTATGTCTTAACAGTTTAGCAATTACAATATGTATTCTGAAATTAAACATGCATTTAGAAACATTTAGAAGTCTTCCGGGGTTTGAGCTTCTCCCTCCAACACTGCATCACTTGGAATGACATCTCTCTAATTCTATAACATTCAGCCAGCCTGGTAAATGTGGTGAATATTGTGAAAGGATCCACTATGATACACTTGGACTAACAGAGCTCTGCAATTACAGAAAGAGAAATAGTTGACGAGGCTTGGGTTGGCACAGAAGAGAACTAAGCAAAGACAATAGTAACTAAAGAGATAATAACTAAAGAGAAAAGAGCAAATAATCCAATTCTCACACATTCAACAAGTACATTCTTTTCTGATGAGGCATCACGATTGACTCCAGGGCCCTGGTCACCTAACATCATAGGCTGACCACCTAGTGACTTGCATTCTCCTTCCATCACAAGAAATGCCAATGTTCCTTCTCCCAGGAATATTAATTGAAATCTCGAACAACTGGTCCAGCACAGAGGGTGGCCAGTAAAGCACAGAGATCGATAAGGTACAGGCATGGACTAGTCCAATCAGCTGCCTTCTCTCACACACCTGGGCACTACACTGGCACCCCTTGTACTGCCTCATGCAGTTTAAGCACACTCACTTTTTAAAAGATATGTTTCACTTCACTAAAAAAAGAACATCAGAAAGAAAAAAAAAATAGAAAACATTAAAACCATCTTGCAATTTGAGAGGGAAATAATGTCTGGTAAGTTTTTGAACGTTCTGCATGCCCCCTGGCATATTCAGCTTTGGGGGGACCCAGCTTGGTGACCGAGGCAGTAGGGATCTGGAGAGCCTGGAAGATCCTGGCAACCTGGGAGACAGTGTCAGATCCAATGTCCAAATTCTTTCAGACCCTCCCAGTCCAGTCTCAATGCCACTTCTGGGAAGACGTTATCCAGAAGAAAGCTCCCATAGCACCCCATCTGTAACCTTCTTATGGCATTATTCACATTCTGCTGTTTATTCATGTCTTCTTTCTCCTATCAGACTTCGAACTCCAGAAAGGCAGGGCCCACATGGTTAATCCTTGCATCCCTCACAAGGCTGAGGATTGTACCATACACCTTAAGGAATAAGCTAGCACAGGTGATAGGGCAAGTCCAACCAGGGGAAAAGGAAAGAAGGGGAAGCTCAGTCGTTAGGGATGTTGGGGGTGGGGGAAGGGAAAGAGTGGGAAGAGTCAAGTTCTGGGGTCAGGAATAGATGTGGACAGAGTTGGTTATGCTCGGAGCACTAGGGGATAGGGTTATGACCCTGTCCCTGGAGGAGATGCTCCTGGTTTTCCCTTTGGTGTAATCTGATGACATTTTCCCTCCTGATCTCCCCTTTTATATCCCTCTTTTCCACTTCCCTTTTCCACTGTAGCGTACCATGATTAGTATCTTACAGGATATACAATTAAATCAATCAGTTAATACAGAATACCTATTATGCAAAGCACTATTACGTAAATTAAAGCTATGGTGCTTAAAGGTTTTACTAATTGAGTATAAAATGAAACAGGGAAATTTTCCAGTTTGGGAAATTCTAATTCTACATTACACTCAGAGATGATCTGTCATTACTTTAACAACACTTTCTTGGTACAAGCACACTTGTTTGTGAGTAAAAGCTGTTAGATGCTCAGTGTTAGTAAGAGGAGGGTAAAAATAATACACTCATACACTGCTGGTGGCACTATTGATGAAAAAATATTCAGGCAATATATCTTTTTGGCTATGAAAATATTCATACATCTGACCATGTAATTCCAGTTCTGAGTCTATGTAAAACAGCATATATTACAGCACCACATTCAACAACCCAAAACAGAGGCAATTCAAATGTCAGCAATAAGAAAATGACTTAATAGCTTTATGGTTAGTTTGATTATAATGAATGATGCACTCACTAAAAATGAATGTTTATGGGATATTTGTGGACATATAAAATGTTTATAAATAAAACCAGATGAGAAAAGCAGACTTCAAAGTTTTGTAAGTACTGTGAAAACAACTATGTAGGGGGCGGAGCAAGATGGCTGAATAGGAACAGCTCCAGTCTCCAGCTCCCAGTGCCAGCAGAACAGAGGAGGGGTGATTTCTGCATTTTCAACTGAGGTACCAGGTTCATCTCACTAGGGAGTGCCCGACAATCGGTGCTGGTGAGCTGCTGCAGCCTGACCAGCGAGAGCTGAAGCAGGGCGAGGCATCACCTCACCTGGGAAGCGCAAGGGGAAAGGGAATCCCTTTTCCTAGTAAGGGGAATTGAGACATACAACACCTGGAAAATCGGGTAACTCCCACCCCAATACTGTGCTTTACCAAGTGTCTTAGCAAACGGCACACCAGGAGATTATATCCCACACCTGGCCCAGAGGGTCCAACGCCCACAGAGCCTCCCTCATTGCTAGCACAGCAGTCTGTGATGGAACCACAAGACAGCAGCGAGGCTGGGGGAGGGGCAAACGCTATTGCTGAGGCTTAGGTAGGTAAACAAAGCCACTGGGAAGCTCAAACTGGGTGGAGCCCACAGCAGCTCAAGGAGGCCTGCCTGTCTCTGTAGACTCCACCTCTGGGGACAGGGCACAGCTTAACAAACAAACAAAAAAAAGCAGCAGAAACCTCTGCAAATGCAAACGACCCTATCTGACAGCTTTGAAGAGAGCAGTGGATCTCCCAACACGGAAGTTGACAACTGAGAAAAGACAGACTGCCTGCTCAAGTAGGTCCCTGACCCCTCAGTAGCCTAACTGGGAGACATCCTCCACTAGGGGCAGACCGACATCCCACACCTCACACAGTGGGGTACACCCCTGAGACGAAGTTTCCAAAGCAAGAATCAGACAGGTATACTCGCTGTTCAGCAATATTCCATCTTCTGCAGCCTCTGCTGCTGATACCCAGTCAAACAGGATCTGAAGTGGACCTCAAGCAATCTCCAACAGACCTACAGCTGAGAGTCCTGACTGTTAGAAGGAAAACTAACAAACAGGAAGGACACCCACACCAACACCCCATCAGTATGTCACCATCATCAAAGATCAGAGGCAGATAAAACCACAAAGATGGAGAAAAAGCAGTGCAGAAGCTGGAAATTCAAAAAATAAGAGTGCATCTCCCCCTCCAAAGGAATGCAGCTCATCGCCAGCACTGGATCAAAGCTGGACGGAGAATGACTTTGACAAGATGAGAGAAGAAGGCTTCAGTTCATCAAACTTCTCAGAGCTAAAGGAGGAATTACATACCCAGCACAAAGAAACTAAAAATCTTGAAAAAAGAATGGAAGAATGCATAACTAGAATAATCAATGCAGAAAAGGCCATAAACGAACTGACAGAGATAAAAACCATGACATGAGAAATATGTGACAAATGCACAAGCTTCAGTAACCAACTCGATCAACTGGAAGAAAGAGTATCAGCAATTAAGGATCAAATGAATGAAATGAAGTGAGAAGAGAAGTCTAAAGAAAAAAGAGGAAAAAGAAATGAACAAAGCCTTCAAGAAATATGAGATTATGAAAAGACCAAATTCCATGTCTGATTGGGGTGCCTGAAAGTGAGGGGGAAAATGGAACTAAGTTGGAGAACACTCTGCAGGATATCATCCAGGAGAACTTCCCCAATCTAGTAAGGCAGGCCAACTTTCAAATTCAGGAAATACAGAGAACACCACAAAGATACTCCTCGAGAAGAGCAACTCCAAGACACATAATTGTCAGATTCAATTACAAAGTTGGAAATCAAGGAAAACTGTTAAGGGCAGCCAGAGAGAAAGGTCGGGCTACCCACAAAGGAAAGCCTCCATCAGACTAACAGCAGATCTCTCAGCAGAAACTCTACAAGCCAGAAGAGAGTGGGGCCAATATTCAAGATTCTTAAAGAAAAGAATTTTAAACCCAGAATTTCATATCCAGGCAAACTAAGTTTCATATGAAGGAGAAATAAACTTTACAGATAAGCAAATGCTTAGAGATTTTGTCACCACTACAGGGCCTGCCTTTGCTAAGACCTGAAGGAAGCACTAAACATGGAAAGGAACAACCGGGTACCTCACTTACTGCCAAACATGTCAAATGTAAAGACCATCAATGCTAGGGAAGAAACTGCATCAACTAGTGAGCAAAATAACCAGCTAATATCATAATGACAGGATCAAGTTCACACATAACAATATTAACCTTAAATGTAAAGGGACTAATTTAAATGGTCCAATTAAAAGATACAAACTGGCAAACTGATAAAGAGTCAAGACTCAACAGTTTGCTGTACTCAGGAGACCCATCTCACAGGCAGAGAGACACACATAGGCTCAAAATAAAGGGATGCAGGAAGATCTACCAAGCAAATGGAGAACAAAAAAAGCAGGGTTGCAACTCTAGTCTCTGATAAAACAGACTTTAAAACCATCAAAGATCAAAAGAGACAAAGAAGGCCATTAAGCATAATGGTCAAGGGATCAATTCAACAGGAAGAGCTAACTATCCTTAAATATATATGCACCCAATACAGGAGCACCTAGATTCATAAAGCCTTAAAATCCTTAGAGACTTACAAAGAGATCTTAGACTCCCATACAATAATAACAGGAGACTTCAACACCCCACTGTCAACATTAGACAGATCAACGACAGAAAGCTAACAAGGATATACAGGAATTGAAGCCATCTCTGCACCAAGGACCTAATAGACATCTACAGAACTCCACTTCAAATCAACAGAATATACATTCTTCTCAGCATCATGTCACACCTATTCCAAAATTGACCACATAATTGGAAATAAAGCACTCCTCAGCAAAGGTACAAGAACAGAAATTATAACAAACTGTCTCTCAGACCACAGTACAATTAAACTAGAACTCAGGACTAAGAAACTCAATCAAAATCAGCCAACTACATGGAAACTGAACAATCTGCTCCTTGAATGACTACTGGGTACATAAATCTAAATGAAGGCAGAAATAAAGATGTTCTTTTGAAACCACAATGAGAACAAAGATACAACATACTGTGAATCTCTGGGACATACTTAAAGCAGTGTGTAGAGCTTTTAAATTTATAGCAATCTTCAAATGCCCACAAGAGAAAGCAGAAAAGATCTAAAATTGACATTCTAACATCACAATTAAAAAGAACTAGAGAAGCAAGAGCAAACACATCTCGCTAAAAGCTAGCAGAAAGCAAGAAATAACTAAGATCAGAGCAGATCTGAAGGAGATAGAGACACAAAACACTCTCCAAAATCAAATAAATCCAGGAGCTGGTTTTTGAAAAGATCAACAAAATTGATAGACTGCCAGCAAGACTAATAAAGAAGAAAAGAGAGAAGAATCAAATAGATGCAATAAAAATGATAAAGGGATATCACCACCTAATCTCCACAGAAATACAAACCACCATCAGAGAATACTATAAAAACCTCTATACAAATAAACTAGTTAGGAAAATCTAGAAGAAATGGATAAATTCCTGGACACTTACACTCTTCCAAGATCAAACCAGGAAGAAGTTGAACTTGAATAGACCAATAGCAGGCTCTGAAATTCAGGCAATAATTAATAGCCTACCAACCAAAAAAAAGTCCAGGACTAGATGGATTCACAGCTGAATTCCTACCAGAGGTACAAGGAGGAGCTGGTAACATTCCTTCTGGAAACTATTCCAATCAATAGAAAAAGAGGGAATCCTCCCTACCATTTTACGAGGCCAACATCATCCTGATACCAAAGCCTGGCAGAGACAACAAAAAAGAGAATTTTAGACCACATCCCTGATGAACATCAATGCAAAAATCCTCAATAAAATACTGGCAAACCAAATCCAGCAGCATATCAAAAGCTATGCACCATGATCGCTGGTTTATCCCTTGGGATGCAAGGCTGGCTCAACATAATGCTAAATCAATAAACGAATCCAGCATATAAACAGAACCAAAGACAAACCACATGATTATTATCTCAATAGATGCAGAAAAGGTCTTTGACAACATTCAACAGCCCTTCATGCTAAAAAACTCAAAAATTCGCATTGATGAAACGTATCTCAAAATAATGAGAGCTATTTATGACAAACCCACAGCCAATATCATACTGAATGGACAAAAACTGGAAGCATTCCCTTTGAAAACTGGCATGAAGATAGGATGCTCTCTCACCAATTCTATTCAAATATAGTGTTGGAAGTTCTGGCTAGCAACTGTAAGCAGGAGAAAGAAATAAAGGGTATTCAATTAGAAAGAGGAAGTCAAATTCTTCTGTTTGCAGATGATGCATTGTATGTCTAGAAAACCCCAATCATCTCAGTCCAAACATCCTTAAGCTGATAAGCAACTTCAGCAAAGTCTCAGGATACAAAATCAATGTGCAAAAATCACAAGCATTCTTATACACCAATAACAGACAAACAGAGAGCCAAATCATGAGTGAACTCCCATTCACAATAGCTTCGAAGAGACTAAAATACCTAGGAATCCAACTTACAAGGGACATGAAGGACCTCTTCAAGGAGAACTAAAAATCACTGCTCAACAAAATAAAAAAGGATACAAACAAATGGAAGAAGATTCCATGCTCATGGATAGGAAGAATCCATATCGTGAAAATGGCCATACTGCCCAAGGTTATCTATAGATTCAATGCCATCCCCAAAGCTACCAATGAGTTTCTTCACAGAATTGGAAAAAACTGCTTTAATGTTCATATGGAACCAAAAAGGAGCCCACATTGCCAAGACAATCCTAAGTCAAAAGAACAAAGCTGGAGGCATCACGCTACCTGACTTCAAACTATACTATAAGGCTACAGTAACCAAAACAGCATGGTACTGGTACCAAAACAGAGATATAGACCAATGGAACAGAACAGAGTCCTCAGAAATAATACCACACATCTACAGCCATCTGATCTTTGACAAACCTGACAAAAACAAGAAATGGGGAAAAGATTCCCTATTTAATAAATGGTGCTGGGAAAACTGGCTAGCCATAAGTAGAAAGCTGAAACTGGATCCTTTCCTTACTCCTTATATGAAAATTAATTCAAGATGGATTAGAGACTTAAATGTTAGACCTAATACCATAAAAACCCTAGAAGAAAACCTAGGTAATACCATTCAGGACATAGGCATGGGCAAGGACTTCATGTCTAAAACACCAAAAGCAACGGTAACAAAAGCCAAAATTGACAAATGGGATCTAGTTAAACTAAAGAGCTTCTCCACAGAAAAAGAAACTACCATCAGAGTGAACAGGCAACATACAGAATGGGAGAAAATTTTTGCAATGTGCTCATCTGACAAAGGGCTAATATCCAGAACCTACAAAGAACTCAAACAAATTTACAAGAAAAAAGCATACAACCCCATCAAAAAGCAGGCAAGGGATATGAACAGACATTTCTCAAAAGAAGACATGCATACAGCCAACAGACACATGAAAAAATGCTCATCATCACTGGCCTTCAGAGAAATGCAAATCAAAACCACAATGAGATACCATCTCATACCAGTTAGAATGGTAATCATTAAAAAAATCAGAAACAACAGGTGCTGGAGAGGTCGAAAAAAATAGGAACACTTTTACACTGTTATGGATTGAAAACTAGTTCAACCATTGTGGAAAACAGTATACATTCCTCAAGGATCTAGAACTAGAAGTACCATATGACCCAGCCATCCTATTACTGGGTATATACCCAAAGGATTATAAATCATGCTGCTATAAAGACACATGCACACGTATGTTCACTGCAGCACTATTCACAATAGCAAACACTTGGAATCAACCCAAACGTCCATCAATGACAGACTGATTAAGACAATGTACACATATACACCATGGAATAATTACAGCCAAAAAGGATGAGTTTGTGTCCTTTGTAGGACATGGATGAAGCTGGAACCATCATTCTCAGCAAACTATCACAAGAACAGAAACCAAACACAGCATGTTCTCACTCATAGGTGGGAACTGAACAATGAGATCACTTGACTCGGAAGGGGAACATCACACACTGGGGCCTATTATGGGGAGGGGGGAGGAGGATTAAGGCTCTGAGTTTTACCTGATGTAAATGACGAAGTTGATGGGTGCTGACGAAGTTGATGGGTGCAGCACACCCTAACATGGCACAAGTATACATATAACAAACCTGCATGTTGGTGCACATGTACCCTAGAACTTAAAGTATAATAATAATAATAATAATAATAAAAGAAAACAACTATGTAAAAATCTATATGCATATGGAGAAGAACAAAAGGATAACACTCAGAAAACTTGACATGTTAAAGTAGTGGATTATTGAAACTTAATATTATTAAAAATAGAAGCACTATTTGGCAACATTCCACAGAAATAGAAGAAGAGAAGTGAGAACGTAAATAAAAGACTAAAGGAGGGAAAGACTTTAGCCCAGGACAAAGTTCACCAGCAATATTTTCAGAGCTACAATTCACGTTTGACATGGAGTATTTTCAATGAGGATAATGATTAGATCATTTGTAATCTGAAAGCATGCTAATAAATGTAATCTATTCAGAAAGAGACTTACTCATGAATTATTTCCTCTTACCAAATTACATGCATGTTTGGCTATATTAGATATTTATGGAGGCGGAAAAAGTAATTTCAACTTAACACAAGAAAACTGTGTTTGGAGTCAGGAATCGTGGCTGTGGCCCTGCCATAAACCAGCTGTGTGCAGCTGAGCAAGTGACTCAGGCCTCCTGGGTCTCAGTTTCTCCAAGTACAAAATAAAGGCACTGAACTGCAACTCTGAGGGTCCCCTCAGCTTAATATTTCATGACATTGGTCAGTTTCACCCAGGAACTTGATGCAATGCCTGGGGACAGCACGGTATTCTGTTTAGCAATGGCCGGACACTATTAAGAGAATTAGACAGAGAACCTGTCTTTGGCGTCCTGACCTTATTGAGATAGAGGTTATCACTACCCATAGTTATTTGTTTATCAAATTACACTTATAGGCTGGGTGCGGTGGCTCACGCCAGTAATCCCAGCACTTTGGGAGGCCGAAGCAGGCAGATCACCTGAGGTCAGGAGATCAAGACCAGCCTGGCCAACATGGTGAAACCCCGTCTCTACTAAAAATACAAAAATAAAATTAGCCGGACGTGGTGGTGGGCACCTAATCCCAGCTACTTGGGAGGCCAAGGCAGAAGAATTCCTTGAACCTGGGAGGCAGAGGTTGCAGTGAGCCAAGATCACGCCAGTGAATTCCAGCCTGGATGACAGAGCGGGACTCCATCTCAAAAACAAACAAACAAACAAAAACAAATTACACTTATATAGAGCTTATACCCTATTTAGTGCTACTGATGAGTTTCACTCATTTAATCCTTAGGACATAGGAAAAATTATACCCTTACTTTACAGATGAAGAAACTGAGGCACTGAGGCTAATAATTTACCTACGGTCACTCAAGGGGTAACGATGGAGCCAGGACTTAATTCCAAGCAGTGCAGCTCCAAACTTCATGCTCTTAACCATGACGGGATTGGTCAGGATGCATCTTCCTAGTTTGGAAACAGGCCCCACTTTCAAACTCTCCAGTCAGGAGATTAAAATTTCACAGGTGGAGATGAAGGCTTAAACGTAAAATTGCCAAGAGCATCCTGCCTCAGGGATGGCTCAGAATACTCCAGTCATTACTGGAAGCCCTTGGTGTCAGATGAGCCCTCTGTGGATTAATGAGATTTACCACTGCCTTCTGTAAATCTAGCGTTGCCTGTGGAGTTTGGAATAAGAGGAAAGTGCACATAAAAATGTGCCCCCCAGGGTAGGCCATCTCAGGACACATGCTCAGACCATTCAATTCTTCCCAGCATTTCACAGCCAGCTCTGGCCCCGCAGGACCTCAAAGATTCTTCTACTATTCCTAGCCCTTTGGGATTAGTCCCTTCTGTAAACCCAGAGGGAGGGATTCAGTAAATGTTTGCAATCAATATGGACCATGGAACAACAGATTTTACTCAGATGCAATTTGATAAAGGTTCTGTGTATGATCATTTTGCTCAATCTAGACAACAGAATCTCTTTTACTAAAGTAATCTTTCCTTTTCTGATTACAAGAGTAATACACGTTCTTGACAGATTTCTTAAATGATACAGAAAATTATACAAGGAAGAAAATATCCATTGCTATGGACTGAATTGTGTCCCATCAAAATTCATATGTCGAATCCCTCACCGCCAATGTGACTGTATTTGGAGATGGGGCCTTTACAGAGCTAATTAAGGTTAAATTAAGTCATAAGAATGGGACCCTAATCCAATAGGACCGGTGTCCCTACAAGCAGAAAGCCCAGACATCTCTCTCTCCATGCGTACACAGAGGAAAGCCCATGTGAGGACACAGCGAGAAGGCAGCTGTCTACAAGCCAGGAAGAAGGGCTTCACCAGAAACCAAACCTGATGGTACCTTGATCTTGTACTTGTAGCCTCTAGAACTGCAAGAAAATAAATTAATAGATTTCCATTGTTTAAGTCACTCAGTCTGTGATATTTCCTTATGGCAGTCTGAGTAGACTAATGCATCTACAATCTAACCATTCACTGTCAACCTTTTGGTAAACATCTTCTAATCTTTTTTCTGTGCTTCTCTGCATTTTTCCTTTTTTTTTTTTGAAACAGAGTCTTGCTCTGTCACCCAGGCTGGAATGCAGTGGCATGATTTCGGCTCACTGCAACCTCTGCCTCCCAGGTTCAAGCCATTCTCCTGCCTCAGCCTCCCAAGTAGCTGGGACTACAGAGTAGCTGGGATTACAGGTGCCTGCCACCACACCCGGCTAAGTTTTGTATTTTCAGTAGAGACGGGGTTTCACCATGTTGGCCAGGCTGGTCTTGAACTCCTGACCCTGTGATCCACCTGCCTCAGCCTCCCAAAGTGTTGGGATTACAGGCGTGAGCCAGCACGCCTGGCCATCTGCATATTTTTTAAAACAAAATTAGGGCCAGTGGCTCACATCTGTAATCCCAACACCATAGGAGGTAGAGGTGGACAGATCCCGAGTTCAGGAGTTTGACACCAGCCTGGGCAACACAGCAAAACCCTGTCTCTACAAAAAATACAAAAATTAGCCAGGTGTGGTGGTCCATGCCTGTCGTCCCAGCTACTTGGGGGGCTGAGGCAGAAGGATCGCTTGAGTCCAAGAGGCAGAAGTTACAGTGAGCTGAGTTTGCACCACTGCACTCCAGACTGGGTGACAAAGTAAAACACTCAAAAAAAAATTTTTTTTAAATTAAGTTCATATTATTTTATATCCTTTTTTTTTTACTTAACAATATAGTATCAACTTTAATAGCTACATGGAATTATATATAAATAGTGTGATGATATAAATAAACTTTACATGAAAATTTACATATTGGCCGGGCACGGTGGCTCAAGCCTGTAATCCCAGCACTTTGGGAGGCCGAGACGGGCGGATCACGAGGTCAGGAGATCGAGACCATCCTGGCTAACACGGTGAAACCCCGTCTCTACTACAAAATACAAAAAAACTAGCCGGGCGAGGTGGCGGGCGCCTGTAATCCCAGCCACTCGGGGCTGAGGCAGGAGAAGGGCGTGAACCCGTGAGGCGGAGCTTGCAGTGAGCTGAGATCTGGCCACTGCACTCCAGCCTGAGCGACAGAGCGAGACTCCGTCTCAAAAAAAAAAAAAAAAAAAAAAAAAAAAAAAAAGAAAATTTACATATTAATAAATAAATGTAGAAAAAAACTGGTAGTAAATACTTCTGTTTTCTGAGCATGGGCGTTACATAATTCCTATCCATGGGGAAAATTTACAGTGTCATTCTATTTGCAGAGACCACCAAAGTCAAATCTCACACTCCTAAACCCTCCCAATCCTCCTAGTTAACTAAAGAGCACGAACTCAGAATAGACACATCCGGCCGGGCGCGGTGGCTCAAGCCTGTAATCCCAGCACTTTGGGAGGCCGAGATGGGCGGATCACGAGGTCAGGAGATCGAGACCATGCTGGCTAACACGGTGAAACCCCGTCTCTACTAAAAAATACAAAAAATTAGCCGGGCGAGTGGCGGGCGCCTGTGGTCCCAGCTACTCGGGAGGCTGAGGCGGGAGAATGGCGTGAACCCGGGAGGCGGAGCTTGCAGTGAGCTGAGATCCGGCCACTGTACTCCAGCCTGGGCGACAGAGCGAGACTCCGTCTCCAAAAAAAAAAAAAAAAGAATAGACACATCCTTTGTGAGTCTTTGGAACTGAAAGCACAGGAACAGGACTAAACCAGGCAGACAGGGAAACAGGTACAGCAATATGGTCGGGGGAGAAATGTTCAGGACTCTACAATGCCACTAACATAACACCAACACCCACCCTCAACCTTTAATAAAGGCTGCAATGAATACAGCTGCCTCACCAGAGTGGTTTGAGGATGCGCCAGACAAAGAGGATGAGTGATGTGTGTGGGATGACTTTCAGCCTGGGGGATGGTGAAACCTAGGGTTGATTAAGAGTCAGAACTCAGCGACTCTCTCGCAAGATGGCTGAATAGGAACAGCTCCAGCCTCCAGCTCCCAGCGTGAGCCATACAGAAGTTGGGTGATTTCTGCATTTTCAACTGAGGTACCAGGTTCATCTCACTGCGGCATGTCGTGTCAGACAGTTGGTGCTGGTCCGTGGGTGCAGCCCGACCAGCCAGAACTGAAGCAGGGCGAGGCATCACCTCACCTGGGAAGCCCAAGGGGGAAGGGAATTCCTCTTCCTAGCCAAAGGAAATTGAGACATACAACATCTGGAAAATTGGGTAACTCCCACCCTAATACTGTACTTTACCTAGGGTCTTAGCAAAAGGCACATCAGGAGATTATATCCCTCACCTGGCCCAGAGGGTCCCACATCCACAGAGGCTCCCTCACTGCTAGCACAGCAGTCTGAGATCTAACTGTAAGGCAGCAGCGAGGCTAGGGGAGGGGTGCTCACCATTGCTGAGGCTTCAGTAGGTAAACAAAGCCCCCAGGAAGCTCGAATTGGGTGGAACTCACTACAGTTCAAGGAGGCTGGCCTGCCTCTGTAGACTCCTCCTCTGGGGACAGGGCATAGCTAAACAGAAAGCAGCAGAAACCTTGACAGAGGTAAATGCCCCTGTCTGACAGCTTTGAAGAGAGCAGTGGATATCCCAGCACAGAGGCTGAGATCTGAGAACAGACAGACTGCCTGCTTAAGTGGGTCCCTGACCCCTGAGTAGCCTAATTGGGAGACATCCCCCATTAGGTGCAGACCAACACCTCACACCTCACATGGCTGGGTACACCCCTGAGACGAAGCTTCCAGAGTGAGAATCAGACAGCAACACTCACTGTTCAGCAATATTCTATCTTCTGCAGCCTCTGCTGCTGATACCCAGGCAAACAGGGTTTGGAGTGGACCTCAAGCAATCTCCAACAGACCTACAGCTGAGGGTCCTGACTGTTAGAAGGAAAACTAACAAACAGAAAGGGCACCCACACCAAAACCCCATCAGTACGTCACCAGCATCAAAGACCAAAGGCAGATAAAACCACAAAGATGGGGAAAAAGCAGTGCAGAAAAGCTGGAAATTCAAAAAATCAGAGCACATCTCCCTCTCCAAAGGAACGCAGCTCATTGCCAGCAACGGAACAAAGCTGGACGGAGAATGACTTTGACAAGTTGAGAGAAGAAGCCTTCAGTCTATCAAACTTCTCAGAGCTAAAGGAGGAACTACATAACCAGTGCAAAGAAACTAAAAACCTTGAAAAAAGATTTGACAAATGGCTAACTAGAATAACCAATGTAGAGATGTCCTTAAAAGAACTGATAGAGATGAAAACCATAACACGAAAACTACGTGACAAATACACAAGCTTCAGTAACTGACTCGATCAACTGGAAGAAAGAGTATCAGCGATTGAAGATGAAATGAATGAAATGAAGCAAGAAGAGAACTGCAGAGAAAAAAAAGTAAAAAGAAATTAACGAAGCCACCAAGAAATATGGGATTATGTGAAAAGACCAAATCTATGTCTGATTAGAGTGCCTGAAAGTGACGGGGAAAATGGAACTAAGTTGGAAAACACTGCAGGATATCATCCAGGAGAACTTCCCCAACCTTGTAAGGCAGGCCAACATTCAAATTCAGGAAATACAGAGAATGCCACAAAGATACTCCTCAAGAAGAGCAACTCCAAGACACATAATTGTCAGATCCACCAAAGTTGAAATGAAGGAAAAAATGTTAAGGGCAGCCAGAGAGAAAGGTCGGGTTACCCACAAAGGGAAGCCCATCAGACTCACAGCAGATCTCTCAGCAGAAACTCTACCAGCCAGAAGAGAGTGGGGGTCGATATTCAACATTCATAAAGAAAAGAATTTTCAACCCAGAATTACATATCCAGCCAAACTAAGTTTCATAAGTGAAGGACAAATAAAATCCTTTACAGACAAGCAAATGCTTAGAGATTTTGTCACCACAAGGCTTGCCCTACAAGAGATCCTGAAGGAAGCACTAAACATGGAAAGGAACAACAGGAACCAGCCATTGCAAAAACATGTCAAAATATAAAGTCCATCGATGCTAGGAAGAAACTGCATCAACTAGCGAGCAAAATAACCAGATAATATAATAATAACAGGATCAAGTTCACACATAACAATATTAACCTTAAATGTAAATGGACTAAATGGTCCAATTAAAAGACACAGACTGGCAAATTAGATAAAGAGTCAAGACCCATCAGTTTGCTGTATTCAGGAGACCCATCTCACAGGCAGAGACACACATAGGCTCAAAATAAAGGGATGCAGGAAGATCTACCAAGCAAATGTAAAACAAAAAAAAGCAGGGGTTGCAATCCTAGTCTCTGATAAAACAGACTTTAAACCATCAAAAATCAAGAGAGACAAAGAAGGCCATTACATAATGGTAAAGGGATCAATTCATCAGGAAGAGCTAACTATCCTAAATATATATGCACCCAATACAAGAGCACCCAGATTCATAAAGCCTTAAAATCCTTAGAGACTTACAAAGAGACTTAGACTCCCATACAATAATAATGGGAGACTTCAACACCCCACTGTCAACATTAGACAGATCAACGAGACAGAAAGTTAACAAGGATATCCAGGAATTCAACTCAACTCTGCACCAAGTAGACCTAATAGACATCTACAGAACTCTCCACCCCAAATCAACAGAATATACATTCTTCTCAGCACCACATCACACTTATTCCAAAATTGACCACATAATTGGAAGTAAAGTACTCCTCAGCAAATGTACAAGAACAGAAATTATAACAAACTATCTCTCAGACCACAGTGCAATCAAACTAGAACTCAGGACTAAGAAACTCAATCAAAACTGCTCAACTACATGGAAACTGAACAACCTGCTCCTGAATGACTACTGGGTATATAATGACATGAAGGGAGAAATAAAGATGTTCTTTGAAACCAATGAGAACAAAGATACAACACACCAAAATCTCTGGGACACATTTAAAGCAGTGTGTAGAGGGAAATTTATAGCACTAAATGCCCACAAGAGAAAGCAGGAAAGATCTAAAATTGACACCCTAACATCACAATTAAAAGAACTAGAGAAGCAAGAGCAAATACATTCAAAAGATACCAGAAAGCAAGAAATAACTAAGATCAGAGCAGAACTGAAGGAGATAGAGACACAAAAAACCCTCCAAAAAAATCAGTGAATTCAGGAGCTGGTTTTTTGAAAAGATCAACAAAATTGATAGACCGCTAGTAAGACTAACAAAGAAGAAAAGAGAGAAGAATCAAATAGACGCAATAAAAAATGATAAATGGGATATCACCACCAACCCCACAGAAATACAAACTACCATCAGAAAATACTATAAACACCTCTATGCAAATAAACTCGAAAACCTAGAAAAAATGGATAATTTCCTGGACACTTACACTCTCCCAAGACTAAAAGAGGAAGAAGTTGAATCCCTGAATAGACAAATAGCAGACTCTGAAATTGAGGCAATAATTAATAGCATACCAACCAAAAAAAAGTCCAGGACCAGACAGATTCACAGTCGAATTCTACCAGAGGTACAAGGAGGAGCTGGTACCATTCCTTCCGAAACTATTCCAATCAATAGAAAAAGAGGGAATCCTCCCTAACTCATTTTACGAGGCCAACATCATCCTGATACCAAAGCCTGGCAGAGACATAACAAAAAAAGAGAATTTTAGAACAATATCCCTGATGTACATCGATGCAAAAATCCTCAATAAAATACTGGCAAACCAAATCCAGCAGCATATCAAAAAGCTTATCCACCATGATCAAGTGGGTATCATCCCTGGGATGCAAGGCTGGTTCAACACACGCAAATCAATAAACGTAATCCAGCATATAAACAGAACCAAAGACAAAAACCACATGATATCTCAATAGATGCAGAAAAGGTCTTTGACAAAATTCAACAGCCCTTCATGCTAAAAACTCTCAAAAAATTCGGTATTGATGAAACGTATCTCAAAATAATGAGAGCTATTTATGACAAACCCACAGCCAATATCATACTGAATGGACAAAAACTGGAAGCATTCCCTTTGAAAACTGGCACAAGACAGGGATGCCCTCTCTCACCACTCCTATTCAACATAGTGTTGGAAGTTCTGGCTAGGGCAATCAGGAAAGAGAGAAATAAAGGGTATTCAATTAGGAAAAGAGGAAGTCAAATTTTCCCTGTTTGCAGATGACGTGATTGTATGTCTAGAAAACCCCATCGTCTCAGCGCAAAATCTCTTTAAGCTGATAAGCAACTTCAGCAAAGTCTCAGGATACAAAATCAATGTGCAAAAATCACAAGCATTCTTATACACCAATAACAGACAAACAGAGAGCCAAATCACGAATGAATTCCATTCACAATAGCTTCAAAGAGAATAAAATACCTAGGAATCCAACTTACAAGGGATGTAAAGAACCTCTTCAAGGAGAACTACAAACCACTGCTCAGTGAAATGAAAGAGTACACAAACAAATGGAAAAACATACCATGCTCAGGGATAGGAAGAATCAATATCATGAAAATGGCCATACTGCCCAAGGTTATTTATAGAGTCAATGCCATCCCCATTAAGCTACCAATGAGTTTCTTCACAGAATTGGAAAAAACTGCTTTAAAGTTCATATGGAACCAAAAAAGACCCCGCATTGCCAAGACAATCCTAAGTCAAAAGAACAAAGCTGGAGGCATCACGCTACCTGACTTCAAACTATACTACAAGGCTACAGTAACCAAAACAGCATGGTACTGGTACCAAAACAGAGATCAATGGAACAGAACAGCGCCATCAGAAATAATACCACACATCTACAGCCATCTGATCTTTGACAAACCTGACAAAAACAAGAAATGGGAAAAGATTCCCTATTTAATAAATGGTGCTGGGAAAACTGGCTAGCCATAAGTAGAAAGCTGAAACTGGATCCTTTCCTTACTCCTTATACGAAAATTAATTCAAGATGGATTAGAGACTTAAATGTTAGACCTAAAACCATAAAAACCCTAGAAGAAAACCTAGGTAATACCATTCAGGACATAGGCATGGACAAGGACTTCATGTCTAAAACACCAAAAGCAATGGCAACAAAAGCCAAAATTGACAAATGGGATCTAGTTAAACTAAAGAGCTTCTGCACAGCAAAAGAAACTACCATCAGAATGAACAGACAACCTACAGAATGGGAGAAAATTTTTGCAATCTACTCATCTGATAAAGGGCTAATATCCAGAACCTGTAAAGAACTCAATCAAATTTACAAGAAAAAAACAAACAACCCCATCGAAAAGTGGGCAAACAATATGAACAGACATTTCTCAAAAGAAGACATTCCTACAGCCAACAGACTAATGAAAAAATGCTCATCATCACTGGCCTTCAGAGAAATGCAAATCAAAACCACAATGAGATACCATCTCACACCAGTTAGAATGGTAATCATTAAAAAATCAGAAAACAACAGGTGCTGGAGAGGATGTGGAGAAATAGGAACACTTTTACACTGTTGGTGGGATTGTAAACTAGTTCAACTATTGTGGAAAACAGTGCGGTGATTCCTCAAGGATCTAGAACTAGAAGTACCATATGACCCAGCCATTCCATTACTGGGTATATACCCAAAGGATTATAAATCATGCTGCTATAAAGACACATGCAGACTTATGTTTATTGTGGAACTATTCACAATAGCAAAGACTTGGAATCAACCCAAATGTCCATCAGTGACAGACTGGATTAAGAAAATGTGGCACATATACACCATGGAATACTATGCAGCCATAAAAAGGATGAGTTTGTGTCCTTTGCAGGGACATGGATGAAGCTGGAAACCATCATTCTCAGCAAACTATCGCAAGAACAGAAAACCAAATACTGCATGTTCTCACTCATAGGTGGGAATTGAACAATAAGATCACTTGGACACAGGAAGGGGGACATCATACACTGGGTCCTATTGTGGGGAGGGGGGATGGGGGAGGGATAGCATTAGGAGATATACCTAATGTAAATGACGAGTTAATGGGTGTGGCACACCAACATGGCACATGTATACATATGTAACAAACCTGCACGTTATGCACATGTACCCTAGAACCTAAAGTATTAAAAAAAAAAAAAAAAAAAAAAAAAAAAGAGCCAGAACTCAGCATTGTAAATGCCCAAAAGTCCTTGGTCCCTGGAAATTCATAAAAATCTTAGAGTATTACTTCTCCCACAGAGACCAGGCACAGTGGCTCACGTCTTTGAAAAGTAATCCCAGCACTTTGGGTGGATCACCTGAGGTTGGGAGTTCGAGACAAGCCTGGGCAACATGGTGAAACCTTGTCTCTACTAAAAATACAAAAATTAGCTGGGCCTGGTGTGACGCACATCTGTAATCCCAGCTACTTACGACACTGGGGCAGGAGAATTGCTTGAACTCGGGAGGTGGAGGTTGCAGTGAGCCGAGATTGTACCACGGTACTCTAGCCTGGGCAACATAGCAAAACTCCATCTCAACAACAACAACAATTTCCCATAGAATATCAGATAGAGAGCTTGAGCCAATTTCACTTAAATATCAATGGATAGGAAGCTCAGATAGCATGTAGGTTATATTGATGTTCCATAGTTTATTGAACTCCCAATTATTGTACATTTTTATGTCCTTTCTTGTCATTTTGAAATAATTTATCTTATTATATCTATCAAATTGTTCTAATTGTGGAAGTTCTCGGATGGCGAATCCCACTATTTATAGTGTCTGCAGGTCCTTAGGCCCTCGTGGAGGGTTGTTTCATTCTGTAGTCTGTATTTTCATTTTTTTATTATTTGAGGCAGGGTCTCATTCCGGTTGCCCAGGCTGGAGTGCAGTGGTACGATTTCAGCTCACTGCAGTCTTGACCTCCTAAGCTCAGGTGATTCTCCTATCTCAGCCTCGAGTAACTGGGACTACAGGAACACCACCATGCATAGCTAATTTTTGTATTTTTTAGCAGAGATGGGGTTTTGCCATGTTGCCCATGCTGGTCTCGAACTCCTGGACTCAAGCAATCCTCCTGCCTCAGCCTCCCAAAGTGCTGGGATTACAAGCATGAGCCACCATGCCAGGCATATAATTTTAAACTGTGACACAATATTCAGTGGACTTTGTGGGAATTCAGGGCCACCTGATTTGATGCTATATACCTCCATAGACTGTTACTTGTCTGAGACAAATTTTTATATGTGAGCAAATCTATGTTTATGAATTCTTAGAGGAGACATTTACCCCATTCAGATCCTATGGCAAGCCTGGTCTTCTATACCAGTGCTACCCAATACAGGTTGAGCACCCCTAATCCTAAAATCTGAAATCTGAAATGATCCAAAATTCAGAAGGTTTTGAGCACCAACATGATGTCACAAATAGAAAATTTCACACATAAATACTTAACACAAACTTTATTTCATGCACAAAATTATTTAAAATATTATATAAAATTAGGCCAGGCATGGTGGTTCACGCCTTTAATCTCAGCACTTGGGGAGGCCGATGTGGATCACTTGAGGTCAGGGAGTTCGAGACCAGCCTGGCCAACATGATGAAACCATGTCTCTACTGAAAATACAAAAATTAACCAGGTGTGGTGGTGGACGCCTATAATCCCAGCTACTTGGGAGGCTGAGGCAGGAGAATTGCTTGAACCCCTGGAAGGTGGAAGTTGCAGTAAGCTGAGATTGCACCACTGCACTCCAGTCTGGGTGACAGAGCAAGACTCTGTCCCCACCCACCCCCCCAAAAAAAAAGAAAAAAAATGAATTTTGTGTTTAGGCTATAATCTCATCCCTAACATATCTCATTAAATATTTGCAAATGTTCCAAAATTCAAAAAAATCTGAAATCTAAAACACTTCTGGTCCCAAACATTTTGGATAAAGGATACTGAACCTGTAGAAATATAATGTAAGCTAAAAATGAGAGCCACATATATAATTTTAAATTTTCTTTTCTTTTCTTTTTTTGAGATGGAGTTTCATTCTTGTTTCCCAGGCTAGAACACAATGCCTCAGTCTCAGCTCACTGCAACCTCCACCTCCTGGGTTCAAGCGATTCTCCTGCCTGAGCCTCCCAAGTAGCTGGGATTACAGGTATGCACCACCACGCCTGGCTAATTTTTTGTATTTAGTAGAGACAGGATTTCACCATATTGGTCAGGCTAGTCTCCAACTCCTGACCTCAGGTAATCCACCCACCTCGGGTTCCCAAAGTGCTGGGATTATAGGCATGAGCCACCACGCCCGGCCAGTTTTAAATTTTCTTGTGGCTACATTTAAAAGATGAAAAGAAATTAGGAAAATTCATTTTAATAACATTTTATTCTAATATATCGAATATATTATTTTGACACGTAATCAATATAAAAATTATTAAGGAGATAATTTACTTTTTTCATATTAAGTTTTTGAAATTCAGTATGTATTTTAAACTTGGAGCACATCTAAATCTGGACTAGCTATATTTCATGGGCATAATAGCCACATGTGGCTACTGGCGATCCTATGGACAGGTCTAGATTTTGCTGGTGAGTGGCTTTTAGGGTGGATGTGTGCTTAATCTACCATTTAACTGTTGATGTATCCCTTTAAGAGTTCTAAATTTATGATGTTTCAGTTTCAACACTACCTTGCATGAGCCCAAGGCATTATCTCCCATTCCTGTGTGAGAATTAAGTCACAATCCCCTCGATTAATGACACTGACAGCTCCTTCTTTATAACTCCCATCCTACCCTAGAGGAAAGGCAGTGTTACTTCCTGTGCTGTAACTATTTTTCTGGTCCCTGGCAACTTCCTTTTTTTTTTTTTTTTTGGAAGGCCTGGCTATGTATTTAAAAGACTATATATTGTAGGATAAATAGCATCTCTATGTATTTGTGATGGGAAAGATTTTCACGTTATCCAGTTCACTACATTGCAAAAACTGAAAGTCCTAAACATGAACATTTAAAGGATTCAGTCCAAGTGGTCATATTAGGAAACTTTCAGAACTTTACATGATTACTATATTAAACATAACAATAATCACTAACCAAAATGTTAGGAAAAATATGAAATCTACCGAGGGCCATACAGAGAGGATATCATACACATTAAAGCAGAAAATAAATGATTCAGACTATACAAACACAGTAGACAATAAATAACTATAAAATTTTGAGTTTTATAAGAATTCATTTTAAAAGACAATGAAAGGCCGGGCATGGTGGCTCACGCCTGTAATCCCAGCACTTTGGGAAGCCAAGGCAGGCGGGTCATTTGAGACCAGCCTGGCAACATGATGAAACCCCATCTCTACTAAAAATACAAAAATTAACTGGGTGTGAGAGGTGCAGCAAAGCACCATGGCACACATATACCTATGTAACATACCTGCACGTTCTGTACACATATCCTAGAACTTAAAGTAAAAATTTAAAAAAAAAAAAAATTAGCTGGGTGTGGCAGTGCATGCCTGTAATCTCAGCTTACTCGGGAGGCCAAGGCATGGGAATCACTTGAACCTAGGAGGTGGAGGTTGCAGTGAGCCAAGATTGAGACTCTGCACTCCAGCCAGGGCAATAGAATGAGACTCTGTCTCAAAAAAAAAAAGAAAAAAGAAAAAGAAAAGACAATGAGAATTTACAAAATATTTTTGGAGCAGTTTTCTAATTATAAAGGAATAAAATAACCATCTTTATCTTAATAAACTACACAGTCTCACTGAAAAAGAGGTTTTCATGAAAAGTATAAATTGCTAAAAAATGTAAAACTACTGAAAAATCTAAATAACTTTATAACTATGGAAGAAAAAGATTTTCGTTATCCAAGAATTACCTTTAAAAAGATTCCAGGCTCCAGTTAGCAATCTATGTTCCTCTGTATTTTCAAGTCATGAACAATTTTTTTTCAACATGTAAATTATTGCCATGGCACTCCAGGTAGCTGTGGATGACAAGTCCTCGTCTCATCATGGCCTGTTCCTGAGTTTGCCCATTGAAACGGGAGTTTCCTGATCCTCCTCGCAGAACGTGCAACACGGGTGTGGCTTGTTTGTTTGGCCGCTGTGCACTCTCAAACCGCTTATGGGAAGGGGAGCACGCAGACAGGCAGGTACATGAGCCGGGGCGAGCACCCCTGGACTCTGGCCCCACAACCACATCCAGGTGTGGGTGCCTGCGGCTCCCAAAGCCCGAGTGGGTGTGTGTTACAGTGCACTCTCTTAGCTTTGCCATCTGCAGACGACTTAAGTATTAAACAGCTCAGTGGACCCTCTGACTTTTTGCAAGGGCAGAGGGCCAGTGTGATTTCCATATCCCTAGTTCTTGTCCGGCATCCAGGAAAAATCAGGTCACACATACACTTGAAGGATAGTGAATGCAGGGGTTTTATTAAGTTGTGAAGGTGGCTCTCAGCAGAATGCATGGGCAGCTAGATCAGGGATGGAGTGGGAAGATGATCTTCCCCTGGAGTTTGGCCGTCCAGCAGCCGATCTCCTCTCCGACCGTCCCCAGCCAAACTCCTCTTGACGTTCAGACACTCCTTCTCTTCTCTCATCTCCCCTTCTGTTCCTCTGTTCATCTGCTTGTGGAGCCTGGCGCCTGGGGTTTCTATGGGTACAGGATGGGGTGGCATGGTGGGCCAAAAGGCAGCCTTTGAGCATGAAAACAGGAATGCCTGTTCCCATTTAGGCCCGCAGGTTTCCAGGTCTGAGGGTGGGGCCTTTGCCAGGGAACTGCCCTTTTCAACCCAGTATTTCCCTGTCTCCTGTCCATATCACCATTAGAATGCAAGGTCCGTGGGGGAAGCAAGTCACATCCGTCACTGGGTCTCCACCTCACAGTACCAGCTTGAGATAAATTTGTCTAAAAACCTATTAGAAATGCTAAAAATATTTAATTATATTAATTAGGTGACCAGCTATGAAATAATTATGTAAATCTCTCTTAAAAATCAGTATTTAGGAAATTGAAAAGAAACTGGAATTAAAATTCCCATTCGCTTTAACAACTACAAAGAAAATTAATAAAAAATTCAGAAATTATAAGAACAGAACTAAAAATGTGTTTGAAGGGCACAAAATATTTGAAAGTAGAAGACTATATCTTGTAAAGGGATCAATGTCCTACAAATTAATCCACATGTTTAATTTCAAGTAAAATATAATACAGAAGAGATAAATTACAAAGCCTTATTACCTTAAAGAATATGATAATGGTATAAGATTGCATAAACTGATAAATGGAAAATAAGATATGTATGTATAAAATGATGGCAATGGAAGCAATAGCAAATAACTTACATAGCACTGAGATGTTGTTCTACATGTTTTATATATCTTATCCTTAAAACAATACTGAAAAGTAAAGTACTATTATTACCTTATCCCCATTTTTACAGATAGAAAAACAGACCAAGCAAGTGGAATGAAGGAAGGGCCAGGGAGCTCATGGTCAGTATATAGACTTTCATATGATCTCTGTTTCTAGACAATATACCCATGTATTCTATCCAGCCTAATATCCTCAAGTCAGCAGCTTCTTTGAGAGTAACCTCCCATCTCCTAGGAAAGGGTGGTCACCTGGGGTGAAGGAGGTCATCAGGAAGTCTGTCTTATTCATACAGAGACTTTCCACCAAACCTGCTGTCAGTCTCTATACCTTTCTCAAGGACATAGTGCTACAATTTCTAAACCTCAGAGAGCTTGTAGAGCATATTGGCTGCCTCCTCTGCAGGCACCTTGGGTTTCAACTTTCTTCCTTCTGATGGATATCTTAAAATGTACCTTAATATTCCATCTTTTAAATTTTTATGCAAGTCTCATCCACTGCTATACCCTCTAGGATTAAGGTGGTAGATTTTGACTGATTCCTTCTGATTTTGTTTTTTTACTGAGTTTTGAGAGATAACCCAGAAAAACATGTATTTTCAATATATCACGTTCAACCAGAAGTCCTCATATTAATTTACCCTAGGAAAATTATCAGAGAAAGCCAGGCATGGTGGTTCATGCCTGTCATCCCAGCACTTTGGAAGGGCAAAGCAGGCAGATTGCTTGAACCCAGAAGTGTGGGACCAGCCTGGGCAGCATAGTGAGACCTGGTCTCTACTAAAAATATAAAAATTTTCCAGGCATGGTGGCACCTGTGATCCCAGCTACCAAGGAGATTGAGGTGGAAGGATCACCTCAGCCCAGGGAAGTCGAGGCTGCAGTGAGCCGAGATCACACCACTACACTCCAGCCTTAGGCAACAGAGCTGGCTCTGTCTAAAAAACAAAAAGAGAGAGAGAGAGAATTATCGGAGAACACCACAAAGATTTGTGTTGAAGAATGTTTATTGCTTCATAATTTATAACAGCAAATAATAAGACTGGTCCAAATGACTAACAATTAAAATTAATTTCCTTTTGGTACATCTGTGGTAGACAGGGAGCTGGGCCGCTCAGATCTCCTTCCACAGAGTCTTCTGTGGGAGCACAGTTGACTGGAAGCCTCCAGCTGCCACTCTGGACCCACCACATTGCTCATGTCAAGGCCATGCTTCCCTCTGCTGCCAGGAGCCACCAGGGCTAGGTCATTCTTGTCTACCACCAGAACTGCCCAAAGGCAGTTGCTACCTTGGCCCACATGTTGTCTCCCCTCCAGCCTGGGCAAGGCCTTCTCAGAACACTCTTCCTGCCCAGTCCTTCCTTCTAAGTTTCCTCTCACAGGAGCCCAAATTGCTTCACCACAGCTGCCTATTCCTGCTCCCTCCACCTTTCTCCTTCCAAGGATTTTTCCCAATGTTTCTTGCACAGTTAATCCTCTCTTGGCATCTGCTTCTTGGAGGACCTGAACCAACTGAACATCTACCCACCAAACATTGAGACAGTTCAAATATTATATTCACCAGAAAGATTTAAGGATAGAAAGATGGTCAGGATATAATGCTACCAAAAATACTAGTATTCTTAAAGTATATTCAGTATCATCCTAGTTAGGCTTTAAAAAATGCAGTAATACATATATGCGTGTGTATGTGTAAAATCCTTCACATATGCATCACAATATTAAGGGTGGCTATTTCTGGGTGATTGGATTATGAATGTTTGTTGATTATAAATACTTCTTTATTTTTCTTTTCTTTTTCCAGTCTCTCAATAATGAACATTACCTTTATAATCAGAAACAAAGGTAAATTTTTGTGCATGCATGCAGATGCACACACACACACACACACAGTCCCCAGGGATTCTTAAGTTACCCTGAGCTGTGGACACTGTCTGAATGAACACACTGGTGGGCCTCATCTTTGGAGGTCAGTGCACAGTCAGCAGGCATAACTAAGCAGCAGGAAATACAGATGATAATGTCAATGCTTCAGAAATGTGCTTGGCTGATTCCAGATGTTCTCAAATTCCAAACCACATTTAGGAATCTTGATGGAGCATCAGAAGGGAACAAAACAGATGGAGTGCTGATCCTACTGAGCATTGCTTGTTTTCATTTCATTATGCTTTAAAAGAAATTTCTACCAAGTCAATGTTTACCCAAAAGACTTTATTCTTCATTTTATCACATATCTGGTAAGCAAGAATAATGTCTTCCCCTTGTCCTTGAAGGACAGGCGACTTTCCTCCCAAGTTTTTTTTTTTTTTTTGAGACGGAGTCTTGCTCTGTCACCCAGGCTGGAGTGCAGTGGCCGGATCTCAGCTCACTGCAAGCTCCTCCTCTCGGGTTCACGCCATTCTCCTGCCTCAGCCTCCCGAGTAGCTGGGACTACAGGCACCCGCCACTTTGCCCGGCTAGTTTTTTGTATTTTTAGTAGAGACGGGGTTTCACCTATGTTAACCAGGATGGTCTCGATCTCCTGACCTCGTGATCCGCCCGTCTCGGCCTCCCAAAGTGCTGGGATTACAGGCTTGAGCCACCGCGCCCGGCCTCCTCCCAAGTTTTTAAAAGGGATGAGTCAGGGAAAACTAAGCTGGCAGGGAACACACACATGGTCCTTCCACCTAGCCACCCTGAAACCGGCTCTCTGTCCCTCCACCATGAAGCTGCCTCTGTGTTTGCTGCTTTTGAAGAACTCTTGTGATCAAAATGGCAGAACCATATAACACTACCAAAAACACAATAGTAAGAACATGTACTGGCTAACTACTATGTGCCAGGAAATGTCCTTAACACTTTCTGTATATTAAACATCTCATTTAATCTTCATGAGAATCCTACAACAGAAATACTAGCACCATCTCCTTTTTACAGAGGAGGACACCGAGGTATAGAGAGAGACAGTAAGTTTGCCAGAACCACATAGCTAGTGTGTGGTGAGGCTGGATTCTGAACACAGGAAGTCACAAAGGAGAAACCAGATTAAGAATAAAAAGCAAGGCCAGGTTTAGTAGCTCACACCTATAATCCTAGCACTTTGGGAGGCGGAAGTGGGAGGATCACTTGAGGACAGGAGTTTGAGACCAGCCTGGCCAACATGGTGAAACCCCATCTATACTAAAAATACAAAAAATTAGCTGGGTATGGCGGTGGGTGCCTGTAATCTCAGCTACTCTGGATGCTGAGGCAGGAGAATCGCTTGAACCTGGGATGCAGAGGTTACGGTGAACCAAGATCATGCCACTGCACTCTAGCCTGAGCAACAGAGCCAGACTCAGTCTCAAAATAAATAAATAAATAAGTAAAATAAAAAATAAAAAAGAACAAAAAGCAAATCTGGAAGCTCAGGTACACAGCTGGCTGCCCTTGATGGAAATGAAAATTGGACTATGCCAGAGAAGCAGCAGGGAAGCAAGACTGCACTGGAAAACAGACCAGTGTAAACAGACAAGGGCATCAGAACTTAAACATAGGAGACAGCTAAGCAAGTGCACTAAGTAAGGACTGGAAGACAAACAAGTGAAGTGATGCGATGTGCATGAAGCAAATGGGGAAGTGGGTGCAGTCAAACGTGTCCAAGAAGCCATTCCACAGGGAAAAGGGCCATAGAGAGGAGGCGAGCATGTGAAGACCGGATACAAAGGACACGAAAAAAAAAACAAAAAAAGCAGCGACAGGGTGATGGAACTGACAGCCAGGAGGAAGCACAGAAATGAAATGCAGGGGGTCAGATATTCCCACTCTGGGAAAGCAAAAAAGCAAAGAGGGAAACAACCGGTTGGAGGGGGAATTGCATCATTTCCTTTTCACTGTTATTTTAACCTCATGTCTTCCTGAGCCACTCTGCCAAACAGATTGGGAGGGATGAACCCCTCCCTCAGGGCTTACCATTCTGTAGAGTGAAATGGCAACGCACTGGCTGCCACTGTCCCACAGAACATGGGGTTAGGTCGGATGGTTGGTTTTCTGTATGTCCTCTGTGTTCTTAGGGATTCCTGCCAAGAATGAGGTGTAATTTCAGGTGAGTAGCTACCATTTAAAAGGGGCTTCTTAGCTGGGTCCAGTGACTCACACCTCTAATTTCAACACTTTGGGAGGCCAAGGCAGGAGGCTCACTTGAGTCCAGGAGGCTGAGACCATCCTGGGCAGTATAGTGAGAACTTCATCTCTACAACTAAAAAAAAAAAAAATTAGCTGGGTGTGGTGGTGCATGCCTGTCATTCCAGTTACCCAGGAGGCCAAGGCAGGAAGATTGCTTTGGCCCAGGAGTTTGAGACTGCAGTGAGCTATCATGGTCACAGGCATGTGACCCAGGCCCACAGTCTTTTGGCCACAGTGATTGGTCCAGAGTCAGGTCTGTGGCCCAATAAGAATCAAGGAGATGCAATAAGACCTTTATTGGTGCCACTGCACTCCAGCCTGGTAGACGTAGTGAGACCCTGTTTCTAGTGGTGGAGAGTGGGAAGAGAGACAGAGAGAGAGAAAAGAAAAAAAAAGGATTCTTCTTTCACAGGACTATTGTGGCTATGAAATAAGATCATATATGTAAAGGATATGTGTATGGGGCTTAACCATTGGTATGTGCTCAAAGAAAGGTGCCATGGGAGAAGGATGTCCCTTTTCTACTCAAAATATTCAATGGCTCCCACCATCAGCAGGACACAAGTGCAGACACCCTGGCCTGGCACTGAAAGCTCTTCCATTGACTAGCCCCAACTTACATTTCTACAACCTTAATCACAGAATTCATCCACTAAACCTACATTTTACCAGCTTTCATCCTACTCAGAAATGTCAAAATACTTATGTAAGAGGATTTAAGCATTAAAGGACATGGGTCCCATTCATCACAGAGCTCAGCCAGGGATCACAGAAGTTTATCTACCAAGTAACTCTTTCAGGTCCGGGAGGGAGAGGGAAGGGAACGTCCTAAGTTGTGTCCTGAAATAAGGATCAAGTTTGGATAAGATGACAGTGCTGGGTCCCTGGAAAGCAGCTTTCGTATGAGGCAGCGGCAGAATAGGAGGGAGACACTGGTGAAGTCAATGTTGAATGAACAACAAACAGGAGCAAAGGTCATATCATTTCATTTAGAAAAATGGAGCTGGAATATTGATGGCCATAAGTAGGCAGGGTTAAAAGAGGGCAAACAGTGAACTGAGATTGTGCCACTGCCCTCCAGCCTGGATGACAAAATGAAACCCTGTCTCCAAAAAAAAAAAAAAAAAACAAAGAAAGAAAAAGAAAAAGAAAAAAATAAATAATAAGCCAACAGCTGTGTGCACAGGGCCCACATGGCAAAGCCGGAGGAATCCTAGATCAAGTAACAAGAAAACTGCTGAGATGTTGTTCTCCAGGATAACTAAGTTACTTGACCTATATTCCAGACACACAGATCTCATTTTTACTTCTCTTTTGGTTCACTGCAAAGGGGCTGCTTTATTTATTATTGTTGTATCTGCCATGCAGCAGCCACATGTCCTTCTCCTGGCAGTGCACTCCTCTCTGCTCACAAGCTTATGATGCTATTGCTAATTCCAGAGGCAAGCAAGTGACCCAGGCCCACAGTCTTTGGGCCACAGTGATTGGTCCAGAGTCAAATCTGTAGCCCAATAAGGATCGATGAGACGTAGTAAGACTTTTGTTGGGGCAGCAGGTGATAAGGCATTTGCTTTTTTTGCTGGAACTTCCATAAGTCAGATGACACATACCTGGAGCTGCCCAGGAAGCCAACACCATAGAAGACACGGCCAAGAAACAGACAAACTGGGTCCTGCGACACTGTTTGAGCCCTTGGATCAGACTGCACCTGAAGCCAAAATAGCCCAACTATATCAATTAAGTGAGCCAATCAATTCCTGCTTTTCTTAAACCAGTATAAATTGGATTCCAACCTCACAATGGAAAGAGTCACAACTAACAGACAGGTGGAAGCTGAAACTGAAATAAACTATCTCTGCCAGAGAGGCGGGGTGACCCATGCCCTGGGAGACACACTCTACTTCACTGCACTTGCCCAACACACCCTAACACAAAGACCAGGACCCATCAGAGGGCAAGATGGTGCTGACTCCCAAACACCCAATCAGCTCTTAGCCCAGACTTGCTGGGAAAATACCCATCTTCTCCTGGAAGCAGAGACACCTCAGGTAGCCAGGAGGAAAAGCCAGCTGTAGGAGACCCTATGTACGGTTTCTGTCTCATAATCGTCTCCATGGCCAGCTCTTCTTGCCCACTTTCCCCAGCTGAAACTGTCTTTGCCACTAGAGTTGGTCCTACTGCAGTCCCCTGACCACACTGAGTGTCCCTCTGATTCCACACGTGGCTCTTCCCTGCCTAGACTTCATCTCCTTTTCATCACCAACCTTGCCCTTATTCCTAGGCCTGGTTCAAAGCTTTTCCATTTTTCCATTTTCTCTGGATGCAACAACCCACTTTTGAACCCAGTTTCCATATCCATAAAGTGGGATAATAATGTCTTAGGAAGCAGCTATTAAAACATAATAAGTTTGGGACCAGCTTGGGCAACATACTGAAACCCTCGTCTCTACAAAAATATACAAAAATTAGCCAGGCATGGTGGCATGCGCCCGTAGTCCCCTCAGGAGTTGGAGGTGGGAGGATCACTTGAACCCAGGAGGGCAAGGCTGCAGTGAGCTGAGATCATCCCACTGTACTCCAGCCTGGGTGACAAAGTGAGACCCTGTCTCTAAATAAACATAATGATAATATTGTAATAGCCAACATTGATGGAGCACAGTAATATACATCAGGCACTATTCTGAGTGCTTTCTATGTGTTAACTCATTTAGTCTTCATGTACCCCTATCAAGGCATTGTTGTTATATACATTTAGACAATGGAGCACAGGATGGTTAAGTAATTGCCCAATGTCATGCAGCTAGAAGGTGACAGAGCCATATTTGAAACCCAAGCTCTTTGGTGCCAGAGCTTTCATTCTAAACTGCTGCATTCCAACTGCCTTAGTGGTGTTAGGATGAAGTAAGAGATAAGGATGCAGGAATGTCAGAATTCTGCCCAAACCACTTCCATCCCAAACTGTAAATCCACTCACAGAAGTATACTTACACGTGACCATGGAAGGACACTTTTAAAATTACTATTACTTGTCATTAGGTATGAGGTCTAAGAAGGACCCTCCCTTCCCCTAAATCCAAATCTAGGCCTTGTCACCATCCAGCTGCCAAAGCCTGAGGCAATGGTAACTGTGCCCCATGGCACTCACAAGCAAATCTGGAACTAGGGCTGGGTTAGCGTAATCTCTCACCCAAACCAGGAACTAAACTAGGATCACCTACGTTCTGATGTGCTCTGACAAATTCCTGGTTTATGACACAAGGCTTGGTTTGTGTGTTTCCCTGGTACAGATATTAAAAATTTCCTAAGTTGGTTTGGAGCATAAATTAGTTGGTCACCCTAGGCTTGCCTATATCCGAACTAAGGGAGTGAGAACATCACAGACACCTTTCCTTTCCTACCACGATGACCTCTCTGATTCACGTGACTACTCCTGTGTACCTTCCTGAAACCAGTGATGTCATCTCAACTCTCCTGGGGCACCCCCTTGAGGGTTAACTCTGGAAGTTCTAAAATGGACAAGTGTAGATGGTCATTTCATGGCCAGACTACATAACAGATAAAACCAGACAAAAACAAACTACATTAGGCAGATCAGGCTGCTACATCAAAGTACCTACACTGGGTGGCTTCAACAATACACATGTATTTCTCACAGTTCTGGAGCCTGGGAAGTCAGGCACCAGCAGATTCAGTAAGTGCCGTCTTCCTGGCCTGCAGATGGCTGGCTGCCGTCTCACTGTGTCCTCACACAGCTGGGGAGAGAGAGGGGGGAGCTCTGCTATGTCCCCTTCCTCTTCTTATAAAGACACGAATCCCACCACAGGGGCCCACCTTCATGACCTCATCTGAACCTAATCGCTTCCCAAAGGCCCCACCTGTAAATTCATCATATTGGGGGTTACGACGTCAACATATGAATTGTGGGGAGATACAAACATTCAGTTCATAACACAAACAAATAACCTGCCCCACTCCCATTACCCATTTCAACCAGTATTTAGCTCTATTCCCACTCAGGTCTCTGCTTAAATATCACTTTGAGAGAGAGCTTTCTAAGACCACCCTTCTCAAACAGCATCCCCAGCGTCACCTTCTCAATCCCTATACACAGCTCAGATGTTCTTCCTAGCAACACCACGTGTGTGTGTGTGTGTCTACATTTTTAACTGATTGTCTCCCCTGGTGAAAATGTGAGCTCTATAGGAGTAATCCCAAACAGAAACCCTCTATGTGAAATTTCAAGCAGGAAGCTGCCACTCGTTCCCCTTTCCAGCCCTTCCTCCCTGGGCTTTGTCAAGATAAATGTGTTCATGCATGTGTAGACCATATAAACCAACATTCTCAAATCATCTATGCACAGACAGGAAGCTTGTTTTATTTTTACAACTGTGTGCTGTTTCCTTTAATAGGGGAGTCTCTATTCCCACTCAGTCAGAAAATGAAATTTGTCCCAATCCAGTAAATTCAAACCACAGTGGCATTTTAAAAAATTGGTTCTATTTGAAACTGTAGTCCCTCTTGGGTAAATATTCAAATTTGGGTACGTTGGTTAGGCTTGACTGTGCAGTTTAAGTGCTCCCTCTGGTTAAACTCCACGTTACTGCCCACCTCCTCTGATCTGACCCAAATCTCCAGAAAGCCTCACCCTTGCCTATCACTGTGCAACAGCCTCTTGGGGAAGGTGAGAGTTCACTTCCCACGACTGGCTAGTTCTGCTCTTGCTTCACACAATCTCAGCTGAGAGGCAGCTGCCAGCCTTGCTTCCAGAATCCTCTGAGCCTCACAGGAGACTTCTCTTCAGGTCCTGACCTTGGAGAGGGCCGGAGGGGGTTGGGAATGGGTCAAATTCCCCTCCCAGCACCTGACCTCTGCTCTCTGCAGGAAGCCAGAAGAGGCTGTGGCAGGAAGGGGGCTGGTGGGCCAGCCGGGCCACAGCTGGGACAGCCTCCCTGGTCTGCTCCATGGTTCCATCCCCTCCCGGCCAGGATGCACTGTGCCTCACCTTGTGATCGGGAGTTTTTTTCCTTGGCTGAGAGGCTGGTCATGAAGGTAGAAGAACTCTCCATACTCTGTCTCAAGTACTGCCACAAGAAATAGGCTTTCTCTTCCACCGATTCCCCACACATAAGTGCTCCAAAAAGTGCAAAGCCCCACACCCTTATGAGGTGGTGTTGGAGCCCAGCTCCAATCATTCTAGATGTCCTCATGCCTTGCTGGATAACACTTTTATCCTGGGGCATTTGCCTTCTGCAGAGAACGGCTCAGGAGGGAGCTCTGGAATCCTGATTTATCCTTCCCTGCATAGCTCAGGAGCCAAGAGCATGGCGCTGGAGTTGGAAGCCTGGCTTCAAAACTCTGCTCTGCCATGTGCATGCTGTATGACCTTGGGCAAATCACTTAACCTCTGGCACCTCAATTTCTTCTCTGTAGAGGGAGGTGATACCAGGAAAAGTGAGTAAGTTAATACACGTAACGCATTTCAGAGCTGTTCCTGATACATGGGAAGTGCTGGCCCATAGCTGCTGAACGAGGCTAGTCTCTGGAGGTCAGGGCTGCTATTGTGTCTGCAGTGGGTTCAAATGATTCAACCAATAAGTTCTTCACCTTCTATTACATCTTCTTTGCAGGCTATACCTGCAAATACAAAAGGGATGACATCTATGGCCACCTTAGCAGGACAGAGGGCTTGGCGATCTCAGAAGACCCCATCTGACTTACGTTGCTTTTCAGAAACTTGGCTTTACAATTTTTACTTTCTCCATTCTGGTTTCTCTGGCTTAAAGAACAGAACTTCCTGCCCTGAGACCCCTTCAAAGAGCATTGCTCTGCCTTGACAAGGGCAGCCGCTGCTCAACAGGGTTTTCTTTATATGTGAGCATCTGCTTCCAACAACCATAGGCAAAGAGTTATCTACATAAATCACACAGATCTGGCAACTACAAAGCAGCAGCAGGATTGCCCTAACTGGACTCTTTATCTGTTTGAAGGAAGTACAGTTTTGATACAGTACCCTTTTGGGTTTTGCCTAAACAGCAAAAGAGATCCTGGAGCATCTTGGTGAGCAGAGGCAGGCTAAGCAGCGGGAGTTGGGCCATCTTCCAGAGCCTGGCCCTGATTACCACGGGTATGCATGTGGACCACGCACTATGGACATGTTCATTGCCAAGGATGGCCCTCAGCAGCTGGGAGAAGCAGCACCTCTTCCTTTGCCAGGAGTTTTTGGCTTGCAGACCAATGAAGCCAGTATAGGCTCTGGCAGACCTTCTTTGTTTTCAGACAACCCACAAGCAAGCACATCCCTGAAGAGAGGGACTTTTATATGAGTAGGGCCCAGGGGCTTCATGGGACCGGGCAGTGCATGCATGGAAGGCTGGGTGTAGGACAAGGACAGAGCCTGAAAAGGCTGTGTGGCAGAGGGAAGAAGGAGGGGTGGTGGCCTGGCAGGTATGAGGAGGCAGGGAAGGGAGATGGCAGAATGATGGCAAGGGGGTGTGGTGACATGGTGAGGAGCATGGTGACTGGTGCTCCAACACCACCAGCTGACCAGGTATATGATCCAGGGGTGATCACCTGGCCTTCTAAGCCTATTTTCATATCCGGAAAATCGAGACAGTAAGCTACCTATGATCTAGTTTGGACATTGTTCCCTCTAAATCTCATGGTGAACTGCAATCCCCAATGTCAGAAGTGGTGCCTGGCAGAGGTGATTGGATCATGGGGTGAATTTCTCGTGGATGGTTTAGCACCATCCCCATGGTGCGTCCTCACAATGGTGAGTTATCGCGAGATCTGGCTGTTTAAAAATATGTGGCATCTCCCCACCTTGCTCTGTCTTGCTCCTGCTTCCACCATGTGACATGCCTGCTCTTGCTTTGTCTTCCACCATAAGTAAAAGCTCCCTGAGAAGCCAAGCAGATGCCAGTGCCATGCTTGTACAGCCTGCAGAACCATGAGCCAAATAAACCTCTTCTTATAAATTCTCCAGTCTCAGATATTCCGTTATAGCAATGCAAGAACAGACTAATACAACCTATTTCACAGAGATATTGTGACAAACAAATTAATATTACCACTATAATTGTTTTTGTCATTGTTATTTGCTGGGTTGTGATCCAAGGTACAGAACGGAGAAGAAAGGGCCCTATGTATTCTTTGAGAAATGGGACCACCTAATGAGTGGCTTTCAAACTTAAGAGTCTGACTTTTATATAGTTTTTTATGAAAGTAGTAGGAAGCCAAATGTTAGTCTATAATGAGGAGTGCCACTTCAGAGGAAAGCAGACCCTGTACTCCACCAATGCAGTTTCTCTAAACATGGCTCTAAGGTAGACGTAGACTCCAAGAGAAGTTACTTGAATGGTTAATGCTTACTACCATCAGGCCATGACCATCCAGTTGAGTTGGCCCAAAGCTCGTTCTCTCCTGGGCTTTCTTGCACTGACTGTCCCTATCACTGGGAAAGTCTGATGTTGTAGTTTGACAGGTCAGAATCATGTTGGAAATTATATAGGGCCGTGATGTATAATTTGATATGATTTAATGGCATTAGACAATAGTGTTTTTAGACTCAACCTGTGAGAATCAGAAGATAGGCGAATAAGAGGAGGGGAGGAACAAAGAGGAGGAAAGAGAAAAGTAAGAGAAATATTTTTTTAAAAACCTGCATCACCGGTCACAGGCCTAGTTCAGTAGGTCATGCCTATAATCCCTGCACTTTGGGAGGCCAAGGTGGGAGGACCACTTGAGGCCAAGAGTTTGAGAACAGCTTGGACAATGCAGTGAGACCCTGTCTCTAAAAAAAAAAAAGTTTAAAAATTAGCTGGCATGGTGGTGGTGTATGCCTGCAGTCCCAGCTACCCGGGAGGATCACTTGAGCCCAGGAGTTCGTTACAGTGAGTTATGATCACACCACTGCACTCCAGCTTGGGTGACAGAACAAGAGCCTGTCTCTAAGCACGCACACGCACACACACACACAAACCTGACTCACAGGAGTGTTTGACTGCACTGGCTTTAAGCCACAAGTAGCCAGTAGCTGAGAATAAAATTCAATCAAGTTTTCAATTGGCCCCTGGAATCTCTGGCAAAATCAGGGATCTCTGTTTTCTACCACATGGAGGTTTACCTAAATATCATTTTAAGTGGTTTATTCTGGGAGAAGGCAACCCTAATGAAACAGGAGGTATTATATACATATTTTAGGACTGTGAAAGAAGTGTAGAAAAAAATATCTTTTTATTTTTTTCTAACAGGAAATTGTAATTGTGTGTTCACTGAAGTGGAGAATCCAGAATAGTACAGCAGTTTCTGCTTGCAGACTGTTGTGCTGAACCCCTATGACTCCAATGGAGGATGACACCAGGTTCAAGAGAACAAAGAAGAGACCTAGAGCCAGCAAATGAGACAGGTTTTACTGGGGACTTACATACAAGTGAGAGTCCAGTGGTTGCTGGCTGGACAGAAGAACCACAACCACTTACAAAAAGCATGCAGTTTCTATAGCACTTAACACCCTCTCCCTAAGCACCTCCACCTGGCAACCTTCTTTCAACCTAAAACAAAGGCCGCGAGCCCCTGCATGGCCTGCATGTTACGGGACAGGGCCAGGGCTCAGATGTTCCTCATTGACATGGAATGAATCTCCAGGTTGGCTACTCTGGGTTCCTCAGCTTGGAACTCAAGACCACATTCAGGTGCGTCTGCCATACAAAGTCATTCTCAGGGTATGCTTAAGTTATTGCTATCAGGTATGTTTACCGTGTACAGACCTGCATGGCCAAACCCTAAAGAAGACGCTCCTCTGTGGGCACAACCTTTGATACTCTGGGCCAGTAAGTCAGGCCTGGTGAGACCTCAGGAGGCTATTTCTAGAGGTCTGAACACTGGTAAAGTACGGTCCTCACAGTGCAAAGGTTCTCTGCCATGTGCATGAGTTTGGTGAGACAGAACACTCTCACACGTCAGGCAAAGCAGCTGTATTACTCACCGATAGGTGGCAAGGATATCAGAAGCCTAGGATCCATGCCAAGCTGGTGCCCCAAGATTCGGAGAGCTGTGTGGGGCAGGTGGAGTCTCGTCCGTGTCCACCGCACACTGCGCCACAGCTGAGGGACCCTGAAAGTGCTCTGCTTTGGGTTTTCCACCCCTGGTACCACTTAGCTCACTGGGCAGAAGTGCGGAAGAACATTCTGTTTTGGGAGGCTCAAGGACACAGCCGGGTTCTTTGCCGCTTCCTCCTTATCAGGATGTTGCATCCTCCATATATTCCAAGTACTGAAGCCGGAGGAAGCAGAGTCGGGTCAGCCAAGGCCATCCGGGGCCCTGTTCTCCTCCATATCAGCCCTTGCAGTTAGTATGCAGGGCTGCCAAGCCCTCAATGGCTACAACGACAAGTTTTCTCTAGGCCTCCTCTTGGCTAGCTCTAAGTCTCTGCTTTTTATGGTGGAAGTAATGAGGGTATGGGGCTCATCTCCACATTGCAGCTAAAAGGCAGCCCAACGCACCTGCACCACACCCTTGCTGCCTAAGAAACAAGAGCCACAAGTGCCTCACAGCTGTCCATGGCAACTGTCCAGGAACACCACACTGCCTTCCTCATCTGCTGCCCTTCTGGCCTTGTGGGCACTCAGCCCTGTCTTCTCAATTTTAGCTCCTGTCCCTAGCCCTTACCCTCTGTTGGAGCTCCAGGGTGAGAGGCTGAATCCGAGCCCTCTGTCCAGACTCAGCCTGGAGCTCTCATCTCTGCATCTTCTGGCCTGGGCGTTCTGGAGAGAAATCAGTCTAGTTTTGGTTCGTGGAATGTATCTGTGCTCTGGATCTCGGCCCCCTGGAAGCACGGCTGAGCTGCCTCAATGAAAGCTGCTCAACTCGCTCCTTATGCTGCTGTCTGTGGAGGAAGGGATGCAGGTACTCCTAGAACAGAGAGAGCTTTGTCTTCTGATCATTGTAATCAGCAGTTAACAAGGTCTCTTCTTAAAAACAGCTGAAAGCTTTTAATGCCAAAGTTCCACAGGTTTGTCTAATTGCTTCTGCATTAAGCACACGGGATGAGTCTTCTGAAAGAAGAGTCTATGATATGATAAAGCCAGAACTGGAATCATAACAGTTAAGAACTAGCAAGAACGTGTCTCTGCTGTTCTTTGATGTTTATTCCTTTATGTATCTTTTTAAAATATAGTACTCAGTAATACACACTTATGTAGCACAGCTGTTTTCCTTAGAGAAAAAAGTATTAATTTAAAATTTTGCAATTCTGATTTGAATCTCATACATTAAAGTACATTTCTAAGCATTTATTTGGATGGTTAGCCACACTCTGTGCATTAGAAATAACCGGAAAGCATATTAAAAATACACACGTTGAAAGCCCACGTCCATAAATTCTGGGCCCAGGCATCTGTTCTGTTAGCATATGTGATGTTGGAAAACTACTAGTCCAGTGTGTCTCACACTCTAAAACGCCTGGGAATCACCTGGGGATCTTGTCTAAAAATCCAGATTCTGAGTCAGTCTGAGGTGAGTGCCTGACATTCGGCAATCCCAATCCTAATGAGCTCCCAAGGCGAGGCAGCTGCTGCTGGTGCACACATCCCACCAACAGCAAGGCCTGGACAACACACCCAGATGCAGCCACTCACCAGCTGGCAGCCGGGCCCACTCTGGAGGTCAGGGAAAATAATCAGACTCTTTAGGACTGGACTTCCAATACTAATATACGAAATTATTAACAATGGACTTTACGTACATAATCTCAGTTCATCCACACATATACACTCCATAAGACAATTACCATTTTTTATGGTTGAGGAAGCCAAGACTCAGAAAGTCATACAGCTAGAAAGCATATTGGTTGTCTATTGCAGCTTTAACAAAGGACCACAAACTTAGTGGCTTAAAATGAGACAACTTTATGACCTTATGTTTTTGCAGACAAGAAATTCTAAAATCAAGGCATTGGCAAGGCTGTGTCTCTTCTGGGAGCTCTAGGAGAGAATCTGCTTTCTTACCTTTCCAGCTTCTAGAGGCCACCTGCATTTCTTGGTTCGTGGTCCCTTTATCCATCTTCAATGCCAGCAACACCACATTCTCTCTGACACTTTTTCCTTCATCATGTCTCTCTCTAACCACAGCTGGGACAGGTTCTTTGCTGTTAAGGATTAAGTAATTAGATTGGGCCCACCTGGATAATACAAGCTACTCTTCTCTCTAGAGTCTGTACCTGAATCAAATCTGCTAAGTCCTTTTTGCCATGTAAATGAACACATTCACAGTTGATGAGGATTAAGGAATAGACATCTTTGGGGGAACATTATTCTGCTTTCCACAGTGGGAAAAAACAGGATTTAGAGCCTGAAAGCAAATTCAAATCTGTGATTCCAAAGGCCATGCTCCTAGCATACAACTCAAAACAGTACCTAAATTGGATGTTGTTGTAGTCTAGAGGCCAAATGATGAATGGTGTTAAAGTTTAGTGCTGCTGTATGCAGCCTGAATGCCATTATCATTTTAAATTGAACAGAATGATGCTGAAGTGGATTTTGTTTATTGCAATGTGTTTTGCATTCTCCTTAGGCTCCGCAAAATCCAGTTCTCCTGTGCAACTGCAACGCCTTGTTATAATGCATGAACATCTAATCGTGGTTCTTGGTCATTATTTAATATAACTAAAAAATAAAATGGAAACCAAGGCATATCTTCAAGATTTCACAATAAATTGTTTATACTTTTGAGCAACTGCACTGAAGCAAGATTAGTAACTGAATCTTGAACATTCGACTCTCTTGCAGGAAGCTTGATAATGATTGAGTTGCTGCCTCATCGAATCCCTCAAAGTCCTGCCACCACAGCAGCCAGGTGTTCCCAAGAGATTTAGCCCCTAAACTGAGGTAAAACTCACCTCACTTCCTAGGGGATTCAGAGCTAGGTTTTATTTAGATCAGCAATTCCAACCTACAGCAGTGGGGCTCCCAGTTACCAGACATATTACCACCAGGAAAATGTGAACAGAGAAATATTTAGTTGGGTTCTTTTAAACCCATCTGTTATGGGTTGAATTGTGTCTCTATCTCCCCACCCCTTAAAAAAAAAAAAAAAGACAAAAAAAGATAGTTGAAGTTCTATTTCCTACTTCCTCAGAATATGATCGCATTTGGAAATCAGGTCCTTGCAGATGTAGTTAGTTCAGATGAGGTCATACTGGAGTAGGGTGGGCCCTGAATCAAGTATGACTGGTGTCCTTATAAGAGGAGAGAAGGACCAGGCGTGGTGACTCACGCCTGTAATCCCAGTACTTTGGGAGGCCAAGGCAGGTGGATCACTCAAGATTAGGAGTTCAAGACCAGCCTGGGCAACATGGTGAAACCCTGTCTCTACTAAAAATACAAAAATTAGCTGGGCGTGGTGGTACATTCCTGTAATCCCAGCTACTTGGGAGGCTGAGGCAGGAGAATCTCTTGAACCCAGGAGGCAGAGGTTGCAGTGAGCCCGGATCACTCCACGGCACTCCAGCCTGGGTGACAGACCAAGACTCTGTCTCAAAAGAAAAAAAAAAAGAAAGAAAGAAAAAGAAAAAAAAGAGGAGAGAAGAACAGAGCGGGAAGATGACCATGTAACAACAGAGGCAGAGACTGGAATGATGCATATAGAAGCCAAGGAACACCAAAGAGTACTGGCAAACACCAGAAGGTAGAAGAGGCAAGGAAGGATTCTCTCTTACGAGTTTCAGAAGGAACCAAGCCTGATGATACCTCAACTTTGGACTTAGCCTGCAGAATTACGAGATCATTAATATCTGTTGTTCTAAGCCACGCCGTTTGTGGTGCTTTGTTACGGCAGCCTTAGCAAACCAATACAACATCCTTCCAGCTGTTGTTACAATCTACATTTCTCATCTTACAGAATGGATATATTCCTGGAGAGGTAAATGAATACAGGTCAAATAATGATCAGAATGTGGCTTAAACACTGGGGATACAGTCTCAGGGAATGAATGGTTTTTGACTATAAGATGTTATTTACACCACATCACAGAAACTTTGCCATATACTATTCAGTATAAAGTTGAGTTCAGCAAAATAGACACGTCCTAGCCCCTAAAGAGCTCTGGTTTCAGGAAGCAGTTCTAAAATGAGTGTACAGAGCATAGGCCCAGGAGACAGCTTAGCACTGGCAGCAGCAGTCCAATGCTACCTCGAGGAATCTCGCACACTTACAGCACCTGCTCTGAGCCAGGCACTGTGCTAGACTATTATGCCTCCCACTTGTACAACAAAAACCTTTTTCCTTTGGGCAGTGACCTCCTGCAGAGGCTAGGAGGAGAGGGATGGTTAACATCAAGTAGAAATCTCTTCCACCATCACACCCTGAACCTTGTTATCACCCAAACCATTCCATCTTCTGAAGCAGTAATCTTAGTTATCTCCATTTCCCACTACCATTGCCTACCAGTCCTTCCAGGATGTTCAGCTACTACTCCTACTACCAATGTTCTAACCTCATTAGGATGTTTGAACCCTCTATTCTCCCCAGTGTTGCTTTCTCCAACCTGTACTTCCTTTGTATCCAGCTTAGAATCCATTGTCCATTATTGTGCCCCATCATGTCTTCTGGCTTTTGGTAGCATTATCTGCCAAACATAACCTCTGTGGCTGTGCTGAGCCATGATGCTGCCGGGCAAGGCCACAAACCAGAGATTTGTCTCACTAACTTCATCAATTCCTACTGAGATTACTTGTTAAATTCATTTATTTCCATTCTGACCATTACCACCTGGATTTATAATAGCTTCTAAACTGACCAGCCTGTGGTCATTCCCCATCTCCTCCCACACCACCATCCCCACCTGTTGCAGTCAAGAGTCTGGCTTTAAATTGCAAATCCATTTTTGTTGCCTTTGCATACTTCCTCTTCTTTCTGTGGTTCTTAGAGTCCTTTCTGTATGTTGTTCCCTCTGACTAGAAGACTCAGTGTCTTAGCCCCATACCCAGTCACCTCCTCATCCTTCACATCTCCCCACCCCATCATCACCTCCACAGAGCTGCCTACCCTTCTCTAACTCCCTAAGGTCAGATCTGCCTAGCAGGCGCTCCTAGTGCTCCAGGTCACCATTCCACTTTTACACTTATTTGCAGGCTTATTTGATGGATGTCTCCTGTGGTGGACAGAAAGCGCAAAACAAAATAGTCTTCTCTGCTTTTGTTTATCATTGTATCCTCAGCACTCAGCATAATGCCTGTTATATGTAAGCACTCAATAACATTTATTCAATGAAAGTTGAATGAATGACTTAATTTTCACAACTACCCCTGGAAAGAAAGCTATTATCCTCATTTCACAAATGAGAAGATTGAAGCAACTCAAGAAAATTAAGTTACTTAAGTTGTAGATAATTAAAGACTCGCCCCAGTATCTTAGTCTTTTCAGGCTACTATATAACAAAATACCATAAACTGGATGATTTTTATAAAAAAACAACAGAAATTTATGTCTCACAGTTCTGGAGGCTGGGAAGTCCAAGGTCAAGGCACCTGCAGGTTCAGTGTCTGGTGAGGGCTCACACATCCTCACAGATGGCCCCTTCTTGTTGTGTTCTCACATGGTGGGAGGGGTGGGGGGTCTCCCTAAGGCCTCTTTTAGAATGACACTAATCCCATTCATGAGGGCTCCACCCCCATGACCTAACCACCTCCCACCCTCATCACCTTGGAAGTAAGGATTTCAATATATGAGTTTTCAGGGGGATACAAACATTCTGACCACAGCACCCAGGTTGCTGATTATAAAGCTCACATTATTTCCTCTGTACTATTTCTCATAATATGATACTCAAATGTCACAAAATATGCTGTGCTCAACAAAAGGTGTGGTCAGAGGAAGCATCCCACTGGTGTCAAATGCAGGTGAGAGGAAGATGAGTCCTATGTGATGCTGGACTCTTAAAGCACCTCTTAGGAGGCCGGGCACGGTGGCTCACGCCTGTAATCCCAGCACTTTGGGAGGCCAAGGCGGGCAGATCACAAGGTCAGGAGATCGAGACCATCCTGGCTAACACAGTGAAACCCCATCTCTACTAAAAATATGAAAAAAAAAAAAAAAGAAAAAAAAAATTAGCCGGGCGTGGTGGTGGCAGGTGCCTGTAGTCCCAGCTACTCAGGAGGCTGAGACAGGCGAATGGCATGAACTCGGGAGGCGGAGGCTGCAGTGAGCCGAGATCGTGCCACTGCACTCCAGCCTGAGCAACATAGCGAGACTTCATCTCAAAAATAAAAAAACACCTCTTAGGGCACCTCTCTCAAGAAGACCTTTACCACCCCAAACACAGTTGGCCTATATCAAAAGCCCTGGAATATTAATATGTTCTTAATATTGATAACTCTTTACCTAGCAATTGTTTCCAGTAGTTTTAAGAAAAATTTAAGAGCGGTACACAAGAATTGATGCACAAGTATGGTCGTTGTGGTATTATTGTCAAACAGATAATAGTTAAATAATGACACACCCTTATAACACATTTTTATGCAGATGCTACAAACATATTTCTAAAGAATATTTAACTGACATGGGAAAATGGTTAAATATTACATTCAGGTAAGAAAAAGACAACAGGCTAATAAAAGGACACTAGTAATGGTTCCAATTTTAAAGTACGTGTTTCTAGCTATACATAGTCAAGAAAAATAAAATACGGCAAAATGTTAACTGGTTATCTCTTAGTAAGATTGCAGGCAATTTACATTTCCTTCAACACACCTCACTGTATTTTCAACTGTTTACCATCAGCATGTGTTGCTTTTATAATGAGAAAAAAATGTTATTAAAAAGCAACTGACCATGTAATTTGCTCAGAAAGTTTTTCTTGCTTATGTTTTTCGACTGCTCTTTGTAAATTATTTCCGAAACAGAAAGTCTTTGGAGGAATTTTCCCTCTACCGATGCTCAGGTTAGGTTATTTATATAATGGAAGGCCACATGGAGAGGTTGGACTTCCTGTTTGAGTTTGAACATATAAAAAGCTTGGAAGTTGTCACTCCTGTTTTTACAAGAAAAAGCTGGACAAACTGCAAACCAATGACTCGGACTCATGGGAGAACTGATTTATAGGGCAAACTGTCTCCAGGGTTTGCAAACTGTCTCCAGCAAATCCAGAGACAAAGCTGAGATCAACTTACCTGGAGCAGAAGTGCTGGATCTCTAAACTGGTAGGCTCACTTCCGGGAACACAGTCTTGGGGAAAGCCTCTTGGTTTTGTGAACATGACCTCTAGGAATCCCACCAGTTTCTCATTGTGAAGATCAGAGAAAGATGCCAGCATAGTTCTTGCAGGAGGGGAAGAGCAATTCTTATGAAATATGTCCAGAGCTTTCTTCATAATGAAATAAAAATGATAAAAGAAAATAAACTCCTCGGGGGAAACACTTAACCAGGCTTTAGGCTTGTCCTAGAGCCATGGGGGAAAAGTACTCCTCTCACTCTAGCCATTTCTCCTCTTCCTGTCTCACCTGAGAGGGACAGGAAAGCTTTCCAAAAAGAAGCATAAGTGAAGGTCCCAGGCCAGAGACTCAGGCCCACTAAGAGACTTAAGATTTAATCGCTAAGATTGAGAACACTTCTCTCCCTCGTGCCTTACCACCACACCAACAGAGCTAAACAAAGCCCAACTCCTAGCCAAATGAACACGAATCCTCATACTAGATGCCTATTTATCTCAGTGCCTATTACCCAATACATGTCCAACTTTCAACAAAAATTACAAGGCATGCTAAAAAGCAAATAAGAACATAGATCAAGGGCTGGGCACGGTGGATCATGCCTGTAATCCCAGCACTTTGGGAGGCCAAGGTGGGAGGATCACGAGGTCAGGAGTTTGAGACCAGTCTGGCCAACACGGTGAAACCCCGTCTCTACTAAAAATACAAAAATTAGCCAGGCGTGGTGGCGGGCACCTGTAATCCCAGCTGCTCGGGAGGCTGACGCAGGAGAAACTCTTGAACCCGGGAGGCAGAGGTTACAGTGAGCTGAGATCCGGCCACTGCACTCCAGCCTGGGCAACAGGGCGAGACTCCGTCTCAAAAAAAAAAAAAAGAAAAAAGAAAAAAGAACACAGATCAAGCAAGCAACAGGGAATTCAAAAATCATTGTTAAGGGCTCAAATAGGAAAAGTAGGCAACATGCAAGAAACAGATGGGTAATGTAAGCAGAGAGATGGAAATTCTGGTAAAGAATCTAATGCTAGAAACCAAAAAACAGTGTAATAAGAAACAAAATAAAACAAACAAACAAACAAACTACACCTAGGCATATCAGATTTATACTGTAGAACTGCAGTCCCCAACGTTTTTGGCACGAGGGACCAGTTTCGTGGAAGACAGTACTTCCATGGTGGCGGGGAGATGGTTTTGGGATGAAACTGTTCCACCTCAGATAATCGGTTAGATTCTCATAAGGAGCATACAGCCTAGATCCCTCACATGCACACTTCACAATAGGGTTCAAGCTCCTGTGAAAATCAAACGCTGCTGCTGATCTGACAGGAGGCGGAACTCAGGCAGTAATGATCGCTGTTTACCTCCTGCTATGTGGCCTGGTTCCTAATGGGCCACTGACTGGTACAGGTCTGCAGCCTGGGGGTTGGGGGACCCCTGCTGTAGGAAACCAAAAATTAAGAGAGATAAAGAAGGCAGAGGCAGATTTTTAATCTTTTTTTTTTTAGCCTATAGAAGAACATGGATAAGAATTATGGTGGACGTCTCATCAGAAACCATGCAAGCAAGAAATGTGTGAAGTGAAATAAAGGTCCGAAAGAAGAAAAATCTGGAATCTTATATCTACTAAAAGTACCCTTCAAAAGTTAAGGAAAAGGACTTTCTCAGACAAAGACAGGGAATTCATTGCCATCAGACCTGCCATGCAAAAAATATTAGAAGGAAAATGATATAGGTCAGACTTGGATCTCTATAAAGGATGACTGTCAGAGAAGAAATAAAGGCAAAACCAAATCTTTCATTTTGAAAATTCTTACTTGAACTGAAGGATAACTGCTTAACAACAGGAATAATGTACTGGATGATTATAACCCGTGAATAAGTGAAATGAGAGACAGCAGCTTCATAGGGGTTGGGAGAGATGAATTGGGACTACCCTGTTATAAGGTATCTGCACTACACATGAAGTGTTATTTGAAGACAGATGTAGATTAAAATGTGTATTGTAAATTTAGGGAACCATTAATATTTATTAAAAGGAAGTATAATTTAAAGTATCTTGAAGTAGGCTGGGTGCAGTGGCCTGTAATCCCAGCACTTTGAGAGGCTGAGGCAGGCGGAACTCCCAAACTAGCCAAATGAACTAGCCAGCATGGTCAACATGGTGAAACCCCATCTCTACTAAAAATACAAAAAATTAGCCAGACCTGTTGGTGCACACCTGTAGTCCCATCTACTCAGGAAGCTGAGGCAGGAGAATCCCTTGAATCTGGGTGGCGGAGGTTGCAGTGAGCTGAGATCGCACCACTGACCTCCAGCCTGGGAGACAGAGTAAGACTCTGTCTCAGTAATAATAATAATAATATTAATAATAAATAAAGCGGCCGGCCACAGTGGCTCACGCCTGTAATCCCAGCACTTTGGGAGGCCAAGGCTGGCAGATCACCCGAGGTCAGGAGTTCGAGACCAGCCTGGCCAACACTGCAAAACCCTGTCTCTATTAAAAATACAAAATTAGCCAGGCTTGATGGTGCATGCCTGTAATCCCAGCTACTTCCGGGGCTGAGGCAGGAGAATCGCTTGAACCCAGGAGGTGGAGGCTGCAGTGAGCTGAGATTGTGGCATTGCACTCCAGCCTAGGTGACAGAGCAAAAACTCCATCTTGGAAAATAAAATAATAAAATAAATAAAGTATATTGAAGGAGACACCAAGGACCCAGGGCTGTTGGCCTTATCTTTCTGGTCCATTTCCTCATCTATGAAATGACTAGTTAAGAATAGATCATCTCCCTGATTCCATTCCTGCTCTGCAATATTATTATTAGAGAAAAAAAAAAGGTTAACTAAAAGTCTACTTTGTTCCTTTAGTCCAAATGGTAACTGTAACAAAGAACCTTTTGAAAGAAGAGCTTTCTAAAATAGCCAAGTCCCTAATTTATTATTTCAGTAAATTTGGGTTTCCATACTTCCAAATTGTGAGTGGCCGTTAGTTGGTTAAAACGATGAACTTCCTCACCTGGCTCAGCATTCCTCCATGCATTGTGCTTTAAGTAAAGAACAGACAAGGCTGAAAGGAAAAGGCCATTTCATGGTATTGATTTCACTGCCAGAGATAGTCCAGGCCATGTGCCTTTCAATTCAAAAAAGAAATAATCAAACTGCCTCCCTTACCTAAATAGAGCACTTCTTTAATTTGTGATTACCTCCAGATCTGTCAGTAGACTTTCCTCCCCTGGCTGTCAATACATTTCTGAGCTCAGTGAGCACTTTTATGAGCTACAACTTTCCGTCAATCAAAAAGTTTTGTTCTTCTAGACTCCTGCTCAAATTGCAGTGTTCATTGCAAAAAGGAGAAAAAGTCACTTTGGGGCTGCCCTAGAAAGCACTGTGGAAATGACCTGCCCCTTTTGAAATGAGATGCTGATCTCACTTCAGGTTAAAGCAATTGAGAGAAACTGAAAGCTCACTTGCAGGTCTGCTCAGTCTCATATCCAGATTTTCTGCTGTAACCCTTACAATAAAAATCCCCAGGCTGGGAGTGGTGGCTCACGCCTGTAATCCCAGCACTTTGGGAGGCCGAGGCAGGCGGATCATGAGGTCAGGAGATCAAGATCATCCTGGCTAACACAGTGAAACCCCGTCTCTACTAAAAAAAAAACAAAAAAAATTAGCTGGGCATGGTGGTGGGCGCCTGTAGTCCCAGCTACCTGGAAGGCTGAGGCAGGAGAATGGTGTGAACCCGGGAGGTGGAGCTTGCAGTGAGCCGAGATCGCACCACTTCACTCTAGCCTGGGCGACAAAGCAAGGCTCCATCTGAAAAAAAAAAAAAAAAAAAAATCCCCAACAAGCAGAATTCTAGCCAAAAGACCTACTTCCCACTTTTAAGCCACCTGCCTAGTTGCAGACAGATAGAAATGCTTTAAGCCTCCCTAGACTCTTCCCTGTTCTAGCAGTTGCTTGCATACTATTTTTGAACTACTGGCAAATTAAAGTGGCATGAAAATCAATGTTTTACATTGAAGGGAAAAGGGCAGGATCACCAGATACCAATATATTCCTTCCTGGATTAGACAGTTCTTCAAAGTACACTTAATAAATTCCAACAGGCCCAGATGAGTTGGATACAGGCATTTGCTGGAACAAAGAGCAAAACCTTCTTGCTTGTTAAACATCGTTGGCCAATCAGGGACTTTCCACTTGTTATGGCAAGAAAGAATTCAAGAGAAAATGTAGTCAACAACTCTCAGTTTTGAATTTTATCCCAGAGCTTCAGACCATAAGGAGTCCCTCAGGCCAGGAGTCCAATTGCCCAGAAGTAAAAACAGACTCTCAGATCAATAGCTGGAACCCTTTCCAGGACATTGAGGTATTCACCCCCAAGAGCTCTAAAGCTCCACTTCAACAAACAGCATGAAGCTGTGTAAAAAGTTTCAGCTCTACAATCAGATGAATTGGTTTTTACCACTTCACGGGACACCAAGTTCTGTACAGTTAAGGTATGTTTGGGACAGAATGTAGTTTATTAAGTGGTAAAAAGGTGACTTTAAACTGCTTTTCCAGCAGATGTCACAGTCCTACCAAGATACCAAGACCAAAGCTTCTTCACATTTAAGGAAATTATTTTTTTCTCCTCATTTTGCCAGCTGATATGTACTGCTTCTTATCCTTAACCACACTCAAAGGCAATGCTCTCAAGTCTAGCATGTTTCTAAGCTCAGCCCAAATTCGAGTCTCACTAAAAAGATAAAGTATTGCTGCATATCTGCCTCTTTGCCAAGTTTCCAAATCCAAAAAGGATATTTTGGTAATGGAAAAGGCAGTGTTTACCTTCCATTTTAGTGGTGTGTGAGTTAAAATAATATTGGAAGTCACAAAGAACTACATAACCTAAAAACGAGAGAAATAGAACTCTTAAGAGAGATGACTTTTTTTTTTCTTTTTTGACATGGCATTTCGCTCTCTTCGCCCAGGCTGGAGTGCAATGGCGCGATCTTCGCTCACTGCTACCTCTGCCTCCAGGGTTCAAGCGATTCTCCTGCCTCAGCCTCCCGAGGAGCTGGGATTACAGGTGCAAGCCACCGCATCCGGCCGAGAGATGACTCTTGACTAAACGGTTTGCAGTAACATAAAGGAGTTTCAGAGACTTAAGGCTGATGAAACTTGAACCAAGTTTAATATACTTCTTCTCCAGTTCAGCCATGCTACTTTTCTAGGTTAAAAGAAAGTTGCAGAACTTTTGTAAATGAACAGGCAAGCTGGTGGTGATAAGAGCTCTGATTCAGGTTAAAACAAACAATCAACCAACAAAATAACCACTGGACATTTCTAGAGCTGTTAAGAACTCTTTAAAAATTTATCTGGCCAGGCGCAGTGGCTCACGCCTGTTTTAATCCCAGCACTCTGGGAGGCTGAGGAAGGTGGATCACGAGATCAGGAGTTCAAGATCAGCCTGGCCAATATGGTGAAACCTTGTCTCCACTAAAAATACAAAAAATAAGCAGGGCATGGTGGTGGGTGCCTGTAGTCCCAGCTAATCGGGAGGCTGAGGCAGGAGAATCACTTGAACCCCAGGAGGCGGAGGTTGCAGTGAGCGATCACACCACTGCACTGCAGCCTGGGCAACAGTGCGAGATTCCGTCTCAAAAAAAAATTATCCGTATAATAGAGAGGCCTGGTGCTTAGTATCATCAGTAGAACCACCGAACTTTATGTGCCTCCTGATGTGATGTCACAGAAACTGTACATTACCAGATTAGTGTTGTTGCCAAAAATGCTTACCTGAATAAAATTGTGAGGAAACAATTAGAAAATTCCACAATAAGGAACATTCTACAGGGCAATTACCTTGGATTCTTCTAAAAAGCCAAAGACATGAAAAGACAATTCTAGATTGAAAAATTAAGCAGCCAAATGCAATGTATAAATATTAAATGGAGCTGGGTCTGGTGGCTGAGGCCTGTAATCCCAGCACTTTGGGAGGCCAAGGCGGGCCACTTGAGCCCAGGAGTTCGAGACCAGTCTGGGCAATATGGTGAAACTCCGTCTCTACAAAAAAATACAAAAATTAGCCCCACGTGGTGGCAAGTGCCTGTAGTCCCAGCTGCCTGGGAGACTGAGGTGGGAGGATCACCTGAGCCAGGGAGGTGGAGGCTGCAGCAAGCCGAGATCAAGTCACTGCATTCCAGCCTGGGTGACAGGGTGATACCCTGTCTAAAATAAGTGAGAGGATTCTGGATGAAAAAACACATGGTTTTTGTATGTCTTTTATTACATGCCACATAAAGGACATCTGTGTGGCAGTAGGGAAAATTGGAATATGAACTATTTATTAGATGTTATTGCATTACTGAGAATTTTCTTAGGTGTATAATGGCATTAGTGGATATGTAGAGGAATGGCATCCTCAGATGTCTGCTAAAGTATTTAGAGATAAAGGTTGATAATAATAAACTTCTGTAGTGTTTACTTTCAAATGGTTAGTGAAAGTACATGTGTGTATATGTAAGTATATTTATATACAGACACACATATATAAAGAGAGTAAATATGGCAAAATGTCAAGTTTGGTAAATCTAGATGATGGGTATACTGGGGTTCATTACACTATTTTCTTCATGCTTCTGCAGATTTTTTTCTTTTCTAAAGTTAGGAGAAGAAAGTATTTTGGTTTTCATGACATGCATGTTATCTTCATTAGCTCTTCAACTTTTAAATTTCTATGCACTTCAGGTTTATGACTTGGAGAAGTAGAAAAGACAACAACCCTTAGTAGGTGAGCCTTGTATTTTAATTCATGGAATTATAAATTAGTCGTGAGGCTACAAAGATCCAACATTTTCAAAACCTGATGATTTTGTATGTTAGAGTGACTCCAAATTGATGCGAGTCTGGAGTCAGGGAGTTGCCCAGTTCCAGTATAGAGCCATTGACGCTTAAGTAGCCTCACCAAACCATGCCATTATAGAGCAGTTTTTAAATAACTATCAAATTATACAGTGACAGCATCATTTTATTTCATACACAATCTCCTTCACCTGCAGGCCAACTGCTTTAGAATGTGCCCTTCCATCAGAACCCCTATTTTCTTATAGCATGTCGGCAAGTCTGTGTTCCTAATCAACTGTGAAATTTCACAAAGGTGGATACTCTGTTCTCATCTCAGAATGCAGCATAGCATTATGGCATGAAACAGTAACTCAATAAATACTAACTGAATAAAGAAATGGGTAAAATAAAGATTAAAGTGAGGATTTTTCAAGAAAAACTGTATCTTTTTAAAAATTGTATGCAATAATGTGGATTCTCTAAAATGACTAGTAGGAGAGAGAGGAGGGACCAACTCATAAGGAAGTTTTAAAATGTCATTGTTAGTCACATGGGCCTTTGTGAGAGGGTTGGGAGAAGTCTTTGGAATAGAAAATAAATAGAAAAGGAATGTTTTTGGAGTATAAATGATCATTACCTTGTTTCAGGAGCCACAGTTCAACCAGAGGCCAGAGGCCTGGTTGAGTTGTTTGTCTTAAACTTAATATATTTGTTATATAGTTCTGTTAATGAATAGAATTCTGTAAACCAATAATTACATTTTATGTCTTAATTGAGCACTTAAAAATTCAAGATACATGAATTATTTTTCTGAGCTATTTATCAAGCCTATTTAAACTTACGAGTTTAAAAAATGAAGCAAACTCTTTCCCTGAGATAAGCTTTTTACTTCTTTTGCAAGGTAGCTATTTCAGTAATATTTGCGATGGCACTATAATGAAATCTATCAGGAATTAGAAGGATGAGTACTTTAACTAAAAAATAAGCATGTTTGAGAATTTCTGATAACACTAATGGGTTAGTGTTTCAAATGAAAATAATTAAGTCAACAAAAAGAAATTCTTGGATCAGTCTTGAGGACTCAGTAATACTGATAAAGAAATATCACTTGAAAGGAGCTTTTTGTCTTTAAATGAAGATAAATTAAAAGGGTAACTAGGATTTGCTACCTGCAGTACTGATACCTACTAGCACAGAATCCAAGCTAGAGTATAAAAGAAAACTCCCTTTCTAAGTCATTGGGCAATTTTTAAGAACTCATTTTTTGGGGGGAGCAAGAAAAGTAGTCAGACAAATCAGTCCAAGGTGAGGTATCTTTGGAAAATTTAATTTGGACCATATTTTCCTCCTCTTTCTGAAAACATCAAATATCCCCATACATTTTGGGTTCCACAGCTTACAAAGGGGCAGTGGGTTTCCCGCAGTTACATACTGTACCCAACTTTCTATAGAAAGATAAAACATTTTCCAACCTTGCTTTTGAGTATTTCCTAAAAAATGCTTTAAAGTTTCCTTACAATCAATGGCAAGTAAAACAGAGTAAGGCTTTTTTTTTTTCTCCTTTTCCCCTTTTTATGTACTGCATGTTGGAGGAATAAGGAAGGAAGACTAGTTCCATCAGAATACTAGTAATCCTAGTACCCTGGGGATTACTGCTGGATCCTCCCAGGTATACCCCTATTATTGAGGCCCTGATGCACCCCTGCACTGAGGAACCTGAGAAGGGTAAGTACCGAACAGTCTGTCATAGCCACGTGGGACTGTCACAGCACAGGTGGGACTGGGAGTCACCCAGTTCTTCTTGGTGCTCACAGAAGTAACAAAGGAACTAGGACCAAACCATAACTAGAGGTCTCCCAGTCTCACACGTTCACTTTTACAGGCCTTACAAATGTACATTTGTAGACTCAACGTATTTACTGGGGAAAAAAAAAAAAAGAAAAAAATGCCTTTACTAATTTCTGTATCAAATTATTAGAATGAAAATAAAAGCATTTGTCTGATGAAACACACTTTCTATGTTAGATGAAAATAACTCCCTTGCAAGATAAGCTTGGTAATGTGTATTTGTCACTATTATACATTTTTGCTTAGTACACACATTTCTTTAATAGCATCATCTGAATAGCTTTGTCAGTTTTCAAACCTGTAGTTTCATTAGCTTAAAAAAAGGATAAGGCAGCCAAATTTAATGAATTTTGGTTGCAGAAAAACATCTCGGGCATTAACTCTTATCTTCAAATGTTAAGAGCACATAATTAAAAGATAAAGTTTCTTCTCTTAACAGGAAACTAAGCAGCTATTGTCATCAAACGTACTTTTACATGTACTTTTTAGTAAAGGGCCCCCTCATAAATATAAAATTAAATTCTTTTGAGGAATAGGTTTGTGATTTTAGTTATGCAGGATTTACATTTATCCTTTACATTTTGTAGTAAAAAAAATGTGTGGTCTTTGCTTATTTTCATGAAGTGATTTCTTCATCTCAGCAGGCTCTCACATACAAACGGCAGGCTAGGTTACTCAGCTTGTTTCTGAAAGGCGAGGCAGCCACATGTCATGTGCTCTTAGAATCCTTGCAAAAATTCCTGTAGCTGGGTGACGATCTCCGTGTCCACTGTTTCCATGAGGGACTGGAAACCTTGTTCTCCTAGCATCTCCTGCTGTGCCTTGAGCTTCTCGTAGATGAACTGCTGCAGTGACACCATATGAACAGGGTCCTTCAGGGCCAGCTGTGGGATACAGAGAGGAGCAAGACTGTGTCAAAAAAGCAAAACAAGTCTCTCCTACCTGCACTTTACAAGTTCTTTGTAATCTCATCCACAGTAACAAAATTGCTTCTGCCTCTCTTCTTACACAGATTCTGTAATAGTCTCACAGTGGAAAAATCTGTCAAAGAAAATTTCATTCAATTAGTCTAACTTCAGTTCCCTAGGGCCCCCTGAACATGTTTTCTGATTAGCCATTTCTGAAGAGCTGAGGGACTCACTCATTTAAAGCATCAAAGCCTAGTAGAAAGCATTCTAAAAGAAACAGAACATGCTGAAGAACATTAAATACAATTGTCCAGCATTCTCCTTAGGAAGACAGGGTAGGCCACTGTGGCAACCCAGTGATGCCCTCAGGATCCAGAGAGGAGATAGGGTTTGCCCTACCCTGGATTGCAATACTATTTAAATTCCTGTATATGCTTCTGGCTGAAAAAAAAAAGGGACTCCTCGTCTCCCACTGGGATATTTGGAAAACAAAAGAAGTATAATTTCATGAAAAATAACCCATAAGTCTACTCCCTAAAGATAACAATGACAAAGGAAAATATTTCGGCTTCTTCTATCCCTGTGGCATGAACATACATACATATACATAAAACACACCTGGACCCAGGCTAAGTGCAATGTGTGATATACCGGATTGAATCCTGGAACTAAGAGTGTTACCAGAAAAACTGGTAAAATCTAAATAAAAGTCTGGAGTTTAGTTAATAATAATGCACCGATGTTGGTTTCTTAGTTTCGATAAATGTACCATGTATATTTGAAAAATGCAGGGCTGGGCCCGGTGGCTCATGCCTGTAATCCCAGCACTTTAGGAGGCAGATCATAAGGTCAGGAGTTTGAGAACAGCCTGCCAATATGGTGAAACCCCGTCTCTACCAAAAATACAAAAATTAGCCTGGCGTGGTGGTGCATGCCTGTAGTCCCAGCTACCTGGGAGGCTGAAGCAGAAGAATCGCCTAAATCCGGGATGTGGAGGTTGCAGTGAGCTGAGATCGCGCCATTGCACTCCAGCCTGGGCGACAGAGTGACAGAGCAAGATTCCGTCTCAAAAAAAAAAAAAAAAAAAAAAAAAAAGAAGAAGAAAAATATAACATACAATGTTAACATTAGGAGACACTGGGTGAGAGGCACATGAGAACCCTTTGTACTATTTTTGTTACTTTTCTGTAAACCTAAAATTATTCCAAATTAAGAAGATTATTCTAAAAAATGGACTCAGCAGTTAGAAAAGCATACACCTCTGTGGCCATTTGGTATAAGGACAAACCGCTCTACAACTGACATCTCATCTTATGTCTTAGCTTATACAAGTGTCTAATCATACAATTTCTAAACAGCTAGGCCTGTGTTCAATTTTGAGATAAAAGCTGACGTCTCCAAGCTCTGAATGACATTCAAGGTTAGTTATTCTCAAGTTAATGACTTCATCAGAACTAGAATACAGATTGGAAAATTCCTGGTTTTGTTCTCTTTCCATTACTTCCACATGCTCTTGCCTTCTAAGAAAGTATGTGATCATTCAAGAAATATTTCCATTGAAATGGGTAAGATAAAATTAGGAATCTTCAGAGGCTTCAGTTATTAGCAAGAGATAATTACCCAGAATTCCTGACTCTGGGGTAACACCAGATAAATGAAGTGTTAATAGCCAGATTCACTTCAAAAGTCCACACATCGGATTTTAATGAGCAAGTGGCTCAGTATTGCTTAATTTTAAAATTATTACTCTAAGACAGAATGGTTCCAGTTGAAGTGCGTATCAGTTCCCTCTGTTGGTAATGATAGCCTTTTGACATATGCTTCAACCCATGAAGTAGTATTCTAAAGTGGTTCAAGATTTTAGTTTCTGTGGGGCTACTTACAAATTTCTTGTTCTTTGAGATTTCTATCTCTTGAAACAAAGTTTTCCATTATATTTCACTACATTAATAAGATATTTCACCCAGCAAGAATTTAGTGAAGCAAAATCTTTCATTTTCCTTAAGTTATGTGGCATGTCATTATTCACTTTTTAAGCCTATATGTCCAATTATAATTTTTCAAAAACTACTTACCATAAAGTTATTTTGTCAGAGGCCTTTGAACCAGTGCAACTCCATCTTTTTTTTTTTTTTTTTTTTCTTTGAGATGGAGTCTCTCTCTCTCTCTGTTGCCCAGGCTGGAGTGCAGTGGCACAATCTCGGCTCACCTCAAGCTCTGCCTCCCAGGTTCACGCCATTCTCCTGCCTCAGGAGTAGCTGGGACTACAGGTGCCCACCACCATAGATGACTAATTTGTTTTTATTTTTATTAGAGATGGGGTTTCACCGTGTTAGCCACGATGGTCTCGATCTCCTGACCTCATGATCCGCCCGCCTTGGCCTCCCAAAGTGCTGGGATTACAGGCGTGAGCCACAGCGCCTGGCCTGCAACTCCATCTTGAATAGGGGCTGGAGAAAATAAGGCGGAGACCTACTGGGCTGCATTCCCAGGATGTTAGACATTCTAAGCCACAGGATGAGATAGGAGTTCAGCACAAGATATGAGACATAAAGACCTAGCTGATAAGACAGGTTGTGGTAAAGAAGCTGACTAAAACTTCCCAAAACCAAGATGGCCACAAAAGTGACCTGTGGTCATCTTCACTCCTCATTACATGCTAATTATAATGCATTAGCATGCTAAAAGACAATCCCACCAGCACCATGACGATTTACAAATGCCATGGCAATGTCCAGAAGTTACCCTATATAGTCTAAAAAGGGGAGGTACTGGCTGGGTGCCATGGCTCACGCCTGTAATCCCAGCACTTTGGGAGGCTGAAGAGGGCAGATCAACTGAGGTCAGGAGTTCAAGACCAGCCTGACCAACACGGAGAAACCCCATCTCTACTAAAAATACAAAATTAGCTGGGTGTGGTGGAGCATGCCTGTAATCCCAGCTACTTGGGAGACTGAAGCAGGAGAATCGCTTGAACCCAGGAGGCGGAGGTTGCGGTGAGCCTAGATCATGTCATTGCACTCCAGCCTGGGTAACATGAGCAAAACTCCGTTTTTTCAAAACAAAAAAAAAAAGGGGGGGGAGAGGGGGAGGAACCCACAGTTCCAAGAATTGACTACCCCTTCCCCAAAAATCTCATGAACAATCCATCCTTTGTTTAGCATATAATCAAGAAATACCCATAAAAGGCCAGGCATGGTGGCTCACGCCTATAATCCCTGCACTTTGGGAAGCCAAGGCAGGTGGATCACCTGAGGTTAGGAGTTTGAGACCGGCCTGGCCCACATGATACAATGAAACCCTGTCTCTACCAAAAAAATACAAAAAATTAGGGGGCCATAGGTGGCGCATGCCTGTAATCCCAGCTACTCGGGAGGTGGAGGCTGCAGTGAGCCGAGATTGTGCCACTGCACTCTAGCCTGGGCAACAACAGCAAAACTCCGTCTAAAAAAAAGAAAAAAGAAAGAGAGAGAGAAAGAAAGAGAGAAAGAGAGAAAGAGAGAAAAGAGAGAAAGAGAGGAAGGAAGGAAGGAAGGGAGGGAGGGAGGGAGGGAGGGAGGGAGGGAGGGAGGAAGGAAGGAAGGAAGGGAAAGCAAGCAAGCAAGCAGCCTTTGGGGCTGCTCTGCCTACGGAGTAGCCATTCTTTATTCCTTTACTTTCTTAATAAGCTTGCTTTCATTTCACTTCACTCTGTGGACTCAACCCGAATTCTTTCTTGCGTGAGATCCAAGAGCCCTCTCATGGGATCTGGATCAGGACCCCTTTCTGGTAACAATTTCCTACTGAATTTTGCTAAAGTGTTTTCCATCCTAGGAAAATACTAAATAATTGCTAACTTGAATTTAATTTTTCTCACTTAGAAACAGAACACTTTTTAATAATAATAATATATTCAGGCTTCCTTTCCATGAAACTTGGTAGATGACACACAAATACACTAGGTATATAACAGAACAAAAAAATCTTAAAGGAAAATTTATCTACAACAATGTATTTAACCATGTGGTCTTCAAAAATTCCTTAGTTTAATTAAAATATCTTTGGTTTCAAAATTCCCTTCTTTTCTGACTTCTAATTGTTTTGCTGCAGGTAACTGTCAATTTCTGAAATATATCTAAAATAACTAAGTTTCTAAGATCTGTTGCATGTAAACTCTCCTAACTTTGTGGCTTAATGAAGAGTATGAGTCCGGCAGATGCCAACCAGAACAAACTTAATCAATAGGGCGCAGCAATACAAACTCAATCATCAAATTATACCCACTGTGAAATCCAATCTGTCCTTTGAGAAGCTTGGAATACAATTTCTAAATGATCAGCTTATAAGTAAAGGAACATTTTACATTGCTATGTCTAGAAACACTGGGACCTAGACTTCATGAGATAAAAATGGCAGTACATACATACATATATATATACATGTCTCAGTAAACAAATTAAAATTCTAATTTAGCAATTACCTTATAATCTAGGTTTCCTGACATAATTATTTTTCTTTCTATTAGTCCTTGACCACTATTACTTGGGCATTCTTACTCTAGTATGCCTTTATTGCAATGTGCTTTAAATCTCTGAGAGTAAACTTGAGAGCAATGCACAACTTAAGGAATCAGACAAAGTAATTATTTCAAGCCTAGATCTGAGCAACAGAACATCTGCTTATTTCTTCACGTTTCGGAATGCAATGATCTTCAGAGCAATTAAATGGAAATCAAAATACAACATCCACATTTACTAAACTCCAATCACAAGCAAGGCTTCTGCTAGGTACAGGGTAGGCCGTTCACATATATAATTTCATTTAAAATTAATAATAAGAATAAAGGAGGAAAGGGAAGCCTCAGCAATGTCACAACAAATCTTTATACAATAGTTCTTCACTTGGCAGCATAAGGGAATCATTTGGGGAACTTTAAAAAATGCTGATGTCTAAGTCCTACCCCTAGTGATTCTGATTTTAAGTAGTTTCAGGTTCTAGAATATTTAAAAGCTCCACAAGTGATTGTGATATACATCCAAAAATAAGAAACATTGCTACAGAAAATTGTGGGCCAAGAGTTTTGAGGCCTAACCTCTGAAGTAAACACAATAAAACATCTACAGGTATTTCTATATGCATTAACATAAAAGAATACAGACAACACGCTAAATAAAACACCTAACACTTTAAAAAAAACAAAACAAAAACCCTTCAGCTAGTAATTATAAGCTCTTTAAACTCAAACCCATTTACCATTACTTACTTGCCAGAAACCTTTCAGGTTTCCTTTCTCTTTTAGTCTCACTGAGGCAATTTTGAGGGAGTTTTACTTTACTGTGTGCGTACTAGGAAATGCTGATGATTTTTTTTTTTTTTTTTTTTTGAGACGGAGTCTTGCTCTGTTGCCCAGGCTGGAGTGCAGTGGCCGGATCTCAGCTCACTGCAAGCTCCGCCTCCCGGGTTCACGCCATTCTCCTGCCTCAGCCTCCCGAGTAGCTGGGACTACAGGCGTCCGCCACATCGCCCGGCTAGTTTTTTGTTATTTTTTAGTAGAGACGGGGTTTCACCATGTTAGCCAGGATGGTCTCGATCTCCTGACCTCGTGATCCACCCGTCTCGGCCTCCCAAAGTGCTGGGATTACAGGCTTGAGCCACCGCGCCCGGCCGATTTTTTTTTTTTTTTAATCATTGTTTGACTCCTCCACTGTCCAAAAGTTTAGTGTGCTTCTGAGTTTCGTTTTTATTTCCTGAATTCCAAAGGATTCCTCAAATCACAGGGTAAATAAGATTCAAATTTGTAAAGGACGTTCATTTAGCCTACTTTTCCTAACTAGTTATTGCTAGCATATAACAGCAACATACATTTACATATAATTATCACTTATTAAATTCTCTTCATAGTTGATCTGTTGATATTCTTGGACTTTTCTGGCTTAAATTACTGACAGAGACAGGGGGCAGCCAAGGCCCCACTCTCCTTCCTGCTGAAACCTCGCCTTCAAGCCTAAAACAGCCTGAAGGCTGAAAAACAGGACTGCAGGCCTGGGAGAATCTCTAACCGGCCTGCCCCCTGGGAGGACTGGGTGGAGTCTTGGGAAATTCATGCCCCGTTTGCAGGGGGAGGAGCCTGGCCTGTCCTGTTCCTGTGTGGTAGGTATCCTGGGATTCAATCTGTGAGATGGGGGCCTGTTAACAGGTACCCCGTCACTTTGCTGAGTTTTTTTCCATTTTGCCCAATAAATTCTGTTCCCCCTCGCCCTTCAAAGTGTCTGCGAGCCTAATCCTTCCTGGTCATGTGACAAGAACTTGGTTTTTACTACAATATTATCATACAATGACTTCTGAATTTCGTCTCTTCTTTGCCAAAACTTAAAACTTACATCCACTCTCTTCTCATTACATCGGATAGAAACTCTGTATAACAGACTATTGTATCATCATCATCAAACTCTTTATTCTTCTTCCTAGGCCACACAGACCACATTTCCCAGCCAATGGAATGTGAGCAGAAATGATAAGTGCCATTATTCAACCTAACTCTTAAACCACTCCTACTCATTCTTTTTCACAGTTTTCCAGCTAGACAGAGCCATGTGTTAAAGCCACGCATTTCAATAAGTCTGGATTGCAAACCAAAAATAAAATTATAAGCCCCCACCCCCCCGCCACCCACCATCCATTTGAAGGGACTTCCTCTTTGGCCAGGACACTCTTAAAATTTAACCTGAAAGACTACTTCAGGCCATGATGGTAAGCAGATGTGCCTCATTACACCTCTCCAGTATTAGAATCAACACAGACATTAAGTCTGACAATAGACATTTATAATTTACTCTCTTTGAAGCCTACTACCTGGAGGCTTCACCTGCATGAGAAAACTTTGGTATCCACAACCCAGACATTTCCTTTCTATTGACCCCAGGTCTTCAGAAAAACTCAACCAGAAAAAAATCTACCAATAATCTGGAAGCCTCCTGCCTCCACATTTTGTCTCACCTTTCTGGACCAAACCAATCTATTTCTTTTTTTTTTTTTTTTTGACAGAGTCTTGCTCTGTCATCCAGGCTGAAGTGCAGTGGCGCAATCTCGGCTCACTGCAAGCTCCGCCTCCCAGGTTCACACCATTCTCCTGCCTCAACCTCCCAAGTAGCTGGGACTACAGGCGCCCACCACCTCACCCAGCTAATTTTTTATATTTTTAAGAGAGACAGGGTTTCACCGTGTTAGCCAGGATGGTCTTGATCTCCTGACCTCATGACCCGCCCTCCTCTGCCTCCCAAAGTGCTGAGATTACAGGCGTGAGCCACCTTGCCCAGCCCTGTATTTCTTAAATGTATTTGATTGAAGTCTCATGTCTGCCTAAAATGTATAAAACCAAGATGTACCCCAACCACCTTGGGCACATGTTCTCAGATCTCCTGAGGGCTGTGTCACAGGCCATGGTAACTCATATTTGGCTCAGAATAAATCTCTTTAAATATTTTACAGAGTATGACTCTTTGTTGACAGGATCATCCCTCAAAGACTTCCGATTTCAAGACCCACTCCTGCTCCTCCCTCTCTTATGTTTTTCCTGGGCAATAAACTATTACTTTGAGATTCCAGAGGTCTGTTATAGAAGACAGCATTTCCTGGCATTTAGAATATTCACTATCCAGTGGTATGTTTGTGCACAGTTTCAAATAGATATTTTAGCATGGTAAAGACATAATATTCTATTCCTATTTCAATAAGAAATTTTACCAGGAATAAATGCTAAATTTAATGTTAGATTAAATTTGCTGATAGTAATTTACATTTCTGTATCTATTTTTATTTTAAAAAGCCACCTACACTTTTGTTTTATTCTTTTTTCTAGGTTCTAGAATAGCTGAACTAGCATAGAATGATGTATTCCTTAAAACTGGATACAAAGAAAGGAAGGGAGGGAGGGAGGGAAGAACAAAAGAAGAAAAAGGGTGGAAAGACAAGCTGTTGCTAAAAGAATGTCATTAGTACTTTTTCATTTTACAAACAGGGTCTCATTCTGTCCCCCAGGCTGGAGTGCAGTGGTGCGATCTCGGCTCACTACAGCCTCTGCCTCCTGGGTTCAAGCAATTCTTCTGCCTCAGCCATTCAAGAGGCTGGGATTACAGGCATGCAATACCATGCCTGGCTAATTTTTGCATTTTCTGTAGAACCAGGGTTTTACCATGTTGGCCAGGCTGGTCTGAACTCCTGACCTCAAGTGATCCACCTGTCTGTCTTGGCCTCCCAAAATGCTGCCATTACAGGCATGAGCCACCCAGCCTGGCCTGTCATTAGTAATATTAAATGAATTAAACTACATTAAAAAAAAGACTGATAGTACATTCTGTTAAAACCACTTGCAACGAGCAAGCAAGAAACATTTGAGAGGAGGGACTTTTGCGGGCAAGAAGGCAATTAAAAACACTTCTTCCATGGTTATAAATCTATTTCTATCTGGTCCTAAGTGATTTTTCTTTTTGCAAAATTAATATGGGGGAAAACTCTTCTGAAAAGATTTTTCCATTGATTAGCCTAGACTCGCATGTATAAAACCTGAAGCCATACTATATGCCTTCTTATCCCTAATATTTTATGTTTATTCTTCTACCCCTTGATTAAATTGGCCAGGTTTATCTACTTTGTGGGCATTTTAAAAAGAAAAACAGGCAAACAATACTTTTTCATCATTTTTAGTACTTCTCTGCTTTCTAATTTTTAAAATTATTGTCTTCTATTTTTCAAAGGCTGATTTTTTATAATGTCTTCTATTTTTCCTTTTTTTCACATCTTGACATCAGTAGAGTTCATTTATTTTCATTTTTTCTTGTATAATAATAAAATTACTTAAGGCTAGGAATAATCGTGTTCACACGTTTTTATGTGTAACAATCTCAAAGCTGTATATCATCTACTTCAAAATTTCAAGCTTCCCCTTTAAAATACTGTTTAAAAAACTTTATGAAACCAATATTTCTCTCAACCTTTGTGTAATATCTGGTTTTACTTTAATGTGGTCAGATAATTTAACCTGTACTATTTCTACTCTGAGAAATTAGGGATTTTCTTTGTTAGCCTAGAATATGCTCAGTTTTTGTAAATGTTTCACGAATATTTATATATACAGATATTAAGTTTCCTGATATTATTCAGATCTGTCACTATACACATACTAGATCATCTTAAGTTCAACTAAACATAGGCTCACAAGACTACCATACGCTATGCTTAGCATCAGTTTATACAGAAGGCTGTGGGGAAGACTTGCTATCACAAAAAAAGAAAATGTGTAGGAAAATAAGATAAATTTTGTACCAATAAAAATGTTATAATCTTACATGTATTTTCAGAATCCTATAAAGAAGTATGTTGCTTTTTGAGATAATTTCTTGTATGTTTTATAAAAGCATTTCTACTTGTAAGTCAATTTTGGCAGTGCAATTTAGGACTATCTCTATTCAATTTCTAGCGATGGGGTGATCTCTTTACATTAAAAAAAATCAACTTTAATATATAACTAAATTAAATAATAGGGAATTGTTTTCTTTCCATTCATCTTATTGTCATTAAAGTAAATGACTACATAATAAAGCGTAACAGAATATTTAGGGGTGTGCTATGCACATCAATGTTACAAAATTAGAAAATAACAGACTGCTAGAGATCTAAAAGTGCCACTATCCAGCAATGCCTTTAGTTCTATTACTTCCCTCTCAGAAATATAATTAATATTCCTGTTTGTCCACTATGGGAGAGAATATACTACAAAACCAAATAGGTGAATTAATACATTGTTCCTATTATATGTCGACACCAGGTGATTCAGAGAACGGAAAGAAGGTAAACTGTGGAGGAAAAATCAGACGAGATTTCTATTTGAAATCTAAATGTCATGGATATGCTGAGTTTTCTGAATATCATTTATTTCCATCTACACTTTTATTACAGGGACTGAGAAATCTGAACAAGTATGAACATCTATAGGACACAGCTGCTCCCTTATAGCTCCTTATTGCTCCAATTGCCTTTGTGGTTCCAAGAAGCAAGATCACTGAGCAAATCTTAGGAGAATCTCAAGTCTCTTGGTAAAAATGCTCAACAAGGTCAAGCTATCAGGTGAAGGACTGAAAAGTGCAGGTGCTATAAAGAGGAAATGTTGAATGAGAACCTTTAAAGGCAAGAAAGTTTAATAATGAGTCAGTCAGTGTCCTCAATCTCTTTCAAAAATTTGATTTCATCAAATGGTATATCAATAATTTATAAAAATGATAAAATGTGCCAGGCGCGGTGGCTCACGCCTGTAATCCCAGCACTTTGGGAGGCCCGAGGCGAGGCGGATCCACGAGGAGTCAGGGAGATCAAGACCATCCTGCAACATGGTGAAACCCGTCTCTACTAAAAGCCACAAAAACTAGCGAGGCGTGGTGGCAGCGCCTGTAGTCCCAGCTACTCGGGAGGCTACTTGAGGCAGAGGGAATGAAGTGAACCGGGGCTGGAGCTTACAATGTGAGCTGAGATGGCGCCACTGCACTCAGCCCTAGAGGCGACAGGCTGAGACTCCGTCTCAAAAAAAAAAAAAGATAAAATGTGATGGAGATGAATAAGGGGCTAAAAACTTTCCATCTTGACCATCTGGTGACAGAGCAAAATTGTTTAATAAACCAAGTTTGACTATGAAGCTAATTTTTCTAAAGCAGATCCTGTTCTGTCACTGATTTTTTTTTTTGTCAGAGAGAGTCTCACTCTGTGGCCCAGGCTGGAGTGCAGTGGTGCAACCTTGGCTCACTGCAACCTCTGCCTCCCAGGTTCAAGCGATTCTCATGCCTCAGCCTCCTGAGTAGCAGGGACTACAGGGGCATGGCACACGCCTAGCTGATTTTTGTGTTTTTAGTATAGATGGGGTCACGCCATGTTAGCCAGGCTGGTCTCAAGTGATCCACCCGCCTCGGCCTCCCAAAGTGCTGAGATTACAGGTGTGAGCCACTGTACCCAGCCATCTCACTGGTTTTTATTATCACAGATCAGATGTATACATATTTCTAAAAGTTATTTGTTTATATTTTGATTTACTGAGGAATTTTCAGAAACAGTAGAAAACTTTTGGCAAGAAAATATTTGAGATTGTGCTTAGCCACATCTAAGAAAACTTCCTGGCATTTTCCTACTACAGGATCTCAACTTTCTCCTCCTGCCCACCCCGCCCATCAGCATTTGGCTACCTACAGATTAACTGCTTCCACTCAGTGAATGATGATGCCATTAAATAGATACATCCACATAGCCAGTTAGCTGTCCTTGGGCCTCAGTAACAGAAATATGTTCTCTCTGTTTTCTGTTCTGGCTCCTCCTCCTCTCTGTTCTGCACCACTGCCACCCCCTTCCCCTTCCACCCATCTTCCACTTTTAATGACCTGTCATGACACATGTACCTATCAAGATAATCCAAATGTACCTATCTTTGATCAGCAAATTCCATTTTGTCATGTGTTAAATAACCAGAATGGAGTCACTTGTGCTAGATGCCATGTAATCAAACTAAATTTCAAAACAGACCAGTTTTCTAAAAATGGGATTCACAGTAACCAATCGAAAGGGGCCCAGTAAACCTGAGATAGCATGATAATGAAGCACCCTTTCCCTTAGCCCATCCAAGGAAAGCAACCAAATGTTAACCAATCCACTGTTTGTACTATGCTGTTTACTTGTCCCTGCTCAAGTTCCCTTACAAAAACCAACTCTTCCACCACCTCCTCAGAGCGCCTATCTATTTTGCAGACTGGATGCTGCCTGATTCATGAATCACTAATAAAAACTAATTAAATCTTTGAAACTCACTTTGTTGAAATTTTGTTCTTTGATACATGAAACATATTCACAGGTTCCAGGGATTAGGACATGCACATCCTTGGGGGATGAGAGAGATTATTCTGCCTGCTACACTTATGGCATACAAGGCCCTCTATAAGCCATTTGCTATTTTGGCACGTGGTATGCACCTAATAAATACTTCTTGAATGGTACTCCTACAACTACCCGCTGCTCAGTGAAACAAGATAATTATACTTGCAAAATCTAAACTCAAACAAAACTACACCAACAAAACATGAGTGGCTTAAATTCAGGGTTTCTCAAACGTGGCACCATCAAACATTGGGTAGATAATTCTTTTTAAGGGGGGGTTGTTCTGATACAGACAGGAAACAGGGAAATACTGGGTAGAAGAGGGCGGTTTCCCAGCAAAGGCCCCCACCCTCAAGCCTGGAAACTGGACACCCTAAATGGGAACAGGCACTCCTGATTTCATGCCCAAAAGTTTCCGCATGGCCCACTACACCCCGCTATCCTGTACCTATATAAACCCCAATCCACCTGGCCTGCACAGGGCGGAAAACCGCTTAAAGGCATTGTTAAGCCACAAACAATTAGCATAAGCGATCTGTGTCTTAAGGGTGTGTTCCTACTGCAGTGAACCAAGTCCCTCCCTTCGTTTCCTATAAGGGATACTATTAGTTAATTTAATATCTACAGAAACAATGCTAATGACTGGTTTGCTGTTAATAAATATGTGGGTAAATCTCTGTTCGAGGCTCTCAGCTCTGAAGGCTGTGAGACCCCTGATTACCCACTTCACACCTCTGTATTTCTGTGTGTGTGTCTTTAATTCCTCTAGCGCCACTGGGTTAGGGTCTCCCTGACCGAGCTGGTCTCAGCAAGTGGTGTCCATTCGTGGGGGCTCGAATCCAGGTGGAAGGATCGCCAAGTGATGGCTGGAATGGAAAACTAGCTGGAGGACACCCGAGTACTCTCAAAGCAATCCCCGTGGTGAGTAAGAAGGGGAGCTTGGAAGCATCAGGGTAACAATGGGACAGGTTTGGGGTCTGGTTCATTCCAGCCTTGGAACTTTTTCACACTGATAACAACGAGGAACAAGAGTATAGTAAAGTAACAGAAGAGGTTACAGAGCATGTTTATTTGCCAACTAAAGCTAAAGCGGCAAGGGAAGGAGAGGTTCATCCCCACACTTCTGCACCCCCTCCTCATTATTTTGAAGAAGATGACCCCCCAAATCTTTCTTTTCTGGAGGACACTTGGCGAAAAGTAGTTGTCCCAGTGACTGCTTGAGCAGCGCCTTGAGTGACCGCTCTTAGTTCTATTCAGGTAGGAATTCAGCAAGCTAGACAAGAAAGTGATTTAGAGGCTTGGCAGTTCCCTGTTAGAATACACACCCCAGATCAAGAGGGAAATATTATAGCTACATTTGAGCCTTTTCCTTTTAAATTACTCAAAGAATTAAAACAAGCAATAAATCAGTACAGACCAGGTTCTCCTTTTGTAATGGGACTGTTAAAAGAATGTTATTGTTTCCAGTCGGATGATTCCTACTGACTGGGATGTTCTTACTCTGCTTGGTTCTTACAATTTAAAACTTGGTGGGCAGACGAAGCTTCCATTCAGGCTGCTCGCAATGCCCAGGCCCAACCTCAAATTAATATAACTGCACACCAACTTTTGGGGGTTGGCGGCTGGACTGGTTTAGATGCACAACTGGTCATGGAGGATGATGCCATAGAACAGCTTAGAGGAGTGTGCATTAGGGTTTGGGGAAAAAATCACTTCAGGTGGAGAACAATACCCTTCCTTCAGTGCTATAAAACAGGGACCCAGAGAACCACATGTTGATTTTACAGCTCAGTTACAGGAGTTTCTTAAGATTATTGCAGATTCCGCTGCTCAGGATATAGTGTTGCAGTTATTAGCTTTCGACAATGTTAATCCCGACTGCCAGGCTGCTCTGCAACCTATTAGAGGGAAAACACATTTAGTTGATTATATCAAGGTCTGTGATGGTATCGGAGGTAATCTGCATAAAGCTACCTTGTTGGCACAGGCAATGGCAGGACTGAGAGTGGATAAAGGAAATACTCAATTTCCTGGAGCTTGTTTTAACTGTGGGAAGCATGGTCATACTAAAAAAGAAGGTAGAAAAAATCAGTGAGTCAGGCTGCCAGATAGGGGAAAAAAGAAAACTGTTGAGCCTGAAATATGTCCAAAATGTAAAAAAGGAAAACACTAGGCTAGTCAACGTCACTCTAAGTTTGATAAAGAAGGGAACCCGATTTCAGGAAATGCCATGAGGGGTCCGTCCCGGGCCCTGTTCTAAACCGGGGCATTTCTAGCTCAGGCCATTCCCTCACCCCTGTATAATGTCTGTCCCCCGCCACAGCCAGTAGTGCCGCGGTAGATTTATGCTGCACAAAAGCTGTGGGCCTTCTGCCTGGGGAACCCCCGCAAAACGTACCAACAGGAATCTGTGGACCCTTGCCAGCAGGGACAACAGGATTACTTTTAGGAAAGTCTAGTTTAAGTTTAAAAGGCGTACAAATACATTCAGGAGTCATTGATTCAGCTTATAATGGGGAAATTCAAATTGTTGTATCTACTTCTGTTCCTTGAATAGTAGAGCCACGAGAGCGCATAGCACAGCTACTGATTCTGCCATATGTGCGAATGGGAAAAAGTGAAATTAAATGAACAGGAGGATTTAGAAGCACAAATAAACATGGCAAAACAGCTTACTGGGTAAATCAAATTACCGATAAGCATCCTACCTGTGAAATAACTATTCAAAGAAAGAAATTTAAAGGTTTGGCAGATACACAGGCAGACATTTCAATCATTTCTCTACAGTACTGGCCGTCCACGTGGCCAATTCAACCTGCTCAATATAACATGGTTGGAGTTGGTAAAGCCAATGAAGTATATCAAAGTAGTTACATTCTGCATTGTGAAGGGCCTGATGGACAATCTGGGACTATTCAACCAATTATAACTTCTGTACCTATAAATTTATGGGCAAGAGATTTATTACAACAATGGGGAGCACAAGTTCTAATTCCAGAACAATTATATAGCCCTCAAAGTCAATATATGATATATGAAATGGGTATGTCCCTGGTATGGGACTAGAAAAAAAATTTGCAAGGTTTGAAAGAACCACTTCAAGTGGAAAAACAAAGTTCCCGCCAAAGATTAGGAAAAAATTTTTGATGGCGGCCATTGTTAAGCCTCCAGAACCTATACCTTTAAAATGGTTAACAGATAAGCCAATTTGGATAGAACAACGGCCACTAAGTAAAGAAAAACTGGAGGCTTTAGAGAAATTAGTTGCTGAACAATTAGAAAATGGGCACGTAGCTCCAACATTTTCTCCTTGGAATTCTCCAGCTTTCATAATTAAGAAAAAATCAGGTAAACGGAGAATGTTAACTGACTTAAGAGCCATCAATTCAGTTATACAACCTATGGGAGCATTACAGCCAGGATTGCCTTCTCCTGCTACAATTCCAAAAAAATGGCCTTTAATAGTCATAGATTTAAAAGACTGTTTCTTTACTATCCCTTTAGCTGAGCAAGACTATGAACAGTTTGCATTTACAATTCCTGCAGTAAACAACCTACAGCCTGCTAAGCGTTATCATTGGAAAGTGTTGCTACAGGGCATGTTAAATAGACCTACCATTTGCCAGACATATGTGGGGCAAGCAATTGAACCTACTCGTAAAAAATTTTCACAGTGTTACATTATTCACTATATGGATGATATGCTTTGTGCTGCCCCCACTCGAGAAATATTATTCCAATGTTATGATCACTTGTAAAATTCAATTTCTTGTGCTGGTTTAATGATAGCCCCTGACAAAATTTAGATTACTTCTCCTTACTCCTACTTGGGGAGCTTAGCAAATGACACTATTGCGCCACAGAAAGTAAACACATGTAGGGATAAATTAAAAATATTAAATTATTTTCAAAAATTACTAGGGGATATTCACTGGATATGACCTGCTCTAGGCATTTCTACCTATGCCATAAGTAATCTGTTTTCTATCCTTAAAAGAAATCCTAGTCTCACTAGCCCTAGGCAATTAACAAAACAGGCTGAGGCAGAGTTACAACTGATTGAAAAGCAAGTCCATAAAGCTCAGATAAATAGATCCAGAGAAGACTCTAGATTTGCTAATTTTTTCAACTCAGCATTCACCTAGTGGTGTTACTGTCCAAGAACAGGACTTAGTAGAGTGGCTTTTTCTTCCACATACTAATTCACAGACTCTAACTCCTTATTTAGATCAAATCGCTACTATGATAGGGATTGGGAGAACTCGCATTGTTAAATTACATGGATATGATCCTGGAAAAATTATTGTCCCTCTTATGAAGGCACAAATACAGCAAGCCTCTATAAACAGTCTTACTTGGCAAACTCATTTAGCTGACTTTGTGGGTATTCTCAATAATCATTTTCCTAAAACGAAGCTGTTTCAGTTTTTGAAATTAACTAACTGGATTCTCCCTAAAATAACTAAATTTAAACCAACTGAAGGTGTTGAGAATGTTTTTACAGACGGGTCTAGTAATGGTAAAGCTTCTTATTTAGGCTCAAAAAGTAAAGTTTTCCAGACGCCCTATACTTCAGCTCAAAAAACGGAGCTTGTAGCTGTAATTGAGGTATTGACTGCTTTTGATATGCCTATTAATGTGATTTCTGATTCTTCATACGTGGTTCACTCCACAGTTAATTGAAAATGCTCAGTTATGATTTCATACACAAGATCAATTGATGACAAAAACAAAAAAAGGAGGAGAAATAGGGATTACAGGGCAGCCCATACACAATTGAATCTAGCATTATTTGGTGAAAAGGTCCAATAACAAAAAGTTAATAAATAGGTAAAATAATAACTTGGGATAGAGGTTATGCTTGTATTTCTCCAGGCCACAATCAACAGCCAATTTGGATACCATCAAGACACCTGAAACCTTATCATGAGCCAGATGTCGAGGAGGAGATTCCGGGAGCATTCCGAGGACCCCCCGGTTGCAGCCATGTTGAGGCTGATGCTGAGGAGGACCCCAACTGTCACGAACAACACCTGTCGAATACAGCCACCCACCTGGGGACAGATCAAGAAGCTGTCACAGATGGCAGAAGAAAACCTGAGGAAAGCAGGACAACCAGTCACAATGAATAATTTAATGGTAGCTATGATAGCGGTTATCACCACTGCTGTGAGTATTCCTTCAATAAGGGCTGACACAGAGAACAATTATACTTATTGGGTATATTTATCAATCTTGGCTGGCAATAATGCCTGGATGCAATCACTCTGACACAGTTATACAGGCTTTCTGATCTCAGTATTTACCATAATAAATCTGCTCCTATAATTGAGACGTACCGCCCTCAAAAACCTATTTGTAAACAGGATTGGACCCAGTTAGAAAAAATAAACGTACTTGTTTAGGAAGATTGCATTGCAGAACAGGCAAAGGTGCTGTACAACGATTCCTATGGAATCATTATTAATTGGTCCCCTAAGGGGATGTTTAGCTTGAATTGCACCTCTCAGTCTGCGTGCCAGGGCCACACTACGTTCAGCTGACCTGAACAAAATGGTCAGATGGAAGAAATGATAAGAAGTATGGCAAAAATTCCTGTTATCTGGAACCGTGACGGTATAGTGGCACCTCAACCTCAAATGATATGGACCGCTCTAGAAGCTTAACATAAGGATTTGTGGAAACTATTAAATGCTCTTAATAAGATCAAAATTTGGGAAAGAATAAAAAAGCATCTAGAAGGACACTCTACAAACTTGGTTTTGAATACAGCAAAATTAAAACAAACAAATATTTAAAGCATCCCAGGCACACCTGACCCTAATGCCAGGAACTGGAGTGCTTAAAGGAGCTGCAGACAAATTAGCAGCTAGTAACTCATTAAAAATGGATAAAAACACCTGGAAGCTCTGTGATTTCAACGACGATCATGCTTTTAATCTATGTTGTTAGTCTTTGTATAGTCTGCAGATGTGGATCCCGACTCCCGCAAGAAGTAGCTCACGTGTGACAAAGCTGCCCTTTTATCTCTTTGCAAATCAAAGAAGGGAGACATGTTGGGAGCAAGCCCCCCAAAGTCTGGCCATAAACTGGCCCCAAGACTGGCCATAAATAAAATCTCTGCAGCACTGTAACATGTCCATAATGGCCCTAACGCCCAAGCTGGAAGGTTGGGGGTTTACAGGATTGAGGGCAAGGAACACCTGGCCCTCCCAGGGTGCAAAACTGCTTAAAGGCATTGTTAAGTCACAATTAGCATGATGGATCTGTGTCTTAAGGGCATGTTCCTGCTGCAGTGAACCAGGCCCAATCTATTCCTTTAATTCGGCCCATCCTTTCGTTTCCCATAAGGGATACTTTTAGTTAATATCTACAGAAACAATGCTAATGACTGGTTTGCTGTTAATAAATATGCAGGTAAATCTCTGTTGGGGCTCTCAGCTCTGAAGGCTGTGAGACCCCTGATTTCCCACTTCACACCTCTATATTTCTGTGTGTGTCTTTAATTCCTCTAGCGCCGCTGGGTTAGGGTCTCCCAGACTAAGCTGGTCTCGGTACATACCCCATACATCTGAGAGCCACCTGCACCACTCAATAAAACCCCCACATTCACCATCTTCAAGTCTGTGTGTGAGCTGATTCTTCCTGGATGCCAGACAAGGTCCTGGGTACTAAGAGGGCACTGAGCAGGTTAACGCTCAAGCTGCCTGCAGACAGCAAAGCTAAAAGTGGACTGTAACACACACACACTTGGGTTTTGGGAGTTGCAGGTTAATTTTTTGTATTTTTAGTAGAGATGGGGTTTCACTGTGTTAGCCAGGATGATCTGATCTCCTGACCTCATGATCTGCCCGCCTTGGCCTCCTAAAGTGCTGAGATTACAGGTGTAAGCCACCATGCCCAGCCTGGAATTATCTTAAGGGTCACTGATTCATGAGTTCAGTAGTTAATGCCAGCTGTCAACTGGGACCTCAGCTGGGGAAAATGGGCCTACTTCTTATGGATTTATGGGCTTCTTTATAGTATGGTGGCTGGTTTCCAAGTACAAGTGTCCCTAGAGAACCAGGTGGAAGCTATATCTTATAATCGAGACTTGGGGAGTCATAAACTATCAGCAAATGTGCCCAATTTCACAGGGAAGGAATATAGACCCAACCTGCCAATGAGGAAGAATGTCAAAATCACATTTTACAGAAGAGCATGTGTGCCAGGCATTGTGGCTCATACCTGTAATCCCAGTGTACTGGAGCTCAGGAGTTCAAGACCAGCCTGGGCAACACGGCAAAAGCTCTTCTCTACAAAAAATATGAAAATTAGCCAGGCACGGTGGTGTGCACTTGGAGTCCCTGCTACTTGGAGGGCTGAGGTGGGAGGATGGCTTGGGACCATTAGATAGAGGTTGTAGTGAACCAGATCACACCACTGCACTCCAGACTGGGTGAGAAAATGAGATCCTGCCTCAAAAAAAAAAAACAAAAACAAAAACAAAAAAAACAAAAAAGGAGCATGTGGAATAGGAGATATTATTATGGCTATTCTTGGGAAATAAAATCTACCATGGGACTCTTATTCAGAAGCAGATAATCAAACAAAATGTCCAGTAAAAAACTGTGTGTGAGAGGGAGATATGAACAAGCCATTCATCAAACAAAAAAAATCAATCAGCTATAAACATCTAAAAAATTCTTAGTCTCACTCATAATTAAGAAAAAGTACATTAAACAACAATACACTGCTTTCTACTTATCCCATTGATCAGAATGTAGGATGACTCATGAACCACTGCTGGGCACATAAATTGGCAATTTGGTATAATCTATCACTATTTCAAAAACACATATCCTTCGGCCCAGCATATCTACTTCTAAGAATTTTTCCTACAAACTTTTAGAAGTGCACAAAGACAGGCACATGATGTTGTTTACTGAAGCACTGCTTATAATAACTGAAAAATGGAAACAGTCTCAATGTCTTTCAAGAGTAGAGTTTCTCATTTTGGCCTCAAGGCCCTTAATATTTTTACATTTAAAAGTTATTGGTGATCTCAAGAAGTGTTTGCTTATATGGGTTAAATCAATCAATATTTACTGGATCAGAAATCAGAAAATTCAAAAATATTTATCAACTCACTTAAAAATATCAATAAATCCATTACATGTCAATATAATTTTTATAAATAACTATTTTTCAAAATAAAAATATCTCTTTAGTGAGAAAAATGGCACTGCTTTACACACTTGGAAATCTAATGTGTGGCTTAAATGAACGCTGGATTCTCCTATCTGTTTCTGCATTCAATCTGTTGCATTATGTGTTTTGGTTAAAGTAAAGAAAATCCAGTCTTTCTCAGATATGCAGCCGGAAAATGTAGTAGTATTTAACAGCCTTTGCTGACCGTTGTGGATATTCTTCTTTGAAACTACACTGAAACTCACAAATAGTAGTTTCTTAAAAGGAATCTGAAACCATATCAATAGACCCCCATTCTCTGTCACATTATAATGCATTGGCCTTACTCTCTGAATAAATCTTTACCTTTGAATGATTTTTTAACATGTACTCACTGATCATTTGGAAAATACTGGTTCACTGAATTATGCAGTTCTTCATTTAAGAAAAATTAAGCAGCAGAACAGAATGTAACATAATTTTAACATTTAAAATACACACATCATATATTTTATGTATGTAAATAAAATATTTGGAAGAACTTATCAAATAATGTTAGTAAAGGTTACCCAGGGGAATGTTATTTCACACCATAACATTCATTTTGTGGTTTTAAAATTAGTACAGGTTACTTTTATAATGAAAAAACAATTTCTTCAAAATGGCAACTTCCACATGCAGAACAATTCTTCAAAAAGTTAAATTTTTCTACCCTTGAAAGACAAGTCCCTTACATTAAAAGACCATAAGTATTACTCAATAATTATTGAGAAAAAGAAGCAGAAGAGAAAAACAGGAAATAGGAAAAACTGCCATGAAGACAGTCTAATGTACCCTGGCATGTTACCTAAGTTACTAAAATAACTTCTCCCAAATGAGACCACATTCTTCATTTACAAACCTGAACATTTTATTTACCTTGAGCCAATACCACGTTGCCAATGTTTCCAAGTGAACACGGGCAAAGTTACTGAACTCATGATGATTAAGGTTTTTAGTAACAATTCAAGTAAATAAGGGAGATACAGTGAGGATGTCTGCTATGCAATACTCAAGAACAATACTGACGTCAGCAGGCAATTAATTTGAAATCTCAGCTAAAAAAATAACCAACACAATCATCACTTTATTTAGTTCCAAAGGCATTTTCAAGGGAATTTTCTTTTCCAGTGTTTTTGATTACCATTATGTAGCCTTCTATGAAGGATCTTAACCTCTATAATCTGAAACTATTTTTTGATTAACATTTTAGCTCTATTACAGGAAGAACTGCTACCTTAGGGGGATGCCTGGCTATCAATTTGTATCTTTACTGAATCGCAGTTGGATTATTTCAATTTATTATTTCCTATCTTCTTGGATTGTTTTAATGTCACTTTCAACTCTGCAGTTTTTAGGACCTGAATTACCCATGGCCACAGTGTACTTCTAAGACTTGAGACAAGTTTACCATTGAGCTTGTGGGCCTCACTTATAAGGAAAGCTATGTTTGATTGACAATTTTGAAATATTTATAGGTAAAGTTATATGTCCTAGAATGGCTTTTTGTATGTTTCAGTATCATCTAGAAATGAAAATAAGGATGTATCAACAGCAGTACAATAGTCAGTTAATCAAACTTAGAGAAGCAGGTAGAATGTGAGCAAAGGATAGATAAAAACAAGTACATCTTTCCATTTTAAGAAACTGGCCTGGTAATAAGCTAATGATATCTAACACTTTAAAAATACTATGTATGTACTATTGATCAAAATACCCTAGAAGATAGGTTCTTAGAGGAAGTACTGATTATAAAGATCAATGGTTTTCACATATTAAGCATTCAAAAATGTATGTGGAATGAATACAAAAGAAAAAAAAAAGATTCATTTTGAAGATGCTAGTTCTATTGCCATTATGTATTTAGTTGTGCTATGGTAGCAGGTAGGATTATTTGATTACTTGATCATTTGATTATTATCACTTAATTATTTGATTATTTAACTAACAGTAAACAGAGAAACACTTTTAATATTGTTAATTTTGTTAAGTCTTAAAAGAATGGAATGTGAGGATTTGTACACATTTTTATAAACTGGGCCTTATGGTAACCAGATTTGGTGCAAATATATGTGATAAGTGATAACCAACATATAAGTGACAACAAATCAGTGACAACCAAAAGACAGACATGGATAAAAATTCATAGTAAAATTGCTTTCTCATTGCAAAGTGAGAAGCAATAATTTGTATTCACTATTCTTCAAACTGTTATTCAATATATAGTTGGCTTTTTCCCATTATCTATCTACAAACTTTGTAAAGATCATCATGTGCCAAAGGATAAAGAAAAAAACAAAATTATTTCAGTAATTTTTGAAGGAAAAAAAAGAATCAGACGGCAAGCAATAAAGTCACATGAGTCTAACACTAACATATGAGTACCTCCATGTTAATGACTATAAAGCATTCAAGCCTATGCTTTTATTCACTCAAACAGTACCATAAAAAGTATCCAGTAATATTACAAGTACCTAATCTATTGCGGCCACTGTGGCTTGGTGGGCCAGGGGCAGCCAGTGGATGCCAACAACTGGTGTTGCCTCACCCATGACTGCTGTTATTCCCTCCTGAGAGCTAGGCAGTGCTTCCCTAAATGGAACTGCTACAATTACAGTATCACCAATGGCCACATCCAATGTGGTCCCAGGAGCAGGTGCCACAGCAGACCCACACATGTAACTATGAGTTGACTTCATATTTGCTGCAGCAGCTGGACACACAACAGTTAGAATCTCATTTTCAGGAGCAAGCTTTGCAGTCACCTACTGGACATTAGGACACTGAATTGTGTGCTCCCAGATCCCTGGTGACACCAACTAACATGGCAGTCTAATGAAGTGCCCATCACCTCACCCAGCATAAACCCAAACCAGGGAGACACTGGTGACAGGTAGGCCTAGGGGCAGGCCCAGCTCTTCTCCAGACTGCTCCACTAGAGATGTCAAAATGACACAATTGTGTTGTCGGCCCTACATCTCAGTTCTGTCTCCACACTGGTCTAGGATTCCTTGAGGGCAGGGACTGTGTCTCTCATTCATTCATCGGTTCATCCAGTCACTTATCCATTCAGTAAACACTGCTGAGCACCTGAGATACATCGCACAAGCTGTTGCGATGGGAACATCTGGGAAGCTTCTATCAATCATATACATGGGCTTTATTATAGGGATTTGATCTTCCATGATTGTGAGAGCCAGTAAAACGTCTAGTCCATGGAAAGCTGTTTCTTTCTGTGCTGGTGATGCTACAGCCTGAAGTCATATGGCCCAAGGGACAGGGCAAAGTGAAACTGCAAGAAATAGTAGAACCTATATGAACAGATGGGAACACCCTTCAGCCTCTCATCACTTACAAGTCTTCAACTTTGCTGATGAGATATCTTCTAAGAGAAGCCAATGTCTTCATTATGAAACTAGGCATGTGCCTGGCTCTGAAGTAAGAGAAACTAGAGAGGATGTGGCAGGATGTGGAGTTGCTGCACTTCCAGCTGCTTCCCCACACCAACATGGTGAGCCAGTAGACTAGTGGCAACATGTATTAGCTGCAACATCACACTCTGCTGACTTTCTGACTAAAAATCATATGAGGCTACATAGTGTTTGAGTCCTACTAAATAACATTCCAGAAAAGACAAAACGATGGAGACAGTAAAAACACCAGGGGTTCAGGGGAGGGAGGGATGAATAGGCAGAACACAGAGGATTTTGAAGGCAGTGAAACTCTTACATATGATACTACAATGGTGGATATACACCGTTATACTTTTATTAAGACCCATAGAATGTACAATACGAGAGTGAACCCTAACATAAACTACGCATTTTCGGTGATGTGTCAATGTAGGTTCATCAGCTGTAACAAATGTAACACTGTGGCACAGGACGTGGACAGTGGGGGAGGTTGTGTCTATGTGGTGGACACGGCATATATGGGAATTAAAAAGGCAAATGCAAAAGCTCAGTGGAGAGAAAAGGGACAAAAGGGCTATTCCAGATGGAGGACTAGCATGTAATAGAGGCAGAAACCACATAACGTGTGGAGACAAGTCATTTGGTTTAACGAGTGAAGGAGACAGAATGAGAATACAGGACAAGGTTTAAAAGGAGGCAGACTGCAGAGGTCTTTCTTAAAAGAGTGTCAAGGGGTTTAATTCTTACTCTAATGGTTTTCAACCCTGGTTGTACACCAAAAGAACATGTGAAGCTTTTAGAAAATATGTATGCCTGGTTCCCAGGCCCCCAGATCCCGTAAGTCTGAAATAGAGAGGGTGAGGGATATAGCTTGTACAAAGGTAAAAACAGTAAAGAATGCGGGATTCTAGGATTTAAGAGGACAAAGTAAGGAAAAATTGTAGGGCTCCAGAAAAAGTTCAAAATAGATCTACCAAAAGAAAAGGAATGCTTAGTAAGGAAGAAGAGACCATGAGGAGAGAGAAATGTTGGAGTTCAAGGTTTGGGGTCAAGATGTGGCAAGAGAGGCCAGGAGTGGTGGCTCATGCCTGTATAATCCCAGCACTTTGGGAGGCCAAGGCGGGTGGATCACTTGAGGCCAGGAGTTCAGGAGCAGCCTGGCCAACATGGTGAAACCCCATCTCTAACCTAAAAATACAAAAATTAGCTGGCAGTGGTGGTGCACACCTTTAATCCCAGCTACTTGGGAGGCTGAGGCAGAGGTTGCAGTGAGCTGAGATAGCACCACTGCACACCAGCCTGGGTGACAGAATAAGACTCTCCAAAAACAAAAAACAAAAAAAGAGATGTGGCATGACAATAGAAGCGACAGATGTTAACTGTGCAAGTTGAGAAAAAAAAAAAGCTCTCAACTCATAACCTCAGTGGCAGTGCATGTAAGCTGAATACAAAAGTATTTTCAACAATGCTATAATTTATCTTGATTACTGAATGCTATAAGGTAAGGATTCTCAAAGGGTAGTTCTGAAGCCACCAATATGATGATGAATTATTCTATTATTATTTGCAAAAGGAAAATGTATTTTATGCATACATTTAAAAATTACTGATATTTAATTAAGAACATCACAGTACCTTATCAGTACTAATACAATTCTATCTTTATAGTAATTCTGTTGAGGTTTTCTAGAAGCAAATGGAAGAAGGCAAAAGAATCAATCTACTGGTTTTCAGTGGTCAGGTTTTTAAACTTGACCCCAAGCCACCCCAAGCCACTCCCACCCCAAGCCACTACCACAGGGTGCCCTGTTGACATTATATTTGGAATAAAGATTTGCAGAAAACCTCATGAAATGTTTTCAATTCGTAACAGTGTCACTTTCCTTCTGACGGCGTATTCTAAATTCTAATAAGTGCAAGTCTAAAGAAACCTTCTAGATCAAAAAGTTCGATAAAATAAAAGTTTTCAGAGAGTTGATGAGTAAAGGAGGGGAAAGCAGGGAGGGGGAAATGAGGGCTATGTCTCTGTGCTCTAAGAGAAAAATGTTAGCTATGTGTAGGCTCTGATAGCAGGACAATTTCATCCTCACAGTGCAGCACTCCTGTCCATCCTTGATCTGGTGTGATATTTGCCAAGAGCAGTAGAGAAACCGTAATCACTAAGACAGTACAAAAGCCATGCTCAGGATTTGTTTTATTTGGCATGAAACTTAGGATGTACTTATAAATTTATGAAATAAAATGCAACTCAACCTAACGTATAGTTTACTTACATATGCCAGAGCCTAGGCAGAAGACTACGATGCCAAAGCTTGCCAGAGCCGCAGTCTACATATACATGGTTGCATTAAAAAGCTAAGTAAAACTGCATATTATGTTTGCCATATATATGGTCCAATTTAAAACACATTCAAATGATAATGTACACAGTATTTTTTTTTTTTTTGAGACTGAGTCTTGCTCTGTTACCCAGGCTGGAGTGCAGTGGCACGACCTCGGCTCACTGCAAGCTCCACCTCCCAGGTTCACGTGATTCTCCTGCCTCAGCCTCCCCAGCAGCTGGGACTACAGGAGCATGCCACCACGCCCAGCTAATTTTTTTGTATTTTTAGTAGAGACAGGGTTTCACCATGTTAGCCAGGGTGGTCTCGATCCCCTGACCTATTGATCTGCCTGCCTCGGCCTCCCAAAGTGCTGGGATTACAGATGTGAGCCACCGTGCTCGGCCCTGCACAACATTTCAACTTCAGTGGTTTGTAATGAGACACAAGGGTTTTCCTTTCCTTTTTTTCTTTTTTGAGACAGGGTCTTGTTCTGTTGCCCAGGCTGGAGTAGCAGTGGCATGATTTTGGCTCACTGCAACCTCCGTCTCCCAGGTTCAAGCAATCCTCCCACCTCAGCCTCCCAAGTAGCTGGGACTACAGGTGCATGCCACCATGCCCAGCTATTGTTTTTTTTTTTTTTTTTTTTTTTTTTGTAGAGGTGGGATTCAGCTATGTTGCCCAGGCTGGTCTTGAACTCCTAGGTTCAAGAGATCTGCCCACCTCGGCCTCCCAAAGTGCTGGGATTACCGGCATAAGCTACCACGCCTGGCCCAACTCTTCTCGTTCTGAATGAGCTCAACTGGTAACAGATTTGCTCATTAGCTTGATTCAGCCATTCTGCAATATACACATATTTTAAAACACCATGTTGTATACCACAGATCCATACAGTTTTCATTTGCCCATTTAAAAAAAAAAGAGAACAAGTAATAATAAATATGAAAAAATAGGGAGGGTGGAGTGGTTCATACCTGTAATTCCAGCACTTTGGGAGGCTGACAAGGGAGGATCTCTTGAGCCTAAGAGTTTGAGACCAACCTAAGCAACAAAGTGGTACCCTGTCTCTATAAAACATGTAAAAATTAGTGTAGTGGCATGCACATGTGGTCTCAGCTACACAGGAAGCTGAGACAGGAGGGTTCTTTGAACCCAGGAAGTCGAGGCTAAGGAAACTATGTTTGCACCCACTGCACTCCAGCGTGGACAACAGAGCAAGACTATCTTAAAAAATAAATAAATACATACATACATAATAATAATAATACTTTGTTAGCTGGTATCATAGAGTTGCGAGAAAGCATTAAAGTGCTCAAAACTAGAATTTTGAAATTACAACTTATAAGTGACTATAAGTCAGGTTTCAAAAAATTACAAAAAACTTAAGATATTAATATATTAGCTCAAGTCTTTATAGTAAAGGTCATGAATTATTCTACTATAATAATATACTGGACAGAAAGGAAACATATATTAAATGAAATGCTTGAGCTGCATTTGCTACTGTAAGTATTATTTCACTGCAATGAAAGGTAGAGAGAGAGGCTGAATGAAAAGGGAGATCAAAAGTCTGGACAGCTTAATAGCTTTCCTGAGTGTAAATTTCATCCTTATTTGAAATAAAACATAGAGAATTCTCAGAAACCTATGGAAAATTATTTGGCACATTTCATATAATACTAATCATCTGCCTTTCTGAACTACAATCACTACTGTTATTCTCTACCAAAGCAGCTGCTGAAACACAGACACCACATTTTAGGGACTACTTTAAGACAACAATGACAGTAAGCGAATCAAATTTTCATTTATGTGACCTTGGAACTAAGCAGCTATATTTTTCTTCCTAGTAAATAATTTCATTTTAAAATGAGAAAAACCTTTGTTGTTAATTTTTTTTTTTGTAAAGAATAATTCATAACCATTTACCAGCAAATACTCTTTCCCTTTGAAGAAACAACCAAGATATCACTGGATAGTTCTCAAAAAATGTCTAACGTTATAGACAACACAGTTCAAGAATGACATAATTACTGAAAAAATACATTAACTTATAATTCTAAGAGACAAGGGAAACAAATTTTATTTGTTTAAAGTTGTTGGAAAATTAGCATGAATTCATAATTAGATTTATTAAATGTTACAATACACAATCCCAGCTTCAGTCAAAAACTGCTGTGGTATCCTCAGCATATCCAAGAACAGTGGGTATCCAAGAGCAAGACCAAGGTACTAGAAATCTTACTAGAGATGACAATATAAATCTATATTAAATACCTACTGCAGTAAATAACTTCAAATAAAATCAGTCACTTAAAGAAATAATGGTTGTTCTATAAACCAATACTACATATAATTAGAATGACAAAGTGGGGGTGTAAGTGGCAGAAAGACAAATGTTAGCCTATACTTAAAGGTTATTATTACTGTAGGTGAAAAAAAAAATACTTTCCATGTATTTAAGATCCCACATAGGTGAGGGATGGTGGCTCACACCTGGAATCCCAGCACTTTGGGAGGCAAGGTGGGCAGATCACCTGAGGTCAGGAGTTCGAGACCAGCTTGGCCAACATGGCAAAACCCCGTGCCTACTAAAAAAACAAAAAAATTAGCCGAACATGGTGGCACGCACCTGTAGTCTATTCTACGGGTCTTAATAAATGTAACGGTGTGTATCCACCACCTGTAGTCCCAGCTACTCGGGAGGCTGAGGCACGAGAATTGCTTGAACCTGGGAGGCGGAGGTTGCAGTGAGCCGAGATCATACCACTGCACTCCAGCCTGGGTGACAGAGCGAGACTCCATTGCAAAACAAAAAACAAAACAAAACAAAAAACCACACAACAGTTTAATTTCAAAGGAATATAGTCATACATTGCTTAAAGATGAGGATATGTTCTGAGAAACACATGGTTAGGCAAGTTCCCTGTGTAAACATCATGGAGTGTGCTTACAGGAATCTAGATGGTACAGCCTACTACACACCTAGGCTATATGGTATAACCTAGTGCTCCTAGGCAACAAATCTGTACGGCACGTTACTGTAGCGAATACCGTAGGCAACTATAACAAAGTGGTATCTATGTATCTAAACACATCAAAACACATAAAAGGTACAGTAAAAATATGGTATCATAATCTTATCGGACCACTACAGTATGCAGTCTGCTGTTGACCAAAATGTTGTGTTGTTGAGCAGTGCATGACTGTGCAGCAGGTCCTTGCTAACATCATTTCATTATAACTTTGATAAGAAAAACAAATAGATTCGGGCTGGGGCCACTGTCTGTGTGGAGTCTGCATGTTCTCTCCATGTCTGTGTGGCTTTTCTCTAGGTACTCCAGTTTCCTCCCACATCCCAAAGATGTGCACATTAGGTAAACTGGCGTGTTTAAATTGTTCCCATCTGAGTGAGTGTGAGTGTGTGCAAGTGCACCCTGTCAGGAAATGGTGTCCTATCCAGGACTGGTTCCCGTCTTGCACCCTTAGCTGCTAGGATAGGCTCCAGCTACCCACTACCCTAAAGCAGAATAAGTGGGTTGGAAAAATGAAGGAATGAATGAATACAAATTATGGTCATACAAATGCATATAAATGCTGCTGTATGAAAGCTTTCAGCAAGCTCGCCAGATTTGTTCTTTTTGTTTTTGAACTGCAAGGTAGTAGGAGGTGCTCCTTACAATTTTCACTTTGCAAACATTTATTCCTTGATTTAACTTACCACCACAACCATCATCACTCACTGATTCCCCAAAAAAGGGGGAAAATAATTTAACTTGTTTTTATTAATATTTCTTAAATGTATGTACAGCTCACACTTACTTCAATGTTAAATATTAGAAGTGTTTTGGATCTTTATTTAGAAGTTTGGTGATGTTTTTTGTGACCAGAAATATGCTGTAGGAGCTTCTTGTTTAGATTAGCCCATGGTACAACTGGTTTCATTACATGTTGTTCTGTTTAAAGTTACAGTTTCCAAGAAACCATCAGTGATGTTAAATGAGGACTTATTACATGTATAAACATTGTTTTGGGGGAAGAAAAGGAATGACATTAAGAGTTTTAACAGTAATTTTTCAGTTCACAGGCCCTGGAAATTTGCTAATCCAATTTCTGCCGCTTTTCACAGATGAGGCAAAACGGATCTACAAAGACAAGGTGACTTGCTCAAGGTTACAAGTAATAGTACAACAAGGACTAGAATTCAGGTCTTAAGAATCCCTGGATGTTGTCCTGTCCTCTATACTATGTGCTAGGGAGATGATACCTAGCGTAAAGCAAAGTAAAATGAGTTAAATTCAAACAGTTTAAAAGAAGAGCATTGCACATGCTCTAAGAGCAGTGTGATGTTAGCTATAAGCTAAGGATGAAGCCATTGAAGGCTAACGTGCTGTAATGCAAGGTGTAAATACAATGATCAGATTAAAATGATAGCTAACACAGAGTAATTACTAGGTTCCATAACCATTTTAAATATTTATTTATTCTATCTATGAGGCAGATACAATTGTTTTCATTTTGCAAATGAGGAAAGAAGGTATAATAAAGTTAGTTAAATGATGAGGCCAGAAGACAAGAAAAGATTCCAAAAGAAAAGGGGAAAAAGTTTCCTATGTACCTATTTTATATTCACGGTCAAAATAAATATTTAAACATTCAAGATTATATATAATTTTAAAAGGCAAGATATTTTAGGTATTTCCTATTTTTTTGTTCTTTTCCCCTTATCAGATTGCTCTGGTGAGAATTAGTGGTTTTTACTAGTTGTGGTTAATTTAAGGGCATTTTTATAAAAGCCTATGATGCAGGTCAGCAAAAGTTCATGTGAAGATCTATAAAACAATAGGCAATGCAAGGAAATTTCAGCACATCTCCTCAAAACAGAAGAACACACATTTCCACTTAAATAAGGTTTGCAGGTCACACACTTTCCACAAGTAAAACACTAAATCATCTGCTCTGCAGTAAGACAAGCAACAGTTATTTCAGATGAAAAGTTATCCTTAACTTTCTGTACTAGGAATAAAACGTATGTTTTAGGGTACACTTTACATTAATTTTGTAACATGGGATAGACGGATAGATATATAGCTGGATGGACAAACAGACGAGATATTTCTGAACCTACAGAAAATGATAATATATGGTTCTTCATTTTTAGAAGCTACTTTTGTAACTTACCATCTTTTTCCTCTTATCTTGTTCTGTGGGTGGTTCTTCATCTTCTGTTACTTTTGGTTCCTCAAGATGAGACATCAACATACAGCTATAATAATTTTTTAAAAAACATGTTTTAAATAAAAAATATCTATAATACACTTAAACACAAGCCCTTAAAATCACTAAGAACATGAATAATTCTATGTTCTTAGTTTCTCACACCAAAATGTGAGAAAAAGACTAGACAATTTAGATTTAAAATTTAACAAAATTTTTGAATTATGAAAAGATATGTCACTATAAAAAGGGCCACACTAAAACATTTTACAGCATTTTACTTGGGCATTTCAGATAGTAATTTATTTACACGCAACTTCTGAAACAATGAAACATCAGCTGACAAAGTAATGCAGGCATACCCTTTATATGTTATTTAAAAATGACATAAACTCTTAAAAAATACTTCTTCTTCCCCAAAATTTTCACATCTACAGAATTTTAAACATGCAATAATTTAGATATCACAAACATATTAATTATGTAACAATCTACCTTGTGTTCCAAATGACATTACTGTGCTATGAGGAATCTGTCCCTGATAGCACTTGTACTTTCTGGGTAGTTACACATCATTTATTTTGAATATCTGCACCGTGCTCTTTACTATTAGCAGAGATAACAGAAACAGTTTCCTGTTCAGTCAACAATGGTTCTAGGGAGACCAGAAATCAACAGTCTAGTGAATCAAACTGATGGAACAAACCCCACTGTTTCCTAACTTGTAACAGGAGAATTCAGTAATTTATCAACATGATCATAAGTTCTTTTTTTTTTTTTTCCCCCGAGATGGAGTCTCGCTCTTAACCAGGCTGGAGAGCAGTGGCATGATCTCGGCTCACTGCAAGCTCCGCCTCCTGGGTTCACGCCATTCTCCTGCCACAGGCGCCCGCCACCACGCCCGGCTAATTTTCTGTATTTTTAGTAGAGACGGGGTTTCACCGTGTTAGCCAGGATGGTCTCGATCTCCTGTCCTCGTGATCCGCCCACCTCGGCCTCCCAAAGTGCTGGGATTACAGGCATGAGCCACCGCGCCCAGCATGATCATAAGTTCTTAACGAATAAACAGTGGCAAAGAAAGTTTGGGTTCTGTTGCTTTGTAGCAAGTGCAGGTGAAGGACAATTCCTGACTCAGCTGTGTAAATAGCTTTTCATAGAGAACTAACACAGGTGCTGATACCAGAAAACTTGATCAGGCTCATTCTTGCAGTGGAAACAAGTGTCTTTTGTTTCTATTTCCTATCATTAAAAAAGCAATGTTTGGAGTGACTGCCTCTGATTCAGTTAGTGCCCACTGGTGGGATCAAAAAGAACCTCAGGCTAGAAATCAGAAGTCCTGAAAAATGGCAGGAACTCAATTCCTAACTCACTGCATGCCCTTGACCTGGGGCTGCAATGCTTTTGTCTGCCATGATATAATACAGTGTAGCACAAGTAGTTGGTCAATGGACTCCGACACAAAGTGAGAAAATTACACTATTCTATCAACCCAAAAGCTATTTAATAAAGTGAAATGTCTTAAAAAGGTCTACATCCCACTTTGTATTTTAGAACTGAATAATATGGGGTTCCTTTACACTAGTCAATTTATGTCTGTTGCAAACTTGAATTCTAACTGCAATGACTATGGATCTGCACGAAAGCATGCTTTATTTTGCATCAAATTCTTCCACTGCTTTCCAAAATCTGTTAACTTACTCATATAGTGAATGTTTTCTGTTCTGCCTTCCCTAAATTAAAAGATTTATCACCCTAAGACAGAGAACAGCGGTGCACACCTGTAATCTTAGTACTTTGGGAGGCTGAAAAGCCCAAAGTTAAAATTGTCTTTCAGAAAAATTTCCAATTAAAAGTCAAATCTCATTTTGTTGACAAAGATTAAAGATAGACAATCATGCTTCACATAAAAGACATGTAAGAATTAATAGATGTCTAATAAACTAAAGTGTGTAGACTGTGCATGCAGTAACATACTAATAAAAATAGTAAACCCAACAGTTTAAAATAGGAATGACTAACGTGAATATAAGTGGCCACTCCTCCATTCTAAACTCAAGGCAGAAATCACCGAATAGATCCAGGCACTCCAGCCTGCTAAGTAAGAATCTTTCTCAAGAAGAAACTTCAACCAGCTAAACAGAACCAACAGGTGTTAGCATGAAAAAAGTGAAACCTTTTAAGTCATTTCTGGGTTTAAAGGTACTTGTAGTAATAATACCTTTCATTTAATTTATACAAACTCTGCCCTAAGTAATTCAGCCACTTTACAGATGAGAAAAAGCTGAATTTACAAACATTCATTGAGCACTGATAAACAGTATTTTTCCTCAAAATTTTTGTTGTCTAAATGAATTTTTCACTACTTCAGGGTATCAAATTTGGGTGCTTTAAAATTGCCTTTATTCTGGCACCTGAACAGAATAAGTGCAACTGTCTAAAAAAAGCTTAGTTCTACTCTACCTGGAGCCCATCTGTGTGCACAGGAGGGATAGTTGGGACAAAGGCCAAGTATTCAAGTCATTTTCTTAATGTCCAATATCAGCGATTCTCAAACTTGAGCTTTCAGCTCAACCAGCTGAAGGGCCTTGTTAAAAGCACAGTTGGGCCCCACTCCCATAGTGTCTAATTCAGTAGATTTTGATGGAGCCTGAGAATCTGCATTTCTCACAAGTTCCTCTGTGATGCTTTCTCATCATTTCCTCCATAATGTTGATGCTAACATTGCTGAGGAAGTTGTGAGGGGCACACACTCTGTTAACCCCAGTCCTATGTTAGGCCAAACCACCAATATGCTTCCTATTTATACATATTTTTTTTACCTCTGGCCTCCAATAAATTGTTTAATAATGATTTTTTTTTTTTTAACTGCTATGTAACTGACTTTCAGCTAGGTTTATATAAGAAATGATTTACAGGCCGGGTGCAGTGGCTCACGCCTCTAATCCCAGCACTTTGGGAGGCCGTGGCGAGCAAATCACTTGAGGTCAGGAGTTTAAGGCCAGCCTGGCCAACATGGTGAAACCCCATTTCTACTAAAAATACAAAAATTAGCTAGGCGTGGTGGCACGTGCCTGTAATCCCAGCTACTAGGGAGGCTGAGATGAGAGAATTGCTGGAACCTGGTAGGCAGAGGTTGCAGTGAACCGAGATCACTCCAGGCTGGGCAACGGAGCGAGATTCCATATAAAAAAAAAAAAAAGAGAAGAAACAATTTATGGGTTGTCTCACATAAGACAAAATTGACACTATTCAGTTGGGCTCTGTAGTGGACACTCTTGCTTGTCTATATAATCAGCCTCTTTCCTAACTGAACCCTGAATCTGTCCAGTTTTCCTCTTCTTCCATGCTACCACTATTTCAGAAAAAGTTGATCCCAGACCCCCAATGCCAGCAGTTCAATAATCAGTAATGGAGATCCCATCCCCCTGGTCAATGACTACTTTCAGCAAGGGCATGTTTAAGAAATTCTGGCCAATTAGACATAAGAAGACATCTACTGCAATGATTTCCAGATAAGGATTGCCTCGATCTTAAAAAAGACATAAGGAAGAAGATTACTTATGTGTCAGTGCCATTGTCATGAACTGTAATGCCTAGAACTACTTTTTATTGATGAGGGATGGTAGCCTGCAGATGAGGTTAATGCGCTGAGGGGACGGAGTAGCAAAAACCTGGGGCTTTGATGATGTTGCTAAGGCCACAGTCAGCTAATCCCGGAGTCACTTACCTACAGTTGTTAGGGTATCAGAAACAACTAATTCTTTATTGTTAAAACAAGCAGTCCTTTTATAGTCACTTATATAAATACTAATTAAAAATGCATTTCAGCCAGGTGCGGTGGCTCATGCCTATAATCCCAGCACTTTGGGAGGCCAAGGCGGGTGGATCAAGAGGTCAGGAGATCGAGATCATCTTGGCTAACACAGTGAATCCCCAAACCCCATCTCTACTAAAAAAATTAGCCATTAGCCGGGCGTGGTGGCACGTGCTTGTAGTCCCAGCTACTTGGGAGGCTGAGGCAGGAGAATCACTTGAATCCGGGAGGTGGAGGCTGCAGCCACCGTACTCCAGCCTGGGTGACAGAGACTCCGTCTCAAAAATAAATAAATAAATAAATAAATAAATAAATAAATAAATAAATAAATAAATAAAAATGCATTTCTGGGCTCAGGGCATGACACCCCAATGAGAAGAAATATGAATCTCCCTCTCCTGTGTTAAATTACATTTAGCCTAAAGCTTCTTCCTCACATATTTTAAGTTCAGCCTGAAAGTCTCTTTGTACATAGTAAAGTGTAACCTAACTGGAAATGTAAAGAGATTGTAACCTATTTTTGTACCAATCAGAGTTTTAGCCAATCATAGGTGGCCAACTGTTGAACCCATGTTCAAATAAGGCAAACGTTGAGCTGTAACCAATCCAGCTGTTTCTGTACCCCATTTCCCTTTTCTGTACCTCACTTTCCCTTTTCTGCTCATAAATATTGTCTGACCAGGTACAGTGCTGAAGACACTGTGAACCAATTCTGGTTCTGGGGGCTGCCCAATTTGCGAAGAATTCTTTGCTCAATCAAACTCTGTTAAATTGATTTGTCTTAAGTTTAACACCTGATAAACCTACTTCCTTTTACTTGAAAATAAGAGCCATGTAATTCCTAATGTTTCTTTTTTTATCCTGGTAATTAGAAAGCATATGGCTAAGTTTTATATCCTGATGCCACAGGTTTCCCCAATCAAGGTTTTTAATTTAAATCCCTTCAATCTATGTTAATAGTTTTCTGTTATGATGAGCATGCACTTTCTTATGCGCTGTCTCAAATCCTCTTACGGTCACTAGACTGAATATAAGCAACTAAATATTGTATATTAGCAATAAAGACAAAGTGCCATGAAGAAACAGAGAAAGATGGAATGAATTCTTTCTATAAGTCTGGAATGCAATTTTAGAGGTAGATTTTTGCTAAAGAGGATAAGGGCTTGACACACCAAGAAGCAGAAATATTAGTCAAGCCATGAGTGTAAAAGTGTATGGCATGTTTGCAGAATGATGAAGAACCCAGGGAGGCAAGAGAAAAAGCTGGCGACTGAGTCAGCACAGAATAGAGCCCCATTAACTTGATCCTGTAAGAAATTTGGCTTTTAAGTGGGGCAGAATGGATCAGAGGGTGGAAACTGAAGCGAGAGAGACTTCCTAAGGAGGTCACTAGGATCTACACAAGTTAAGGTAACATACAGATGTCAGAATTCCAGAACCAATGTTTCTTCTAGTATTCTCCATTCCATTCTGAAGAGCGGTCCAGTGGGTCAATGTATTGAGTGAAGGAGAAAAAAGTCCTTTTAAAAGCCTAATTTTAACTTTTAGAATCCCAGGTTGTTCTACTGGTCTGAGACCACTCACCAACATCTACACTGCCAGTCTTCCTCCACAATGGACCAAAGTGACCTTTCTAAGTATAAATCTGATTATGTCCCTCCAGTGTGGAAATCACCAGGGGAGTTCCACTGACTACAGAATATAGAATAGTTTCAAACAAGATTATTAGCTATAAAAACCACAATTTATGAGTCATTTTCTAATCAGATTTTAGTGCCTCTAGGCTTCTTATATTTATTTATTTATTTATTTATTTATTTATTTAGAGACAGGGTCTTGCTCTGCCACCCAAACTGGAGTGTAGTGGTGCAATCACAGCTCACTGCAGCCTCAACGTCTCAGGCTCAAGCAATCTTCCCACCTCAGCCTGCCAAGCAGCTGCTGGGACTAAAGGCGTGTGCCTGGCTGATTTTTAGTTTTTTTTTTTTTTTTTTGAGACGGAGTCTGGCTCTGTCGCCCAGGCTGGAGTGCAGTGGCCGGATCTCAGCTCACTGCAAGCTCCGCCTCCCGGGTTTACGCCATTCTCCTGCCTCAGCCTCCCGAGTAGCTGGGACTACAGGCGCCCGCGACGTCGCCCGGCTAGTTTTTTGTATTTTTTTTTTTAGTAGAGATGGGGTTTCACTGTGTTAGCCAGGATGGTCTCGATCTCCTGATCTCGTGATCCGCCCATCTCGGCCTCCCAAAGTTTTTTTTTCTTTTTAAAGAGACAGGGTCTCACTATGTTGCCAGGGCTGGTCTCCAACTCCTGCGCTCAAGCGATCCTACTGTCTCAGCCTCCTAAAGTGCTAGGAATACAGGTGTGAGCCACCACGTGGGGCCGCTAAATTCTTTCTTCCTTTTTACTTCCCAAATCTTGGCAACGGATTGTCAATTTCATTTCCCAATATTCCTTTCAACAAAAATATTATTTAAGGAAATAAAAGAGAAACACTCGGCTGGGCGCGGTGGCTCAAGCCTGTAATCCCAGCACTTTGGGAGGCCGAGACGGGCGGATCACGAGGTCAAGAGATCGAGACCATCCTGGCTAACACAGTGAAACCCCGTCTCTACTAAAAAAAATACAAAAAACTAGCCGGGCGAGGTGGTGGGCGCCTGTAGTTCCAGCTACTCGGGACGCTGAGGCAGGAGAATGGCGTAAACCCGGGAGGCGGAGCTTGTAGTGAGCCGAGATAGCGCCACTGCACTCCAAGACTCCGTCTCAAAAAAAAACAACAACAAAAAAAGAGAAACACTCTAACCATACAAGCAGAAAGCAAACAAGTCAAATCTCTAGCCTCATTAGCATATTTTCTTGGCTTAATAAAAACTCTAGCCAAAAAAATAATACAAACAAAAAACCAACCAAACCACAAACCCACCAACACCACCTCAACAAATAAACAGATTCATCAACTCTCAAAATGGAATTCTTCTTTCTTCCAAAAGAATGTATTTTCTGTACAACCTTGAAGAAATACCAGTATCAGCATTAACAGGCAACTGTTGACTATCTATTTATCTTGGAAGATAAACTTTTCTAACTTTAAAAAAAGAGGGATCATTAGAAGGGAAAATAAAAGCCCATTTCCATTTTTTCCGCACAAAATGTTTTTTAAATTTTAAAATGCCTGTTCAATATGTTATGAGGACGAATCAAGGTATAAAAATAAGCACAGGCTACAGGTATAAGCACAACTATTTTTAAAAATTGTACATGCATGTGTACGTCACATCACCCAAACTGTAAACACCTTTCAACACTCTCTAGCCATACCTACTTGTCCCCATTTCCTGCTAATCCTTCCTCCAAAATCTATCTCAAATTCACGTCATCACTGCTCACCAACATAAGACTTTAACAGCTACCTAAATGGTTTTCCCACTTTCACAGCAGTAGGTTCTCAATTTTTACAGTGTATATGAATCATCACAGTTCCTGTTTGCAATGCAGATTCTACTGTGTGACCCCCAAAAGATTCTGATATAATGAGTCTGTACCAAGGAAGGAGAATCTGCATTTCTAACATGCATCCCAGGTTGTTCCACTGGTCTGAGACCACTCACCAGCATTTACCCCCTCTGTCGTCCTCCACAATGCATTAAGGTGACCTTTCTAAGTATAAATCTGATCACGTCCCTCCAGGGTGAAAATTACCAGTAGACCTCCATTGACTACAGAATACAGACCACAATTCTTTGTATTTCACAAAGGTTACTTAACTAGTTGGCTCCAATCCACTACATATCGTTAGGAATGATTCTCAGTTTCCCTGGACTCCTTTCTCTCTTACACCTGGTATTGCTCCATTTGTCCCTGTCTCCCCTTCTAGGTTGTGGGCTCTTTCACGTCAGAGACTCAGTTGCTTCCTCACACTGCACAGTGCCTGGTGTAAACAGTTTGAATACAAAGATGATCTGTCAACAAGGCTTTCTTAGTGTGATGGCTAATTTTGCATCAACTTGACTGAGATACTGAGTGCCCAGCAATCTGGTTAAACATTACTCTGGGTGTATCAGTGAGGCTGTTTCTGGATGAAATTAGCATTTGAATCTATAAACTGAGTAAAGCAGTTTGCCCTCCCCATGTGGGCGGACCTCAGCCAATCCACTGAAAGCCTGAATAAAACTCTGACTAGATGAGGAAGATTTCATCCTCTGGCTGCTTCAAGCTGGGACACTACTTCTTCCACCTTCAGAGCCCAACTAGTTAAGTAATCTTTATGAAAAACAAACAATTGTGGACTGTATTCTGTACACAATGGAGGTCCACTGGTGATTTCCACACTGGAGGGACATGATCAGATTTATACTTCAGACTTATACCATGGGCTCTTGTGGGTCTCAAGCTTGCCGACTGTAGATTTTGGACTCCTCAGCCTCCATAATCATGAGAGCCAATTCCTTACAATCAATTTCTTTATATATATACATATTTTGTCTCCTCTTGGTTCTGTTTCTCTGGAGAACCCTAATACACTACTGATGGAGGTGAAGGAAATAGAGTTTTCTTCCTTTTTTTTTCCAATTCACTCAGTTGAGAGACTATAATAAGAATTCAACAGAACCAGAAAGATTAACTTTTTTGAATAAACTGTTTAAATAAATAGGAAGGGGAAGCTGAAATCTAAGTTAGCTACGTAAGTATGTACTTTATGTTTCTCACGCAGGCATTTCTGAAAGTTTATTTATGCCTTAGAGTCTCATGGACTGTAATTTATAGAACTCTATGTAATTCACAGAATTACAAAGTAGGAAGATTATTTTAACAGAGATCTAGTCTAACCACTCGTAGAAACAGAGACAGAAAAGTGTATCTCTTGGTAATTTATTTCTCAACTGTGTTTCTATATGCAAAGTACCACCCAGAGTAAAAAGAAATCACCAAACAATTCTGCGGATAAAAGAAACCAGTGGTCAGATATGTTCCAGCTACTCATCAATACTAACGTTTGATCAAGTCTAGGCCTTTTAGCTGGGATCCTAAAACTGGTTTGTTTTCCTTACTTCCAACATATTCCCTCTTCCAAACCAAAACTTTCTCTTCATGGCTGAGCTTGGCACATGGACACCTTGACTCATCTTGACTCTTCCACAAATCTGCTGTGTCACTCCACTTCTTTCGTTGTTGTTATTTTTAGTAGAGATAACGGTTTCCCCATGTTGGCCAGGCTGATCTCGAACTCCAGACCTCAAACAATCTGCCTGCCTCAGCTCCCAAAGTGCTGGGATTACAGGCAGGAGCCACTGTGACCGGCCAACTTTTCAGAGCCTTGATATCCTGATTTTTAATGCCATGAGACTGCACAAAATAATTTCTAAATTTTCTAGTAACTTTCAGACTCTCACCTCTTCCAGTTAAAACATGTTATAATTTTGTTCTACTTCCTTCCCTGAAGACTATAATACACAGTGCCTTTTTTCTTTCCCTGACTTACTATTAAAGCAAAATCCAGAATTGTACTGTTTGGTGTTCCCTGCACAAAACAAGATATAACTGTCTGTATTCATTACTAGTGTTTTAACTGTGCTATCAGCCATGTTCTCCCTTCAACTAAACCACATACTCCAAAGAGGACAAGGAACATCTGATCATATCCTAAACGTTTCACATATAGTTGTAAACTTTGTTACATATTATGTACACAATTTACAGTCATGTGCAGTCATATCAATGGATATCGTTTGGCTGTGTCCTACCCAAATCTCATCTTGAACTGTAGTTCCCGTCATCCCCACATGTCATGGGAGGGACCCAGCTGGAGGTAATTGAATCATGGGGGCGGTTACCCTCATGCTGTTCTCGTGCTTGTGAGTAAGCTCTCATGAGATCAGATGGTTTTATAAGGTGCCTTTCCCCTTTTGCTCAGCACTTGTCCTTCCGGCCACCATGTGAAAAAGGACATGTTTGCTTCCCCTTCTGCCATGACTGTAGGTTTCCTGAGGCCTCCCCAGTCCTGCAAAACTTGAGTTAAATTAAAACTCTTTCCTCTATAAATTACCCAGTCTCAGGCAGTTCTTTATAGCAGCGTGAGAATGGACTAATACAACCACAAACCCTTACATTAACTTAAAAAGAAAAAAACCTGCCTACATTGAATGCTTTCTTGTTTTTGGTTTGTAGTCTCAAAAAATTTGATATTTCCACTTCATACAAACACCAGTGTTCTCAAAAGCTAAGTGACGTATCAGAAACATTTTGTTAATATGTTTAATAAGATTCAACAACATATATCTGCTATCCATATTTTTCAACAAAATATGATTCAAGTGACAATCTTTCCCATTTGCTAGAGATGGCTTTATAAACAGCAAAGTTGAAAAAAAGAGCATGCTCAGAACATACCAGGAAAAAAAACTTATATGCTAAAATATATTTGAAATTTTAAAAACTTAATCATCAAACGACGATTAAATCAAAGCAGCTCAATTCAGGTTGTCGCTGTAACATAATAAAGCTGATACCAGCTGGGCATGGTGGCTCATGTCTATAATCCCAGCACTTTGGGAGGCCGAGGCAGGCAGATCACCTGAGGTTGGGAGTTCAAGACCACCCTGACCAACAAGGAGAAACCCAGTCTCTACCAAAAATAGAAAAATTAGCCAGGTGTGGTGATGCATGCCTGTAATCCCAGCTACTCAGGAAGCTAAGGCAGGAGAATCACTTGAACCTGGGAGGCAGAGGTTGCAGTGAGCTGAGATCATGCCATTGCACTCCAGGCTGGGCCACAAGAGCGAAACTCCATCTCAATAAATAAATAAATAAGCTGATACTAAGATCAAACAATAAATACTATAAGCAAAATAACAAATAAAAACGTTTCTGTATAAAAGACAAATTATAAAACTTTCATACTGTGCTTAAAGAGTGATGGTGAAAAAAATCATGCAGCATGTATTTAATTATCCTCCAAATCCAATTATGATTAATTAAATAATGCACCTACTCTTTATAAGTTCCTGTTTCAGGATCTTCTGTCATGACATCATGCAGGCCTTCCACTGAAATGTTTATAATCCCACAGAATTTATCTTGGATAACACTAGAATAAAAGAAAAGCAAAACAGGTTAACTGGAGTACTAGAACAGGTTTTTTTTCCCCTGAAATATCCTCTTGAACATGAAGAGAAATTCCAGTTCTGAAATACAAAAGAAACTTTCAAAATCTATTTTCTTATAACAAAAAGTTTATCTTTGCCTATAACATTACAAAATTCTTTTTCACTAATTAGTATGTTTAAATACTAGATGGAGAGATTCGATAGTAAAGGAATACTTTAATATTCTTGGATTTATAAGTCTTATTTTACTTTTATAACTACAAAGATAAAGACATTGAGTATTGACAAGTAAAAATTTCTGCTCTTCTAATGACACTGTGAAGAAGAAAGACATGCCATATCTGGAAGAAATATTTGTAAAACAAATATCTGGTAATGGACTTGAACCTAGGATGTGAAAAGAACTCTGAAAACACATTAAGATGAAAAACAATTTCAATTTAAAATAGGCATCAGGTGCTGTGGTGCAAGCCTGTAGTCCTAGCTACTTGGGAGGCTGAGGCAGGAGAATCTCTTGAGGCCAGGAGTTCAAGACTGCAGTGCACTATGATCACACTTGGGAACAGCCACTGCTTTCCAGCCTGGACAACAACAGAGAGACTTGTCTCTTAAAAGAAACAGAACAAAAACATTTTTTTAAAAAAGGCAAAAATGTGAACAGACATTTCACCAAAGAAGATATACAGATGGCATGTGAGCATCCTAAAAGGATGTTCAAAATCATTAGGCATTAGGCAAATTCAAATTAAATCGCAATGAAATCTTAAAAAAAATTGTAGTATGTGTTTTTTAATTTTTATAGATTTAGGGGGTAAATCTATAAACGTTCAGATTTTATAGACTTTTATAAAGTCCAAGCAGGCAGTAACACAGACGAAATTTTCAATTAACTTTTCAAAATAGTTATATAAGCTAAAATTGATGATGTAACACTTTTTCATAATAGCAATCACAAGACAGAAATGAATCACAACCTTAATCACCTTAGAATTTTCTCAGATCCAACCAGACCATAATTATGCTATTTATACATGGTACCTAATTAATAATTAAAGTCACTCTTGCATTACTATATTTTAAATACAGGAAGTTTAAGTCAAGTTAGGGTAATTTAAGAGACTAAACAAGTTTTTAGGCACTAAAACCCAGAACCAGATAAAATATCCCCTTAACTGTATTTATCTGCTTAGGTCATTCAACAGGGTTAAGCAAAGAACAACAATTTATCGAAATAGTCGAAGGAAGAAACAAGCCCTGATTTATTAGTCTTACTCCAGAATTTCTACAACAGTAGAGACTACAACAGTGGTAACATTAAAAGAATAGTTTTCCACTTTCCCTACCAGAGGAGGAAGAGCTGACAACTGGAACAGCCCCTGAGCAAGGAATAAACTTAGCTGAAAGCAGCTACAATTGGCAAGCAATAAAGACTGAGATGGTGGAGTGTCTCCACAGCTGCTAATAGCTAGAGCCAAGACTGAGATCCAGAACCTTATACTGACCAAACCCAGAGGGCAGTGCTGCAGGCTTGACTGGAGACGACTTCAACCTTACTGTGCTGAGAAACTGCTTCTATAGAGCCCAAAGCTCATCTTTTGGAAGAAGTCATCTCTAGCTACTCTCAGTTTCTAGGCTTCCCAGGACTCCCGTCGGCCTACCGCAATGCAGCTTTCGACCCTACTACTCTACGGGCAGATGACATTCATTTTTGCAATCTAGGGGCCACACTTCAGTATATCTCATGAGATATCTCTGCTGGGTGGACACCACTGGTCTCCCTTCCTGAAGACTCTGCTTCTTTAGCTTCTGTGAGCTTAGCTTCTTCTGGTCACTCTTGTTTTCTGGTATAGACTTCTTCTCTGGGGGGCCCTTCAGCATCATTACTGCCCAAGGCAGTAAAAAGAACCACATAAAGGAGTATGATGGTTGGTGAGGAGCCAAGATCACTCCACATCAGAAGAGATGGTAGCAGCCTGAAATGGTTTGGTGGCCACGGGAATAAAGAGAAAGGGGTAGGTTTGACAGATGTTTAATGGGTAAACATCACAGGATTTGGCAACTAATTGGCTATGGAAGATAAATGGGAGGAAAGAGTCTAGGATGACTGTTGGGTTTCATCTTGGGTGAGTGACTTGACTAGGTTGGTGACTTTGCTCAATCCAACAGGGATACAAAAAGAGCAAAGACATGAGAAAGAAGATGATGAAAGTGGTATCCCTGAAGAAGAGAGGGTGACCAACAGCACCAAAAGTCAAGTAATCAGATAAACCAGGTTCTAGCTGAGGAAGGGGAGTGACCATTCTTTCAAGAACCTTGTCCAGGGACGGAAACAATAGGGTAATAACCAGAGGGAGCGCAGGGTTGAAGGAGTGTTTTTGGCTGACGGAAATGGACCAGTAGAGGCTGAGCAGCTGAAAGTGCAGGTGCCAAAGGGGTGGGTGAAGGAGCAGGATCCCAGTGATGGGATGAAGTGAGATCCTAACAGAGGCAGGGCTGAACACAAAGGGTATCTTCGTACATGAGGCAGCAGGACACAGATGTACAGACTCCCTTGGAGGCTCACAGTGGGAAGCGGAAGTTCCTGCATTTTCAATTATCCTCCTTCTGTGAATTAGAAGGTGAGGTTATGTATTAGGCATGTGGGTAAGCAGTTGGAGCCAAGTGGTCAATGTTTATAATAGAGGGTCTTGACCAAAGACAAAAACATTGCTCAATGGCACTGAGGTCCAACTGCAGTTAAATGCCCTAGATTTGTAACAGCCTCAATCTGTACACTTCTATCATTTTTAGTTGCTATATTTTACACCCCAAGCAGATACACATAGGGAGAAACTGAGTCAGGCAATTCAGGCTTGGAAGCTTGAAAAGCTAGTAGAGTTTGAGGATGAGGGGTTTAAAGAGCTGAGGGTATTAATGAGAAGTCTGAGTTGACCACAGGGCACCTGTTGGGTCAGGTAGAAAATAGGGTTAAAAGTGGAAAAAACAAACAAAAGAAAAACCCGTAACATCAAGTGCAAACATCAAGGTTTACGCCAGGCATGGCGGCTCACGACTGTAATTCCAGCACTTTGGGAGGCTGAGGTGGAAGAGTCAGTTAAAGCCAGGAGTTCAAGACTAGTCTAGGCAACAAAGTGAGACCCTTCTCTTCAAAAAAAGAAGAAAATTAGCTGGGGGCAGTAGTGCACGCCTGTAGTCCCAGCTACTCAGTACCAGCTGAGATATGAAGATGATCACTTGAGGCCAAGAGTTCAAGATTGCAGTGAACCATGATGGCACCACTACACTCCAGCATGGGTGACAAAGCAAGACACTGTACCTTAAAAAGAAAAAAAAAAGTTTAGTGGTAGAGAGTAAGAAAACTGGAAAATGTGAAGTTACAATAAGACAGGATATTAGAGTTTTGAGCATGATCACAAGGGAGGAATGTGTGGTTGAAGTGGAAGTGCACACAGATTTGAAAAACATCAAGGCCTTGTAAGGCCAACTGTAAGGCCATGCTTGAAAACATTCAGGGTGGCAGAATCTGGGATGAAGACTGCAAAGCAGATTCGAGGCCTCAGTGACTCCTGCATAGTGACTGTGAAATTGCTAGAGAACACAGAGAGCTGGTGAAGTAACCAGATGGCAGGGGCCTTCTGACCCCTTCCAGACCTCATGAAAGTGGCAGAAAACTGTGGTCACCATCAGAGCCTCGAATTGTGGCTCCACCAGTGACTAGCTACATGGTCTTGGGCAAGTCAATTTAACCTCTCTGTACTTCACTTGCCTTATCAGTAACATGAAGGCATAATAGTACCCACAAGTAAAGTGCTTATAACAAGGCCTGCCACATGTGCCAGAGCACTACTTAAATGTCAGCATCATCACCGTTTCTCATTTGAACAATGAGGGGGTTAACAGTCTCTAAATCTCTTACACTTTTTCATCTCAGTATCCTTTTACACTCTTAAAAATTGTTGAAGATGCCAAAGAACCTTTTAAAAAATGTATTATATCTCAATATTTTTATATTAGAAAACTGACAAAATACTTTAAAAATATTTATTCACTTAAAAAATATAAAAATATAATAAACCCATTACCTAGTTAAAAAAAAAAAAAAAAGTTTTCCCCTGTAGATATTTCCCAGGATGTAGCCTGCAAATACTTTTGTCATTTAAATGGAAATATACATCCTTTCTACACAGTAATTCTCTGCATGGTCATGGAAAAGTATATTAATAAATCTAGCTCCCCTGAAAAATACTGGCAAGAAAATAAGCTAAAAAACCACAGTTGAAATTCACTATCTTAAAGTGAAAGTTGACTTTTTTTTGCATTCCATAATGATCCTTACAAAGGCTTTTATATACTAAACCACTCCCCTGATTACCTGTTTTTTCATTTTTTGAGTGCACACACACACACACAGCAGCACCACCCTCCTCCAACAAAACCATTATCTTTAAGACTACAAGAAATAACTAAAATGATCTATATTTAATGGCATGAGAAGAAAGTGCCATCCTGTGTGACTTTGCTATAAAAAGCAATGCCCAATGAAGACATACTAAGCTTCCACGGAAAGGAGATGATCAAGGACTGGTACGGAACTGTCTGGAAAAAAATTTTTTAAAAATCAGCTGAATAAAAGATTGAGTAGTTACTTAAAAAGTCACTTGACAGAATTGTTTTTTTTTTAAGTGATATAAAGAAATTTATCAGAGAATTGGTAATTATGGAGCTAGCACCATTGTAGATATTGGAAACTGATGAAAATAAAGCTATACAACACATAATTACAAGGTAATCATGAAGATACTTTTTTTTTTTTTTGAGACTGATTCCCTCTTGTTGCCCAGGCTGGAGTGCAATGGTGTGATCTCAGCTCACCACAATCTCCACCTCCCGGGTTCAAATGATTCTCTTGCCTCAGCCTCCTGAGTAGCTGGGATTACAGGCATGTGCCACTACGCTCAGCTAATTTTGTATTTTTAGCAGAGACGGAGTTTCCTCATGTTGGTCAGGCTGGTCTCGAACTCCTGACCTCAGGTGATGAAGATATATTTTAAGAACAAATCAAAAAGGCCAACTCTGTTCATGTTACTGAAGTTATCTGAAAAGGTAATTGTAGCTTGGGATTAAATTCCTGGAAAAGTCTTGTATGCCACACAGCTCAGAACAAAATGAAGATAACATGCTCTGGAAAACAGTGTTACATGATCAAAGGGGAATTTTGACTGATAACGATGAAGACACAATGTCAAAGTTTGCAAGAAGCATTTGAATAAAATTGTATCAAGAATAAAAGAAAAAAATAGTTCTGAAGCAAAATTTCACATTTAAAAATACATATGTGTGCCCGGGCGTGGCAGCTCACGCCTGTAGTCCCAACACTTTGGGAGGCCGAGGCGGTTGGATCACGAGGTCAAGAGATCGAGACCATCCTGGCTAACACGGTGAAACCCTGTCTCTACTAAAAATACAAAAAATTAGCCAGGTGTGGTGGCGGGCGCCTGTAGTCCCAGCTACTCGGGAGGCTGAGGCAGGAGAATGGCATGAACCTGGGAGGCAGAACTTGCAGTGAGCTGAGATCGAGCCACTGCACCCCACAAAGAGCAAGATTCCGTCTCAAAACAAAAACAAAAACAAAACAAAAATGTGTAATTAAACTAACAACTTCATATAAACACATAGTTACTATTTTGTTACAGTTTTATAATAAGGTATTACAGTTGACCAAAAAACTTTATGCTCAGTGACCTTTCTCTAAGCTCTGGATCCCTAAGTACATCGGCATCTTTCTCATCCACTCTTGGCACTCTCACAATCATCTCAAAATTAAGAGATCCAATACCAAACTTATGAGTGCCTCCCCAACAAAAACAAGGAAACCAAAAACAAAACGGAAAATCAAAACCAGGCTCTCTTCCTGTTTTCCTTATCTGAGTAAAAAGCATCTCTATCAATCCAGTGACTCATGCTAGAAACCAGTGATTCAGTTTTGACCTTTCTTCTCATTTACCCTTCCAATTTACCCTTCCATTTACTCAATTTATCAACAAATTCTGTCAAATTTATCTCTGAAATTTTTCCTTGTTTCTACTCCTCTATATTCCTACTATTAACACTGTGCAACAAGCCAATCTGTCTCGAGTTTAGAGTTTAAACTACTGCCTACCTTCCCAAACGAGGAAACTTCCACTCTTGACTTCCTCTAATCCATTCTCTATACAGCACACTAGAATGCTTTTACAAAACCTACTATCTTTTTCTTGCTTTAAAGCAAAAGTTAATACCTTTCAACAACTTTCCATTACACTTAAAAATCCAAACCCTTAATCCTAGTTTACTCAGCCCTATATATGACCTGGTTCCTGCTCAGCTCTCTGACCTTATTTAGCCTCACATTGTTCTCCACCTTCATGGGCTCTCTTTGATTAACACTTTCTAGTTTCCAGGCTTTCACAGGGGCTTTCCATCTGCTAGGAATTGTATAGCCTGGATTTACCTGGTCAGTAGCATTATAATAAGACTATAACTACAACAACAACACTGCAGGTATAGTCCTAATTCTAGACGATGGTGTTTAAGGATGCTTTCATAGATGAGAAGCAGGTACCTGAGGATAAGGGAGTTTTGAAAGCCAAAGCTTGAGGAAACTGCAGTACAACATAAAAACTTTTGCTCCTCAGAGCCTCAGACAAAAATATAAATGATGTATTAACTTGTGTATCATAGAAAACATATGGAAAAAAGCAATAAGGTTGCCCAAAGTCAAAGATACAAACTAACAACAGGCTAGGGTTTATGTGCATGTAGTGAAAACTCCACAGACATGGGAAGAAATGGAGACAAAAGGAAGACAACATATATATATATATGGTCTCCACATTATTCAGGATAAGAAAACTACTTTCTACTAAATTAAAATGTCATCTATCACAAGATGTCTCGGAATTGAGTCAGAAGCAATGAAACAAGGCACATCTGGGCCAGCAGCAGGTATACTATACATTCTTCTCTCTCATACTGCTTTCTCCAACATTTCTCTTTTAACCTACCAGGCTTCCCACATTAAAAGTGTGCGGCCACACAAGCTTACCAGCTTCAGCAAAGTGATGACCAGTGGTAGAGGGCACTTAAAAAGAAGAACAAAAAACTATGCTTCAGACAGTACAGCACTAGTATAGAAAAAAAAAATGTCTATTACCTTGTTACTATTGCTTCCATAACCGTGAAATCATTAAGAAGGAGATAACAATTTGAGAAAATTGATTCATATCTCTCTCCACTAGCTTAAAAGGGTTCATAGGTAAGTCCAGCAAGAGAAAAGTCAAATATAAATTTTAATGAAAAATGAGAAGGTCTAGATAAAGTCTAATGGTAAACACAACAGCCTGTTTTGCTTCACATACCCCACTCTCCTTCCTCTTAAAGGAGTACATCATACTTTAAGTCCAAACATATATTTTTCTAGTTCAGAGATCAATAACAGGACCAGTAAAGGAGTTTGACTTGTATAACAAAAAAGAATAGGTCTCAACAGGAAAAGTTCATGTGGGATCAACTTGGCAGGAAGGCCTAGCATTAAAACTGTTTGTCAAAAGCTTGGAAAAGGTTCCCTAGGCTTTCTTCTCCTACTTTTTCTTTTTTTTAAAACACCGCCTAAGAACAAATATTGGAGATTTAACTGTTATTTGTTGCTGTGCAGGTAAGCTAATTGAGTAAAAATATCCTAATTACATGCTGGTCCTCCTTCACCTCAAAGCTTAAAACTTAAATATTTATATAATGCCTAGAGGTTCAAGAAATGTCCACGTATGTGTTACATCTGAACGTTCTATTTGTTGACTTCAGTGGTAGTTATACAGGTGTGTCTACTTCTGTATGTGATTTATTTATCAATAACAGTTTTAAAAAGTGTTTACAGGGAAAATATTTGACATGCATTAACACTGGTATGGGGGGATCTGGATAAATTCTACTACTACTTGGAGAATTCCTAAAAACAAAATACACAAAGCAATAGAAAAGATAACAAAAATCTGTCCAATGGTTACTCAAAAGACCCAGAAAGCCATGAGGCAGAGTAGATCAACAAAGTAACCCTGGAACTCCATGTATGAGAAAGTACAGGACGCCACTAACAGTAAAAGGTTTAGGGACAACAAAGAGGTATCCACAGATCCTCTTTCCCCACTACTTAAGTTCTACGTAATGTCCTCACTCTCCCATAATGTCCACCCTTACTCTCCTGACCACTTAGCTTCTAGCTATCAAACACTGGCATCTCTCACTTCCAGAGGACCATGGAACATGTTAGTCTTCTTTACCAGCCTTCCCCTTCTTCCCCTGTGATCTGCTATTCCCTTTTTTGTTTTGAGTTTTGCTCTGTCACCCAGGCTGGAGTGCAGTGGCATAATCACGGCTCACTGCAACCTCCTCCCGCTGGGCTCAAGCAATCCTCACACCTCAGCCTCCTAAGTAGCTAGGACTATGGGCACAGGCCACCACACCCAGATTTATTTTTTATTTTTATTTTTGGTATTTTTGGTAGAGATGAAGTTTCACCATATTGCCCAGACTGGTCTCGAATTCCTGAGCTCAAGTGATCCACCCACCTCAGCCTTCCAAAAGTGCTGGGATCACTGGTATGAACTGCCGTGCCCAGCCTCTCCTATCTCCTGATCACTACTATTGAAGTCTCTGTCCCAACACCACTGAAGCCCTCATCAATAGCTTGACACCAAATATATCTATTTCACTGACAGGAAGAGGTTGAGAGTAAGTTCTCAGTTTTACATCCCAGAAATGAGAGATATGTTTTTAAAATTCCACATTGGAATTATAAATTTAAAAGTCATACACTTTTATAGTTTATAAATAAATACTATTGATTTCTAATATTTGCCATTTGTTATGAGGGGAAAACAAATTACTTTTGTTATGCCCTGAAACTTTAATCACAATTTGTAATACTCAATGGAAAAAATGGATTCTGTTCTTCCTCAAACACAGTCACACTAAATTAGAGTGCTTTAATCAAGAACTTTTAATAAATGGTAGAGATAAGAACCTATAGTAAATGGTAGAGAAATACAGAAATCTTAAGAAAGGTGAGCTTCCTTAGCTATATTAATTTAGAATACCATTTGGTTTTCACTTAGGGCTGCTCAAAATGTGAAACAATGAAATACAGAAATTGTACCCAAGAAAACTATTATGCCTGTAACACTTCAATTATATCTTAAATAAGTTTTTTTACTGCACAACTATCAAACAACAGTGAAATATGAGCTGGCTAATATTTTAAAAGGGAGTAGCTATTTACTCCAGCTCTCTTTTGATTAGTAAAAAAAAGAATTTTTTTTAAAAGGAAATAGCTGACAAAGACCGAAATGAACATTTAATGAATACCACTGTGTAGAACTACAGCTCCATATATAAATCGGTATTAATATAATCGGATTTCCAGTTGAGTCTAAATTAATTAGAAGCTATATTTTCAAAAAGCAAAAATTTGGAGAGATCTTCTGAATTGTCTTCTTTGAATTTAGGAATTTTAAGATAAAAATACTTTGTTATATAAATTTTTCTGAACTTCACATAGCCAGCTGTGTTGCTTGTGAATATCTTTAAGAGGGTATGGTTTAGTACTGTGGTACGGAACTGGGCCATGGAGAAATTTTCAGCTTACCTTATGTATTTCTGCACTGTTTAAATTTTTTCCCAATGAACAAGTACTTTCAGTAATTAAAGAAAAAACATAATTGGATTTGTAGGAGTTGGGAGGATACAACAAAGAAAAAAATTCATTATTAAAAATGTCTCTCGAGGTGAACAAAAATAGCGCTCTTCCATAACAAAACAAATTACTTAGGAAAAATAACATTTATTTAAACATATTCGCATTTACTGCTGAAATTACAATCCCTGAAAAAGCATTCAGCTAAGCAGGGAAAAGCAAACCATTGTTGGAAAACTCTTTGGGGTTGGTGGGGCTTTATTTATGCAATTGCTAATAAATCTTAAAACTACTCTTCAGCTCCTCTCTGATTTTCTCTCAAATATATTAATGCAGTGGTTCTCAATGTATGGTCCCAGACCAACAGCATCAGCACACTTGTTAAACTGAAAACTCACAGGCTCTATTCCAGACCCGCTGAATCAAGAACTCTGGCTTGGATATCCATATGCAGAAGAATGAAACTGGACTCCTATTTCTCACTGTATACAAAAATCAAGTCAAGATGGATTAAAGACTTAAAAATAATATATAAAACTATAAAGCTACTACAACAAAACACAAGGAAAACACTTCTGGACAGTGGTCTAGGCAAAGATTTTATAGCCAAGACCTCAAAAGCACAGGCAATAAAAACAAAAATAGACAACTAGAACTATATTAAGTGAAAAGGCTTCTGGATGGCAAAGGAAACAAGAGTGAACAGAAAATACACTGAATGGGAGAAAACATTTGCAAAATATTCATCTAACAAGACCCTAATATCCAGAATATACAAGGAGGTCAAATAACTCAACAGCAAACAAATAAACAAAAAATCCACAAAATAATCCCATTAAAAAGTGGGCAAAGGAACAGACATTTCTCAAAGGAAGACATACAAATGGCCCAGGGGTATATGAAAAATCTTCAACATCACTAATCACTAATTGCATTTGAAATGAAAATGAAAACCACAATGAGATATCATCTTAGCACGATTAGAATGGCCAGTAATAAAAAGACAAAAAATAACAGATGCTGGTGAAGATGCAGAGAAATGGGATCTCTTATATACTATTGGTGGGAATGTAAATTAGTACAGCCACTATGTAAAATAGCATGGGAATTTCTCAAAAAACTAAAATTGTAACTACCATCTGACCCAGCAATCCCACTACTGGGCATTTATCCAAAGAAAAAGAAATCAGTATGGAGACCTGCACTCCCATGTTTATTACAGCACTATTCACAATAGCAAAGATCAGCAACCAACCTAAGTGCTCATCAATTGACAAATGGATAAAGAAAACTGTGGTACATGTACACAGTGGAATACTATCAGGCCATAAAAAAGAATGAAATATTGTCATTTGCAGCAGCAAAGATAGAACTAGAGGTCATTATGTTAAGTGAAATAAGCCAGGTACAAAAGACAACTGTAACATATTCTTACTCCTATGTGGGAGCTAAAAAAAGCTGATCTCATGGAGGTAGTGAACAGAATGACAGACAGACACCAGAGGCTGGGAAGGTTGTGTGTGTGGGGGGGTGGGGGGGCAGCGAAGAAGATGAAAAGAAGTTGGCTAATGGGTACAAAAATACAGTCAGATAGAAGGAATAAGTTCTAATGTTCAACAGCAAAGTAGAATAGCTATGGTTAACAACAATATATTATATATTTCAAAATAGCTAGAAGAGAGGCCTTGTAATGTTCCCAACACATACAAAAGTTAAACAGTTGAGGTGATAGATACCCCCAACACCCTGAGACTTGATCATTACATATTCTATACATGTAACAACATACCACACATACCACACAAATATGTACAAATATTATCAGTAACAATTTTTTAAAAAAGAAAAAACTCTGGGAGGGGTACAGGAAGGAGTTGGGGTAGCAAACTGTGTTTTTATAAGGCTACCGGGCAATTCTGAGTTTGAGAACCACTGTATTTTGGTAGAATAAACAGTATTGCATTTTATTATAATTATTTTCATTTTACAATATGAACTTGATAATTATCATTTGGTTTAAATACTCCCAGATAACATGTTCCAGGTTAATTTCATAAGGATTGTATTTTTTAGTAATTTAAAAAAACAAATTTTGGGGAAAAGGAAGAAGAGACACAAACATGAAAGATACAATGCTTAAGAAAAAATTTTAAATACATATTTGTGGTTCAGGTCACTATTAATGAACCAATGGGCATGGGCGCTTACTACAATCTCTAATATTCTGCAAAGGGCTACGCAAGTACAAATTCATGCTAATAAAGAAAAACACTACATTACTTCTATGACTTCAATTACCATCTATATTAAAGACTCTTAATCAAGGGCACTAATATCTCCTAGGGACTCTCTCAACTTCTCCAAGGTCTTGTTCTTCCCCACTTACCTATCGCCCAAATGGTTATTGTTACTGTAAAGGGTGTATCATACACTTCCAGTGTACTGGATAGATGAAAGTTTAAGAATTATTGGCCTTTACTGTAAGACCTCACTTCTGAATTTCTGCATGCTATATATTTCCACTTGGAGATCTAATAAGAACCTCAGATTCAATCTGTCTAAAACTGAACTCATTATTTTGCCCCACTCCTTTTCATTCCTTAGCTTAGTGAATACAGCACAAAACTGCCTAAGCCAAAAACCTAACACCTTTGACTCCTCCCTCCCCTGCCACCCCTCAACCAATCACCAAGGCAGTTCATTTTACTTTCAAAGTACCTCCTTTTTGCCAGTATCCTGGCCCAGGCCTCTAGCATCTTTCCCCTGGATTAGTAATTCAGATTCCTACTCAACTAATTCTGGCTCCAGTTTTACTGTTACTTCCAGAAAAAGGCAAATTTCTAAAGGGTAAATCTAATCATTTCACTCTACTGCTTAAAAATCCTTCAATGGCTCTCTGTTGCCCTCAAGATAAAGCATACAACTACAGAGCTTTCATCACCTGATCTTTCAGGCTTTAAATCGCACACCATCATTCACGACACCAGCTGTACTGAATTTTAGTTCCTGAAAAGCAGCATTTTTTCTTCTGTTAACCCCTCTGACACGGTGTTACTCAGCTCTCTTCACTGGGCTAATTTCTAGTTATTCTTCATGATCCAGTTTTGATGTCACTTCCTCCATAAAGCCATCTCTCACCTCCACAAATGTTATACTCAACAGCATCTCTAAGTACAGTACTTATCATCGTATTGTGCAGTAACCACGTATCTCCTCCTCTAAATTTCAAGCTCCACCTAGAATAAGAACCATGTCTTTTTTTTCGTATTACAATCCTAGAACCACAGCAGCAATATAGCATAAAACTGAAAGCATGAGCTCATCAGAGAGGCCCAAACAGTGTTACAAGCTGTGAGGATTTGGGAAAGTTACTTAAACTCTAAGTTTCCTCACCTGTAAAGTATAAATAGTACCACCTTTCAAGACTATTCACAGATTAAATGTGAAATGTGAAATATTTGGCACAGTGCTTGATACACAGAAATGGTAGCTATTATTACTTAATACAGTACATATCAAACAAAATATGTGCTAAATGAATACACTGTTCACAAATTATTAAAAACATTTTAATAATGCTAACCTCATATAATTCATTATATTTCCATGTAAAGTATATAATTCTAAAAGGAGGTTTCAGTTTAAATCATGTCCACGGCACTGAAGTTTCTTATAGACAATATTTAGTCGAGTTATAAAGCAGAATGTTCAAAAAGAATGACCTGTGCCTCATTTTCAGGAACAATTTGTTTATGAATTCTAATCTGCTCCAAGCCAGGACTTTCTAGAGAATTTGGGGAAGTGTTACAAATTGAGGCAGTGACATTATACCTTGCTGACTGATAAAAGCTGTAGTATTCAAGTCTATTTTCCCTTGAGTTTTCTGATGCCTTTAGTTTTTGTTTAAACTGAACAACTTTGTAGATCAAAAAAATGATTAAAACACAAGCTAAGATGAAAAAAGCTAGCAAAATGTCAAAAGCCTCATTCAACTTCTCAACTTCTTGTGTACAAATTAGAGATGTTTTCCCTGACATTGAAGCAGCATCAATCGGTAGAGCACTGTTTTTTTCCAAGTTCAAGGTAACAGAAGTAGTCAGTTGTATTTGTACAGGTAACACTGCTGTAGTCTCTAATGGATTACCAAAGGCATTCTCTTGAAAAAATCTACCAGCAGGTGAAGTAGGAATTTGTTCCCAGAAAGTAATGTTCTCAGTCTCAGTATTTTCCAGAGGATTGCCATTTGTGGTAACTTTATGCCAGGCCATCATTAGCGCAGTAGTCTTGTGACGAATATGAGGAGATTTTACAACAGCCCAAGTTCTGGATACATTTATTGAAGACGTAAAACAATTTGTAATGTTAATATAACGTAATGCTCTGCCACGCATGGATGGGGGATTCTGACAATAGATGTTTAGAGTAATAGCTGAAGATGCTAGCCAGTCTCGAAGGCCCAAAAGTTTGCAGTTACATTCCCAAGGATTAGAATTTGCCTGAAGATGAATCAGTGAAGACAATGGCTTAAGGACCCTTGGATGCAAGTCTGTAAGATTATTAAATGACAGATTAAGGATCTTCAAAGATGCTCCCATATTTTCAAACGTATCATTATCAATGCTAATTATTCTGTTTCTATCTAACTTAAGGTAAACTAAATTCTTTAACAAACTAAATGTGTCAGAATTTAAATTCTCTAAATCATTATGACTTAAGATCAAATGTTTAAGATTATTAATTCCACTAAACCCATCCCTAGTAACATTTCTAATTCTTGAATTTTTCAGGAGGAGGTATTCCAAATTGACAAGTCCTTTAAATGCAAAGGGCTGTATTGCTTCAATAGGATTATGAGACAAAGAAAGTCTTCTAAGACTTTTAAGCACTTCAAAGGCATTAGATGGTACTTTTGTTAAATTATTACTTTCTAAATACAAACAAGCAAGGTTTTCAAGATGCTGAAAGGCTGATTCTGATATCCTCAAAATGTTATTGTTTGATAAGTCAAGTATCCGAAGAGCAACCATACCAACAAAGGTACCACTTCCAAGGACAGTGAGGCGATTCCTTTGTAGATTTAAGTACTGAACTGAAACTAGATCATTAAATACTCCTCTTGGAACAAAAGATACCTGATTAGACTGTAAATATAAATTACGAAGATTTAAAAGTCCCTTAAATATTCCAGGATCTAAGCGTTTTATGAAATTATTATTTAGAAATAGAAAATATAGATGCCTCAATTGAACAAAGGCTTTTGGATATACATACAGAATGTTAGAATTATCCAAATACAATGCTACAAGAGAATGAAGTCCTGTTAATTCACTTTCATTTATATAAGATATATTATTCCCAGTCAGATACAGAAAAACTGTACTTTCAGGAAAATTCTTAGGAATACTCGAAAGGCCTAAGTTACGGCAGTTAATTTGTCTCCCAGTGCAGAGCTGACAAACAGACGAACATCCAAGTATTTCCTTGTGGAGTAATAATAAAAGATAACAGGTAACAACCAGAAACAGTCGTAGGCAAGGCAGAGAAAACTGTAATCCACACATATCCCTGTTCTTGGTTTTTCTGTTCAGATCAGAATTGGCTATAAAAAGAGAAGGTAAAGCTTTAAATCATCAAAACTTCATCACACGAATTTTTTTTTATAATACTATAACTTCTGTATTCTATTTTAATTAGGATCAGCCAATAATACTATCATAAATCATACCATGCTAATAGCATAAAATAATGAGTATGGAATACTTTCTAGAATTATTAACATGATCAGGCCATTAACCCATTACTTGACAAAATAGTTCAGATTAATGAAACATTTGCTAAGTTAACTTAAAAATTACAATTGATTACAACATAGGTGACAAATGATGTAGGAATGAGAATCTTTGAATTTAATATGTCCCTTTAACAACATAAAGTCTAGTATCAAATAACATTATAATTTATGAAAATACAAATTCACTACAGAACAATTAAACTCTAAATTAGTTTCTTACAAAACTATTTTTCATGTCAGCTAAAAGTTCATATTTAAGTAAATAATCTTACCAAGAAAAGGAAATTCGCATTATTAACACTCAGCTGATTCAGTAAAGGTTTTCTTTTTAAATCTGAAGAACGACATTTCTAAACTCCATTTTGTTCTGTGGCATTGCTGACCTCCACCCCACCACTTTTTTTTTTTTTTTTTTTTTTTTAAGTCACCGTTTGCTCAGGAAACACCACTCTTCACATTGGTTCCTTTACAGTCAATGTGTAAAACAGAGGTTGCCATGGATTCAGGAAGCTAAGAGACAGGAAGTAATTTTATCTGTGTTTCAAAAGTATTGCTGAACGGAAATCTCAGGAACTTATTTTTTCAGAATGCAGTTAGAGTTTTCCTAATATACACATCAAAATATCTCCTGTAATGTAAAATAATAGTTTTTAAAGGATACTTGAAAACGTTAGTTATTCAGAACCCAAATATCTATCAACAGACTCTAGCTATCAACAACATAGCTACTGAATGGAAAAGGCTAGTTGAAATAAGATGTATATAGAGTAATAAAATTTTTTGTAAACTTTTTAATGAACAAAATATTTATGTTGTTTTAAATACACATTGAAGACTTCAACTTTATGCTTTATTCCTTTAATAAAAATAGGGGAAAAATTTAGAATGAACATAAATGTTGTTATATTATCCTCCAGTGCTCTTTTCAAAATTTTCAAAATATTTTTGGTTGCAAAAAATACTGAGTACTATTTAATATGTTAAGGTACTAATTGGTAGTAAGGTACTAATTACTAATAAGGCACTAATTGGTAGAGTTGGATTATAAGATGGTAAGAAGCTGCATACCAAATTACTGACATAGGTTATCTTTGCAAGAAAAGTTGGGGAGAGTAAAAGAGGTGATGTTTTGCCCTATATATATCTGTATTAGTTTGAATCTTTTAGAATGAAAATTGAGAATTTTAAAATCTAGTTTTTCAAGAATTTAAAGAATCAGATATAAATTGTTTATATTATATATTGTTCAGTCATTAACTTTCTTTCATTAACTAACTTTAAGTTAGTTGCTTAAGCTTTCTAATTCTGACTTTTATTAATATTACTAACACCCTGATAATATTCCTAAAATATCAAGTTATATAATTGTATACAACTCTCCTTTGTTATTAAAGCAGTTTCATTTCACATCAAGACAACAATTACTTTAGATAATAATATGAATTATGTCCATATTAGATACCTGAAATAATACCTAGCATTATCTTTCTATGACTAAAAATTCAACAATGCATACTGGATAGCAGATCTTTATCAAAATGATTTATGATTCTTATACTTATCCTTTATGGCTGGCTATTGTAATTGCGATCTTATGCATTAAAAATGGAAAACAAAACAACTGACAGAAATGACATGAACCTGAGGTAGGAGCTAGGTTTCTCAGGTCCATTTTGTTTAGTACTTCCAATAACACACAAGTGATATGAGGCTTGTCCCATGGATTTTTCAATTGCATCATACAACTTAAAGAGTTAGGAAAAATTGAGAGAAAGTGTCCTTTGAAATCAAAATAAAATTAAAGAGAAAAAACCCACAAAGTAATATAACCAGAGTATGAATTAATTTTGTTCTCTATGCCAAAAAATACCCAAAGCAGCTACAATACTTATTAGGATGCAAAGGTAAAATTTTTAGGAAACTGTATTAAGGAAAAATGACAAAATAAAATCTCACTTCTCACATTCTAAAAACTGAAGGAAACTAAACTGACTGAAACAAAACGATTAAATATAAATAGTACACTGTAACTCTCAGGTTGAATGCTTAAAAAAAAAAATTCAATCTCCAGCAAAAGAAAGTTTAGTCTTTCTGTTCATTTAGGAGTTGCTGTTCTTAGAGACAACTGATTAACAACGATTCCTCATTATCCTTTTCTGATTACTAATGTTCACTACAACTATTACTGAACACTACGCTCAGCCTCTTAAATTAGCCTTCTATTTCTTTCCAGGAAATTGACTCATTGAGCTGTTTTCCTCTCATTCTTGTTGCTGAAACCTTCTTTTACACTTCCTTTGTCTTCAGATCATCTCATGCTTCTGGTATCAATACACAACTATTCTCTTTTCCATTCAGATTCTGCCCATACTAAAACAAGAATGTATAAATAACAGAGCAATTGTTCCATTAGCATCTTTTAAACAGACATCATCTGTATGTATGCATGTATTCTTTTGAGACACAGTCTTGCCCTGTCGGCTAGGCTAGAGTGCAACAATGTGAACACAACTCACCACAGCATCGACCTCCCAGTCTCAAGTGACCCTCTTCCCTCAGCCTCCTGAGAAGGTAGGATTGCAGGTGCTTGCCACCATGCCTGGCATTTTTCTTATTTTTGTAGAGACGGGGTCTTGCCATTTTGCTCAGGCTGGTCTTGAATTAATAGGCTCAAGTAATCCTCCCACCTTGGCCTCCCAAATTGCTGGGATTATAGGTGTGAGCCACTGTGCCCAGCCTATATGTATTTAGATATATAGCATCTATATATAAACCAATCAAGATTGGTTTACAGATAAAGAATGGCTTATAATAACAGCAGTTACTGATTTTATGGACTTTAAAAGTTACTGATGGACCTAAAATCAAGAGAATGTAAATGTGAAATGGGATTTGCAATTAAAAAATAATCCAGCTCTTTCTGCTATCATGAAGCCTGTCGAGGCCTGCTTGGAACATGACTTCCAAAAGGCAAATATTTCTGGAAGGCTGTCATCCAAAGTCATTTTTGCTGCTATAAGCAGGGTCTCTGAAACCAAAGGGAGCACACAGATCTTCTTAAAACTGAAGGTGTTTATGCCCGAGATGAAACTGAATTCTATTTGGGCAATAAATGTGCTTACGTATACAAAGCAGAGAACACAGTGACTCCTGGCAGCAAACCAAACAAAACCAGAGTATTCTAGAGAAAGGTAACTTGGGCCCAAGGAAACACTGGCATGGTTTTTGCCAAATTCCAAACTGATCCTTCTCCTAAGGCCATTGGACATAGATTTAAACTAATGAAAAGTAAATAAAGTGGACTTGTGGACTTGTGCTCTTAGAAAAAAAAAATTAGCAAACAATTTGAAAATTATTTTGCTCAATGTAGGAGATAAATTTTAATGAGGGGCAGTATATCTCAATATAGACCTCTTATCAGTTGCAGGAAAAAAAAAACATAGTAACTATACACAATGGAGAAATCAGATAACACCTTGATCAGCATTAACATCATCAGTGAGAGACAGATGAGCACCATGTGACTTTGCCTGTGATAGTCCAAGAGGGACACATCATTTATGCAATATTCTAATGGGAGATGCATACATAAATCGAACCATAAGAAAATATCAAACCACAAATGAGGAACATTCTATTCTGTTGGGGGAGTTGGGGAGAGGATGGATGGAAGACAAAAACAGAGAGGCAATTGGAAAGATGGAGAGAGATTATAATGAGTGGATTATTTAAAAATTTTATAAGAGAAAAATAAAAGACTGAGGAAATTACATGACAGAGTAAAAGAGACTACAAAAACACAAGAGCTAAAGCAATAATTGGTCCTAGACTGTAAGTACTGAGAAGTAAAAGACCATGACAAATGCAACTTACACAGAAACGGTTCAGAATATAAAACACCTATCTAGTTATCTGACAGAAAATGTGTATCACACAACAAATTGGGACAAAAGTTAACAATAGGTGATTCTGGGTAAAGGTCATATGGGTGTTCTTTACTGTTCTTGCAGTGTTTTTCTAAGTTTGAAATAATATCCAAATGAAAATATCATGACATTAGCTATGATATTCATGTAAAATTTGTCCATGCACATTACTGCCAAGATATGTCATCATTTCTAAGTTTCTAATGTATGCTTTATAATAAAAACAGAAACAAATATTGTGCTCCTATAACATGGCAAAACTATGAATATCTCTATTTGCTCAATTGTCAACAAGAAATTTTTAACTGCAAATCTATGAGAATAAAAAATAAACTTTATGTACTTTATGCATGAGAAGCATAAAATTTCAACTATGCCTGTGACTACAGGGGTTTAAAAGCAAACTGATGCTTCCTAAGGATGTACTGTCACTGGGACACTTTCAAGGAACATTATTAATCATCCCCTCAGCATGACTTTAGAAGAACATTTTTAACTTCTTGATATCTGTTCTGTTACCCAGTCATTTTGAGAAGCAATATTCTATTTCTATGGACAATGTTAGGTACCATTCTCATTGCCACTATATGATGATCAATTTGTTTGTTGTATATTGGCATAGTTTTACACTGCAAAGCACAGAAAGCAGAACTATTAAACAGAAGGGCTGTTCCAACTTAGAAAAAGCTAGCAGAGATGGATTAGAATTCAAAATATCTCCTCTTTTCCCTGGCTCCACCTGAAACCTTTGGAACACTAATCTCTCCTCTGACCTTATCTACCACCTTCTCGGTTTTGCTGAGAGACTAATCTCAGCAGATTATACTTCAGATCTGAGCTATATTAGAATTTCTCTTTTCTGCAAATTCCTTCCATTTTGATGGTTCTTATTTTATATTTATATTACAATTTCTAGTTTATCATAATACCTAAAATCCCTATAGTTTTAAACACACATACACACACACACACACACACACACACACACACCCCAGAATAAGAGAGGAGGGAGTAATTAGCCTAACAGATTATTTAATAAGGCCATGAGAGAGCTAAGTCTCTTCCAATAACTATATAATAACCTTTGTGAAATTATTTTCTTGCCTCAACAGACAATATTATAAAATGGATGAAGTTACATGAATGAAGACTGTATTGAATATAGAAACTAGCATATGGAGTTAAAAGCACAGATTTGGGAGTCACAGTTTGTATTCTGAGGATAATACTTACATGACAAACAGCTATAGTTAGAAAGAAGTTCTACAATAAAATGGGCTGCCTTAAGGAGCAGGGACTTTTTATTAGCCAAGTATCCAAACAGAAGCTGAATGAACATCCCCATCAGAGATGCTGTAGAAGGAAAGTTTATTACCAGATAAAGATTAACCTAAATAACCCCTAAGGGAACTCTCAATGTTAAGCCACCAGTGCTGAAGACCACCCAATACGGCTGTGAGATATATATATAACTACTGCAGGGGCATCAAGGCTCCACACAATACTATCTATGTCAGGCATGAGACTAGTCAAATTGACAACCGTGTGAAAAATAATTCCAGAATCACGCCTGTTTTGGTAATTGGAATATGGTTAACTGCTTCTTGGCATCCAAACTGCTATCCTTTTCACAGCTGGCCTTTCAAGCATCTTATAGCTTGGATTTGACAGACCCTCTACCATTTAATCTCCATTATTTTGACCTGCTAAAGAAGCATCAGCAGCTCTTTCTCACTCCAATAACCAATGCTCATAATTCATTGATCTGCTCACAGATCAAACATATTTCTACTATGTAGTATAATACAGCTACTCAGTAATTCAGAAAAATTCCCTATAGAAAATCTAACTCACAACTTTAAAAAGGAGTACACAGAAAGGTTAATGAAGCAGAGAAATTAGGATAAACAGAATATAGGATTAACTCCTTTTGCTACTGCTGGATCAGATCTATTTATTGATAGAGTGCTTCTATGACCCAGAGTGTGTTCTCAACATTTTTCAAGTATTATCTCTTTTTAATTCTCACAGGAGCCCTATAAGGTAGGGTACTCTGATTACCCTCATACAATGGATAAAAAAAAATGAGACACAGAGAAATTAAGAGTAAAGCTTTAAAGTAGCCAGGCGTGGTGGCAGGCACCTGTAGTCCCAGCTACTCGGGAGGCTGAGGCAGGAGAATGGCGTGAACCATGAGGTGGGAGTTTGTAATGAGCGAGAGATGGGTGCCACTGCACACACTCAGCCTGAAAGCGACAGTGCGAGACTCAGTCTCAATAAATAAATAATGAAGATAGATAGATAGATAGATAAATAAATAGATAGATAGGTAGATAGATAGATAGATAGATAGATAGATAGATAGATAGATAGATAGATGGATAGATAGTAAAGCTTTATACCCCCAGAAGATCCTACCACATTTCCATATATAAAATTTTGTTCTTATGTAATGTACGATAGGAGTTTTTCTTAACAAATGGAACTTGAGAAAATGAAACTTAAAAAATGAACAATGTGCAGTGATCAAACTTCATAACTATGAAAGAACATGAAAGGCCTGACACAGTGGCTCACACCTGCAATCCCAGCATATTGGGAGGCCCAGGCAGGCGGACTGCTTGAGTGCAGGCGTTCAAGACCAGCCTGAGCAACATGGCGAAACCCCATCTCTACTAAAAACACAAAAAACTAGCCGGTGTGGTAGTGCAATCCTGTAGTCCCAGCTACTTGGGAGGCTGAGGTGGAAGAATCACTTAAGCTCAGGAGGTCAAGGCTGAAGTGAGCCGAGATCATGCCATTGCACTCCAGCCTGGGCAACCAGAGTAAGACCCTGCCTCAAAGCCTAAAAAAAATAAACAAATAAACAAAAATATATATACATAATTACTGTGTACTATAAAATCAAGATATTATAGTTTAAAGATACTGTGTCCTGTGAATAAGCTAGAATTTTAGAGTTGTAAACACCAAATAATACTTCCAATGTATTTTCTATGTCATCTCTTCCGGATAAGTATCTATAACGCAGTGGAGAATCTCAATACATAGTTTCTTAATAAATGCACTGGATTTCTAGATAGAGGACAGAAAGAATGATTTGTTGTCCCTTTTATGAACAACTTAAATAAAAACGAGATATGTGGTTTTAAGTGGTTGGAAGAAGTACCTTACTTTAATAATGAAATATCTAGGAATATGATCTCATTTTCTAATCAGTCTAACAAAAATGACTCAGAAATAGTAAAACCAGATTGTGGAATAGAAAAATTAGACAAAACAGTACTTGAGTACTCAATAGCCTGAGGTACTCAATACCTCAAACAGTACTTGAGATACTCAACAGTCTGGCAGAGTCTGGCACAGTAGACATTAAGAGTAAGATAGACTGGATTTGAATTTCAGTTTGGTACTTGACTTTGGGTGGGTAATTAGCCTTTATTAGTCTTGATTACATATTTAAAAGGTTTAATAAGGCTGGGCGCAGTGGCTCATATCTATAATCCCAGCACTTTGGGAGGCTGAGGTGGGTGGATCACCTGAGGTCAGGAGTTGAAGACCAGCCTGGCCAACATGGTGAAACCCTATCTCTACTAAAAATACAAAAATGAGCTGGGAGTGGTGGTGTGTGCCTGTGATCCCAGCTACTGGGGAGACCGGGGCAGGAGAATAACTTGAACCTGTGAGGTGGAGGTTGCACTGAGCTGAGATTGTGCCACTGTACGCCCGCCCGCCTGGGCGACAGAGCGAGACTGTATCCAAAAAAAAATTAAATAAATAAATAAATAAATAAGGCCGGGCACGGTGGCTCACGCCTGTAATTCCAGCACTTTGGAGGCTGAGGCGGGTGGAACACAAGGTCAGGAGATCGAGACCATACTGGCTAACATGGTGAAATCCCATCTCTACTAAAAATACAAAAAATTAGCTGGGCGTGGTGGCACATGCCTGTAGTCCCAGCTACTCGGGAGGCTGAGGCAGAAGAATGATGTGAACCCAGGAGGCCGAGCTTACAGTGAGCCAAGATTACGCCACTGCACTCCAGCCTGGGTGACAGAGCAAGACTCCATCTCAAAAAAAAAAAAAAAAAGTTTAATAATGTCCATACCCATAGGGCTATAGGAAGAATCAACTGAAATGTGTGTAAAAAATGTATTGTATAAAGGCTATCATAAATGATGTGTTCTATTAGTTATTATTTACTTCTTGTTATCAGTTTCTTCACACATAAACTAGATGAACATGGGAAAGTTTCAAAAGAAAGAAATCTACCTACTGGATAAACTAGTACCATCACACAGTTGCTCAAATTAACAGTAGACACAATGATTTACTGAGTGGTCATATTCATTAAGCATTTTAGTAGGCATTATATACACATTCTCCAATTTATCATAATAAGCCCTAGGCGCTAGCTGTTATCACTGCTTCCATTTGAAATATGAGAAAACTGAAAATGATAGAAAACTGGTCCAACGTCACACAAACAGTATGCACAACAGGCATCTGAAGTTAATCTAGCTTCCCTTCCCATTATAATGCATATTTTTCTCTCTGGTACTCTGGATAGAATAAAAACAGAAGCTCAAGGAAAAGAATCTCCAAATAAAATAAAACAAAATAAAAAAGATGTTCCTCAGGCTACGAAGGAACCACTTGTGACGTACACATGCATCATCTACATGGGTAAAACTAGAAAGCACACGAGACTCATCATTTTACTCCTCTGAATACTTTTTCTAGTGTTATCCTTTTGGAGCTTGTTATTCTGTGTACAATTATTTTTCTGTATCACGTCAACTACTTTGAGCTCTGGACCCAATACCTCACTCTCACTGCGAAACATCTCTTATTCTCATTGTAAAGCAGTTTGAGGTCCTGAAACATCAAAATAATCCCATTTGATAACAGTTTAGTTTTTCTCTGGTGGTATGTTTAGAAGAAGCTTCTCATAGAATGGTCAGTGATTAGCTAACGGCACCCAGTGTCTGTCTATAATATGACTGTTACATATGAAAACAGTTTGCCAGAAGCCTTTATCTAATTTGCAGACAGGGCACGGTTCCTAGATATGAGGAAAGCATTGAGAACGCAGTCCCAAATTCACAAGCATTCAGAAACTTTCCTAAGTAGTCAGGACAGGAGATAGAAGACACAAATTGTTGTTCTAAGATACCAGAGTGCAATGAACAATCATCTATCCTAAAGGTGAAGTACAATGGGTCCTCAGTGCACAGTATGGTGACTTACTACATAATAGCATCTTTAAAACACTGCTATTGTATTAGTGTCATAAGGTTGATATCAGAAGAGGAACAGGTGACTTTTAGTTCTAATGTATGTTTCAAGGGTAAAGTAAATTTGTATTAAAAATGAAAACCAAAATAGACTATTTCCATTCATATCCTAATGTAAGAAGATAGAAACACCTCAAAATACTTCAAAAAGTGTGGCACTTTTTTGGGGGGAGTGGAGAGGGGAATATCTGGTTTTCAAAGAACTTTCAGAAGCTAAAAAAAAAAGTTTTATAAATGATTATACCCTTCAATGAAAAATCAGCAAGCCAAGGAATTAATCATTTACTTTCTTTTTCAATGAAATTGCTTTGTAGACAGATGAAAGGAGTGAGCATCCAACTGTAGTATCAACTGTTCTGACACCTGTCTACATCCTCCAGCTTCTGCTAGATTAAAGCTAACAAAATCCAGCTTATAATTATTAGCCAATTCAAAAATAGGTATCTTACTTAAATTATGCTGGAAAACCAGTCCCCAAACTCACAAGAGCCAAAAGATACATATGCATAGCTTATACAAAAAATAAAAACATTAAAAGCTGCATCAAAGGGGTTTTTTTTTTTCCTAGTTGAACTGAAATAATCAGAACCAATAATTACTACAAATTGCATTAGATTATATACAAAGAAGGCCGGGCGCGGTGGCTCAAGCCTGTAATCCCAGCACTTTGGGAGGCCGAGGCAGGTGGATCACGAGGTCAGGAGATCGAGACCATCCTGGCTAACATGGTGAAACCCCGTCTCTACTAAAAATACAAAAAAAAAACTAGCCGGGCGTGGTGGCGGGCGCCTGTAGTCCCAGCTACTCGGAGGCTGAGGCGGGAGAATGGCGTGAACCCGGGAGGTGGAGCTTGCAGTGAGCCGAGATCGCGCCACTGCACTCCAGCCTGGGCGACAGAGCGAGACTCCGTCTCAAAAAAAAAAAAAAAAAAAAAAAAAAAAAACAAAGAAGGAAAACATACATAATGTAAAGATTCTTTTGATCTTCAAAGGATCAGCCCCTTTGTAAACCATATATTCAAAGAGTGGTAAGGGAGCAGAATTTAACATCTGAGGTCCTGAAACTTATATAAGTAATCTTATTCATGTCTCTATTTTCCTTGCATAAAAAGCAAGAAAGGGAATTAGTCATCATTCAATACACTCCATGAAGACTGTTTCTTTTACGACCAACCCTGGCAAAATAAAAATTGTAAAGAACCCTTCCCTTGTTACTTCACTGCCCCTTTCCACAAATTACTGTATAATCAGATAATAGAAACTAAGTTAGAAATCAGCTCCGGTTGTATTTTGAGTAAAAACATCAACAATAAGAGCAAGTACTCAGAGAAGAGGCAGAGCAATATGGCAAAACAGAACCCTCCAATGACCAATTCCTTGCATTCCTCCACTGGAACACCAATTTGCAGAATAATCTGCAGAACTATCCAAACGAGAAAATACCTTCACAAGAGCTAAAGAAACCAGGTGAGAGATCATAGTACCTGGTTTTAGCATAAAACAAGAAAGGGCAAATTGAAAGGGGAAGAAAGAACAGTCTTTCACTGCCTACACCACTCCTACCACAACTCCAGGCAGTACACGGCAGAGAGAGAAGCTGTGTGCTTGGGTGAGACAAGGAAGTATGCCGACAGCTTCGCCTTGAAAGCTACTACCAGAACCCCTCTCCCCTCCCCACTACCCACAATAAATCACAGTACTGGGTCCAACTCCAAACAGTACAGCACAAAGAGAAACTCCTCGCAAATGAGGGGAGAGAAAAGTAAGCAAAGACCTTTGCCTGGGAACCCTAGGAATTCTCAAGTCCCTCAGGCTGGTGAACCGCACACCTGGCCTTAGGGCATTCTCTAGTGCTGAAATGGCTGCAGTGTCCACAGGCTTAGGGAAGTGAACAGTCAGTCCCTTTTGAATTCCTGAAGACCCTCTGAAGAAGGACAGGTACAAACAAGGCGAGGCTGTGAAGATGGAAAAATACCTAATTCTTTAAGGCTCAGATACTGACATACCTCTACAAGTCATCAAGAACATTCAGCTAAATATGACCTCATTTCATATTTATCAGACTATCTATCCTGAAAAGATGAAAGATCCATCCTGAAAAGATGGAGATGTGCAATCCTTCAAAGAATTCAAAAGGAAGCTCAACAAATTTCAAGAAAACACAGAAAATCAGTTCAGAAACTTACCAAAAAATTTAACAAATATATTGATTTTTTTTTTTTTTTTGGGAGACAGAGTCTCACCCTGTCGCTCAGGTTGGAGTGCAGTAGCACGATCTTGGATCACTGCAACCTCTGCCTCCTGGGTTCAAGTGAGTCTCCTGCCTCAGCCTCCCAAGTAGCTGGGATTACACATGTGCAACACCACACCCTGCTAATTTTTTGCATTTTTATTTTTTAAAAAATCAAACGGAAATACTGGAGGTGAAAAAACAATGGACAAACTGAAAAATACATTAGAAGATCTCAACAGCAAAACTGATCAAGCAGAAGAAAAAAATCAGTAAGGTAGAAGACAGAATATTTGAAAATACAGTCAGCCTGGGTGTGGTGGCTCACATCTATAATCCCAGCACTTTGGGAGGCTGAGGTGGGTGGATAGCTTGAGCTCATGGGTCTGACCAGACTGGGCAACATGGCAAAACCCCATCTCTACAAAAAATACAAAAATTAGCCAGGTGTGGTGGTATGCACCTGTACTCCCAGCTAAATGGGAGACTGAGGAAGGAGGATCGCTTGACCCCAGGAGGTTGAGGGTGCAATGAGCCATGATCGTGCCACTGCACTTCAGCCTGGGCAACAGAGTAAGACCCTGTCTCAATCAATCAATCAGTCAAAAGAGAAAAAGAAAGAAAACGCAATCAAAGGAGGAGAAAAACTGAAAAGAAATGAATAAGGCTTATGAGATCTATAGGACAGCATCAAAAGACCAAATGTAGCCAGGTGCAGTAGCTAACACCTATAATTCCAGCACTTTGGGAGGCTGAGGTGGGTGGATCACCTTAGGTCAGGAGTTCGAGACCAGCCTGACCAACATGGCAAAACTCCATCTCTACTAAAAATACAAAATTAGCTGGGTGTGGTGGTACATCACTGTAATCCTAGCTACCCGGGAGGCTGAGGCAGAATAATTGCTCGAACCCAGGTGGCAGAGGTTGCAGTGGGCTGAGATCGTGCCATTGCACTACAGCCTGGGCAACAAGAGTGAAACTCCACCTTAAAAAAAAAAAAAAAAGCAAATGTAAGAGTCACTGACCTTCAAGAGGGAGAGAGCAAGGGGCAGAAATAGTAAAAAAATAATAATAATACAAAATTTTCCAAATCCAGAGGAAGATATAAATATTCAGGGACAAGAGGGTCAAAGACCACCAAGGAGATTCAACCCACATAAGATGATTCCAAGACATATATATAATAATCTAATTCTCAAAGGTCACAAAGAGTGGATCCTAAAAGCAGCAATAAAACCAGTAACATATAAAGGGGCTCCAACACATCTGGCAGCAGACTTTTCAGTGAAAATCTTCCAGGTCAGGAGGGATGACATATTCAAAGTACTGAGGGAAAGAAAGGGGCAACCAAGAATACTGTAACCAGCAGAAATATACTCCAAACATGAAGGACAGATAGAGACTTTCTTAGACAGATAAAAGCTGAGGGAATTCATCACCACAGGCCTGTCTTACAAAAACTGCTAACAGTGGTAAAATGTAACAAGAAAACATCTGGATGGATAAAATTCTCTGGTAAAGGTTAACTACACAGCTATGGTGGTCCATGCCTGCAGTCCCAGCTACTCAGGAGGCTGAGTTGGAAGGATCACTCACGCCCAGGAGATCAAGGCCTGCCTGAACAATAGAAGCTAGACCCTGCCACTAAAAAAAAAAAAAAAATTCTTTTTAAACTACACAGACAAAAATTCAAAATAATACTCTAATTGTGGCAAGTATATCACTCACATCTTTATGAATTATAAAGACAAAGACAAAACTCTTTTTTTCTTTTTGAGACAAGAGTCTCGCTCTGTCACCCAGGCTGGAGCGCAGGGGTACGATTTCGGCTTACTGTAACCTCTATCTCCCGGATTCAAGTGATTCTTGCGCCTCAACCTCCGGAGTAGCTGGGATTATAGGCATGCACCAACATATCCAGTTAATTTTCTGAATTGTTTTTCAGTAGAGATGGTGTTTTGCCATGTTGCCCAGGCTGGTCTCGAACTCCTGGCTTTAAGTGATCTGCCTGCCTCGGCCTCCCAAAGTGCTGAGATTACAGGCATGAGCCACTGTGCCTAGCCAAAACAAAACTATTAATGAGAAAAATAACATTTATGCACCCAATAAACATATTTAAAAAAGCTCATCATCACTGATCATTAGAGAAATGCAAATCAGAACCACAATGAGATACCATCTCATGCCAGTCAGAACGGCAATTAAAGTCAAGAAACTATAGATGCTGGAGAGGCTGAGGAGAAATAGGAACGCTTTTACACTGTTGGTGGGAATGTAAATTAGTTCAATGATTGTGGAAGACAGTGTGGCAATTCCTCAAGGATTTAGAACCAGAAATACCATTTGACCCAGCAATCCCGTTACTGGGTATATACCAAAAGCAATACAAATCATTCTACTATAAAGACACATGCATATGTTTGTTTCTTGCAGCACTATTTACAATAGCAAAAACATGGGAGCCAACCCAAATGCCCATCAATGACAGACTGGATAAAGAAAATGTGGTACATATACACCATGGAATACTATGCAGCCATAAAAAGGAATGAGATCATGTCTTTGGAGGGACATGGATGAAGCTGGGAGCCATCGTCCTCAGCAATTAACGCAGGAACAGAAAACCAAGCACTGCGTGCTCTCACTCATAAGTGGGAGTTGAACAATGAGAACACATGGACACAAGGAGGGGAACACCACACACCGAGGCCAGTTTGTGGGAGTGGGGGGCGAGGGGAGATTGAGCATTAGGACAAATAGCTAATGTATGCAGAGTTTAAAACCTAGATGATGGGCTGAAACCTACACGTTCTGTACTTGTATCCAGGAAATTAAAGTAAGAAAAAAGAAAAATCAATAATTTGTTAAGAAATGGCGGCCGGGTGCGGTGGCTCAAGCCTGTAATCCCAGCACTTTGGGAGGCTGAGACGGGCGGATCACGAGATCAGGAGATCGAGACCATCCTGGCTAACACGGTGAAACCCCGTCTCTACTAAAAAAAATACAAAAAACTAGCTGGGCGAGGTGGCGGGTGCCTGTAGTCCCAGCTACTCGGCAGGCTCAGGCAGGAGAATGGCATAAACCCGGAAGGCGGAGCTTGCAGTGAGCTGAGATCTGGCCACTGCACTCCAGCCTGGGCCACAGAGTGAGACTCCGTCTCAAAAAAAAAAAAAAAAGAAATGGCAATATAAAAAAGATGTAAACTGAGACATCAAAATATCAAAATGTGGGGGAATGATGTGAAGAGTGTTTGGTGTTAGTTTCTTTTCTTCATAATCAAAATTAAAGTTGTCATCAGTTTTATTGTGTTTTCCTTGAGAAAGTCTCACTCTGTTGCCCAGGCTGGAGTGTAGTGGTGCATACTGGCTCACTGCAACCTCTGCCTCCCGGGTTCAAGCAATTCTCCTGCCTCAGCCTCCTGAGTAGCTAGAATTACAAGCATGTGACACCACACCTAGCTAATCTTTGTATTTTTAGTAAATATAGGGTTTCACTATGTTGGCCCAGGCTGGTCTCAAAGTCCTGACCTCAAATGATCTGCCTGCCTCGGCCTCCAAAAGTGCTGGGATTACAGGCACAAGCCCACTGAGCCTGGCTTGAATTTGGTTATTTCTTTAGGTCCATTTTCTTAATACAAAACTTACTATGTATTTCAGATGCAAAAACCTATCTTTCCCATTCAAATCATCTTTTAGAATTAGGTACTGCATTACATGGATGAGAAAAAGAAGAGGATGAAATAAGGACAGCTAATTCCATCTATGTAGACAGTTTGACCTTACATATATAAACTCAATCTTAATCCTTACAACAACCTCATTAGAAAGATACTATTAGTACCCCCATTTTAAGAACAAGGAAACAGACACAGGGAGTTGAGGAACTTGACCATGGTCATTAGCAAGTGACTGATGGCCCTGGGATTTAAGTGTGGTCCTAAAGTCTGTAGTCTTCACCAAATTTCTAAGCCAAAAGTAGTGGATTAGAGTAAAAGAGTTTAACCATTTCCCAAATGGTCATTCTTTAGGGTCGTGGTTCTAAACTGGGGGCAATTTGTCCCCAGGAATATCTAATGGCAATGTCTGATGATATTTTCAATTGTCGTGACTTGAGTGGGGGAGGAAGGGGAGAGTGCTACTGGCATCTGGTAGGTAGTGGCCACGGATGATGCTAAACATCCTACAATGCACAGGACACTCTCCCACAAAAAATAATCATCTGGACCCAAATGCCATCATAATAAAAGGAGGAAAAAATGACATTTCCCAATTTAGCCTGACTTTTAAAATCATCAACATCATACTTTAGACATGCCTTATTTTGGGAAAAGGAAATGGTATGCTGCAAAATTGAAAAGAAACACAAGAATAGGAAATTACTATTAGGTAGAAAAAGAAGAAATCATCATTGGGGATGCAAAAGAGGAAAAATCTCCCCAAACTCCAACAACTATGTAGTTAACTAGAAGAAAGGTTACAAATAGGAAACAATAATACTGCTGACTTGAATATCAGCACGTTGCACTAGAGCATGTGACTAAATCTTCCTAAGTCACAAGCCAATTACTATGTGCCAAATTTCTAGTGCAATAAAGGTGTTTTCTTTTTTTTTTTTCCAGATTGTTACAGGTTGATACAGATTTTCTGTATCAATGTTTCATCACTAGTCTATTAAGGATATTATGAAGTTAAATCATTATTCTTTAAAATTCTAGTACCACATTATTCAAGACTTTCTCAGTACCCTTAAAAATGACGTGAGTTTGCTAGTGCCCATCAGATTTGTATTTCATTTTAAAAACAAAAATTGTATCTGATCTTCCATCATAAGGCACCTCACAACTTTTAAATTTAAAATTCCAGTGTTTAAGAGAAATTCAAGTCTTAATAAAGTCCTATCCCTCAATTTATATAAGTTTGACTTAAGTCCCAGTCTAAGTATTAATTTTTCTTACAGATGCCCAACTATAGATTGAGCATCCCTAATCCAAAAATCTGAAATGGCCCAAATCTGAGATTTTTTTGAGTGCCAGAATACTGCTACAAGTGGAAAATTTCATACAAGTACTTTGTTTCATATACAAAATTATTTAAAATAGTGTATAAAATTATCTTCAGACTATATGAGGTGTATATGGAATATAAATAAATTTCACATTTAGACTTGAGTTTCATCCCCAAAATATCTTGTTGCATATATGCAAATATCTCAAAATCCCAAAAATCCAAAATCTGAAACATTTTGGATTAAGGATACTCAACCTATATTAAATTTCCACAACTTACATATGAAAAATAGTTCTGAACAACCACACACTTACATAATATTATATGTTGAAGCAAACAGTATTCTCATTAAAAATATAAAACAAATTTTTCTGATACAATTAGATATCTTTCTAAACTTAACCTCCACCGTTTCTAGCTTTCTTTCAATAATCTCAGTACTTTATCTTGGAGAAAACTCTAACATGTCTTATTAACTCATTTTTTTTCATTCATTAATGTATCTAACAAACATTTAGAGTGCTGACTACTACCAAAGACTATGTTCTTTAACATTTCAATATTAAAAACTTCAATAATTTTCATGCCACTTTTTTTCCACTGAGAGAAACACTAATGAGTTAAAATGTAGGTAGCTTAAATTTGCTTATTTATCAAAAATAAGTAAGATGCCACACCATTTCATAGCGAGGAAATCTGTTCACCTTGTGTGTGTCCAGCTGGGGAGCAATATCATCTGGTGGTTAAAAGAGGCATTCCTGGTGTGAAGTAGTCCAGATTCAAACTGGCTTATACCATGCCAAATGCTAGATCTCTTACCTTAGAAATGTTACTTAACATTTTTAAGTAATTATTTGCTCTGTGAGAAGGGATAATCATGTCTATACCTCATCAGGCTGTTTTAAGAATTAAATTATCAACATAAAGCACTTAGGAAAGTATATGGCATTTGTTAAGTATTATCTATTGTTATGATGTTGAGACAAAATAATTATATACATCCTTAATACAAATTACCATAGTAGAAGTAAATAATACATAAAGAACAAATAAGGATTTCTAAAACTGGACTTTTTAATCTAATTTATCACTAATTTAACACTAATTTATCACTAGGATGTGTATGCTCTAAAAATTCCCTAAGACAGGGTTCCGCAACCCCTGGACCATGGAGTGGTATCAGTCCATGGTCTGTTAGGAGCCAAGCTGCATAGGAGGAAGTGAGCAGAGAAAAAGAAAGCATTACCGTCGGAGCTCCACCTCCTGTCTGATCAGTGGCAGCATTAGATTCTCATAGGAGTGGTAACCCTATTGTGAACAGTGCATGTGAGGGATGTAGGATGTAGGTTGCACACTGCTTATGAGAATCTAATGCCTGATGATTTGAGGTGGAATAGCTTCATCCCGAAAACATTCCCTTCCCCTCCCCCAGATCATGGAAAAATTTTCTTCCACAAAACAGGTCCCTGGTGCCAAAAAGGCTGGGGATTGCTGCCCTAAGACATAAAGATCTAATGTAGTACCATTATTCTTTTAACACAACATCAAGCCCTGAGACCTGCTTTTAAGCCTTTAGAATTAAAAGTACAAAAAAATAGGGGCCCAGCATAATGGCTTTGATACAGAAGGGCAGCAAAAAGGGCTGTCATGCCATTAAGAAGGTGGTGACCTGAGAATATACCACCAACATTCATAAGTGCATCCATGAAGTTGGTTTCAAGAAATGTGCTGACCATGCACTAAAATTTCAAAAATTTGCTATGAAAAAGGGGACTCCAGGTGTGTACAATGATATGAAACTCAATCAAGCTGACTAAGCCAAAAGTATAAACAATGTCCCATACCACATCCATGTGCAGTTGTCCAGAAAAATGTAATGAGGAAGATTCACCAATCAAGCTCTATGTTATTTATATACCTGCCATCACTTTAAAAAATCTACACAGTGTGAATGAGAACTAAGTACTGACTGTCAAAGTATTCTTAAAAGTATTTCATGCCAAACTCCACAAAATAGGAATTGAAACGAAGAAATATATTCTTCTTTAAATGACCAAACCAAAGCATTTTGTATTTGCTTTATGGGAGTGAGAATTTTTAGAAGAAAAAAACAACTTGCAAACTTCCTTATAAATAATCCAAAATAAAAAGAAAACAAACCTAATAATACTCTTCAATTAACATACTTTATAACACACTTTATGAAGTGCTATTGACTTTGAAATGTTAGATATTTAATATATCTATGTAAAAAGAGGACTGAAGATTAGTCTAATAAAACATAGTTATTATAAAAAATGGAAATTCAGACAAGAACGAAATAAATTTGTAAAATGAATATAACCAAAATAAACTAGAGCACCCACAGTCCCAAGAGTACCTATCCCACTAAGTGCTTTCTGGATCTGGACCAACACTTACCACGTCATCATCAGCTAACAAAATTCACATCCATATAGAAAAAAGTACCACTGCCTAGCAACACACAGCCATACTGATGGCCAAAAATAGTGTTTACATTTTGATGCTTGAAAGAAACAAATTTTAAGAAAACATTTCCTCACCTATTATCAGATGGCAGAAGAGAGAGCAAAGCCAAAGCTGAAAGTTTCCTTCTTTCAGGCTGGGTAATGTTGTCCATTCGATCGACCCACATTTCAATCATATTTCCCAAAAGCTGGTCCATCTGAAACAAGAGGAGGAGGCATCTCAAAATACCTAAAATATGTTTTACTTGTGGGAAAATACTTTTAAAGGCTAAAGCCTCATAAGTCATGGTTAAAATTCAATTATAGTAAACCACAGAACTGGAATACCTGAACTGGGGGTAAGTCATGAGCTGGAAACTGATAATTTGAGCATAACCAGAAACTGACTCTAATTAATCCTGAGAGCTAAGTAGACTTATTCAAAACATGTAAGTAGCCCATGAGTGATTTTAGTAATATCATTTAATAAATCACTGCCAATCAGGTACAACGAAAAAATAAACGCATTTTTCAAAATTGTCAACTTGTACTTATAGTTTATTCAACTGGATGATTATTGTTGAATGTTCTCTAATTTGCTAGACTAATTTGCTGCTACTCTCAGAGGAGAGGACAAGTTGCAACCTCAAACTGCAGAGTTTCAAAGGAAAACAAATCAATTATTTCCTAAGACATTTGCATGCTACACTAAAAATGATGCTAAAACAAATCAACAAAATACAGAACGTGATGGCTAATTTTATGTATAAACTCTGCTGGGCTAAGGTGCTCAGTAGTTTGGTCAAACACTAGGCTAGATGTTGCTGTGACAGTATTACATAGATGTGATTAACATTTACAATGAGTTGATGCTAAATAAAGGAGAATGCCCTAGATAATGTGAGTGGGCTTCAACCAATTCACTGAAAATCCTAAGAGCAAAAACAGTATGCCCAGGAAAGAAGAAATTTTGCCTCAAGACTGTAACAGAAATCCTGCCTGAGTTTCCAGCCTGCTATATAAAATTCAGACTTACCAGCCCCACAATTATGTACGTCAATTCTTTAATCTAACTGTGGAGACAAAAATGACTCCATCTTGAATGCTAATCCAATATGATGGCTTCTGATTAGCCCTAGTCCTGGGAAGGCCTCCTGATTTCTGCTTTATTTACTGTCCCTAGTGTAAGGACAAAGCAATCTTGACTTTACTACACTCATTATAGGCTATGCTGCACATGGCATTCTTGCATATTCTGGAGCACATATACCAATTCCCTATAAAATATAATAAACCTGAGGGTCTGGAAATAGCAGTGCGAATATCTACCTATCTTGCTGCCGCCTTCTGCTCTCAGTTCTCCCAGTAAAACATCCTTTACTGACAAACTGCACTAGTCTACCTTGTTCTCTGCTTTCTAGGGCCCTTCAGCATTTAAGAGCCATTTTGAATACATGGCCCTTTTGCAAACACACACTCTACTGGTTCTATCTCTATAGGATCTATGAGGTAAAATGCCATCAAGCGTACTGATCACATAGATTGAAACTACATCAGCCAGGCGTGGTGGCTCACGCCTGTAATCCCAGCACTTTGGGGGAATGAGGTGGGCAGATCATGACATCAAGAGATCGAGATCATCCTGGCCAACATGGTGAAACCCCGTCTCTACTAAAAATACAAAAATTAGCTGGGCGTGGTGGCATGCACCTGTAGTCCCAGCTACTTGGGAGGCTAAGGCAGGAGAATCACTTGAACCTGGAAGGCGGAGGTTGCAGTGAGCCGAGATCGCAACACTGCACTCCATCCAGCCTGGGTGACACAATGAGACTCCATCCACCCCCTGCAAAAAAAATTAGGCCAATTAATAATCCTACCATGTCCTCTAAGTGTTCAAGTTAAAGGTAGTCACACATCTCTCACTTTAAACCAAAAGCTAGAAATGATTCAGCTTGGTGAGAAAGACATGTCAAAAGCTGAGATAGGCTGAAAGGCCTCTTGATGCAAACAGGCTGTTAATCCAAAGGAAAAGTTCTTGAAGAAAATTAGAAGTGCTACATCAGTGCACATATAAATGATAAAAAAGCAAAACAGCCTTACTGCTGACATGGAGAAAGTTTCATTAGTCTGCATAGAGGATCAAATCAGTCACAACATTCTCATAAGCCAAAGCCTAATCCAAAACAAGGCTCTAATTCTCTTTAATACTATGAAGGTTGAATGAGGGGAGAAAGCTGCAGAAAAAAAGTGTGAAGACAGCAGAGGATGGTTCATGAGGTTTAATAAAAGAAGCCGGCTGGGTGCAGTGGCTCACGCCTGAAATCCCAGCACTTTGGGAAGCCAAGGCAGGTGGATCACAAGGTCAGGAGTTCAAGACCAGCCTAGCCAAGATGGTAAAACCCCGTCTCTACTAAAAATACAAAAATTAGCCAGGCGTGGTGGTGGGCGCCTGTAATCCCCGCTACTTGAGAGGCTGAGGCAGAGAATTGCTTGAACCCGGGAGGCAGAGGCTGCAGTGAGCCGAGACCGCGTGACTGCACTCCAGCCTGGGTGACAGAGCCAGACTCCGTCTCAACAACAACAACAACAACAACAACAACAACAACAACAAAAGCCACCTCCATAAGATAAAAGTGGAAGGCGAAGCAACAAGTGTTGATGTGGAAACTGCAGCAAGTTATTCAGATCTTGCTAAGATCTCTGAGGAAAGTGGTTACACTAAACAACAAGTTTTCCATGTAAATGAAACAGCCTTCTACTGGAAGAAGATGCAATCCAGGACTTTCACACCTAGGGAGGAGAAGTCAGGGACTGGGTTCAAAGCATCAACGTGTCCACAGACTGACTTTCTTATTAGGAGATAATGTAGCTGGTGACTTTCAGTTCAAGCCAATGTTTATTTACCATTCTAAAAATCTTAAATCCCTTAAGAATTACTCTGTACCTACTCTGCCCGAGCTCTCTAAATGGAACAACAAATCCTAGATGACAGCATATCTGCTTACAGCATGGTTTGCTGCTATTTTAAGCCCACTTTTTAGACCTATGGCTCAAAAAAAAAAGATTTCTTTCAAAATATTACTGTTCACTGACAATGAACCTGGTCACCCAAGAGCTCTGATGGAGATGTACAGGAGATTAATGTTGTTGTTTGTATGCCTGCTGACACAACATCTATTCTGCAACTCACAGATCAGGAAGTCATTTCAAACTTCAGTCTTATTATTTCAGAAATACATTTCATAACGCTATAGCTACCATAGGGAGTGATTTCTCAGATGGATCTACGCAAAGTCAATTGAAAACCTTCTGGAAAGAATTCACCATTCCAAGTGCTATTAAGAACATTTGTGACCCATGGGAGGAGGTCAAAACATCAACATTAACAGGAGTTTGGAATAACTTGATTCCAACTCTGATGGATGATTTTGAGGAGTTCAAAACTTTGTTGGAGAAATAATTGCAGATATGGGGGAAATAGTGAAAACTACAGTTAGAAGTGAAACCTCAAGATGTTACTAAAGTTTTACAATTTCATGATAAAGGTTGAACAGATTAAGAGTGGTTTTTCTCTCTCTCTCTCTCTTTTTTTTTTTTTTTTTTGAGACAGAGTTTCAGTCTTGTTGCCCAGGCTGAAGTGCAATGGCGGGATCTCAGCTCATTGCAACCTCCGCCTCCCGGATTCAAGCAATTCTCCTGCCTGAGCCTCCCAAGTAGCTAGGATTACAGGCATGTGCTACTATGCCTGGCTAATTTTGTATTTTTAGTAGAGACAGGGTTTCACCATATTGGCCAGGCTGGTCTCAAGCTCCGGACCTCAGGTGATCCACCACCTCGGCCTCCCAAAATGCTGGGATTACAGGTGTGAGCCACCGCGCCCAGCCATGAGGAATTGTTTCTTATGGATGAGCAAAAAACAAAAACAAAGAGTGGTTTCTTAAGATGGAATCTACTCCTGGTGAAGATGCTGTGAACACTGCTAAAATAACAATGAATGATTTAGAATATTACAAAAACTTAATAAAGTAGCAGCAGAATCTGGGAGGATTGACTCCAATTGTGACAGAATTTCTACTGAGGACCAAATAGTCCATCGTCATCATTAAAAAAAATGAAGTTTCAGTGATTCTGTTATCACTACCAAAACAACCTACTGTTCTTTATCCTTTGCCTGCAAATTCCTTCCATCCTCTTTTATTTTTCCTTTTCTTGCTCTCTGAGGACCATTTAGTCTTCAGTAGAATTTTTGTCAAAACTGGAGTCAATCCTCTCATTCGTGAAGGGAAGAGTCAATTGATGCAGCAAACTTCATTTGTCTTATTTTAAGAAACTGTGACAGCAACCCACACCTACAGCAACCACCACCCTGATCAGCCAGCAGTCATCACTATCAAGGCAAGACCATCTACCAGCAAAAACATTATTCACTGAAGGCTGAGATCACTAGAATTTTCTAGCAATAAATTATTTTTAATTAAGGTACATACATTGTTACTTTAGACATAATACCACTGCACACTATTAATATACTACAGTATAGTGTAATTATAACTATATGCATTGGAAAACCAAAAAATTTGTATGACTTATGTTATGAGGATACTCATTTTATTGTGGTAGTCTGTAACCAAACTCAATATCAAGTATGCCTATACAAGTTTTCTAAGATGTCAGAAACAAATCTAGAATGTAATAATAGTCTCATATTAATAATTTTCTGGTGTTTTTATTAAATATTTTAGTCCTTCAAATATTCTATTAAAACTACATAGTAAATGGTATTGAAAAAATGCTGATAGTATTTAAATGCTTTTTGTTCATTTTGACAGTTAACAAATGTGTTTTTATTTCAAACACAACTGTCTATTGTCAATTCATTATGGTCCTTTACTTTTTTCCCTGATTGTTGCAAAAATTCTTTACTTTTGCCAGTGGAATTTTAATAGGAAATAACTGACATTCTGATAAAATATAATTTAGACCCTTCAACTCTTAATAATTCTTAAGCATCTTTGCTCCCAAACTTTATATTACTAGCAATAGTAAGCCACTATATTTTTGTTGAAATAGTAAAAGTTTCTTTATTCCAGGAATAAATACTAATTTTAGTTTGCACTGAATCCTATATTTACAGCAGTTATTGAAGGCTTTTAAAATTGTTAAATATACCAGAAGATGTCCTAAACTGCAGATTATTGATAGTTTATTATTGATAAAAATTTCTTCACTGTACTCCTGCAGATTCAAAACATGTGTTTACAATATTTAAAAGGAATGCTCAATTTTTATAGTAAAATTTATACCATTAATTGTAACACTTATCAAAGCCACTTTTTACCCTGTTTGCTAATTTGCAGGATTTATGTCAATATTTTAACAACTGGTATGACCACATTGACACCTATCAGCTGAATATCAGTTCTGGGCTGCAGAATTTATAATTAGTTTAACAGAGATTCAGAACAGATTTCTAAAACCACAGTATGTTGAGCCCTGGTATAAAGTTCTAGGTGACTTACAATAATTCTAGCCCAACAAATGAAAAAACAAACAAACAAAAAAATAGAAGGCAGAGAAGAGAGGGCTAAGAGTTCTTTTCAGCCACAGTTTGAGTATGGACAATGCAGGAAACATACGAACCAGTCAAACCTCATCAGTGTAACATGACAAATATCAAACCAGCTGTCCAATCCAGAAGACCAAATGTCTAATCCAGAATAAGAACACAGCATTCTGGAAAGGAATGTGTTCTAGGTACCAGCACAATGAAGTGTGGATATAAAAACAACATAGAATTGGGAAGAAAAAGAGGGACAAATAGGCATTGTAAGATCTGGATTAGCCCACTAGCCTATAGATGGAGGCATAACAGTATTTCCCTTACATTTCTATTACTGATTTACTGTAAAAACAAATGATATGTCAATGGGAAGTGAGAGACCATGGGTATATTTTAAGTTCCTAAGCAAGAAAGAGCTCATGCCAGGCAAGGTGGCCCACCCCTGTAATCCCAGCACTTTGGGAGGCTGAGGTGGATGGATCACCTGAAGTCGGGAGTTCAAGACCAGCCTGACCAACATGGAGAAACCTTGTCTCTACTAAAAATACAAAATTAGGCGGGCATGGTGGCGTGCACCTGTAATCCCAGCTACTTGGGAGGCTGAGGCAGGAGAATCGCTTGAACCTGGGAAGCGGAGGTTGCAGTGAGCCAAGATGGTGCCATTGTACTCCAGCCTGGGCAACAAGACTGAAACTCCGTCTCAAAGAACAAACAAACAAACAAACAGACAAAAACAGGGCTCATGACCATCTCAGAGTTGTCATCAAGGATATAGAGACACTGACAATAATGTTTAGGTAACACATTGAGGGGCACCCACAAGTGAGGCCAAGAATTCAAATGGGATCTAGGTGACTGAGGCGAAAACCCAAGATATTCAAGGGGACAGGATCCTCATGCACCAAGGGATTTTAGAAAGGGCTGGATATGTGAATAAATCTAACAAGAATACTGAGCCCTCATCAAGTAGAAGTTTTGTAAAATAATCACAAGCTACAAAAAAGCCACAAAACAAACAATCAAAACCAATTACAGTAGGAATCTGGGGGTGGGGGAGTGGAAGGAGTACCCAAGACTAGGAGAGCAAGGAAAGGAAAGATAAAGGAGGATGGAAAGAAGATGAAAGGAAATTGCAGGAAAGGACAATGAAAAGTAATACAAAGTAGGTTGTTTTGGTAATGATACCAAAATCGCTGAAACTTCATTTTTTAAAAAAATTCTCATTTTAATTTTTTTTGTTTTAAAAAACTAAACTTTTTTTTAGAGACAGAATCCTGTTCTGCTGCCCAGTCTGGAGTGCAGTGATCATAGCTAAACGCAGCCTCAAATTCCGGGGCTCTAATTTGTTTTAATTTTTGTAGAGATGGAGTCTCGCTTTGTTACCCAGCCTGGTCTTAAGCTCCTGGCTTAATCCTCTCACCTAGACTTCTCAAGGCAGTGTGATTACAACGCATGAGCCACCACACCTGGCCACTGAAACCTTAAAATGTGTTTGCTTTCAAAGTTACCAAGCAGTAACTGGAGTAGTCCTCACATGATACTTTAATTACATGATAAGCAAAGCTAAGCCATTTTATTTATTTTTATTTATTTACTTATTTTTGAGACAGAGTCTTGCTCTGTCTCCCAAACTCGAGAGCAGTGGTGCGATCTCAGCTCACTGCAACTTCTGCCTCCCAGGTTCAAGCGATTCTCCTGCCTCAGTCCCCCAAGGAGCTGGGATTACAGGTGCCTGCCATCATGCCTGTCAAAAGCTAAGCCATTTTATTACTCAATAAGATGTAATTTTTTTTTTTGCATTAATGATGTAGTATTTTAAAACTAACAGCACCCCAAAGAAATATATTAATGTTAAATTACATTTAACTGACTTAATATCTCACTGGATTGCATTTGTATTTAATCAGATCAAATGTTGATATAGACTCATATGACATTTTTTTTTCCTTAATTAAAAACTAGATAGAAGAAAACTGAAGGTGGCTGGACACAGTGGCTTATGCCAGTAATCCCAGTGCTTTGTGAGGCAGGGGCAGGAGTATCTCTTGAGACCAGGAGTTCAAGTCTAGCCTAGGCAACATGCAAGGCTGTATGTCTACAAAAAATTTTAAATATTAGCCAGGTGTAGGGCCGGTTGCAGTGGCTCATGCCTGTAATCCCAGCATTTTGGGAGGCCAAGGCGGGCAGATCACAAGGTCAGGAGATCAAGACCATCCTGGCTAACACGGTGAAACGCCATCTCTACTAAAAATACAAAAAATTAGCCGGACGGGGTGGCTGGCGCCTGTAGTCCCAGCTACTAGGGAGGCTGAGGCAGGAAAATGATGTGAACCTGGGAGGCGGGGCTTGCAGTGAGCCGAGACTACACCACTGCACTCCAGCCTGGGCGACAGAGCAAGACTCCGTCTCAAAAAAAAAAAAAAAAAAAGGCCAGGTGTGGTGGCACGCATTTGTAGTCACATTTACTTGGGAAGCTAAGGTGAAAAGATCACCTGAGTCTAAGAGTTTGAGGTTGCAGTGAGCTATGATTGTGCCATGCATTCTAGCCTGGATGATAGAGTAAGACTCAGTCTCTAAAAATTTTTAAATAACACAGCAAATTTTTAAAATTTAAAAACATAAAAAAATTTAAAAAAAAAAAAAAAAGACATACCATGTTCATGAACTGGTGAAATGAATACTGTTAAAATGACCATACCACCAAAAGTAATCTGCAGATTCAATGCAATCGCTATCAAAATACCAATTATATCCTTCAAAGAAATAGAAAAAAAAAAATTCATATGGGACCATAAAAAATCCCAAATAGCCAAAGCAATGCTGAGCAAAAAGAACAAAACTAGAGGCATCACATCACCATATTTCAAAATATACTACATAAGCCAGGTGCAGTGGCTCAGTCCTGTAATCCCAGCACTTTGGGAGTCCAGAGCGGGTGGATCACTTGAGGTCAGGGGTTCGAGACCAGTCTGGCCAAAATGGTGAAACCTCGTCTCTACTAAAATACAAAAAGTAGCCAGACATGGTGGCATGTGCCTATAAGCCCAGTTACTGGGGAGGCTGAGTCAGGAAAATTGCTTGAGCCTGGGAAGCGGTGGTTGCAGTGAGCCAAGATTCTGCTACTGCATTCCAGCCTGGGCCACAGAGCTAGACTCCATCTCCCAAAAAAAAAAAAGTGTGTGTGCGTGTGTGTATAACAAATACAATATATATACTACAAATACAGTAACCAAAATAGCATGGTACCAGCATAAAAACACACACAGACCAACAGAACAGAGAACCCAGAAGTAAATCCATACATTCACAGCCAACTGATTTTAGAAAAAGGTAGCATGAATATTCATGGAGAAAGAACAGTTACTTCAGCCACAGTGCTAGAAAAACTGGATATCCATATGCAGAAGAATGAAACTAGACCCCTATCTCTGGTGATATACATAAGTCAACTTTAAATGAACTAAAGACTTAAAATGTGAGACCCACAAATATAAAATTACTAGAAGAAAACAGGGAAAACACATCAGGACACTGGTCAGAGAAAAGATTTTATGAATAAAACCTCAAAAAAATAGGCAACAAAAAGAAAAACAGACAAACGGGATTCTATCAAACTAAAAAGCTTCCATACGGCAAAAGCAACAAACAACAGAGTAAAAGGACATCTCACAGAATAGGAGAAAATAGTTGCAAATTATACATCCAACAAAGGATTACTTTCCGAAATATACAAGGAACTCAACCAACAGCTAAATAAAAATAATAATCCATTTTAAAAGTAGAACAATTATCTGAATAAAGAGCTCTCAAACAAAGAAATACAGATGGTCAACAGGTACATGAAAAAATGGTCAACATCGGCCAGGCGCAGTGACTCATGCCGGTAATCCCAGCACTTTGGGCAGCCGAGGCGGGCAGATCCCCTGAGGTCAGGAGTTCGATACCAGTCCGGCCAACATGGTGAAACCCCATAGCCAGGCAGGGTGGTGGGTGTCTGTAAGCTCACCTACTTGGGAGGCTGAGGCAAGAGAATCGCTTGAACCCGGGAGGCAGAGGTTGCAGTGAGCCGAGATCGTGCCACTGCACTCTAGCCTAGGTGACAGAGTGAGACCTTGTCTCAAAAACAAAACAAAAAAAGGATCAACATCAATAGTCATCAGGGAAGTGCAAATCACAACCACAATGAGATATCATCTCACTCTAGTTAGAATGGCTATTATGAAAAAGGCAAAAAATAACAAACGCTAGAAAGGATGTAGAGCAAAGGGAACTCAGGCACTACTGGTGGGAATGTAAACTAGTATAGCCATTATGGAGAACATCATGAGTTTCCTCAAAAAACTACAAATTGAACTCTTGTATGATCCAGCAATCTCACTACTGGATATATATCTCTCCAAAAGAATTGTATTGAAAAGACACCTGTTCTCTCATCTTTATTACAGCACTGTTCAGAATAGCCAAGATATGGAATTAACCTAGGCACCCATCTACAGATGAATGGATACGGAAAATATCACACACACACACACACACGAATACTATTTGATCTCAAAAAAGAATGAATTCCTGTCATTTGTGGCAACATGGGTGAGGCTAGAGAGCATTATGTTAAGTGAAATAAGCCAGGAACAGAAAGATAAATACTGCATGTTCTCACTTCTCAGGTAGAAGCTAAAAAAGATGACCTCAAAGAAGTAGACAGTAGAACAGTGGTTACTAGAGACTGGGAAAGGTAAGGGGAAAGTGGGGAGAGAGAGAGAGATTGGTTAAAAGATAAAAAAAATCACAGGTAGATAGGAGGAATAAGTTCTAGTGTTCTATATAGCACTGCAAGATGACTACAGTTAACAGTAATATATAGTTTCAAATAGTGAGGAGGAGGCTGTTGTATGTTCCCAATACAGAGAAATAGCAAGTGTTTGGGGTAATAGATATGTCAATTACCCTGATTTGATCACTATACACTGTATGTATAGAAATATCACTATGTACTCCATAAATGTCTACAACTATTATGTGTCAATTAAAAAAATTTAAGAGATTAATCTGTAACTTTGGTGATTAAATATTTACTCATTGTGACCTCAGATTGAATCTTCATGAACTAATGCAAGGAAAGAAGGACACATATTTCAAGAAATGTTGGAAACATGACCAGGCCCCTCATGGAAACAAGAAAATGAATACATAGTAATGGCATTCTGATGTTTCCTCTGGATCATTTTAATTTTCTCTCTTATGTTCTTAAATATTTTTAGTTATCCGGTAATCTCAGCACTTTGGGTGACCAAGGTGGGAAGATCACTTGAGCTCAGAAATTTGAGAACAGCTTGCACGACACAGCAAGACTTCATCTCTACTAAAAATTAAAAAAAAAAAAAAAAAAAAGAACTAAAAAATATGTATTATCCCATTTCAATTAAAATTAATAAGCTAATAAAAAATATACCCTATTTATTTATCAAAACAAAGGTGGGGATCTCTGATTAGTCTAATTCTAGAAAAGCTACATATATTTAAAAATTTGTACTTCCTTATTCTGGATTTCCTTATATTAGAAATAGTTGTATTTGTTTTCAGCCATAAACCAAAAGATTTTAAAAATTGTCTCCAATGTAGATATACTGGTTAAGTATACCCTATCTTCTATATCATATAAATCTTAATAAACGGATTAATGACTTACAGCATAATCTTATTTGAATTATCATATATATAGTCTTAAATCACCTCACTGAAAAACCCATTCCAAACTTACTCTGGTAATAGATATCAGCCACAATTTTTAAAAGTAAACCTTTGCTAAAAAGGTCATTTCCACAATAATCAGAACAGAAATTCTCTCAATCTGTGATATTAAAAATAAGTTAACTAAAGAAATAATACAAAGATGTTACATCACCCCATGCAAAATACCCGTTTTCAGATTCTGTATCAGTGAAGAAAAACAGCAGCTATAAACAAACCAACATTATATTCTATGGCTAAGCAGAATAAAATCACCTATTTTGAGCGAGGACAAAAATTTGTAAGTTTCAACTGCCACTTACAGATTCCTTTTTCTATCCCAAATTATTGATATAGCATAAAGATTTAAAATGTAAAGGTCTAAATATTATAAAGCGACTTTTACAAAGACTCATTATTTCATCAAACTATTTCTAATTTATATTTAGATAAAGACTTCCTTAAATTTAAGTACATTGATTCTTACCTCCTGATTAAATTTATGGGCCATCTCATTAAGCAGTGAAGAAAAAAAACTAGTGTTTTGTAGTAGAACTCGACCCATAACTCCAAGATACGTGGACATCACTACAGGATACCTCTGTACAATTAAAATACAACACTTGTAAAATTGTGTTATAGTACAAGTATAACCAATCACTGACACAGTAACAAGCAACACGGATATAAAATAACATTCTCCTCCATATTACTTCTCTTTAGAATGAACTGTCAATATTGCCTGAGTTCTAACTTACTAAATACATGTATGAATTATACGCATCATCTATCTATACATATATATATATGTCCAATAAAGAGAAAGAAACAATATTTACCAATTTCATATATTACTTTTTTTTTTTTTTTTGAGATGGAGTTCACTCTGTCACCCAGGCAGGAGTGCAGTGGTATGATCTCGGCTCATTGCAACCTCCGCCTCCCAACACTGTATTACTTTAAATACTCATAACACACACAGGTCTATGGATCTATTTAAGAGAGCTGTTCTTAGAAAATAACCAGTGGTTTAACATATTCAGTCTATACCAGCATTAACACTATCCTGCCCCCCTCATATTCTTAGTAGTCAAGCATTGGAATTAAGCCATTCACCATTCCTGTACTTCAAATGACTTTTGTGTGAACATACATGCATATGTTTGAAAGAGACATGTCAAAGAAAATCTATGCTTCCCTGTGTGGAACAGGAAAAGACAAAGGCGTCTAACTGCCCTGAAAATTTAACGTAATTTAATATGATCCAAATGACAAGAAAAGTTTTCCTTCTGCATCTAATAGAGTAATTAAAATTAGAATCCTATAGTCTAATACTACCTTTGGAACTTAAAGAAAAATCTTACCTCCCCTTCTATAATACCCTTGAAAACATAGGGTAAAATCGGTTGAAACATTTGCGGACCTAATATTGGGTTCACTTTAAGGGCATTTTCTACAACCTAAAACCCAGAAAGAAACATTGGTGATAATACTGAAAGTCATTCCTTTATGAAAAACACATGTAAGGAAACAATACACTAAAATAAATATCACAGACCAAATTAAGAATGCAGAGTATGCAATATTCCGACACCAGACACACTTTTACAAGGTAATCCATTTTAAAATTGCAGTTTGATATGAAGTATATATTTACACACAGCTATATATCTTGCATACAACTGTATTTAATCACATTGTAATAACATAGGTATCACATGCAGTTAATGTAATTCTTACCCTTGCAATTTAAACAAATAACCCTTAAAAATGATGCACTAATAGAGGCAGCAAAAGGCATTTTTAAAATATTGGCTTTTTGATAGCTAAACAGGAAGTTAGTAACACCTATACTCACTGCCCAGAAATAAATCCACATTTAAGTCAATCAATAAATTGGAGGAAAAAGGCATGTGGCATATATACTGCATATTTATTAAATTAGAAATCATATTTCATTAATAATTACACTGTTAGTCATGAGTATTGATTGTTACATGTGAAAACGACATAGAAATTATTTTGATATGAGTGAGATGTTTCTTCTATAACAAAAATGGGTAAGCATGAAATTCAAAGCAGGGTGGAGGCTTTTTGTTTATTGTTGTTTTAAGTTTTAGGAGGAGAAGAATGCAGTGGTCAGGAAACAGCAAAAAGGACCAAAAAGGACATTTACCCCACACTTCCAGCCCAAGTGCTTGAGAGGTGGGGAAGGAAACAGATACCATCTGAGAGAGTTGTGGGCAAGGAACAGTCTCAGGGTAGAGCCAAGTTTCCCTTATGACTTCTATCAATGATTCTCAAGATTGACTACTGACATTTTGAATGAAGAGAACCATTTACTGTGCATAGTCATCCCATGCATTGAGGGAGATTTAGCATCTTCCAGTGTCTGCTTACTGTGTGCCAACAGTGTACTCCAAAAATTATGACCATCAAGAATACTTCCAAGCATTTCAAAACAGTCCCAAGGTAAGCAAGTAGCAACCATGGTTGATAACAACATTTGCTGCTGCTCTAATTTTGAGCAAGAAGTGAAGGTAATGTCCAAATAAAAGATTAAAAATATAAAGACTTTACTGTGGGGCAAGCACTATATATGCTACTACTAAGAGATACAGGTTCACAAGATATCAATTCCTGATTAAAAGCAAGAGAAGATAAAATTTGAAACAATAAAATTTTATCTCAATAAAGTTTATTTTTTTGGGAAAAAAACACCAAAACTAGATCTGGGAAAAAAAGATTAACATGGAAAATATACAGATAAGCTAGTAGATTGAGAGAGTCATAGAGGCAGATATCACCAGACAGTATTTATCTGTGAGTAGAAAGTAAGGCCACCTGCCCATTATTAAATACATGTATAATTTCACTCCCATCTCAAACCCTACTAAAATTGCAGAAAAAAAATTTTAAGAGGGGGAACACAATTTTAAAAGGACAAGAGGAATGAGAAACATACACTGAAAGCAAGAAAGAAGAAATTCAAGAGGAAACTGACTCATTAAGTCAGAGAAAGCTGAATCCCAAGGTGTCAAAGGAGAAAGCTGAGAAGCAACCAGATTTACTTCATGTAACTTCCCCCACTTTCTCTACTCCAAAAACACAGAAAGTAGCAGAACCTTACACTTTTCAGAAGGAGAAAGGGGAAGCTAAAAATAAAAAGAAAGAAAATAAGACTGGTTGAAAGTCTGTCTAAGAAACAGAGTGCTACATATTTTCAACTCTGTAGTATCTGGACAACTGATGCCCAATCCAGGAGAACAAAGACAGTGTATTTTCTATAAAGACTCTAAAAGAGATTGCTTCCAGACTAAAAGAGCTCATCAGTGCCCAACAGAATGCATTTAAATAAACTTACATCACGGCACCTCATTCTAAAATTTCAGAATAGGAACAAGCAGCAGCTACAAACTTGGAAAAGAAGGAGCCCCAAGGTGGGAGTCAGCATGGCTCTGAAGAGACTTCCCCAAGAAAATTAAAGTAACAGAATCCTTGATGTGTCTGAACATATTGGACATCTGTCAGACAGTTCAGTGAACATAAAAAAAATTATACCAAAAAAAAAAAGGGTAAGTATTACTTCCAGGGAATACAAAAGATTGTACAGAAAAGGAGAAGTAAACACAGCTGACTACATGTCTCAGCTTTGAATAGGAAATATAGGAATCATGATGTAAACACTGAATTTTGATTACTTGGAGGACGAAGGCACAGAGGAAGTACAAAGGCGGTATCAATACATACTGCCTACAATTAACAACTCATGAAGGAATAACACAGGGGTGTTATTTCCAGATCTGATCATAGATACAAAAGAATCAATCGGCTCCAAACAATAAAAGTGGTTGTCTCTAAGCAAGGAAAAATGGCAGAAAGACAGCTGACTACAGTGTTTTTCTTTAAGAAACATTATACATCTGTCTAGTTGACTCTAAACTATGTCATATAAAATTCTGATTAAAATTTTAAAAACAAAACGGTTTGAAGAGAATTTATAGTAATAATACAGAGCTGTGGCTGGCCCCAATCCACAGGAATCCTTATAGTTTTATTTGGCACCGGGGAGCAGGGGGTTGTGGCAAGGGGGTATTTAGAATTAATGTAAGGATTAAATAATCCCCACATAAAGCAGTATCTGATTGAGTAAATAAATAACATAGTCGTATACACAAATATTTCAGGGATAAAATAGAGTTTTTGTGGTCTAAAAGGTCAGGAACCATAGCTAGAGAAGTTTCTGAAAGAAAAATATCATTATCAGACTTGGGTGCAGAGGGTATGGGACAGAATCAAGAGAAAATTCAGAATTAGAACTGGCAACATACAGAAAAGCTGAACAGTGGACCAAAGGTGAAAAAGTCTTTCACTGCTCCTAGTTTTCCTGTTTGGTCAAATGGATACAATTGTGGTATCAATAATAATAATGACATTCCATTCTGATATATTGAATTTGAGGTGCCTGTGGGAAATCCATATGAAATGGTCCTATATTTTTTCTCTTACACTGAAAAATGCCAGGTCCTATAACCTTATTTCTTTCTACTATTCATATACGAGTTTCAAAATAACAATACCAATATTACTGATGACGATAACACTATTGAATGCAATTACAAACATTTTTTTGTTGTAACATTACATCCCACCAGGGATATACATGTGAAATACTATGTATTAAAATGACTTGAAATATTCTTCTCAAATAACTATGCCACCAACATCATAACAGTTAGATTCAAATGTTTCAGTCTGTTTTGTATCTTCAGTAATTTTTTCCCCCCAAATCATACTTTACCTCTACATGGTTCCAAACTCTAAAATATAAAACAGATATACATCTTGACAGATCTAGTTTCACCCTCTCCTCCTCTTTTTGCTAGATAGCTACTTTAATTACCTGGTTTATTCTTCCACTGCCTTCTTCCACTTTTTAAACAGAAGAAAACTAGAGACACCGCTCCTTGTTTATATTCTCAAACTCATATAGAGATTTTCTTCATTTCTTTTTAATGGAATGCACAGTACTCCACTGTATACCTAACAAGATGTGGTACTTCAATCATCCAATTACCCATTACTAATTGTTTTTTGACAACATTTTGTTATTACAAAAAGAACTTTTGCACTTTAAACCCATTCCCTTTCAAAATATACCTGCAACAGATTGTGTTCTTAAAACTTTAGTGAAAAATGCAGGATTTAACAATTTACTTGACTTACGCTTACACTGTATACAAAGTGATTAAACGCATAGATCCTAAAGTCAAAACGCCTATGTTATATTATGGTTCCAATGCTAACTAACTGTCAGCCTTGAAAAAATTATTCACCACTTTGTGATTTAATTTCTCATCTGTAAGACTGGGGAAAAGAGCAGTACTATCATCATATGTTTATGTAAGGATTAAATAAAATCTATGTTTTGTATGCTTAGAATGTGTAGCACGTGTTAAATGCTAGTATGAGCTACTATTATTACAGAATAAGTTATACCTTAAAAATATTTGTGTCATCTTATGTCTAATCACAGTGAAAAAAAGAAACTTGGCTTGACATTGCTTAATACGACCACGACCAGAATGAGAATTCAAAGTCATAGTAGTATGGCTATAATATTGACAAATTTCAAATTAAAGAAATGTTAACAATTTAGAGTATTTTATCATATAATTGTATTTCTCTAGATAACATGTTGAGTCACAAAATAAAGTAAATTCTATTCTTTGCTCTATACCATTTGCTCCAAAAGCAGGCATACTATACTGGGCTCTCTATCCAATTTTCCTAACATTGTAATTTTCTGCTTCAAAGAACAAAGAAGTTACTTGCAGATACTGTCAGAAATTAGTATAACTGGCATTTAGTAAAAAATATATTTAAAATGTTATATAGCATACTCTATTAAGAAATGGTATCTGAGAGATACTAAAAATGAAAATGAGCTAATATTAAAAACTATTGTTATTGTTATACTAGAATTCTAAGAACAGGAAAATGCCAAAAATTCTGAGAGTTTGCCCAGTCTTCAAATATAGCAGTAAAATGAAAGCACTATTGTCCTAAAATAGTCCTTAACATAAAAATACAATTTATTCATGATAATGAATATATTTTTAGTATTTAACATCCATTTATTAAATAATAAAATCTAGTTTCTAAGATTTTTAAACCAAACATACAGACTGAGCTATAGCAATATTTGTACAAAAATACCATCTTAAACACATATTATCAGATTCTCAGTTTTTCATTCTTTTTCTTTTTTTGAGGTTGCGGTGAGCTGAGATCACACCATTGCACTCCAGCCTGGGCAGCAAGAGCGAAACTCCGCCTTAAAAAAAAAAGAAAGAAAGAAAGAAAGGAAAAAAGAGAGATGCTGTCTTGTCATGTTGCACGGAAGGCTGGAATCGAACTCCTCAGCTTAAGTGATCTTATAACCTCAGCCTCTGAAGTAGATAGGATTAAAGGCACACACCACCATCTCTGACTCCAAATTTCTTAATTCAAGTATTTGTATCCTAATAATAATCTACTGTTGGCATACTTACAGAGAAATTGCCTTAATTTGTAATTTGTATTAAATGTTACAAAAATAATGACTATGTATTTGACTACAGATTTTTGATATGTAGTAAGTTAGTTTGGAATTTTCAATAATGAAAAAGTTTACAAAGATTGTGTTATTCTGAGCAGCCAAAATAAATAAATAAAATACAATTAATTTTCTTCTTCTTTTTATTTTTTTAAATGGGGTCTCACTCTATTGTCCAGGCTGGAGTATAGTGGCACAGTCTCGGCTCACTGCAGCCTCCAACCCCTGGGCTCAAGAGATCCTCCCACTTCAGCCTCCTGAGTAGCTAGGATTACAGGCACACACCACCATGCTCAGCTAATTTTTGTATTTTTTGTAAAGACAGGCCTCACCGTGTTGCTCAGGCTAGTCTCAAACTCCTGAGATCAACTGCCTACCTCAGCCTCCCAAAGTGTTGGGATTACAGGCGTGAGCCACCGCACCCGGTCAAAATAATTTTTTTTTTTCTTTTTTGAGATGGAGTTTTGCTTTTGTTGCCCAAGCTGAAGTGCAATGGCACCACCTTGGCTCACCGCAACTTCTGCCTCCTAGGTTCAAGTGATTCTCCTGCCTCAGCCTCCCAAGTAGCTGGGATTACAGGCATGCGCCACCGTGCCCGGCTAATTTTGTATTTTTAGTAAAGACAGGGTTTGTCTATGTTGGTCGGGATGGTCTCAAACTTCCAACGTCAGGTAATCCACTCACGTCAGCCTCCCAAAGTGCTGGGATTACAGGCATGAGCCACCGCACCCAGCAACCAAACTATAATTACTAATTATTTTAAAAAGTCAGCGGAAATATGCAGTTCTTGCTGATAATACACATCATTGTATAAACCACGTGCTTAGTTTTAAAAGTAAATTTAATAAATGTATTAAGCATTTATTTCCAATAAATGGTCAAAGGATAAAGTAAAACAACTTGGTTTCTCTACAGCCAAAGATCTTAGCAAACAAATTATTTTCCCTAAAATTGTAGTAGTCTATTTCCCCCCATAGAAAGACTAAATAATGAGACAGCTATATATTACATAAAAACAGCCAACTCTTATATTCACTTATTATATGCTAGGCATTGTTGTAACTGTTTATAAATATAAGCTCAAATATTCCTCACATCTATCCTAGGAAGTAGGTAAAGTTATCATCCCCATGTTACAGATAGAAAATGACGAACAAAGAGTAATCTGTCCACATCACATAGCTGTGAAGTAGCAAAGCCAATGTTCTAACCCTGGGAGTCTCCCTTCAGTGGGTAGTCTTATCTGCTATGCTACGCTTCCTCTAATAATTTGGTAAGAGTATAATAAAAACAAGTAGAATCACAATGGCCATTCCAAATAGTTCACAAGTTGTCTTTCAACAATTACGTTAATAACATTGTTGCAGAAAAGCCAAAAGTGGGGGATGGGGGTGAAGTCAATTCAAATTTAGTCTGGCAGGTGCTTAAATGTGAGAAATCACCTTTTCTTAATCACTTAGAATACATATATTATAATTTAACATGGAAAACTTCAGGTACTGCATACTTACAAAATAAAAATCATTTAGTATCATTCCTCATCTAATAAATGAGGAAAATGAAGGCCAAAGTATACTCAAGAGCCATAAAAGTAGCAGGGCAGCATATGCAAATCAAGGGGCTGGTCAAGGAGAGAATTCCAAATGGATCCTCAGTATAGGCAAGATGGCATTTATACTGGATGCACATCTTCAACATAAAAATTATGGATTCCTCGTCTTTCAAGTCACTTACTATATATGTATTCAGAGCAAACAGAGCACACATTTACTGAACTTTGGATAATGGAGAAGCTCAGTATAATAGAGGAGAAAGGTTAAAACAGGAATACATACAGAAAAATATCTGTAAAGACAATATTAAAATGACATGGCAATTTTCACTTGTTTTAATCACTCCCACACCACCAATCACTTTTTCCTCAAATAGTCAGTAAGTCCAACGTGTTAATTCCTTATTTCCTCTTACCTCCAGAGAAGAATTTATCGCCAAAGCAAAAGCTAAAGCTGAGATTGTGTAAGACTGAGTTCCTTAATCTATTGCCACTCTGTCAGTTTAGTAAAGGCATAAATGCAATAAAAATTCACAAAAGCATTTTAGTAAGCAACATGTTTGATGTTACTTGTAAGCTTTGGAGCTAGGAGAATACTTTGAAATTAATAATAAATGTGGATTAATAGACTAGTGCAATAAACCAGGCCTCAAGTATCCACAGTCTCAACAAGCCACATGCAGATTACTGTTATTACAAATCCTTTAGAGCCCACATGATTCTTGGTAACAGTGGTTTATATTCTCACCCTGGTTTATATTCTAAACCCCTGGCTCTAAAAAAGAAACTAATAAACTACAAAATTAAAGTCAAAGAGTTTTGCCATATTCCAGATGTAATCAAGGTAAGATGAAGATATTAGGGAATGCCCTTAATCAATTATGACTTTTGTCCCTGCAACAACAAAAACAAAACAGAGACGTAGACAGATACCAGGAGAACATCATGTGACAGCGGAAGCACAGATGGCTGGATTACATATTCACAAACTAAGGAATGCAAAAGACTGACTGCAATCACCAGAAGGTAAGAGAAAGGCTTGGAACAGATTCTCCCCCTGGACCCTTCAGAAAGAGCATGGCCCCACAAACACTGATTTTTTAATTATATAATTAATATAAATATTATAAAGAAACTCTTGTTTTAAGCCACCAAGGTTGTGATATTTTGTTACAGCATCCCTAGGAAACTAATACAGTCCTTACTAACCTCCTTAAGCTCCTTCTTTTTCTCATCAATCTATAATTTAATACTTCAGTAATCTGGCAGATGACCCTTCCAATTTACAGACGCAAAAATACGTTTATAAATTTTGGTTTTAAAATGTAAACCCCATGCTCAATAGACAATCCTAATGGCATCTTCTTTCTCTTTATTCTTGTTCACTTCTCTGCAGTACTTAACACTATATTAGCCTGATTCATGTTAGCAGAGTTGTGACAGTGAATAAAAACACAGTCATGCGCCACTTATCAACAGGGATATGCTCTGAGAAATGTGTCATCAGGCGATTTCACTGTTGTGCAAACGTCATAGACTGTGCTTATGCAAATCTAGATGGTATCTTATTGGTTAATGTATGAGTCAATTTTCATACTGCTATAAAGAACTGCCTGAGACTGGGTAATTTATAAAGGAAAGAGGTTTAACTGAGTCACAGTTCAGCATAGCTGGGGAGGCCTTAGGAAACTTACAATCAAGGCAGAAGGTGAAAGGGAAGTGAGGCAGCTTCTTCAGGGGATGGCAGGAAGAAGTGCTGAGCGAAGCGGGAGGAGGCCCTTATAAAACAATCAGATCTCGTGAGGACTCGCTATCATGAGAACAGCATGGGGGAAACCATCCCCAGGATTCCCTTGACTTGGGAGACCAGGTAGAGATAACTAATCAGGGGGTGGTAATGCCTACAATCCCCTTGATCATAGGGTGATTTGGGTGTGGACACAAAGCCTAACCATATCAGTTATTATGAAGTAAGACTTCATTATCTGCGCAAACTTTTACCCAATTAGATCCTAAAGTACACTTTGGATCCTTGCTTACAGTTATTGTGATTACTTAAGTGTACTTTTTACAGCAAACCTCTTTGGATAACCTCTTTCATTTCACTGGGAGGAAGTGAAATCATTTTTAGGCTCTAATGCAATGCCACGATTTTCACACCATAATGCTACTTTGTTGTGATAGAAATTCAGTTCTCGTATCTTAGAACATAGCTGAGAAACTCAACACTAAAAATAGGGGTACTTTTCTTTTTATTTTGAATCAATTTTATATTTATTTATTTATTTCATTATAGTTTAGGTTCTAGGATACATGTGTACAATGTGCAGGTTTGACACGTATGTATACATATGCTGTGTTGGTTTGCTGCACCCAAATAGGGGTACTTTTAACAGCTATACCTTCTCTCAAAGTCCATACATAAAGATATTTTAATATATTTCTACATACATTTGTTTATATGTAAATACATACATTGAATACTATTTATATCTTTAAGGCAGGTATAATATATAAAGATAATATATAACTTAGAGACTGTTGGTTCATAGTTACACAATCTCAACAAACATGGTACTCTAATTTTGATAGCTAACTCAAATTAAAGCCACCAAATTATAAAGTGAAAACTTTGTCCCAACAGCAGACTAACAAAATGAAAGAATGAGAAGTATCAGATATTACATCACTGCATAATTTGCAAGAGTTTTTAAATCCTTACTACCCAAAGTGAGGTCTCAAGATAGGCAACATCCCAATCAGTTCAGACCTTGTTAGAAATCCAGAATTGAATTTTCGTAAGATGTCCAGTTGATCTGTTGCCTGTTGAAAGTGTATGAACCTTCAGATTTGAGACCTCTGGTCCACAGGTATTAAACCAACTGAAAACTGCTAAAATAGCCCGTCTAGAACTATATCAACTCTTGTCCTTCTTGTGAACCATCCACACCCAAATGGAAGTCCACACCCAATCATAAAATATAAATGAAAAATTCACAAATATATTCATTTAAAATGATTACAATACCTTGAGCACCTGAACTTGACCTTCTGTAGTAATTTCCTTTAAAAGTTCACAAAACGACTGGCATAGACCTACTGCATATGTCTGAAATTCAATTAAAAGTCAATATATGTAAGAACATATCTGTAATATCAAAAAGGCATAAAATTTCATTTGGGATTCATTATAATGCACTTCAGAATTATACACTAATAATGGTCTAAGCATATCAAATTTCAATTGGAACTCCTAGGAAAAGTTAAAGAAAAAAGACTATGCCAAATAAAAATACAGATTATCGATACATTGATTTTTATAGGAATATAAAAATTTGTTAACATAGCACATTTTCTGCATTAAGTAAGAAAGGAATTGCATGCAGCACATCTGCCCTGCAATGGGAAATGCTCACAGTCAATGTTTCTCTGCCTTAAAATAAGACCAATCTTAAAAGTTTGAAAAGGCACCCCCTGATTTCAAATAAGAAATAATCAAAATAATAATTATATAATTTCATATAATGAAAAACTACTCCAACATACCTGTAAAAATTCCGTTGATGATAAAAAGATATAACCATTGATGATCTTAAAGCAAGTTCTAAGATTTTCTGAACTTAGTTCTGCCAAAACAATAAATGTCAAACAAACAAAAAACAAATTAATTCACTGCTCAAAATTAGTTTAAATGAAGTGATTCATGGTTATTTAAAACTAATTCACATATTCTAGAAACCTCTTCTGAGCACTATTCAGACTACTAGTATCTACAGATATCTAAAAAGTGACATCACTAGGACTTAAAGGGTACAGTTAGCAATGATCATGTCACTGAACTCTAGGGTGGGCAAAAGGGTGAGACCCCGTCTCAATGAATGAATGAATGAATGAATGAATGAATACTGGTATCAACGCAAAGCTTAATGCTATCTTATTTGCTTTTCACTAGGTGAAACATTCATAAAAAAGCCAAGCTCCCCATATTTTTTCCTTTCAGGAAAAAACTACCTAACCATTTGACCCAACCTTTCATTTCGAAATAAATTTTTACTGCTAGCATGGCAAACTACATGAAACTGAATCATTTTACCATCATATTTTGACATCTGCTTAAATGGGTTCACTCAGTGAACATTTACTGAGTGTTACTGCACTTGCACTAAATATGCGATATGACTTCTCAACAGAGTCCTGATCACTCTCCAAAAAAATTATATTAAGTTTAGATATTTTCAATCTTTCAGCTTTTATCAGAAAAGGATACTCTTTTTAGCTATTCCTTTGCAAGTGCAGAGTAGAAACTATTTGCTAAAACTGAATATGATCAAAGGTTGACACTGTGCTATTTTACGTTTCACTACTTAATAATATAAAAGAGAATACAGGCTGTATGTGTAAAATTATACAGATTAAAATATGACCCCAAAATACCATCGATGCCTAAAACCTGCCATTCTTTGCTGCAAGTATTTTAGAAATTATATTCACTCACAATAAGACAACTTGTTTTTTCTCAATTTCTGGCAAAAGATAAGCCCCTGTGTTCTTATCTATCATATCCTAATGAAAGAAGACATTCTATTCAGATGTGAATTTTCCATTTATTTTCACAAAACAATGACAATCCTACCCTGTCTCAAAATGTCTTTGAAGGCATTAGTTCCTAAACTTTAGGATTTGACAGTTTTAAAAAATGAGGATAAGAAGGGGACAGGAAATGATAAACTTATTACTAGTTACTAATCTAAAAGACATAAAAAAAAACACAAAAGCTGTCATCTAAGTATCCTTTTACAACAGAAGATAAAAATCTCAGGATAAAGGGGTCCTTTATATTAGATAAAGCTATCATTATGAAAAATTCACATTATCCTTTTCTCCTCAAGGAGAGAAAGCCTGCAATTGTGCATACTTGTTTTCTAGACCAACAATGAATAGCAGACTGTCTGGCCATTGCCATGAAAAGTAGGGCCAAGGGTCTATATTTAAGAGAAAACTGAGAATGGCTTCATTCCAGGCATATCAGGGAATATAATTTTGAAATCATTGCCAAGTATAATTTTATCAAAATCAATGTTAAAAAAACCCCAACATTTAAGAAGACTTGATATAAAAAGAAAAGAGCCCATATCTTCCTACAGATAATTAAAAACTATTGCTGGACCATTCTAGACAAATTAGGTCACTTCACACCGCCTTCCATGCCTCTGCCATGCCCAGGATGGCACTGACAAACTTTTCTTGGACATGTTACCATCATCAAATAAATAAATACTGATATTACAGATAGCCCTAAAATTAACAAATTTATCTGTTTTAAGGTACTGGACACTGTTCATTACATCCACAAGTCCCTAGTGAGACTCTGAAGAAAAGTTGTCTAGTCCTAATACCAAGAAGTTACACTTCAATCATGCAATAGATATGTATTTACTTCCAGATACTGAGTAATTTATGTCTATGGTTCGCAGCCAGGGGCAATTTTGTCCCCTACAGGACATTTGGTAATGTCTAGAAACATTTTTGTCATCGCTATCATCAAGCAGGTAGAAGCTGAGGATACTATTCAGCATCCTTCAATACACAGGAAAGTTCCCCACAACAAAGAAATTACCTGACCCAAATGTCAACAGAGCCAAGACTGAAAATCCCTGATTTAAGTGACTAGTTTTTCTTTTCACAGACCGCTACAGAGCTCTAAGGTAAACCTGTATATAACCTATCTAAGTATTTAGTTATGCACTGGGCATATATGATTCATATCGTTCGTGTGATTTTATTTTATAATCTACTCCTATTTGCTTTTATTTATAATTCTGCTCCTACACTTAATTTTTATTTTACATTTTATATATTCCTTTAAATTTCTGTAAGGAGGACACGGAGTGAATTATTAAATTATGTTATACAGAATCTAGAGAAATCTACTTCATCCTTTCCAAATTTGACAGAAAGTTACCAGCTGAAAAAGTTTACACTTAAAGGAACATCAGTGTTGCATTCATAATAAGTAGGACAAGAGCCAATCACATGCTGATCTTTTAAGTAATGAGAATACTAAGTAAATTAACACCATAACATAGATTTAAAGAAAAAAAGCCATCAGAACTAAATTAATAGAATTACTTCTAGTTACAGCCTCTGGTTCTGCTTAAAATTTATCAGATTCTATTTACATGTAGGGAAAAGGACATAAAATGAATCTTAGCCTTGAATATATTCATACTTAACACATCCTAAAAAAACCATTAACTTAAACATCTTAAAGTGTTCTATAATGTTGGCTTTATATGTTTTAAAGTAGGAAACTTTCTGCCAGTGCCTTTCTTTCTTTCTTCCTTTCTTTTTTTAAGAGAAAGCGTCTTGCTCTGTTGCCCAAGCTGGAATCCAAGAGCAGAATAACAGCTCATTGCAGCTACTGCAGCCTTGATCCTCTCGCTTCAGCCTCCTGAGCAGCTAGAACCACAAGCATGGGCCACCAAGGCCGGCTAACTTTTATTTCCTGTAGACATGAGGTCTTGCTATGTCACCCAGACTGGTCTCAAACACCTGCCCTCAAGCAATCTATCTGATTACAGGCATGAGCCACTGCAACTAGCCCAGTGGCTTAATTTCTTGATTCAGTAAAGTAACAAATCCTGAAGAGCCAGTCAATGGTAGGATAATTTTAAAATAGGAGTAATATTAATAGTGATAGTGATAGTACTAAACATACTAGCAAAACATTTAGATAATGCTTACTCTGTGCCAGGTATTATTCCAAACACATAAAACTCCTTATTGATTTGGTAAGAAACATGCATCAACTACAAAGATTTCTATCGTTAAAACTACACTAGAGGTGGCTCAAGCCTGTAATCCCAGCACACTGGGATGCCAAGGCAGGCGGATCACATTAGGCCAGGAGTTTGAGAGCAGCCTGGGCAACATGGTGAAATACAAAAATTAGCTGGGCATGGAGGCGCATGCCTGTAGTCCCAGCAACTCGGGAAGGCTGAGGCAGGAGAACTGCTTGAACCTGGGAGGCGGAGGTTGCACTGAGCTGAGATTGAGCCACTACACTCCAGCCTGGGTGACAGAGCAAGCCTCTGTCTCAAAAACAAAAACACACACACACATAAAGCAAACAAACCAAAAACAAACAAACAAAAAAAAACCCACCACTACCACCACCAACAACAAAAAACCACTACACTAGAGAACTTAACTAAAGCTACACTAAAAATAGTGTCATACAGTTATAGTAAAGTAAGTCATATGCTTTCTATTTAAATCTCTTATTCTTGATTACCAATGCCTCTCCCACCACTCTTAGGGAACTGAGCATTGTGGAGACTAAGCATGCTGAATTTGAAGTGGAAAACAGTGAAAAGATACCAATGTGTGAAATCACACATATGTGGAAGCAGCTGAATGTTGTTCATGACAAAGCTGGTAAACGGTCTGGCTGAGGTGTCTAATCCTAGGTCAAATATAAAGAAACCTGTGGATTGCCTAAAGCAGGATAGTATGTAGTCTCAAAGTTAGGTAGAACAGAACTAAAAAGGCCTTCACCAAAGATCCCTATTCTTTCTCTACGATGACTGAAAGAAAAAATTTTTCCTAGTAGATCAACACCTATTGCCACTGACTTCATCTTTGGTAAGTTTTTCCTTTTATGGGGACTCTAGATAACAAACAGCAAATGGCTCTTTATTGGAAAATAAATGGTTACCTTGATTGTTATTTGAAAAGAGTAACAAAAAATTTAGGAGAAAATGTGAAGAACTAATCACATTATCTAACCACCATGTTCATGCCACAAATAAGGCAAGAAAATGATTTTTTAATCAGTTACAATTGTTTTTAGTCCACATTTGCTGGTATTTTCAAAGAGTGAGTCTATTTTTCCAGTGTGTCATTCATTATACCTCAGGGACATTTTTTGCCTCTGACAATCCCAGCACTTTGGGAGGCCAAGGCAGGCAGATCACCAGGTCACGAGTTCAAGGCCAGCCTGGCCAATATGGTGAAACCCCATCTCTACTAAAATACAAAAATTAGCTGGGTGTGGTGATGTATGCCTGTAATCATACCTACTCAGGAGGCTGAGGCAGGAGAATAGTTTGAACCCGGGAGGTGGAGGCTGCCATGAGGCGAGATCACGCCATTACACTCCAGCCGGCGCAACAAGAGCAAAACTCCATCTCCAAAAAAAATAGCCAGATGTGGTGGTGTGTGCCTGTAGCTCTAGCTACTCAGGAAGCTACAGGAGTTGCTTCAGTCCAGGAGTTTGAAGCTGCAGTAGATGCCATGCCACTGCACTCCAGCCTGGGCAACAGAGCAAGACCTTGTCTCAAAACAAAACAAACACCACCAATTGACTTATTTGTCAATATCAGGGATTAAATAAAAATGGAAAGTATGTATATTCTCATTTATAAATGGAAGCTAAACACTGAATACTCATGGACATGATCATGGCAAAAATAGATACTGTGAACTACTAGAAGGCAGAGGGAGGAACTCAAAGGTTGAAAAACTATTAGGTACTATGTTCACTAACTGGATGACAGAATCAACTGGACCCCAAACCTCAACATCATGCAATATATCCATGTAACACACCTGTACATATATCCCCTGAATCTAAACTAAAAGTTGAACTTATATATATTTTTTAAAAAAAAAATTTGTTTCAATGCCTTCAAATTATGGTTGCATTAAAAAACATTAGTAAGTTTATGCTTTAACACATACCAAGAAGTGGTGACATATTCTGAAATATACGCAGCAACTCTGGTGTGATACATGGGCTGTTTTCCAAAGTTACTAACCTAGAAAGGAAAAGCAGATGATTAAACACTTTCCACGCCCATTAAAGCCATTAACATATGACTTAAATATTTTAAAAGGTCTCATTTCAATGAAGAAAGGTAAGTGTATAATCAGTAAGTTATAAAAATTATCTTTCTAAGAAAGAATTAACCAAATGTCTCAAAATAAAAACCTGTCTACAAATTATGTAGTATTTCTACATACACAGCAAAAGTAGTAAGGAAAATAACTACAGTTGACCCTTGCACAACACAGCTTTACACTGAGTGGGTCCACTTATATCCAGACTTTTTCGACCAAATGCAAGGTTAAAAATACAGTATTCACAGGATGAAAAACCAAAGTACATGGAGGGCTGACTTTTCACATACACATATACACAGGTTCCGCAGGGCTGACTGCGGGACTGGAGTATGCATGATTTTTTGTATATGTGGTAGTCCTGGAACCAATCTCCTGTTGATAGAAAGACACAACTGTATATACTAAAGTATCCATAATAATGAAATTATAACAATAAACCAAAAGCATAACTATTACAAATTGGTCAAACAGGTAAAAAAGTTAATTTGTTGTTCTGATTTTCTTGATATGTCCCTCTGCCACATGTAATTGATATGTTCTTCGATGGGAAACTAGGCTAATAAATTAGTAAAACTTATGCTTAATGCTTAACAAATATGAACTTAGTACAATAAAGGCAATTACAAGCCAATCTGACCGCATTAGCAGTTATGAAACAATCCGTAATATAATACATATACATGGAAGGTTTAGTGTAACAAAGGCCAATTACAAACTAATCTGATCACAATCCATGACATAATATATATCTATGATGGGTTATCCCTGAAGTGTGTGGTTGGTCCATCTGTTCACATCCCCCAACCCTTAAAACAAGGATTGTTTTGATTGTCAAAACAGCAGCGACGAAAGGAGGGGAAAGCCTATTCAAAATCTAATATTGGCTATAAAAACTAAAAACTAAGGAATAACCTGATGATGCTATCATAACTATAAAGAACCCGTGGCCCCCAACATTGGTCTATTTCCAGTCCCTTTTATTAATTAATTGTTCAAACGTATAAAGAATAGATTGGTACATATCACAAAAATCATTCCAGTGCAATGAAAACCATTTTTAAATTGTTAAACATAGCACTGATATAAAATCAAGAAGAATCACAAAATGTAGATCACAGATCCAGCTCATTAATAGAGGAAAAAATAAAATTAGATAAAGTATTAGAAAAATGTTTATAATATGCATTAATAGTAGAATTCCCCACCAAGTCAAGTTTATCCTAGGAAGTCAAAGTTCTTTTAAAAGAAAGGCTTTTTTCTTAAGAGAAAGATATGATCTTTTGAGTAAATGACAAAAAGCAATCAAATTTGTTTCGTTTTTAAAAATGATCATATTACATTTAACAAGATATAGCTGATACTGCTGACTGCTTACCAGTATTCATTACTACCTCATCCAATTATCTTAAAAATAAAAATAAAAAAAAACTATTCAAGGTCTTTTGTTCAAATTCTGTATAAAAATAATTTATTGTATTAAATGTTTATATTATGATAGAAGAAAGGCTAAGAGTTGATAAGCTGATTTTCTTAGAAAGGAGATCAGATGACAACAAGCCCATAAACCTAAAGCAAGCAGAATAAGATAATAAACATAAGAACAGATATTAATAAATAGGAAACAGATATACAACAAAGAGAACCAAGGCCAAAGGTTGTTTTTGAAAAGACTAGTAACTGACAAATCTCTAGTGAGATGGAGCAAGAGGAAAATAAAAAGCCATAGTGGGAGATAAATCACATAATCAGTCTGAGAGTTTCACTTTATATTCGTGACCCCAAGCATCGAGTGGTACTGGTTTCATCCCTAATAAATTCAAATTCCCATTCTCTAAGATAACTACTTCATACTTTCTCTCACCTACAGACCTCTCATATCTTGTACAAACTCCTAATTCAGCCCATTACTCCCCACTAATGACAATGCTTCATATTTTGTTGAGAAAATAGAAGCTATTGGATGGAACACCTTCCTATCTCATTACACTACAAAATTTGGAAAACCACCTTCTGCCTCCAGTTAAAATGGATGAAGTATCCCAGCTGCTACTAAAATTCAACCCCTGCACTTGAGCTCTGAATCCCACCACTTTTTGCTTCCTTTACTTATCCCACTCTCTCAATCCAGCCTCACCCATTCCTCTAGATCTTAACATTTCCCACACTACCCAGCTGTTGCCCCATTTCTATGCTCCTCTTAATAGTAAAAGCTCTCAAACAAGTTATCAGTGTGTATAGTCTGTACGGACTTACCTTCAATTCATTCTTCAGTCTATTCCAATTCTAATTTATGTTCTTACCACTCCGGTGAAAACCCTCCTAACATCTTCATGTGGCCAAATCCACATCTCTATACCAATCTTAGTAGGAAAATCAGCAACATTTGACAAAGTTGACCACTCTCCCCTCTTCTAGGAAATGTTATCCTCTCTTGGCTTGGTTTTCCTACTATATAAGTACATAGCTCTTCTCTGTCTTTGTAGATGGCTCCTCGTGTCCTCAAAATGTTACAAGTTCGTTAGAATTCTGCCCTGGGCAGAATGTTCTCTATCTGTCCTTTCCTTCCTAGGCAATCTTGAATTATTTTCAAGCATTGAATGCCATATCCAAAGTGCCAACCACTTCAGCAAACATTATCTGATATTCACGACAATCATGTAAGGGTAGGAATTACTCTTCATTTTACAGACAAGGAAACTGTGGTTCACCAATGATGATTAACTTATTCAAATTACATATATAATGCAGTAATATCACTGGGAATGGTGCCTATGTTTGCCTGATTTCAAATATAAACTCTAACCCATCAAGAAACTCCTTCTTCATGAATTTTTTCTCTTTAAAGAAACTCAACTATTAACAAATTAGGTAATTAAAAATTTTTTCTCCTAATATTTTATTTTCATTAGCAAGTAACTAAAGGCTAGGAAAAAACATTTCCATTAACAAAGCAGTGCATTTTTACTACTACTTTTTAATGTAATCCCTTGAAAATATCTACACCTTTAATAAACACATTAATATATTGTCAGCAATACTGATAACTCTGAGTCTAATCTCTTTAGTATTGGATTTTTTTCTAACATTCAACATCATATAATATCTACATGTTTACAAAAATTATTTATCTGCCAGGAATTAATATTTTATCTTACAATCTAGGGCAGAGGTTGGCAAACTACAGTTCATGGGCTAAATCCACCCACGTACTTATTTCTATAAATGATGTTTAACTGGTGCACAGCCATACCTACTTGTTTATGTATTGTCTATGACGGTTTTGACACTGACAGTAGAGTCGAATAGTTGCAACAAAGACTGTGTCACTTAGAAAGCCTAAAATACTTAATATCTGGTCCTGTCCAGTACAAGTTTGCCAACCTCTGATCTAAAGTAATCCATCCTTATACAAAATGTTTGAATATAAAATATTTCAACAACAGGCTAATTTACAACCAAACCATATAGATGCCATTTCAGTTTGAACAATACCTTTCTGAGGAACGCAAACCACAAATTAATAAGTATCTACTCAGCAAAGTTTTAAAGTCATTCATCTCATATCCTGATATAGATCATTATTTATAATTTGCATCAAAGGTAATTTCTAAGAACCAAAACTGTTAAATTCTAGACATCTAAGAAAAACAATAGAAGGAAGGAAGCAAGTTCCAAAGGGAGGGAGGCAGGGATGAAGAGAAACAAATGTTCATTTCTTTTATGGTTGATCTCTATGATTTGCTTTCTTTAACTGCACTATCAATTTACATAACGGGATTTTGAAACTTTTCATGTATTACTGAAAGACTGTCTCTGGAAAAAACTGTTGCCAACAGTACAGTGAGTTTAATAAAGCAAAAGGATTTTCTAGCACAGCTGCTTACACACCATGGGCAGTCAATAAGCCTTTGTAGCACTGAGCTGCCACAGAAGCAGGGCATTTTTTTTAACCTCTTAATAATGCATACTACTAATTTACTCAGTAAAACAATAAGTTAAGACTGTAAGTAGCATTAGCATTTGGAGCTGAGGTATAATATCTCGATGCTTGGTTAAGTAGTAAGAGGACCTTAATATCCCCCAAACATCTCATTTAACAGACTGGAAATTATAAGTCAAAAACTTTTTGGAAAAGTTACCATGACCCCATTTTACATGACAAATTCCAAAAGATGAAATGCAGTTGAGTTCCTACTGAAATGTCCACCTTTAACTTTGTCTACTGTAATCCTACACTGAGTGACAGCTGTCAAAAAAAAGGAGATATATGGCCCAGTTTGAAGAAACAGAGTTTACACTTTTTGTTTTCAAAACCCTATTACATGACCTTAACTTCATTGGCATGAGAGTAGGAAAGGTCACGAATAAAATAAGATCCATGGTATTAAGTTTTTCCTCTTACCATAATTCTAAACCATCTTCCAGAAGATAAACATGTGGAGGCTGGGAAACATCTGTACTCAGTTGAATAACTGGGAGCAGGAAAGGGTACAGGTTCTTGCTGTCTGCTCCTAATCCCTATGGGAAGTATAAATAAAACTTACAATAAGACACTCTAATGTCCCATCCCCCACCAAAAAATTACCTATCATATAAAAAGCCCTAAAACCAATTAAAAAAAATGAATCATATTTTTAGGAAGGTCAAGCAATAGTAAAACAAAGTTAGTTCTGTTTATAATTGGAAAGGAAAAATTAAAAAATACTATTCAATTGCCTATTGGCAGTTAAAAAAATGTATATGCCAAGGCTACATACATCTGTTCATTTTAAGAGATTGCACATATCAGAAATATCTATTTTCCTCTCCCTGTCACTACAGATGACATATTAACCTTGGAATTTTAAATTCTATAGATGCTTTCACCTAAATAATCTAAAACGAACCTACCCTAAATGTTTGTCGGTCAAGTAATTAAATTATGGAACTTCAGATTCAAGAATATTGAAAAGCCATTAAAAAAGATTGTAGGGGCTGAACGCCATGGCTCACACCTGTCATCCCAACTCACTGGGAGGCCAAGGCGGGAGGACTGCTTGAGGCCAGGAGTTGGAGACCAGCCTGGGCAACATGGCAAGACTCTGTTCTTGAAAAATATTTAAAAGTTAGCCAAGCATGGTGTTGCCTGCTTGTAGTCCCAGCTACTCAGGAGACTGAGGCAGGAGGATCGCTTGAGCCCTAGAGTTCAAGGCTGCAGTCAGTGAGCTATGATCCCATCACTGCACTCCAAACTACATGACAGAGCGAGAATCTGTCCATCCCCTCACCTCACACACACACACACACAAACACACACACACACACACACAAAAGGATGGGAGGATTTGACACAGAATTTTAAATTTTCAAACAAATTTAAAAGGTGCAGAAGTGTGTATAACAATTCCACATGTCAAAGAATTTTTAAAAATATCTAGATATCTGTATATGGTATACACAAAAATGTTTCTGGACGCAAACAGAAAAAAACTTACTGCTTCTTAGATACAGGAAAGGAAAAAGGATGATGTTGGGATGACGGCAAAGGAGTTTTCTGTTATCTTTTCAATGTATTAAAGAATTTTTGATAATATTTTTAAAGAATCAAGAACACAAAGATGGAAGAAGAAGGTAAGTTTTGATATAAAATTCTAGTTTGCTGAATTACTGTCTTAGGGAGGCTGATTCAATGTATTACACAGTAAGTATTTTGGAAGAAAACAAAGGGGTAAAACATCAATCTGTAAAACATAATATCTATAATTTGATGAACACAAACAGGAAACCAAATAAATTACCAAATACCTCCTCACCTAAGAAGTAATTCAAATGTCAATATAATTCAAAGCAAATTATAACGCCACATAGCATACATGTATTCCCCTTTTGATGACATATACTACTAAGTTCAATTGTTGGGATTTTACCTGCAAATCTCCAATGTACAATACATTATTTTTTAACTATAGTCACTGCACTGTATATTAAATCTCCAGAACTTATGTTAAATACAATTTTGGCCCTTTTTATCATGAAAAACCACTTGGAAGACTTTATTAAAGAGTTTTCCAAAGGAAGAGAATTATGAAAATACCATTATTTAACAGAGTAGTACACAGTGGGTCTTAAAACTCACTTCAACGTCACTCTACATAGCTCAATCTTTCATGAAACAAAAAAGAAAGAATATTAAGGAAAAAAAAAACAGTCAAGTTCATTTTGATTATCAAGTTGACTTAAAATTTCCTTGGAAAATTTATCTACTTACTTAAGTCTGTATTCCAATATTCAAAATATGCTATCATTAGCAAAACTAAAGTAAGCAACTGCTAAACACACACACTGTCTTAATCAACACCTGAAGAGATTCAGTACCTTACAATTCTAGTGGCTAAAGAATGTGTCCAATCCCTGATATGCAGCTTTAAGTAAATGTAAGCACCCTTTGGGTCCACAGTAAATACAAGACATTGCCTACAATACTCTGAAAGTTCAAAAATAAATTCATCAGTTATTAAAATAAGAGAACTACCAGGAATAATTAAGGAGAGGAGAATTAATATTCTACTATAATTACATGAGATGTAAGGAGAAATTGGGTGAAGGATACATGGGATTTCTCTATACAATCCTTGAAACGTCCCGTGAATCTATAATTACTTCCACAAAAGAAACATTAAAAAAAAAAACAAAACAAAAAAAAAAAACAGCACCCTCAAATACTGACCATTCTCAGGGTAGTATCCTTGGCTCTCTTCTCATGTCCCATGAACACACTGATGATACACAAATCCATCATCTCTGAAACAACTCTCTGAACTCCAGATAATCAACTAACTACAGCACATTATCAGCTAGAACGTCATCTCAACCTCTAATACTGAACCAACTCATTGTCTTCCTAAAATACAGTTCTTCTTCACGTATTTCCTAACTCAAGTGACATGAATCACTAATTACCTAGTGATAAATTATATCATAACTACCTCCTGGTTCTTCTTCTTCTTCAAAGAAGAAATATCTCCTAAATATTTTTCAAATCTTTCCCCTTCTCTCCATAATTCAGGTTCTTATCATCTTTTTTCTGATTAACAGTCTCCTAATTAGTCTATTTGACCTTAGTTTTACCCTCTTCCGAACTAGTGACCTCAGTGGTGCCCTGACTACTTTTCTAAAATAAAAATAACATTTCTTCCTCTGACCTTCAAGAGATGTTCACTTAGCCTTCCTGACCAGTTCCCCCTACGCAAGCTCTATACTCTACGTTCCTGCTATACCAAATAAAGCAGTGTTAGAAATCACTATGTTAACAGCTAATGGATGAACAGTTTCAACACATGCATTTACTACTGTTCTTTCCCAAAGCCAACTAAAAGGATACAGAAGGATTTTTCCCTTTTTTTAAAGAACTAAAAACAGAAATACAAAGACAGCATAAGAAAAGATAAAAGTAATTCACTTTGGAAGCTGGGAAGAAAGACAAGTGCTAACTGATTTAGCTAACGAAGAAACCAAAACTAAAAACCAGCAGGGGCGGCAGGAAAAGACAAACTACCTGATTTACACTACAGAAAAAAGACTGAGGAACTAATGGCACCAGGTATTTTGAGGGGTGTGTGTGCACAAGTGCGTGTGCACATGCATGCATGCATCTGGGGGACAGAGGATTGGAGGACAGTGAAAAGGAACTATTGAGAATAAGAGGACTTCTAGAAAATGTTTAGAAAGCAGTTTGATGCCAAGATCTCATCCAGATACATAAGCAGAAAACTGACTGACCCTCCTCTGAACCAGCATAAAATCAGCTATTTATTTTCTGCTTAGATAAAACAGATGGTTTCAAAACAAGGAGATACCACGTAATCAAGAACAGGGATATGACATAAAACAGGAAGATTATATCAGCATGTAACAGGCAGGAGACTGAGGGGTCTTTCACTGAGGAAAGACCTTAAAAAATTAACCCAAAAACATTCTCCTACAAAACCTAACCAGATCATTCTAAAAGAAAAACACAAAATTATGGCCGGTAGCAGTGGCTCATGCCTGTGATCCCAGCACTTTGGGAGGTCAGGCGGGCAGATCAGCTGAGGTCAGGTGTTTGAGACTAGACAGGCCAACAGTATGAAACACTGTCTCCACTAAATATACAAAAATTAGCCAGGCATGGTGGTGCACGCCTATAGCCCCAGCTACTAGGGAGGCTGAGGCAGGAGGATCACTTGAACTCTGGAGGCAGAGATTGTGGTGAGCAGAGATCACACCACTGCACTCCAGCCTGGGCAACAGAGTGAGATCCGGTCTCAAGAAAAAAAACCACCATCATCAGCAAGCCTCCCCAGCACACCACACACACAATCCTTCTACTCAGCTTTTTAGTGTCCATTCCTAAATTCATACAGACAAAATGCTGATCTAGAAGTTGGGTGATGCTTCAGGATTCATTACACTTTTCTTCCTTTTTTGTATATGCTTCAAACTTCTCATAATAGAAAGTAAGTAAATAAGAGAAGGCAACCAAGGATCAAGAGATATGATTAAAATGTTTCATATGAAAAAGGGAAAACAAAAAAACTAACTGAATACAAAAACAGCGCCTTAAAAGAAACAGAGACCAGGCAGAGATGAAAGCTTAGAAAAATGTATCATTAATATCTTTGGTAATTAAAACACTGCATTAAAGAAAACACTGTGATGGGGCGGAGCAAGATGGCCGAATAGGAACAGCTCCAGTCTCCAGCTCCCAGCGCCAGCGACACAGAAGACGGGTGATTTCCGCATTTTCAACTGAGGTACAGGGTTCATCTCAGTAGGGAGTGCTGGACAATTGGTGATGGTCAGCTGCTGCAGCCCGACCAGCAAGAGCTGAAGCAGGGCGAGGCATCGCCTCACCTGGGAAGCGCAAGGGGGAAGGGAATCCCTTTTCCTAGCCAGGGGAACTGAGACATACAACACCTGGAAAATCGGGTAACTCCCACCCCAATACTGCGCTTTACCAAGGGTCTTAGTAAATGGCACACCAGGAGATTATATAACACACCTGGCCGGGAGGGTCCCACGCCCCCAGAGCCTCCCTCATTGCTAGCACAGCAGTCTGCCATCTAAGGGCAAGGCAGCAGCCAGGCTGGGGAAGGGGCACCCGCGATTGCTGAGGCTTAAGTAGGTAAACAAAGCCACTGGGGAGCTCAAACTGGGTGGAGCCCACAGCAGCTCAAGGAGGCCTGCCTGTCTCTGTAGACTCCAGCTCTGGGGACAGGGCACAGCTAAACAAACAAACAAAAAAGCAGCAGAAACCTCTGCAGATGCAAACGACCCTGTCTGACAGCTTTGAAGAGAGCAGTGGATCTCCCAACACGGAGGCTGAGATCTGAGAATGAACAGACTGCCTGCTCAAGTGGGTCCCTGACCCCTCAGTAGCTTAACTGGGAGACATCCCCCACTAGGGGCAGACCGACACCCCACACCTCACACAGCGGGGTATACCCCTGAGACGAAGCTTCCAAAGCAAGAATCAGACAGGTACACTCGCTGTTCAGCAATATTCTATCTTCTGCAGCCTCTGCTGCTGATACACAGGCAAACAGGGTCTGGAGTGGACCTCAAGCAATCTCCAACAGATCTACAGCTGAGAGTCCTGACTCTTAGAAGGAATACTAACAAACAGGAAGGACACCCACACCAAAACCCCATCAGTACGTCACCATTATCAAAGACCAAAGGCAGATAAAACCACAAAGATGGGGAAAAAGCAGGGAAGAAAAGCTGGAAATTCAAAAAATGAGAGCACATCTCCCCCTCCAAAGCAACGCAGCTCATCGCCAGCAACGGATCAAAGCTGGACGGAGAATGACTTTGACAAGTTGAGAGAAGAAGGCTTCAGTCCATCAAACTTCTCAGAGCTAAAGGAGGAATTACGTACTCAATGCAAAGAAACTAAAAATCTTGAAAAAAGAATGGAAGAATGGATAACTAGAATAATCAATGCAGAGAAGGCCATAAACAAACTGACAGAGATAAAAACCATGACATGAGAAATACGTGACAAACGCAAAGCTTCAGTAACCGACTCGATCAACTGGAAGAAAGAGTATCAGCGACTGAGGATCAAATGAATGAAACGAAGTGAGAAGAGAAGTCTAAAAAAAAAAAAGAGGAAAAAGAAATGAACGAAGCCTTCAAGAAGTATGGGATTATGTGAAAAGACCAAATCTACGTCTGATTGGGGTGCCTGAAAGTGAGGGGGAAAATGGAACCAAGTTGGAAAACACTCTTCAGGATATCATCCAGGAGAACTTCCCCAACCCTGTAAGGCAGGCCAACATTCAAATTCAGGAAATACAGAAAATGCCACAAAGATACTCCTTGAGAAGAGCAACTCCAAGACACATAACTGTCAGATTCACCAAAGTTGAAATGAAGGAAAAACTGTTAAGGGCAGCCAGAGAGAAAGGTTGGGTTAACCAAAAAGGGAAGCCCATCAGACTAACAACAGATCCCTCGGCAGAAACTCTACAAGCCAGAAGAGAGTGAGGGTCAATATTCAACATTCTTAAAGAATTTTCAACCCAGAATTTCATATCCAGCCAAAATAAATTTCATAAGTGAAGAAGAAATAAAATCCTTTACAGATAAGCAAATGCTTAGACATTTTGTCACCACCAGGCCTGCCTTACAAGAGACCCTGAAGGAAGCACTAAACATGGAAGGAACAACCGGTACCAGCCATTGCAAAAACATGCCAAAATGTAAAGACCATCGATGCTAGGAAGAAATTTCATCAACGAACGAGCAAAATAACCAGTTAACATCATAATAACAGGATCAAGTTCACACATAACAATATTAACCTTAAATGTAAATGGACTAAATGGCCCAATTAAAAGACACAGACTGGCAAACTGGATAAAGAGTCAAGACCCATTAGTTTGCTGTATTCAGGAGACCCACCTCACAGCAGAGACACACACAGGCTCAAAATAAAGGGATGTAGGAAGATCTACCAAGCAAATGGAGAACATAAAAAAGCAGGGGTTGCAATCCTAGTCTCTGATAAAACAGACTTTAAACCATCATCAAAAGAGACAAAGAAGGCCATTACATAATGGTAAAGGGATCAATTCAACAGGAAGAGCTAACTATCCTAAATATATATGCACCCAATACAGGAGCACCCAGATTCATAAAGCCTTAAAATCCTTAGAGACTTACAAAGAGACTTAGACTCCCATACAATAATAATGGGAGACTTCAACACCCCACTGTCAACATTAGACAGATCAACGAGACAGAAAGTTAACAAGGATATCCAGGAATTCAACTCAACTCTGCACCAAGTGGACCTAATAGACATCGACAGAATTCTCCACCCCAAATCAACAGAATATACATTCTTCTCAGTACCACATCACACTTATTCAAAAATTGACCACATAATTGGAAGTAAAGCACTCCTCAGCAAATGTAAAAGCACAGAAATTATAACAAATTGTCTCTCAGACCACAGTGCAATCAAACTAGAACTCAGGACGAAGAAACTCAATGAAAACCGCTCAACTACATGGAAACTGAACAACCTGCTCCTGAATGACTACTGGGTACATAACGAAATGAAGGCAGAAATAAAGATGTTCTTTGAAACCAATGAGAACAAAGATACAACATACCAGAATCTCTGGGACACATTTAAAGCAGTGTGTAGACGGAAATTTATAGCACTAAATGCCCACAAGAGAAAGCTGGAAAGATCTAAAATTGACACTTTAACATCACAATTAAAAGAACTAGAGAAGCAAGAGCAAACACATTCAAAAGCTAGCAGAAGGCAAGAAATAACTAAGATCAGAGCAGAACTGAAGGAGATAGAGACAAAAAATCCTCCAAAAAAATCAATGAATCCAGGAGCTGGTTTTTTGAAAGGACCAACAAAATTGATAGATCGCTAGCAAGACTAATAAAGAAGAAAAGATAGGAGAATCAAATAGACTCAATAAAAAATGATAAAGGGGATATCACCACCGACCCCACAGAAATACAAACTACCATCAGAGAATACTATAAACACCTCTACGCAAATAAACTAGAAAATCTAGAAGAAATTGATAATTTCCTGGACACTTACTCCCTCCCAAGACTAAACCAGGAAGAAGTTGAATCCCTGAATAGACCAATAGCAGGCTCTGAAATTGAGGTAATAATTAATAGCCTACCAACCAAAAACAGTCCAGGACCAGATGGATTCACAGCTGAATTCTACCAGAGGTACAAGGAGGAGCTGGTACCATTCCTTCTGAAACTATTCCAATCAATAGAAAAAGAGGGAATCCTCCCTAACTCTTTTTATGATGCCAACATCATGCTGATACCAAAGCCTAGCAGAGACACAACAAAAAAAAGAGAATTTTAGACCAATATCCCTGATGAACATCGATGGAAAAATCCTCAATAAAATACTGGCAAACCAAATCCAGCAGCATATCAAAAAGCTTATCCACCATGATCAAGTGGGCTTCATCCCTGGGATGCAAGGCTGGTTCAACACACGGAAATCAATAAACATAATCCAGCATATAAACAGAACCAAAGACAAAAATCACATGATTATCTCAATAGATGCAGAAAAGGTCTTTGACAAAATTCAACAGCCCTTCATGCTAAAAATTCTCAATAAATTCGGTATTGATGGAATGTATCTCAAAATAATGAGCTATTTATGACAAACCCACAGCCAATATCATACTGAATGGACAAAAACTGGAAGCATTCCCTTTGAAAACTGGCACAAGACAGGGATGCCCTCTCTCACCACTCCTATTCAACATAGTGTTGGAAGTTCTGGCTAGGGCAATCAGGAAAGAGAAAGAAATCAAGGGTATTCAGTTAGGAAAAGAAGAAGTCAAATTGTCCCTGTTTGCAGATGACATGATTGTATACATATAGAAAACCCCACTGTCTCAGCCCCAAATCTCCTTAAGCTGATAAGCAACTTCAGCAAAGTCTCAGGATACAAAATCAACATGCAAAAATCACAAGCATTCTTATACACCAGTAACAGACAAACAGAGAGCCAAATCATGAATGAACTTCCATTCACAATTGCTTCAAAGAGAATAAAATACCAAGAAATCCAACTTACAAGGGATGTAAAGCACCTCTTCAAGGAGAACTACAAACCACTGCTCAGTGAAATAAAAGAGGACACAAACAAATGGAAGAACATACCATGCTCATGGATAGGAAGAATCAATATTGTGAAAATGGACACACTGCCCCAGGTAATTTATAGATTCAATGCCATCCCCATTAAGCTGCCAATGACTGTCTTCACAGAATTGGGAAAAACTGCTTTAAAGTTTATATGGAACCAAAAAAAGAGCCCGTACTGCCAAGACAATCCTAAGTCAAAAGAACAAAGCTGGAGGCATCACGCTACCTGACTTCAAACTATACTACAAGGCTACAGTAACCAAAACAGCATGGTACTGGTACCAAAACAGAGATGTAGACCAATGGAACAGAACAGAGTCCTCAGAAATAATACCACACATCTACAGCCATCTGATCTTTGACAAACCTGAGAAAAACAAGAAATGGGAAAAGATTCCCTATTTAATAAATGGTACTGGGAAAATTGGCTGGCCATAAGTAGAAAGCTGAAACTGGATCCTTTCCTTACTCCTTATACGAAAATTAATTCAAGATGGATTAGAGACTTAAATGTTAGACCTAATACCATAAAAACCCTAGAATAAAACCTAGGTAATACCATTCAGGACACAGGCATGGGCAAGGACTTCATGTCTAAAACACCAAAAGCAATGGCAACAAAAGCCAAAATTGACAAATGGGATCTCATTAAACTAAAGAGCTTTTGCACAGCAAAAGAAACTACCACTAGAGTGAACAGGCAACCTACAGCATGGGAGAAAATTTTTGCAATCTACTCATCTGACAAAGGGCTAATATCCAGAACCTACAAAGAACTCAAACAAATTTACAAGAAAAAAACAAACAACCCCATCAAAAAGTGGGCAAGGAATATGAACAGACATTTCTCAAAAGAAGACATGCATACAGCTAACAGACACATGAAAAAATGCTCATCATCACTGGCCATCAGAGAAATGCAAATCAAAACCACAATGAGATACCATCTCACACCAGTTAGAATGACGATCATTCAAAAGTCAGGAAACAACAGGTGCTGGAGAGGATGTGGAGAAATAGGAATGCTTTTACACTGTTGGTGGGATTGCAAACGAGTTCAACCATTATGGAAAACAGTATGGCAATTCCTCAAGGATCTAGAACTAGAAGTACCATATGGCCCAGCCATCCCATTACTGGGGATATACCCAAAGGATTATAAATCATGCTGCTATAAAGACACATGCACATGTATGTTCATTGTGGCACTATTCACAATAGCAAAGACTTGGAATCAACCCAAATGTCCATCAGTGACAGACTGGATTAAGAAAATGTGGCACATATACACCATAGATTTGCAGCCAAAAAAAAGGATGAGTTTGTGTCCTTTGTAGGGACATGGATGCAGCAAACTATCGCAAGAACAGAAAACCAAACACCGCATGTTCTCACTCATAAGTGGGAACTGAACAATGAGATCACCTGGACTCAGGAAGGAGAACATCACACACCGGGGCCTATTATGGGGAGGGGGGAAGGGGGAGGTATTGCATTGGGAGTTATACCTGATGTAAAGGATGAGTTGATGGGTGCAGCACACCAACATGACACAAGTATACATATGTAACAAACCTGTACGTTATGCACATGTATCCTAGAATTTAAAGTATAATTTTAAAAAAAAAAAGAAAAAGAAACAAAATACATATGGATTTTTATTTAAAGAATAATTTGTTGCTTTATATTAGTACTGATACAAAAATTGTCCTATGGTTGTTATTTTTTGGTCTTTCTCTTACCCTTTAGGGGTTAAAATTCCTGTGGTTTTACAAACGGGTTTGAAACTTGTAGAGAAAATGCAATCTAATGATCTTTGTCTTTTACAGTTGAAATTAAAACATTTTTATCTCTTTAAAAAAACAAAAGAAAACACTGCATTCATAAAACAAAAACAAAATGTTGTACAAAAGAATTATTCAGCAAAACACAAAAGAACCCACAGGCATTAAAACATGTCAGCAGAAAAGAAAAACTCAATAAAAAGGCTGAAAGATAAAATTGAGAAAATTCCCTAGAAAGTAGAACAGAAGGACAAAGAGAAGAAAAAGCAGGAAAAAAAGAAAATCAGATGACTTGTTCAGAATATCGATCATGTAAGTAACAAAAAGTTCAGAAAGTAAGAGAAGAAAAACACGAAGAGGAAGAAATAAGATACAATGGAGTCATCTATAATTCAAGAACATGAGTTTCCAGCTTGAAATGTACACCAAGTATCCAGAACAATGAGATGAAAAGACACTCACATGATGAAACTGAAAACAGGAACACAGAGATGATCATACAAGTTGCCAGAAAAGTGAAGGAGGGGTGATACATTCAAGAATCAAGAATTAGAATGGCTCCAGGGTCCCCAGAGCAATTTTGGAAGTCTTTAAGACAAAGAAAAAAAAAACTCCCCAAAATTTTGAGGAGGAAACCTGGACTTTTATATCAGCCAAACTACGAATCAGTTTGAAAGTAGAATGAAGATATTTTCACACATGCAGTATCTCAAAAAACAAATTTACCTTCTATGTATTTTTGTGAAATGCCACTGCCATTCACGGCTGCCATCAGAAAAAGAACGTAAAACAAGAAAAGATATGGTGCACAGAAAACAGACATCCCACAGAAAGGATAGGCGGTAAAAGAAAATCCAGTTACAACAGCTGTGCAAAAGCCTAAGAAAAACCAGTCCAAACTAGAGCATAGAAGAATCTGTCATATCTCCCATCTCACACCAGTTAGAATGGAGATCATTAAAAAGTCAGGAAACAACAGGTGCTGGAGAGGATGTGGAGAAATAGGAACACTTTTACACTGTTGGTGGAGTATAAACTAGTTCAACCATTGTGGAAGACAGTGTGGCAATTCCTCAAGGATCTAGAATTAGAAATACCATTTGATCCAGCAATCCCATTACTGGGTATGTACCCAAAGGATTATAAAGCATGCTACTATAAAGACACATGCACATGTATGTTTATGACGGCACTATTCACAATAGCAAAGACTTGGAACCAACCCAAATGTCCATCAATGATAGACTGGATTAAGAAAATGTGGCACATATACACCATGGAATACTATGCGGCCATTAAAAAGGATGAGTTCATGTCCTTTTGTAGGGACAAGGATGAAACTGGAAACCATTATTCTGAGCAAACTATCACAAGGACAGAAAACAAAACACCGCATGTTCTCACTCATAGGTGGGAACTGAACAATGAGAAAACTTGGACACAGGGTGGGGAACATCACATACTGGGGCCTGTCATGGGGTGGGGGAAGCGGGGAGGGATAACATTAGGAGAAATACCTCATGTAAATGATGAGTTAATGGGTGCAGCACAACAACATGGCACACGTATACATATGTAACAATCCTGCACGTTGTGCACATGTACCCTAGAATTTAAAGTGTAAAAAAAAAATATATATGTCATGTCTCTTCAAGATGATGAAAGTAACAAAACATCACTGAGGAAATGTGCAGATAACAAGTGAAAAGAATAGGTTCACTGCATAGACAACTAAGTGTACTAAGCAGAAATCTAAGATGATCACTTAGGTTCTTGGCCACTACTGTACACACATCATTTCCTAGTTATTCAAATACTAATCTAGGTACTACTGTGAAGAAATAATTTACAGTTGTAATTAAAGTCCCAAATCAACTGACCTTAGATAGGAAAATCATCCAGGTGTGCCTGACCTACTCACAAGAGCCCTTTAAAAGAGAGTATTCTCTAGCTAGTGGCATAAAGGGAGGTCACAGATTAAAACCCTCAGGGGATTTGACATTTGAGAATGTCTCCACTGACTTTGAACATGAAAGTGGCTATGTGTCAAAGAATGTGGCTGGACTTGGGAACGAGAGGGGACTCTAGATGACAGCTAGCAAGTAAACTGGGACCTTAGTCCTACAAATCAACAAACTAAATTCTGCCAACAAGCTGAATGAGTATGGAAACAGATTCTTCCCCAAAGCCTCCAGCTAAGAACTTATTCTGGCAGTCACCTCAATTTCAGTCCACTAAACTCTAATCAGAGAATTCAGACACGGCATGCCCAGGTTTCTAACTTACAGAACTATGAGCTAATAAATACATATTGTTTTAAGCCACCAAATTTATGGTACTTTCTCAGAACCCTAAGCAAACAAAATTATTAATACAAGGGTGGAGGTTGGAAACACTATGTATAAGAAATAAAATTAATCATGACATAATGATATATGCCTTCAACAGTCTTTATACCATCAAGTATACTGGGAGGATGGTAGAATAGGAAGGACACAGGGGTACAAAAGAATTACATTTTCATCTTCTATGCAGGGAAGTCAAGAAATAATGGCTACAATGCTTAAATCAGTAATAAACAATATGTTACAGTGAGAAAGACTGAGAAACCTATGATCTGGCTTTAAGAGTTGACAGTGGATTCTTCCACCAAAAAGGAAATGAGGAGGCAGAGCAGGGTACTGATAGTTTTCATTTGAAAAATCTTTAAGAACTAACTCCTTTATCTATCAACATTAAAACTGATCAGTATATGAACCTTAAAAAAATAAATTGTACTACATTCTCTAATGCTAACGGAGTTTTACACATGCCGGTTCATATGTCTAAAATACCTTTACCACTCTCATTGCTAAACCACCATCTAAATAACACTTCTTGTTTAACACTATTTAACAACACCACAATTTGAGTAACACCTCTGTCAGGAGGCCTTCCCTAATGTGCCCCACCTCACCCTCCGTGTGACACAGGGAATTCGTCATGTACCCCCAATAGCAAAATGTTCTTAATTGCTAAAAGGGCAATTAACACACTTATTCAGTATTTCCCTAGACAGTCACCCACACAGAGATCCCATTCTATTCATTTCTGTTCTGTAGCCCAGTGCCTATTACCCTGTATTGCACATTGCAGGTTCTCAACACATGTTTAGTGTATGAATGAATACCTACTTCCTCTAAGTTCAACTATGCAGACTAGAAAGTTTATTTTCACCCAGTGACCACTCTGTTCAAAGACTACCAGAATCTGGATTTCTAGGTTTAAAAAAACGAAAACAAAAACATACAGAAACTCACACTAATGTCGGTTATGTGTCAAAAGCCAAAAGATAGCAGTATTTTGCAAGAAAGGAAATTTACCAGTAAATTTTTTTTTATTTTTGAGACAGGGTCTCACTCTGTCACCCAGGCTAGAGTGCAGTGGCACAATCTCGGCTCACTGCAACCTCCACCTCCCGGGTTCAAGCAATTCTCCCACCTAGCTCTCCCAAACAGCTGGGACTACAAGTGTGTGCCACCACACCCAGTTAATTTTTGGGTTTTTTTGGGGGGAGGGATGGAGTCTTGCTCCGTCACCCAGGCTGGAGTACAGTGGCGCGATCTCAGCTCACTGCAGCCTCCGCCTCTCGGGTTCAAGCGATTCTCCTGCCTCAACCTCCCGAGTAGCTGGGACTACAGGCATGTGCCAGCACACCTGGCTAAGTTTTATATTTTTGGTAGAGACGGGGTTTCACCACGTTGGCCAGGATTGTCTCAATCTCCTGACCTCATGATCCACTCGCCTTGGCCTCCTAAAATGCTGGGATTACAGGCGTGAGCCACTGTGCCCAGCCTAATTTTTGTATTTTTAGTAGGCACAGGGTTTAACTATGTTGGCCAGGCTGGTCTTGAACTCCTGACCTCAGCTAATTGCCCACTTCGGCCTCCCAAAAATGTTGGGATTACAGGCGTAAGCCACAGTGCCTGGCTAACCAATAAACTTTAGTATAATCTTCCCAAATGGCTGAAAAATATATTTTAAGCTACAGTCTCAATTTTGGTATTAAATGTTATATGCTTTCTCCAAGAAGGATAGAATACTACTTGGTTGAACCTTGCACTCTTGGCCTCTATAAATATACAGGGTACTTAAATGTTATGATTAATGAAAATAGGCCTAACATTCCACAAGAGTTACTGACTTCCTGAGACAACTTGAAGTAACACTGCCTGAGGAGACATAAAATCTGGTGTTTTGTCACATGTCCCTCACAAAACTCCCAAGTTGAGCTTAAAAATACATTTTGGAGGCCGGGCGCGGTGGCTCAAGCCTGTAATCCCAGCACTTTGGGAGGCCAAGATGGGCGGATCACGAGGTCAGGAGATCGAGACCATCCTGGCTAACACGGTGAAACCCCGTCTCTACTAAAAAATACAAAAAAACTAGCCGGGCGTGGTGGCGGGTGCCTGTGGTCCCAGCTACTCGGGAGGCTGAGGCAGGAGAATGGCGTAAACCTGGGAAGTGGAGCTTGCAGTGAGCTGAGATCCGGCCACTGCACTACAGCCTGGGCGACAGAGCGAGACTCCGTCTCAAAAAAAAAAAAAAAACATTTTGGAGGCCAGGAGAGGTGGCTCACGCCTGTAATCCCAGCACCTTGGGAGGCCAAGGCAGGCAGATCACCTGAGGTCATTAGTTCGAGACCACCCTGACCAACATGGAGAAACCCCATTTCTACTAAAAATACAAAAATTAGCCAGGCGTGGTGGCGCATGCCTGTAATCTCAGCTACTCAGGAGGTTGAGGCAGGAGAATTGCCTGAACCCAGGAGGTAGAGGTTGCGGTGAGCCAAGATCATGCCATTGCACGCCAGCCTGGGCAACAAGAGCGAAACTCTGTCTCAAAAAAAAACAAAAACAAAAACAAAAAAATGGCAGAGATGGCTGTTATAATACAAAATGTCTGGGGTCACTCATTTTTCTATTACTTATAAATGCATTCACAAGCTAGTCAGTAACCTTCTCTTACTCTGTATCCTCTTCTATAAAATGGACATAATCTTTATAAGGTAATCATAAGCATTAAAGGGTAGACAGGAAGATTCTGGAACACTTATTTTTTTAAAGTGCTTTAGTGATGGAGCTGTGGAGTTATTGTTTAATGGCACAGCTTCAGTTTCACAACATAAAAAGAGTTACAGAGATGGATGGTAGTGACAATTGAACATTATGAATGTATTTAACACCACTTCACCGTACACTTAAAAGTGGTTAAAACGGTAAATTTTATGTTATGTGTATTTTACCACAGAAAAAAAAAATAAGGAAATGTGCATTAAAAATATTTTGCATTACTATTTATCTGAAACTGCCTTAGACAGGAATCTGTAACTAAAAGTCATCCATAAACATTTATGGAGGGGTCAGGCATGGTGGCTCACGACTATAATCCTAGCACTTTGGGAGCCTGAGGTGGGCGGATCACTTGAGGTCAGGAGTTTGAGATCAGCCTGGCCAACATGGTGAAACACCATCTCTACTAAAAATACAAAAATTAACCAGGCACGGTGGCGTGCGCCTGTAATCCCAGCTACTTGGGAGGCTGAGACAGGAGACTTGCTTGAACCCAGGAGGCGGAGGTTGCAGTGAGCCAAGATCACGCCACTGTGCTCCAGCCTGGGAGACAGCGCGAGACTCCGTCTCAAAAAGAAAAAGAAAATAAAAAAGAAAGCATTTATGGAAAGAATGAGCTCAAATTCAAAAAAGTATCAAAGCTTCTGAGAAAAGTTTGTTTTTTTCTAAACTAATTTTAGAAAGCTTTAGAGTAGCACTTCTGAATTTAGGGGTACTTCTGATTTCTCCCCCACTGGAAAATTTCTCAAACTTGTGGGTGAAGTCAGTAAAATCACTTGAGCATCCCCACACATATATTCTAATTCATGGCCTTGAGCTCTTCCCTCTCCATACTCTCACGAGACTACGATTCACTGTAACAGTTCAAATGAGAACTATAGTCCAGCTCTAAGTTTCAGGTTCCTCTCTATCTGCTACCACATCCCAACACCTCAAAAGTCAAAATCTCTGAAATCCAATTCACTTGTCTCCCCTCAAAAGCAACTCACCTGGTTTCCTGCCTTCCCAAGTTATAATAGGGAAATTTTTTATTTTAAATCAAGGAAAAAGAGTGAAAACATAAAGTATGTTTAAGCAGAAAAGCCCTGACCACCAAGGAAACTGCATGCATGGTGCCATGGACTGCATGAACCATGAGTCTATCATTACTGGAGACGACATCTTCTTTAAAAGTGAATAATATTTTTCACATCCTCAAAAAAAAAGTCCAAAATAAGCATGCAAAAGTTGTTTTTAAATCTGTTTAGATCACACATGGAAAAAGTAAATGATATGTGAGGTTTTTCACTACCATTAACATAAATCACATAAAAACAATTTTTAAATGTTTAAAAGAATTTTTTTAAAAAACCACTAAACTAAAAAAACTCTGTGGAGAAGTGACTTACCTGAACAAGATGAATAAGTGTTGTCAAAATAGCACATCTCAACATATTGTGTTCTTCACTCTGCTTCCAAAGGAGGGGCAAATATTGTACCAAACATCCCACATATGGTCGTATCTATTACAATATAAGTAGAGGAAACAACAAAATTTTATTAGTAAAGAAGGCAATTTACTTTGAAAAACACTGAGAGCACTATTAAGTCCCAGGCAACACGTATTTAATATTTATTAGATGTAATGTATTAAGCTTACATCCTTAAGAAATAAAATTAGACATTACATAAAGGCCCAGGGCTCTATAGTAAATATTTTAAAATAATTTTAAACAACTATCAAGTGTACTGAATGAAACAACGCTTATGAATATAAAAAAAATTATTTAGAGGTTAACAGAAAATGCCGTTATATCCTGCTTCTTTTTAATAAAACAGCTTACCAAATTAGAAATTACACTATTTTTTTTAAAAAGTCAGCATTTATTCATTCATTCTATAAATATCTTCCAAGTTTCAGGCCCTGAACACAAGGCTCTGGAAAGAAAAGGATACAAAGAGAGCCAGACAAACCCTTAAAATGAAAAAGGAGAAGTGTAATGATGAAGGTGTATACAAGGTACAGTGGAAACACAAGAGGAAAAAAACATTTTCAAAGGATAAAACTGATAAGCTCGCCATGGATTAAGTTAATCAGATTTTAAATTTTACCCTGAAGCACAGCTCAGTCTAACAGTAGTTTCTTGAAAAATAAAATGGATCTACAATGATGCTGGACAGCGTTTCAGCCCCAGTATTTGAAATTGCTATAAGAGTATCCTTGGGGATGAAATAAAAACACTAGACCTTCATAGCTTCACTACTATCTACTTGAATATCATGCATTAAAATTTAAAATGTTCCCAGAAAGCATGAGTTTCTTTATTATGCTAGTAATATACTCTAAAAGGGTAGCCAAACAACTACAGAATTTGCTGGTGGTGGAAGCGTTGGTGGGGAATGCAGAAAAACAAGAAGTTAAATATTTGCCCAAACATCTCAGTAAGATATAAGTGAATAAATATTAAGATAGGTATTACCTTATTGGAACATATTTATCATGTAATAGCTTATTTTCAAAATTTGACTATAATAATATTTCTGGAACATATACTCAACATTGCTAAGTGTTCTATCTCAAAGATCACTTCAATGAGCTCATAAAAGCAGGCCAATTAATGAGTAAAAACAGATTTCAAAGTATCTAACTCATTCATACTCAACTAAAAATAAGCATATGACAACACAATCAAATGGTAAGGAAAATGAGGCAGTGTTGGTTTTAAATAGGGAGTATACTTACCCAGAAATTGCAGAAAAGAAATACATACTATAAATTACAAATGGGATAATAAAACCGAAGTACCCAGTTACATTTAAAAGCCATAAAATATTTATATTCCAATCTTGGCTGTCATCAGAATATACAATGTTCTAAATTAAAATTAATGCTACAAAAATAGAATTTCAAATATCAATCATAGAGGCTGGGCAGAGAGGTTCATGCTCAGCATTTTGGGAGGCCAAGGAGGACAGATCGCTTGAGGTCAGGAGTTCAAGATCAGCCTGGCCAACATGGTGAAACCTCGTCTCAAGTAAAAATACAAAAATTAGCCGGGCACAGTGGTGTGCACCTGTAATCCCAGCTACTCCTGCTGAGGCAGGAGAATCACTTGAATCTGGGAGGCGGAGGCTGCAGTGAGCCAAGAGAGCCCCACTGCACTCTAGCTTGGGTGACAAAGCAAGACTCCATCTCAGAAAACAAAAACAAACAAAAAAAATCAATCACAGAGTGCTGTGAAAGATACAAAAGGAAAGAGAAAAAGACTGGGCATTAAAAATAACAGAGCAAGGACATGAGAGCCAAACATATTCCAGTGGGGTGGTAGGCTAGCTATATGGGGCAACTAAGGAAATTTGAATACTGATATTCATTTATATAAATTTGATATTAGATAATATTATTGCATCAGTGTTAAGTTTCCTGAGTCTAATCACGGTTATGATAATGTAGGAAATGGAGCATACATCTCTTAAGAAGGAGAGGTCTAATATTCTGGAGAGTACCATGATGTCTGCAACTAAAACTGAAACAGTTTTACAACAATCTGTACATGTGGATAGATAAAAAGAAAGCAAATGTGGTAAAATATTAGTAAGTGATGAAACTTACTAATGAAGTGAAGGATATATGAGTGTTGATCTATTTTTATAACTTTTTTGTAGGTTTGAGATTTTTCAATGAAAAGAGGTGAAAGAAAAAATACTGTCCATATAAAATTCTGAATAAGATTATAATACAAGGATTTTAAGGGAAGGACAATTTCAATTATTTGCATAACATTTTAAAAATCACATAGAACTACGAAAGTTTTTGCAGTCATTAGGGAAATGCAAGTCAAAACCACAATGAGATATCACTTCATGCCTGTCAGGGTGGCTACTATAAAACAAAAATAAAAGATAACACAAGTGTTGACAACGGTGTGGAGAAACTGGTACCTTTGTACACTGGTGCTAGGAATGCAAAATGTTACAGCCACTGTGGAAAGTAGCATGGAGCTTCATAAAAAAATGAAAACTAGAACTACCATTTTATCCAGCAATCCCATTTCTGGGCATTTATTCAAAAGAACTGAAATCAGGATCCCAAAGAAATTATTAGCACTACCATGTTTATTGTAGCACTATGCACAGTAGCTAACATGTGGAAGGAGCCTAAACATCCACCAACAGATGAATGGATAAAGAATATATCATATTATATATGCAATTGCATATACAAACTATGCAGACTTAAAAGGAAATTCTGCAATATGGGACAATAAACCTTGCAAACAATATGCTAAATCCAACAAACTACAGAATGACAAACACTGCCAGTCTACTTGTATGAGGTATCTAAAATAGTCGAATTAATAGAATCAAAGAGTGGAATGGTGATCTCCAGGGACTAAGGGGAAGGGGAAATGAGTTACTAATCAATAGGCATAAAGTTTCAGGTAAAAAAGATGAATAAGCTTTAGGGTTCTGTTATAGAATGTTGTACCAAAAGTCAACAATAATATATTCTACACTTATAATTTTGTTAAGAGGATGGATCTCATGTTAAGTGTTCTTACCAAAGAATTCGGGGTGTGGGGGAAGCACTTTGAGTATTATAGCCTTATGAGTTAATTCATATATAGGTAAAGCTCCACTTAAATTCATATCACTGAAAACATGAAAATCAAATAGGTGACAATCTAATAAATGCTTTAATGAGGGCTCTATCATTGGGGTTAAAAAAATTACCCTAAGTTCCTAAAGACACCTCATCTTTTAGATAAAATTTTCAACAGAGTATTTTATATTTCACAGAGTTCCTTTAATTTTGTTCTTTCACTTCAGAAATGCACAGGCCCAAAGACCACCTTATACCACCCCTGATGATTACATATTTATTTTGACTACATATTTATAAGATCTCTGCACTAGAAAAGTGAATTGTAAGTTTTCAACTACTTTATCAAAAAGTAAAGACAACATTCAACTAATTGTACATTATGGTACAAAGACGGTGACTTTACTGAAACTTCAAAATTAAACTGTATGCGTCACAAAGCACTATTGTATCCAGCTTCATCCATGTCCCTGCAAAGGACATGAGCTCAACCTTTTCTATGGCTGCATAGTGTTCCATGGTGTATATATGCCATGTTTTCTTAACCCAGTCTATCATTACCATCATTCTCAGCAAACTATCACAAGGACAGAAAACCAAACACCACATGTTCTCACTCATAGGTGGGAGTAGAACAATGAGAATACACGGACACAGGGTGGGGAACATCACACGCTAGGGCCTGTGGGGGTGGGGGGGTGGGAGCCTGAGGGAGGGATAGCATTAGGAGAAATACCTATGTAACTGTCGACAAGATGGGTGCAGCAAACCAACATGGCACATGTATACTTATGTAACAAACCTGCACTTTATGCATATGTACCCTGGAACTTAAAGTATAATTAAAAAAAAAAAAAAGAAGAAGAAGAAGTAGGAAGAAGAAAGAAAGAAGAAGGAAGAAAGAAGAAAGCAGGAAGAAGGAAGAAGAAGAAGAAAGCACTATTGTAAGATGGCTCAAAATGTTTGCTGCCTAATATCAAAAACGTAATTCTGGCTGGCTGCAGTGGCTCTCATCTGTAATCTCAGGACTTTGGAAGGCCAAGGCAGTGCATCCCTTGAGCCCAGGAGTTTGAGACCAGCCCAAATTGGCAAAACCCCATCTCTACTAAAAATAGAAAAAAAAATTAGCCAGGCATCATGGCACGCCTGTAATCCAAGCTACTACTCAGGAGGCTGAGGACAACAATCACTTGAACCCAGAGGATCAGGGCAGAGGGTGCAGTCAGCTGAGATGCGCCATTGCACTCCAGCCTGACATGACAGAGCGAGACTTCATCTCAAAACAGATAAAATTTGTTAACATTTTTAAAAAATTTGCTGCCTCATGGACAAACATCAAATTTGGCATATGAAAGAGAGTTAAGGGATATATGTAACAAAGATAAAAATGATAGGGTTGATCAAAGGTTAAGGTAGAAAAAAAGTTAAAGAATCAGACAACTGAAAATATTTTTTAATCATTTCCTATTTAGTATGAATGAGTTTTGAAAAACAAAAACTCTATTGAATAACTATATCTTATTGTTACTTTCTCATGATATAGGCACGTAAGCTGCTTAGGCTATTTGTGTTCCGAAAGATGAGTATAGACAGAAACACAAAAGCATTAATTTATAAGCCAAAAGAATAACAAACTTTTGGAGAAAAAGTTTTAATTCGAAGTTTGGGGAGACAAAGGAAAGAAGATTCATTTCTATTTAAAAAAAAAGTTTTATTTAAGAAATTTCCATCCGCCATATATTTCTAAATAAAATTACAGGAAATGGCCAAATCTTGTTTTTATAATCAACTTTTTAAATAATTTATTGCAACTTATAGTACTCTGAAGCATATTGGAGATGTATAATAATTTCATGCTCATGAAATCCTAAGTTAAGTGAGTTCAGAATTATCTTTACCATTTTATACATGAGGACACAAGGTTAAAGACTTTGCCCAAACTAAATAGCAGAGGCAAGGACTTAAAATGAGTTCTTAAAACAATTGCAAGAAACTTTGTGTGATCAACTCTCTCAATGTTGTTTAAAAAACACTATCAAATGAATTAATGTGATTAATGTATTAAGAACACCAAGTACTAAGAATCATGCAAGATATTACTACTTTTAGACGCCAGTACCCAGATCTGTTTCAAATGATTAACAGCGACTCAACCCTACCACAGGAGTCGCATTATGCTTCAAGTACTGGCAGTGCCATTAAAATATGTGAACTTTGAGAAGTTCCTTCAAGTCTCATATTGTTTGAGACAATAAATTCTAACGCCTACCTCAATTTTTTTGTGAGAACTAAATGAGAAATATATGCAAAGCATGTAGCACATATGTCAGTATGTTGTCATTACTCAATAATTAATAGCTATTCTCATCAATTGCTTTAGAATTAATAAATCTGCTCATGGTGTCACAATTCACTAACAGCAGATCAAAGAATAAACTCTAAGTCTGTGAAATCCAAATCAATTATCTTTCCTAATACAATGCAAATCACAGATTTGCTTCAGTGCTTTCCAAACAAGGATATGCAATGGTGAACTAGAATATAGGAAGTCACAAGGATAATTATAGTGTGGTTATCCGGATTAACAATTTCCACAAAGATTCAGAGTGACAGGGGAAGCTGAATAACTAAACCATTAAGAGCGTTACACCTCATTTTTACATTAAGCCAAATGTAAATATAATGCAGACCAGACTACAAAAAATACTTAATTTTTAAGGTAAAAATAACAGACTTCCCAGAACTCTTGCTGATGGACACTTGAGGCTATGCCCTCAAACACGGAATTTTACACTGGCTGGATCTTCTAAAATATGTAAAATTCTGCTTTATGAACACCTCTACACTGCTGATCCAATTTTTTTTCGTATTTTAATTTTCTTAGGTATTTTTTTAAAAATTGAATATAAATGTCAATTTTGAATAATACATAACTGAAACCACAGTCTATAAGTTAGAAGCATTTCAATTAATGTTTTAACTCTTAAACAATGTAGTCAAGGATATTAATGAATTCTACATATATTCTACCCACCTCTCATTTATTTTCATGTTTTACAATATAATTACCTGCATGTTGACTCTTTCGATCACACAAGAAAGGACATGCAAAACGTGCATCTTTGTGTCACATTCTGTAACTTGTTGCAGTAACTGAAAAAGTAGTGTGAACATGGTTTCCAAATACTGCAGGCAAAAAGAAATAAAATTAAAAAGGTTTAGAACAGAAATGAAAGACATTCATATGAACAGAAGAAAGAAATAAATCATAATATCAAAGCAGTAAGTCAAATAAACAGAAAGCCAAAAGCTTGGCATTACCTAAACAACCTGAAATTGTTTAAGCTGCCAGTATTTTACATATTGTTTTACAAAGTGTTTTCTTTCTTCCTTGCTGCTGAATGTGTCCATTTCAGAATTTAACTCATCCACAAACCAAATAATGTTTAGAGGAATATTGTCTAAGCTATGTCTGTTTAAATTTTATACTGTTAACTAAACTATTAATAGTGCCTTGTCACTGTTCTTCCATATATGCCCGCTGCCAATCACAGAATGTTTTGTTTTGCAAGACCTACTCATTACAGCAAAAAGACATTATTGCACTCACATGCCAGCTATCTGATGAGGCCCTTAACATATATTGTATGAAGATATATATTTTATAGATATAACTTGTTATTCTAAAAATGGCAGAATAGTTCTTATTGGGAAATCAAAAACAAATACCCTATGTCTGGTTGTGAACTCCTATATTATGAAAATTATGTTATAAACTAACAAACCACACTTACATAAAACAAGAATTTGTTCTTTCAGATATATGGCTCACTTCTGCAACACATTTCTTTCATCCAAAAATGTCTATAGTGATTACTTTATTAAAGCAAGATCACTGCTTTACAAGCTTCCCTATCTATCCCCCTCACCAAAAGTAGTACATTTTATCACGTAACTTTCTTCTCAGCCAGTCCTCTTAAGAACAAACACTAACACCCCAATGTTACTGATATGTTTAACAAGTGCTTACTGAGTACCAGTTACGGGAAAACACCATGCTAGGTCCTGGGGGTTGAGTAAAGAGTAAAAAGATGAATAGAACTTGGTATTCTGCTCATCAAGTAATTTACAGTCTAGTGTGTAGGATAGGATACAGATATACACACGCAAATAACACAGAGAAATAACCTAAGGAGTAAAATTAACAGACACACATAAAATGAAGATACTAAATGATTTTCCATTTTGAAAAAAAAAAGTCTGGCAATCAACTTCAACATAGATGATAAAATTGCTGAACAAAAGTAAGCAGAATATAAGTGAACTATTACCAATAAAAGTTACCAAAACAGTTTACAAATAAAAATTATGTCCTCTAAAATAATCCAACATAGCATACTTTTAAATTCAACTTTAGTAAGTAACACACAGATAATTTCATGTATAAAATAGTATTCAAAGACATAAGCAGAAATGGTTTTTTAAAAAAATACCTAGAAATGTATGTTCTTACCGGTAGAAACTGATCTGTTCTAAATTCAAAATCATCAACAGGTGAAGCGCAGTTAAGGAATACTGAGAATACATAAGTTTTATCAAAATAAATCTGTATCTAAAACAAGGATACATAAATTAATTTCACAAAATAAATAACTAAAAAGTGTTAAAGTTCTTTGCAATCAAGTATTTTTACATTTTCAGAAGGATATTTAACTTCAAAGTTGTAGCTGTTTCAATACGGACCTAAAAGAAAGTATATCATGAGTTTTTAATTATTATAGAATGACTAAACATCATTAATATCAAATAAAAAATTTTATTCCAAATCACTTTCTGTACTCTTCTTATTATTAGAGACACAGACCATGTAAATATTCAGAAATACAAGGATACTCTCCTTATCCAAAGAAAGGAATAAAAAGAAAAGGTAAAGTAATATTTATTCCTATTCTTCTCAGTTTCTCATAATTTACTTAACAAGCCTTTAACCCAGTGGGTCCTTCCAGGAAGGAAAATAATTTGCCGTAAAGTATGTGGAGGGCATGGGATCGAGGAAGAAGGAAGCAGGAAACCAGGGTGGGGTTGGGCAAACTGGAGGATGTGTAAGTGAAAGGTGCAAAAGGAGACAAGGAAGGAAGGAGTCGGGGAGGAGAAAGAACACAAGCAAATTTCCACCTGTAACCTCAACTACAGTAAATCTTTGAAATACCCCCAAAATATTCTGAGATTTTCTGTTGTTGTTCTTTGTTGTTGTTGTTGTTGTTGTTGTTTTGAGACGGAGTCTCGCTCTGTCGCCCAGGCTGGAGTGCAGTGGCGCGATCTCGGCTCACTGCAAGCTCCGCCTCCCGGGTTCACACCATTCTCCTGCCTCAGCCTCCGAAGTAGCTGGGACTACAGGCGCCCGCCACCATGCCCGGCTAATTTTTTTGTATTTTCAGTAGAGACGGGGTTTCACCATGTTAGCCAGGATGGTCTAGATCTCCTGACCTTGTGATCTGCCCATCTTGGCCTCCCAAAGTGCTGGGATTACAGGCATGAGCCACTGCGCCCGGCTTATTCTGAGATTTTCTAAATCCCACAGTTCACAAATATAGAAAGGTTTACAATATGCTCCCGACCTCACAAATTTTCCATGTGTACCAGCATGTTACCTGGGCAAATCATATTACAACATAATCTCGTTCTCTTTCAAGTGTTATCTTGGACTTAAATCAGCTAAAATTGGCATGGGCTAAGATATTCCTAGTTTCCACATAAAGTAACATGAGCTCAAGACAAGACTAAATTCTGTATGTTAATCTGTGAGATAATATATCTAAAACTTTTATTTCCCAGCTGAGAACCATTACTTTCTTAGATGTTACACTTTCCTTACTTGTTAATAGCAACTGTTTTTTTCTTTCCAGTCATTTTTCAGAAAGTAATCATTTAAAACATTTTACAGGAGCTTCTGAGGTCTTGAGATGCAATTAGGCACCTTCACCAAATGTTAAACACTGCCAAATTCGCAGATTCCAAGAGCCTACAGTGCAGATGTTTTTCACCTGCTTTTTCCTTTTATTCACTGTCTCCAAAGGCAATGTGAACATTTCCAGATTTTTAACAGATTTAACAAATTTGCTGCCACTTGATCTATCACAAAATGACCTCATGAAAAGACAGGTCAGGTATTGCATCAGAAACTATTTAACGAGGAACTATCATCAGGCACTGTGTTAGGTGCTGTAGAAAAAGCTGAGTAAGCCATGCCCATATAGATCTTACAATGTGGGGAGGAGGAGACTAGATATTAAACAATTACTGATACAAATGGCTAACTTGAAAACATTAAGCACAGGACAATCCTCTTGAGGACATGGACTATGTGTGAACATCTTTAGTATTTAGTATTGAGTGAATACACAATATTAACAATTCACAGAGACCAAAACATGAAAGTCCCTCAAAAAAGAAACAAGAAATCAAGGCTAAGCATGGTGGCTCACGCCTATAATCCCTCACTTGAGGTGAGGAGTTCGAGACCAGACTGGTAGACATGGTGAAACCCCATCTCCACTAAAAAAATACAAAAATCAGCTGGGCATAGTGGCATGCACCTATAATCTCAGCTACTCAGGAGGCTGAGGCACAAGGATCGCTTGAACCTGGGAGGCAAGGGTTGCGGTAAGCTGATTGTGCCACTGCACTCCAGCCTGGGCAACAGAGCAAGACTCCAATTCGGAAAAAGGAAAAAAGGAAAAGGAAAGGAAAGGAAATCAAACTGCCAGCACACTAACCCTTAATTCTCTCGACTTTCCTCCACAAAAGGACCATTTATTCTAGAGATGCACTCCCCGAGCCATAACATTAATGCAAATAAGTATATGAAACAAGACACCTGAATAAAACAATGTGTTTTTCTTCCTAACGAAGGGCAGTCAGTGTAGTATTATGTGCAGAGAAAAAGGTGAAATGAATTAAGAAGACCTGCCTGCATTCCAGTTTGATTGCAAGAACAGAAAGCCAGATCACAAGGGAAAATAAAAAAACACAGACTTTTAAGGAAAGTTAAGAGCATTTTAAATGATGACAAATAAACATAAGAAAAAAAGTCAGCTCTTCCTGAGCTTTAAAAGAAATAAGAGGTGCTTACCACAAAGAAATGGAATGAATTTGGCAGCAACTCAAGCAATGGGGGGACAAAATCAAAGAATTTACAGAATGAAGACTTGGGGAGTGTGCTAGAAGACTGGTAGAAAAGTCTAACACATTTCTACTGTGAGCCTACCCTACCCCAGCTGAAACCTTAGAAAATTCACGAAAAGATAACAGGCAATTCCAAATTGGGAGAGCAAGTGCCGTCAAGACATAAGAAACATTGGAAAGATCCCCCAAAGCATGAGAGAAACAGGGAAATGAATGAGAAGAAAATGCAGTCAACAGTACTTCCAAATACTGCTACAAAGGTAAACAGAGCCAGAAACTTCTGTGCATTTGGCAGCAACTCTCAAGCAATGGGTAGAACAAAATCAAACCATGATCATGGCTCACAGCAGCCTTGACCTCTTAGGCTCAAGCAATCCTCCCACCTCAGCCTCCCAAGTAGCTGGGACTACAGGCACATGCCACCATCTCTGGCTAATTTTTGTATTTTTTGTAGAGACAGGGTTTCACCATGTTGCCCAAACTGGTCTTGAATTCCTGGGCTCAAGCAATTTGCCTGCCTTGGCCTTCCAAAGTGCTTGGATTATAGGCGTGAGCTACCATATCCAGCTCAGAAGAAGGTATTGTTATCACAGGATATGACAGCTGCATGTATGTTAATGCCCCAGAAGACCTTCTAGTGGGACAAGATATGGACGTGGAAGACAATGAAATTGATGATCCTAGCCCTGCGTAGGCCTAGGCTAATGTGTTTGTGTCTTTGATTTAGATTTTAAGAAAAATCATTAGAAGTGGAAAAAATTGTAAAATAAAAAAAGCTTACAGAATGAGGATGTAACAAAAGAAAATATTTTTGCACAGATATACAATGTATGTGTATTTTAAGCTAAGTGCTATTACAAAGGAGTCAAGACCTTTAAAAATTTTTTAAAGTAAAGAAGTTACAGGAGGCAGAGCTTGCAGTGAGCCGAGATCGCGCCTCTGCACTCCAGCCGGGACGACAGAGTGAGACTCGTCTCAAAAAAACAAACAAACAAAAGTTAGAGTAAGATGTGGTTAGTTTATTGATGAAGAAAGAATATTTTCCAATATATTTAGTGTAGCCTAACTGTACAATGTTTATGAAGTCTACAGTGGTATGCAGTGATTTTCTAGGCTTTCACATTCACTAATCACTCATTCACTGCCTCGCCCAGAGCAACTTCCAAGCCTGCAAGCTCTATTCAAGTTAAGCGCCCTATAGAGGTGTAGCATTTTTTAATCTTTTATACTATGTTCTTACTGTACCTTTTCTGTTTAGACACACCAATACTTACCATCATGTTACAACTGCCTGAAGTATTTAGTACAGTAACATGCTACACTGGTTTGTACCCACAGCCTAGATAGCCTCTACTATCTCAGACTGTGTAAAAGCACACTTCGTGATGTCCCCACAACGAGGAAATCGTCTAAGGACGCATTTCTCGGAATAGACCCCTGTCATGTAACAGCACATGACCATATGTCTATGCTGGTTGGTGGTCAACGTGCCCATGAAGATGGCCATTTCTTTGCTTCACAAGCAACCACACCACACCCTCAAACCACAGGCTTTCTGATTATACCACAGTTTATATCTTATATAGGCTTTCACAAAAGTGAAAGATTATCCTAATGCTGATTTTCTAGTAATTTACTGCTTATTTTACTGAAGGTAAAGTAAAACTTTCTAAAAAAAATTTTTTTTTTTTTTTCCTTTTGAGATGAAATCTTGCTCTGTTGCTCAGGCTGGAGTGTGGTGGTTTGATCTCGGCTCACTGCAACCTCCCCCTGCCAGATTCAAGCAATTCTCCTGCCTCAGCCTCCTGAGTAGCTGGGACTACAATCACCTACCATCATGCCCAGCTAATTTTTGTACCTTTAATGGAGATGGGGTTTCTCCATGTTGGCCAGGCTCAGGTGATCCGCCCACTTTGACCTCCCAAAGTGTTGGGATTACAGGCGTGAGCCACTGTGACCAGCCAAAATGTCCTAAAAACTTCTTTTGAATTTCTGAAACTTAAAAATATAATTAATTCAGAAACCCTACAGCCTAAAGAAGCCCAGTTTAAAGAATCATCTGTAGTCCTGGGAAAAGAAGGTTCCTCTAACCTAAAATTTAGTAATGCTAGTTTATAGTGTGGAAATAATGTTCTAAAACCTAAAGGTTGTCATAAGCACTCCATCTACTAACTAATATGTTATAAAGGGGAAAGGAAGGGAGAGTGTAAAAGATATTTTTTTAGAAGGTGTTTTGGTCTATTGTATAGAATCCAGGTCAGTAGTTCTCAAATTATGGCACTGGGAACTACTGATATGCTCCAAAAGAGATAGTCTATTAACAATAAGTATAAAACTGTGGTCAATTAACAGTAAGTACAAACACTGGATCACATGCAAAAAAACGTGGCTAATGAAAACAGTATTTAATCTTTCATAAACTATGAAAAATGTGTGGGTATTGAAAGCTACAAGAATGCATTTCCTACCAGGTGTGAAGCCTTACTACAAAAGCTGTTGTTTGAAAAAAAACAACAACAAAAAACAATATTCAAATAGACTTACACAAGTAGGCCAATGAAACGGAACAAATTCCAGAAACAGGTCCACATGTAAACATGGAATATGACAGAGACAGCCCTATGGACCACTAAGAAAACTATGTATTATTCAAGGAATTACTGTAGTGTTGCTATTCTTATTTTTTAAAAAAGAAAGATGGAAACTTCCTTACATCACACTCAAAAATAAATTTGAGGCAGAATAAAAAACCAAGAGTGAAGAAAAAGGATTTATTTCCAGGCCCAGCGGCTAATGCCTGTAATCTCACCTGTAATCTCAACACATTGGGAGGCCAAGGTGGGAAGATAACTTGAGCCCAGAATTCTAGACCAGCCTAGACAACACAGTGAGACCTTGTCTCTACAAAAAATCAAAACATTAGCCAGGCGTGGTGGTACACTCCTATAGTCCTAGCAACTTGAGAGGCTGACGTGGGACAAATGCTTGAGCCATGGGGTGTCGAGGCTGCACTGAGTCGTGATCTCGCCACTGCAGTCTAGCTTGGGCAACAGAGTGAGACCTTGTCTCAAGAAAGAAAAAAAGCAATCAATAAATCTATTAACATGTAAAACCTCTGCTTAACAAAGACAATAGAAAGAGACTGGAAAGAGACAGAGGAATTCGATTACATTTGTAATATTTTATTTCTTAAAAAAGATATTTGAAATATATGTGGGAAATATTACAAATGAAAATATGGGTAACTGAGTGATGAGCACCCAAGTGCTTCTTCTGTTAGTTGCTGAATTTTTTATTGACAAAATTCTTGCCTATGGGGTAGCCCTGCTCTTTCCATGGAGCAGCCAAAAAAAGAAAAGAAAATTAACAGCTACTTCTACTCTGTCAGTCTCCTTCTAATAACAAAAGAATAGCACATGGACAACAGTAGTTAATCAGCATCAAATGTATCCCGACTCCTTAACAGCAGCCCTTAGGAAAAAGAATGCAGATTCTGAAAACCAGAGAGGAATTCGATTCATCAGGATCTACCTACTTGTAACACAGCAGAAGCAGTGCAGCAACTGGAGGAAGCAACTTTTCCAGTTAGCATAGGACTTCACAAATTTTATAACATCAGAGGCCACTGGGCAGAGAACGTCTCTTACCTCTGATAGCTGTGTGACAATATAAAATTACTGTCTGATCTAGGAAAATATAATGCAAATAGAGTGACATATTTTTTCGTTTATAACTTTTCCTCAGTGTAGCAATTTGACTTAATCGTGTGACACATATGTATACACATACACAATGTTTGTGTATACATTTATATATATAAATGTGTGTTTGCATATATATACACATACATATCTCTATATGGTTGTACACTATTGTGTATATGTATGCATGTATAAGGTATCTCCCCACATTATATTAGCTAGCATTTCTCAAAGGCTGAAAATTAAAGCAGTATGACTTACACATTTTTTAAATGTACTTTAAAAAAAGGCCAAGGTTTACTACATTAACTTGGTGCCTTACTAAACAATCTTCTTAACAATTCCTTGCAAAATAATAGTGACAGTATAAAGCAAATGCAAAACATGTAAACATGAGATGTAGCCACCAGAAGATATAAAGGGCAAAGGCTGAATCTAAAGCAACATTTCCTCAAAGTATATTCTGTGAATACTAATGTATTAGTCATGTGGGCTAGTCATAATGCAAAGGTACTTTTTTTTTTTTTTTTTTTTTGAGACGCAGTCTTTCTCTGTCACTCAGGCTGGAGTGTAGTGGGGCGATCTCAGCTCACTGCGACCTTTGCCTCCCAGATTCAAGCGATTCTCCTGCCTCAGCCTCCCAAGTAACTGGGACTACAGGCGCGTGCCACCAGGTCCAGCTAATTTTTGTATTTTTAGTAGAGACAGGGTTTCACCATGCTGGCCAGGCTGGTCTTGAACTCCTGACCTCGTGATTGGCCCGCCTCGGCCTCCCAAAGTCCTGGGATTACAGGCGTGAGCCACTACGCACACCGCAAATGTGCATTTTTAAAGGCTTTGACCAGTTGTGTTACTAAGAGGCCCATTTGAATATTTATCTCAAAGTTTTCCAAACTTATCTGGCCATGAATCCCTTTCTCTCCAGTTACACTTGTTGGTATCTGGTAGAATTAATGTTCTGTTTTTAAGGCGCTGGCTGAAATAATTCATTTTTCTCTTTCCTTTTTTAATAGACTCATTATAAAACAAGTCTAAGACCCAAGCAATTTTTGGGCCCAGTGCAGTGGCTCATGCCTATAATCCTAACACTTTGGGAGGCTGAGGTGGGTGGATTGTTTCAGTCCAGGTGTTCAAGACCAGCCTGGGCAATGTGGCGAAACACCATCTCTACAAAAAAATAGAAAAATCAGCCAGGCGTTGTTGCACATATAGTCCCAGATACCTGGGAGGCTGAGGTGGGAGGATCAGCTGAGCCCAGGACATTGAGGCTATAATGAGCCGTGATCGTACCACTGCACTGCAACCTAGGCAACAGAGAGAGACTCAGTCTCCTAAAACAAAACAAAACAAAACAAAGAAAAAAGAAAAACTCCCAGCAATTTCTCTATTTCCCAAAGAAAACTAATTGAAATTTAACCCTTTTGTAACACATCTATAAATCATTTAATATCTTCTCTCTGACAGAAGAGCAAATAATATTTCCAACTAGGAAAGCAAAAATTTAAATCTTATGGTTTATTCTAAAGCTATTACAAAAGAAAATTAATTTTAGCAAATAGAAATTTTAGAAGCAGCTAAGTTATACTAATACATTTCTAAGAATGTAAACCCAGTAAACCACCACAAGGCTCTCTTGTAACTTCCCATACTTAATTAGTATTTAATAATTACAGAATGGTACTTAAATTCTCAAATCATTTACACAAAGCAGATAATACTTAGGTAGAAAATCCAAAGATCAGTTCTATTTGCCTTTGGAATGTATTGTGTTTCTGTAACAAATTCACCTATTTATGTTTTCCTTTAGTGAACACTACATGTAGTTTTCTTTATGTCAGCATATGTAAAAAAAAAAAAAAAAAAAAAAAAAAAAGAAGTATAGTCCAAGCCTGTGCTGAAAGGCAAAAACTAGGTGGGTTCAAACTAAAAATAAGATTCGGCAGGGTAAAGGGAGGGAGACTAAGAAATGATTTAAAAAGATCTTAGCACAACTCAGGGGAGGAAAAAAAAATCACTTGATTTTACCTAAAACAAATTGAAAATCAGGAAAAGACAATGAACACATATATTAAGTCACTAATATAGTAACCCAGGCATATAGTAAAGCACCAGTAGGAAAAAAGAAAGAAAACTATTCTTTACAATTTAAACTTCTTAAAATCATAGGCCTGTAAAATTACTACTACTATTTCAGTAATTTTATAATAAAGCAGCAAGCCTACTGCTTTGAAGGGGAAAAAAAGCAACAAAGAGCTTACTATAAAGTTTTCAGTAACACAAAATCAACAATAATATATGAATACCATAAAGAAAGAAAAATCCCTTAAAAGAGCCCAATAATTCCAAAGGCTTAAAAAAAATTCTCACAAATGAGGGACAAAGAATCAAGTAAAGATAAAATAAATTATGATGCTATTTCAATGCCAACATCTATCCTGAATTTTAAAAAGAATATATAGGCTATAAAGGGATTTTTTTAACTGCCTTTTTTTTTCTTACTAAGAAATTATAAATTATAGGGGGCCGGGCGCGGTGGCTCAAGCCTGTAATCCCAGCACTTTGGGAGGCCGAGACGGGTGGATCATGAGGTCGGGAGATCGAGACCATCCTGGCTAATACGGTGAAACCCCGTCTCTACTAAAAAATACAAAAAACTAGCCGGGCGATGAGGCGGGCGCCTGTAGTCCCAGCTACTTGGGAGGCTGAGGCAGGAGAATGGCGTAAACCCGGGAGGCGGAGCTTGCAGTGAGCTGAGATCCGGCCACTGCACTCCAGCCTGGGCGACAGAGCCAGATTCCATCTCAAAAAAAAAAAAAAAGAAATTATAAATTATAACAGTAGAGCTTAATTTTTTTTTTCAATGACTAGTAATGGGAAGGGCAAACAATAATCAAAGGATTTTCTACCCTCAAATCAAACTGCTCACCAACGAATAGCTAGTCCAGTAAAAGGTCATAAACATTATAAAGAAAGACATAAACCGTTGTGAACTTGATGATTTGCACAGGTGAAACTTTAAAAACTAACTCTTTTAAGGCACTTAAGAAACATACCACTAAATCTTGATCTTGAAGCAAGTTACAGATTGCTTCATAAAGCATGGGTCTTAAGTCAGACTTGAATTTCACAGAAATCCACTGACCGATGAGCCAAATCACCCTGCGCCGCAATGGCTTATACCTAAACAGGAAAAAATCATCAAATTAAAATGTTAAATATTTTAAGAGGTCTATTTCATTTAGTATAATTTATCATTTAAATCTAAAATGTAGTAAGAATGCAATCTGCATTTTTAACATAAAAGCTTAAAAGCGGGTGTGCTGGCTCACGCTTATAATCCCAGCACTTTGGTATGCCACCCAGGAGGACAAATCACTTGAGGCCAGGAGCTGAAGACCAGTCTGGGCAACATGGTGAAACCCCATTTCTACTAAAAATACAAAAATTAGCAGGGCATGGTGGCATGCTCCTGTGGTCCCAGCTTCTTGGGAGGCTGAGGTACAAGAATCCCTTGAAACCCAGGAGACAGAGGTTGGCAATAAGCCAAGATTCTGCCACTGCACTCCAGCCTAGGCGACAGATCAAGGCTCTGTCAAAAAAAATAAAGCTTAAAGGCTACTTCTAAATGTACCACAGTACAAAATATTAACAATGAAGTCCTGATCTAAATAAATTAATATTATTAAAATTTTTAGTACTTAAAAATTTTTTCCTAGGCATATATGTTGCAATCCTGATTCTTTTATCTTAAAGAATCGCAAAGTAGATATGTTTCATAAAAACCAAATCCATTTGTTTTTAGCTCAAGTAACCAAAAATAGTGGCAATGCCCCAAACTCTAAAACTGGAAAGCTTCCCAAAAATAATAATAAAGAAGCTCCTGTATTTAATTTTCTACTCCAATTCTGTTAATACTATGAAGATTATTTTCAGAACAATGTAAGAAACTTCTAGGCTTATATAAAACATTCATATAAATTTTGTGGTTTCAACTAAGCTAATTTTGTAAGAGGTACACAATAACAGAATGTGACTCAGATTACCAAAATAACATATATTAACATTTGCAAAACATTCGCAGTAGCATGCATATACACTTCTTTCTCTCATCATCTTTGCTAAAAGAAATGAAAGCTCGGGTAAGGAGAAAAATCATGCAGTTCAAAACATTTGTGTCCAAGAATTTCACTCATGAAGTACCTTATTATGTAAATTTTAGTGGCAAGATGATAAATATTTCTGGGTATAAATGAAACACTTTTTTCCCCCCCAAAAAAACCACAATTCTAAAAGATGATCAAACATATAGGGAAAAAAATGCTCATTAAAGTTGCAAAAACTGGGCCGGGCACAGTGGCTTACACCTGTAATCCCAGCTTTTGGGAGGCTGAGGCGGGAAGATCGCTTGAGCTCAGGCAGGAGTTTGAGACCAGCCTGGCCAATATGATAAAACCCTGTCTCTACCAAAACTACAAAAAAACAGCTGGGCATGGTGGCACACGCCATGGTCCCAGCTGCTCAGGAGGCAGAGGTGGGAGGACCACTTGAGCCCGGGAAGTAGAGATTGCAGTGGGTGAACATCATGCCACTGCACTCTAGCCTGGGTGACAAAGTGAGATCCCATCTCAAAAACTAAATACATAAATAAATAAAAGTCACAAAAATATGTATGTAAGTATTCCCGACCCCAAGAAGTTTGTAACATACCTAAAGGAATTAAAAAACACAAAGTAGTGTACTAGGACTTTAGAAAAGGAAGAGAAGAAATGGGCAGAGACAGACGGAATCTGGGCAGGTCTTTGAGATAAACAGTATTGGAGCTGAAGGGTAAAAAAATGTCATTTCAAGGGACAGAAACTGTTTGAACCAAGTGACACAGGCAGAAGTAACAACTTGTGTAGAGTGAAGTAAAAGCACCAAAGAACCATCGATTTTGGGAGTAAGACCATATTAGACTCTCTGTTCCAGATAAACAGAATGAAACTCAGAAAGGTAAAATTCCAAAGTCACAGACACATCCAAACAGAGGTAAAATTATAGATCACTTTGCTATTCAATGTGTGCATTGCCTGATCTGTCCCAGACCAGCTAAGTCAAAACCTAAACTTTAACAAGATTAACAGGTGACTCCTATGTACATTAAAGTTTGAGAAACACTGGTCTACATCAGCTTTGTCCATTAGAAATACAATGCAGGCCATGTATGTTATTTTAATTTTTTAGTATCCACATTATAAGAGGAAAAAAATGAATAAAACTTTATTAATATTTTTACATATCCCAATATATCCAAAATATTATCATTTCAACATGTAATCAATAAATATTTTACATGGCTTTAATCTTTAAATTTAAATTAATTAAAATTGGAAAGTTGTTTCCTCAGTTGTACTAAGCACATTTCAAGTGTTCAATAGCCACACGTAGGGAGCTTCTGTACTGGACAGTGAAGATCTTATACTAAATAGCCTCTAGGGTTCAAGGACAACTAAACTGCACATTTGTCTCGCCAAAAGTTCTCTCTCCATCAAAGGCTCACTAGCTCCCTGAGACTAAGTCAGAGTCTATTTTATTCAACACTGCCTATGGGACATGGCAAATTCCAAGTGTTAAAAATATATGTTAACTGAATAAATGATTGAATAACTGAAGAGATAAACAGCTACTTACTGGCAAGAATGGGAGTATCTCCAACTCTACAAATTTTGTGGCTCTAAATGTGACCTTCTGTACGTTCGTTAGTTTACAAATATTAACTGTCTGTCTATGACTACATTCTAGGTATTCTGATAGGCCGCAGGTATACTGAAGTGAATCAGTAGAAGTGTACCTTCAAACTAAGAAAAATGCCCCTTAGAATTTTTTTAAATTATGCAATTTTAAACTAAGAAATAATTTTATAAACTATGAACGAGGTTTTTCCTTTCATTTTATGTATTCTACACCTAAAATTTAAGTAAGTAGGCAAGTGCTTAAATGTATCTAAAACCTAAGAATTGGGCTGGCCAGGTGTGGTGGCATGCACCTGTAATCCCCGCTACTCAGGAGACTGAGGCATAAGAATCTCGTGGACCAGGGAGGTAGAAGTTGCAGTAAGCTGAGACTGCACCACTGCACTCTAGGCTGGGCAACAGAATGAGACTCTGTTTCAAAAAAAAAGCATTGGGCAAATGTGCTATTAAATGTACTAAATTCATTTATTTTGTCATTCATAGTACTAAATGTAATATGAATCTGTACTATTTAATTAGGTACCTCAACTAGACCTTAAAGTGTACTTGAATACTTTTGCCATGATGTCTCTACATTCTACTCTACTGTCTTCCCAGAGACTTGCAGTATGCATTATGTGATCCCAAGACACACCTTTCACAGATGTTACTTTGATTAGGCTACTTCTGACACTAGGCATACCTCTTGCTAAGTTTCCAATTGTCTTTTTCTTAGGTATAGTTTCTTGAATTCAGAGACCTCCATCCTCCCTCATCTTTGCATAAAGTCCTCCTTTTCTCTCACAAACTACCTGATACGTCAAATACTTCCTAGATGTCAAAATTCTTATTCCTTTCCACATAAGACATTACTTAACTCATACGATTGCATTTTTTAAATTGTAAGCCATTTTAATACCTTCCTGTCTTCATTAATAGAATAAATAAGGAAAAGTAAGTGGATAATTAATACAAAATTTTATACTTGCCTATTGTGAATGACTTGTAATTCTGGAAGAAGCTGGTTTTTAAACCACTGATCAAAATCAACACTGTCAAAGAGCTCATAAGCAGCTAATCCAACAGCATTATACACTGAGAAGAAAATTTAAGAAAAAAATTAAAGGTTTCAGATATCAGATCTGCAAATGAGTGTATGAAACATACGTTAATTAAGGGAAACACACAGTATGTTAATTAGGGTAATTATTTAAGTAGACATTTTAGAAACATTATTTTACTTCATGTTTTTCCTAAATACTCCTTACTACTTTCAAACAGAAAATTCAATTCATTCTAAAATATTTAAGTCCAACTATAAAAATGATAAAATAATGGCTGCTTCTAAAATGGATGTAATATTTTATGACCTGGTCCCTACTTAACTCTCTCCAGTCTCAACTCAACCCTTAACCCCAATGCTTCAGTTAAACCAAAATAGTCACAATTCAAATTCTAACTGTGCTTCCTCCTCTTTCCCTCAAGTCTTTGTGTCTTTTGCTCCATCTCCCTGGAATGCACCACCCTCTTTCCACCACCACCTCCATGCACATGTAACTCCTATTTATCCTTGTGTTCTCCCATTACACTTCTTTGGGAGTCTTTCCTTAGACACACCAAACTACCTGGTGATCATCACCTACTTTAGCATTAACTATCCTGTATAGCATTATTATAATGCATTATCTTTTTACTTGATTATCTCCCCAATCAGATTGTTCCCATATTTCAGTTACTCTTATATCTCAACACCATCAGCATAAAATCTACCACAAAACAGACTCTCCATCTACTGAATAAATAAATGCTTCTAAATCACTTAAGTTTAACATACCAGCATCTTTGATTAACAGTGCATTCATATCTTCCACATTTGTGGGTCCTTAAAAAAAAAATAGGTATCAGTAGAAGCAAATAAAACTGGATTTTTAAAAATTTATATTTAAACACAATTTGTTAGTTTCCCAATTCAATTAAGTACAGCACATTTCATGGTATCAAACATGGACACAGGTACAAAGGGAAAGTCTAAGTTTTATGATTATCATTAGAGAACACAGGATTAAAAACCAAATGTTATAACAAACAACATTCTAGAAAATATACACTACAAAATGCTAATGTGCTATATACCACAAAATTATTTTTTTTTTTGGAGACAAGGTCTTGCTTTGTCACCCAGGCTGGAGTACAGTGGAGTGATCTCAGCTCACTGCAGCCTCAGCCTCCTGGGCTCAAATGATCCTCTCACCTCAGCCTCCTGAATAGCTGGGACTACAGGTACTCACCACCAGGCCCAGCTAATTTTCCTAATTTTGTAAAGACAGGTATTTGCCACGTTGTCCAGGCTGGTCTGGAACTCCTGGGCTCAAGTGATCTGCCCACCTCAGCCTCCCAAAGTGCTGGAATTACAGGCGTGAATCACCATGCCTGGCCAACACTCACTTCTGACAACATGCTCTTCTCTAGGATACACCACCACACCTGGCATTTTTACAAGGCTTTTACTTCCTCATATCCCTATAGGTGAAAATCTCAGGTTCTGTCCTTAAGATCCTCTTTTGTTTTCCCAAGGTTCCTTATATACATGCACTTCAAAAGTACATCTCTATCTCCTACCACTTCTAATGAGGTAACTGTTTCCTTGTCATGAAGGCTCAAAAGTTTAGGATCATCTTTGATCACTTTTCCTTCCCTAGCGCATTCAATCAGTTGCCAAAAGTCAATCAAGTAACAATAGTTACTGAATATGCCCAGCACTGGGAATAAAGTATAAACAAAACAGACGTGATCAATGCCCCTAGGACTTAACAGTCTAGCAGAAAAGACAGAAATCATAAATCGATGTTAGTTAATAGGCAGATAATTCATTACTTGTGTATAAAGTGTAATGATCAAGTGTCAAAAATTTACATCAATATTTTCTCTCAAATCCATCATCAATTCTTTCCATTCCCATTGCTACCATTCTGAGAGGCTAACACTTACTATTTTAACCTTTTCTCACTATTTCTCAACAACATGCTCCAGATAGACTTTCTGCAAGCAATACGACTACTGTTTTGCTTTTGCTTCTACTGCATTTATTACAGGAAAATTTATCATCTTCCAAACTATAATTCAAGGTCTATCTCAAATGCCACCCCTTGGAAGATAGTAAGTTTCAAAATTGTTTTTCTCAAATTCATATTCATTATATGACACAGGAAACAGTACCATATGCATTGTAGGCACTCAGACTATTTCTTAACTAAATGTTAAATAGATTAACTCAAAGTTACTCACAAAATATGCCTTACCTTGAAGTGTTTGCATCATTTCTAGAAGTACAGGAGTAAGAGTCTGATTATATTCATGGAATATATCTATAAATAATACTTCAGTGCATGGCTGCAGAGGGAAAAAGACAAATTTCCCATCAAAACAGTTGCATACTATATTGACTAATTCTATAATAAAGCAAATACTCAATCTTAAAATCCTAAAACTCTGAAAATGTTTCCAACTTTTGATTTGTTAAAAAAAAAAGTAAGATTACCATTTTTTGTAACCAACACAAAGGAAAACAAAATCGAATTATAATCAATAAGAGAAACTTGATTTCCTTATTTCAATTATTTGTCATTACGCATTCAAAAACTTAAAACTATGGCAAGCAAAGTGTACATTTTAAATTAATCATATCTTAAATTTAAAAAGCATTCTGTAGCCACTCGTTTATAGTTTAGTACTATAAATGGCTGACTATCCAAGAATTTTTTTTTTTTTTTTTTGAAGACAGAGTTTCACTCTGTCACCAGGCTGGAGTGCAGCGGCACGATCTCAGCTCACTGCAGCCTACACCTCCTGAGTTCAAGCAATTCCCCTGCTTCAGCCTCCCAAGCAGCTATTACGTATTTTCTTAGCAATGATATAATAAGCAAAAACAGGAACTCCAATTTGCCAAATAGAGTAGTATTTCTCTTAACAAACACAAGCAGTAACAGAAATTAGTGTTAGCTACATTTAAAAACAAAGATTCATTTGGTTCTAAAAAGTACTGAATCACTTCACATTGCATGCTGGTATCAAAACATCTCATGTACCCCATATATATATACACCTACTATGTTCCTACAAAAAAATTTTTTAACAATTATTTTATTTAAATTAAAAAAAAGGAATCACTAGATGGTTCACAATATTTACATTTTTTAATTAAATTTTTAAGGTTTAGTGTGGTGTTTCAAAAGGAACATTATAGACATACACACCGAAATAGGGTCAGAGGATGTGTCATCTCAGATATCTACTTCAAAACCATTAACATTGGAAGATGTTTACAGGAAGCTAAAGTAGCCATGAGTTGATAACTAATAAACTAGGTTATCATGAAGGGCTCATTATATTATTCTATTTTTTAGTATGTTTAAACTTCTCCGTAAGAGAAACTTTTAAAAATTAAAGGAATGAAATTGTTTAAAGTTTTAAAATCACCAGTAATCTCTCTGGTTAACAAACTGTAAGTTTACGAGTCTAAAAACATTAAAGATAATATTTTTAGAAAACAAATAGCAAATTCTGTAAATTATGTAAGCACAAATCTTAAAAAGAACAGCTCAAACATCACATCTGTAATGGTAAAACATTTGTCATATTAATAAATGTGCTGTAAAAGTATCCTCTAACTGAAAGCAATGGGTTGGTCTCTGAGAATCACACTAAGTGGTAAGAGAAACAACATACCAAAGGAAACTTTACTAATGAAATACATAGAAGGAAAAAATTCTAGCTTAAGAGTGGCAGCTTTTACTTTGACAAACATTTTCTGTTTGTGCAATGACAATTATTTCCCAAGCAATGGGAAAGATGAAGAAAAAATTCATTTTCAAACTCCAAGTTAACAAAAAGAAAAAAATTCAGATTAAGTGTCATAATTTAATATTAATATAGTTCTTAGTTTCTTATAAACAGTTTCTCATCTGTCTGACTTAATGTTGGGAATCTTTAATTTCTTTTTTTTTAAAAGAGACAGGGTTTTGCTCTGTAATCCAGGCTGGAATGCAGTGGCATCATCATGGCACACTGCAGCCTCAACCTCCTGGGCTCAAACAATCCTCCTGCCTCAGACTCCTGAATAGTTGGGACTAGAGGTGTGCGCCACCACTCTGGTCTAATTTTTTTTTTTTTTTCTTTTTTACTTTTCGCAGAGACAGGGTCTCACTATGTTTACCAGGCTGGTCTTGAACTTCGGGGCTCAAGCAATCCTCCCACCTTGACTTCCCAAACTGCTAGGATTAAAGTGTGAGCCACCATGCCCAGCAAGTGTTTGGAATCTTTAATAGAGTGTCATTCTCTACTAAGAGCTTTAGAAGGATTAAGCTTTCCCCCATCAATTTTTCTTGCAATTAATACTTACCCTCAAACTATATTTCCAAGAATCTCCTCCTGTTTCTTCCACTGCTGCAATTAAAAATATGTAATAATGACATTTTCAACATCTTGGTTTGGAAAACGAAGATCTGAATAACATCAGTATAATATTTCTGTGAACTGTTCTAAACATAACTTTAAGAGCAAATCCTTGGGAACACAGGCCTTACACAGGTTTTGTTACTATATGCTACAGATCACAGCTGTGTATCTCACAGTCGTCTATTAAGTGCTTACTATATCCATAAGCATTCTCATTTTCGACAACAATGCTTTATGGAAAAAAGCTCAAAGTACTTGTCATTTCCAGGGCATCTGCTATCACCCGATCCAATACCATTACAATTCTGAGAATCATTTCATTTCAATACAGTAATCATGTTTCACTAGGTACAATGATTACTCACATTCTCCATAAATGTCTTGTATTTATATTTAAATTTAAAGTAAAATACTTCAGGGTTCTTAAAAATTTAGGGACTTAATGCTTCATGTTACAATATTGTATGTACTATATAAAGAAAGCAAATCGAAACAAGATGTTTCAGAAAAAAGCAAAAAAAATTAAAAAAAACAAGAAAAGACATGTTGTACAGTACAATCCTGTATTAAAATTATTTTTAAAAACCAAAAGGATGGCGAAAATAAGTATTACAAAAAATTTTGGGCACTCTTAAAATATTAGGAAACATCTGTAACTACGCAAGGGCATCCAACCAAAGAGAAAAGGGAGGCTAAAATCTAGCCTATGTCCCACCATAGCATAAGTAATTCACACACAAGTGCTTTATTAGACACATGATTCCTTGATTTTCTACAGCAAGGGTCCCAGTAGACTTATTCCACTTATCTATCCAGTGCTAAAATTCAAACAGATACAAAGATGTCCTGTCCAAAAAAAAAAAAAAACTATTCAAAAACCTCCAAATTTCTTTGCAAGAATTTCTACAAATAAAAAATATGGAATTAATCACAAAACAGAAACTGACTTGATATGAGAGAGTTAATTTTATATTTTTGTTTGAAACTACATATTTGTAAAGGAATCTAAAAACTAAAAACGTCTTTTCCTGGACAAAATCCTACATCATATTTGTGTAAGTCATTCATTTTCTGCTTCTCAATTTGTTCTAAAGGATAACAAAGAAAGAGTAAGTTAATTTTAAAAAACCAAGATTTCCAGATCAAAAGTGCTGTATGAAAATACAATATTATAACTATCACTCAAACAGATATTTATAGAAAGGGGAGAAAAGTCATGCTAACACTAAGAAATTAATTCTTACTAAAGCCTTCTGGGTCTTCTTCCCACATTGTCAGTTCTTCTTCAGTTAACAGAAAATAATGAGAGACTAATCTTCTACATATCTCTGTCAAAGTAGGATATGTGAAGAATGCCATCTTAATCTTATGGGCTTCAAGAGTTTCAGGGCTGCTATCTGGAAAAATGAAATTTCCAAGTTAATTGTATAGCCAAACATTGTAGCCACACTGGATTATGTAATTTAAATAAACAAAAAATACACTCAGGGAAAAAGTTATACTTGTGCATAAATTTTCATTTTTATTATAAACAAATCTCAAAGATACTCTTTCCTTACAACATACCCACATCAATCCTGCTTCTGTCTTACCATTACAGCTTGTATATTACCATGCAATACTATCACGCCACATTGAAATGACTTCCTCATATATAGAGGATATGGGGGGTGTGCGTGTGTTTCTCTCTCCCCCTACCAACAAGACTTCTTCATTCACTTTGGTACACACACATATGAATGAATTTCAAATAATACAACAATTTAACATGTCTAGAAACAACCACCCTTTATATAAAGTCAGAGAAAGCTCTTATTTGTTCAAATGAATACACCCAGCAATATGAGCAGCAGTGATGACTATAGTACCTAATTCTTAAAAGTCCCTAAGCTTCAACCAACTTGTGCTACAAAAAATGGCTTATTAAATGTACTACATTGTTTTTAAAAGCTAGTATAAACATATTAAAATCTATAATCCTCACCTCTATTTCATGTCCTAGCAACAATTTATTTTTCACACTAAAATAAAAATTTTTTAATTATATAAATATAGCAATTATATCACACTTAAGATTAAAATAATTCTTTTAAACTGTCAGTAAAGCAATTACCTTCAAAATTTTTGGATGGCTTATAAGCATAATTTTTGACAATCATCTTAATAAGATTCATACATTGGACAATGAATCGTTCAAATGTAACGCCTTCACCAACTTCTGTAAAAACATAGCTTACAGAAAATTCCAGTGATCTCTGAATTAGAGGAGTAAATGAAAAGGGATGCTGATCCAAGAAGTCTAAAAGCTGTAAAAAAAATAAAAATAAAATAAATAAAAACTAAAATGTATTTTCCCCAAATTCATATTGAAATATAATCACTTCAATTATAACTTTACTAACAATCATGTAGCAGTCTGAACCTTAATGTGGAGTCCAAGTTCACTCAGTTTTCACATGTATCATAACCCTTCTTGAGGCACATCATATAATGTGGATTATGTTAGATTATATCTCATAATAAGAACTTTCTATTATTTTCAGTACAAAAACCAAAACAGACCCAATTCATACTTAATTTTATAACAATGGGTAAATATGATACAAAATGCTTAAATATGCAACAGATAGACCTTTAAAAGTAATAGACTAAGACAAAGAATTTAAATATTATCTTCCCTTTCCCATATGAACTATATTTTAATGTATCATACAGCTGATGAGGGAGACGTCTTCCTTATAGAATTTCAGCTAATAAATGCAAAAGGAGTAACAGACTTAGAATGCCATCATTTTGTAACTCCTGATCAAATAATGAATCTAGGCAAATGATGATCAACGCTGTTAAAATAGGAGAAAAGCTGCTAAGGAAAGTTGATAGATCGCTCATCAATCTTAGCCACAGAAAAAGAAACCAATGAAAACAAAGACACAACATACCAGAATCTCTGGGACACATTTAAAGCAGTGTGTCGAGGGAAATTTACAGCACTAAATGAACACAAGAGAAAGCAGGAAAGATCTAAAATCGACACCCTAACATCACAATTAAAAGAACTAGAGAAGCAAGAGCAAACAAATTCAAAAGCTAGAAGAAGGCAAGAAATAACTAAGATCAGAGCAGAACTGAAGGAGATAGGGACACAAAAAACCTTTCAAAAAAATCAACGAATACAGGAGCTGGTTTTTTTGAAAAGATCAACAAAAGTGATAGACCACTAGCAAGACTAACAAAAAGAGAATAATCAAATAGATGAAATAAAAAATGATAAAGGGGATATCACCACCAATCCCACAGAAATACAAACATCAGGGAACACTGTAAACACCTCTACGCATATAAACTAGAAAATCTAGAAGAAATGCATAAATTCCTGGACACATACACCCTCCCAAGACTAAACCAGTAAGAAGCTGAATCACTGAATAGACCAGTAACAGGCTCCGAAATTGAGGTGCTAATCAATAGCCTACCAACCAAAAAAAATCCCGAACCTGACAGATTCACAGTCGAATTCTATCATAGGTACAAAGAGGAGCTAGTACCATTCCTTCTGAAACTATTCCAATCAATAGAAAAAGAGGGAATCCTCCCTAACTCTTTTTATGAAGCCAGCATCATCCTGTTACCAAAGCCTCACAGAGATACAACAAAAAAAAAGAATTTTAGACCAATATCCCTGATGAATATCGATGTGAAAATCCTCAATAAAATACTAGCAAACCGAATCCAGCAGCACATCAAAAAGCTTATCCACCATGATCAAGTGGGCTTCATCCCTGGGATGCAAGGCTGGTTCAACATACGCAAATCAATAAACATGTGCATCACATAAACTGAACCAAAGATGAAAACCACATGGTTATCTCAAAAGATGCAGAAAAGGCCTTCGACAAAATTCAACAGCCTCTCATGCTAAAAACTCTCAATAAACTAGGTATTGATGGAACATATCTCAAAATAATAAAATCTATTTATGACAAACCCACAGCCAATATCATACTGAACGGACAAAAACTGGAAGCATTCCCTTTGAAAACTGGCACAAGACAGGGATGTCCTCTCTCACCACTCCTATTCAACACAATGTTGGAAGTTCTGGCCATGGCAATCAGGCAGGAGAAAGAAAAAAATGGTATTCAACTAGGAAAAGAGGAAGTCAAATTGTTCCTGTTTGCAGATGACATGATCGTATATTTAGAAAACCCCATCATCTCAGCCCAAAATCTCCTTAAGCTGATTAGCAACTTCAACAACATCTCAGGATACAAAAATAAGTGCAAAAATCACAGGCATTCCTATATATCAATAACTGACAAACAGAGAGCCAAATCATAAGTGAACTCTCATTCACAATTGCTTCAAAGAGAATAAAATACCTAGGAATCCAACTTACAAGGGATGTGAAGGACCTCTTCAAGGAGAACTACAAACCACTGCTCAATGAAATAAAAGAGGACACAAACAAATGGAAGAATATTCCATGCTCATGGATAGGAAGAATTAATATCATGAAAATGGCCATATTGCCCAAAGTAATTTATAGATTCAATGCCATCCCCATCAAGCTACCAAGGACTTTATCACAGAATTGGGAAAAACTACTTCAATGTTCATAAGGAACCCAAAAAGAGCTCGCATTGCCAAGACAGTCCTAAGCAAAAAGAACAAAGTTGGAGGCATCACGCTACCTGACTTCAAACTATACTACAAGGCTACGGTAACCAAAACAGCATGGTACTGGTACCAAAACAGAGATATAGACCAATGGAACAGAACACAGTCCTCAGAAATAACACCACACATCTACAACCATCTGATCTTTGACAAACCTGACAAAAACAAGAAATGGGGAAAGGATTCCTATTGAACAAATGGGAAAACTGGCTAGCCATATGTAGAAAGCTGAAATTGGATCCCTTCCTTACACCTTACACAAAAATTAATTCAAGATGGATTAAAGACTTAAATGTTAGACCTAAAACCATAAAAACCCTAGAAGAAAACCTAGGCAATACCATTCAGGACATAGGCATGGGCAAAGACTTCATGACTAAAACACCAAAAGCAATGGCAACAAAAGCCAAAATTGACAAATGGGATCTAATTAAACTAAAGAGCTTCTGCACAGCAAAAGAAACTACCATCAGAGTGAACAGGCAACCTACAGAATGGGAGAAAATGTTCACAATCTATGCATCTGACAAAAGGCTAATATCCAGAATCTACAAAGAACCTAAAGAAATTCACAAGAAAAAATCAACCAACCCTATCAAAAAGTGGGCAAAGGATATGAACAGACACTTATCAAAAGAAGACATTTATGCAGCCAACAGACACATAAAAAATGCTCATCATCACTCACCATCAGAGAAATGCAAATCAAAACCACAATGAGATACCATCTCACACCAGTTAGAATGGCAATCATTAAAAAGTCAGGAAACAACAGGTGCTGGAGAGGATGTGGAGAAATAGGAACACTTTTACACTGTTGGTGGGATTGCAAACTAGTTCAACCATTGTGGAAGACAGTGTGGCAACTCCTCAAGGATCTAGAACTAGAAATACCATTTGACCCAGCCATCCCATTACTGGGGATATACCCAAAGGATTATAAAATCATGCTACTATAAAGACACAGGCATACGTATGTTTATTGTGGCACTATTCACAATAGCAAAGACTTGGAATCAACCCAAACGTCCATCAGTGATAGACTGGATTAAGAAAATGTGGCACATATACACCATGGAATACTATGCAACCACAAAAAAGGATGAGTTCATGTCCTTTTGTAGGGACATGGATGAAGCTGGAAACCATCATTCTGAGCAAACTATTGCAAGGACAGAAAACCAAACACCGCATATTCTCACTCATAGGTGGGAATCGAACAATGAGAAAACTTGGACACAGGGTGGCGAACATCACACACCTGGGCCTGTCGTGGGGTGGGGGAATGGGGGAGGGATAGCATTAGGAGAAACACCTAATGTAAATGATGAGTTAATGGGTACAGCCAATCAACATGGCACAATTATACATATGTAATAAACCTGCACATTGTGCACATGTACCCTAGAATTTAAAGTACAATTAAAAAAGAAAAAAGAAAAAAGAGACAACCAGACATTGTGTGCCATATTGCATGTGTGCATGTCATACAATACACAGCAATACTTATAACATATTCTTGCCATCCCTGCCCTATCCCCACAAAAAAAGCCTGCAAGTGACTAAGCCTCTACATCTAACTACCAACTTACAAGAAATATGGGAGGAGAACTGTGGAGACTAAAGAACATGTTTAAAAAAGCATATGGAGATAGAAACAATCAAATTCAAAACATGAAAAAGTACAGAAAATTACCTGTTACCTCAAGAAATAATAGCAAGGAAATAACTTTGGAACAGATGGAAAGGGAGCTAATGCAACTTGAATACTGATTCAAACAAACTATAAAGAATTCATGAGACAATCAGAGATATCTAAAATCTGACTAGAGATTTAAATGACATTAAGAAGCTATCACTATTTTTTAAATATAAGAATTGTGTTAAGATCCTATTTAAAAAAAATAAAACAGGCCAGGTGTAGTGCTCACGCCTGTAATCCCAGCACTTTGGGAGGTGGAGGTGGGTGGATCACTTGGGCCCAGAAGTTCGAAATCAGCCTGGGCAACATGGCAAAACCCTATCTTTACCAAAAATACAAAAATTTAGCTGGGCGTGGTGGCAGGTGCCTCTAGTCCCAGCTACTTAGGAGGCTGAAGTGGAAGGATCACTTAAGCCCACAAGGCAGAGGTTGCAGTGAGACAAGGTCACACCACTGCACTCCAGCCTGGGTGACAGAATAAGACCCTATCTCAAAACACACCCATGCACAAAACAAAACAAAACAAAACCCTACCACTTAAAGACACACACTCAAATATTTACAGATAATGCTAGATAACATCTGGGATTTGATTTAAAATAACCAGCAAGGGTGGGAGGGGAAAGAAGCACACAGACAAAGTAAGACTGACTGTGGCCATATGTTGGTAATAGTTGCTGAGTGATGATGTTATGAAGACTCAAAGTTACTCAATTCTATTTATAGTAACTTCATCCTATTTTGAAATATTCTAATTTAAAAAGCTTTAATAAATTCTTAGAGATCATAAATATGAATCTCATAAATGAAATTGCTTCCAACATGTTATGTAAAGTAGAATTACAGATACCGTCTATCCATGTCATTACCTTAAGAAAGAGCTGAAAGAACTGAAAAATCCCACAGCTAAATAAATGTGTTTTCTAAAAGAGATCATCCAAATAATGCTCTTTAACTTTTACTTATGTAATTGATATACTGAGTAGGGACTGTGAGGTAGCAGAGCTGCAGGCAAGTGTCAGTGATACATATTGTATAGTCCTCTTTGACTAAGCACATCATCCTGTTTTACTTTGCTTTGTGTTTTTTTAACAGAGAATCTGAGTCAATTTGATACTGTATCTTGGAAGATTAGGTGAACTTCTGTTGTTGAGGCTACTTGGAACAAGAAAAACGAAGACAACTGAAACTAAAGGTAATTACTACCTAAAACACAAAGATAAAAAATAGCTCATTTCTGCTCCTTTTCTCCCCTCCCAGGGAATAAGCAACCCCTCCCCTATTATCGAATCTTTAATTAAAAAGGGAAACAGATTACAGATTTAGGTATTCCCACCTATCTTCAAGTACCTATTTTACTGCAAGTAGTCCCCAAGCTAGATCTTTCTAACTGCTGTAACCCAATTTTTGCACTTCTCCCAATCCTTCAAGCCCAAAATTTCATAAAAATTAATGTTTTAAAAAATGTAATTATACACACTGCCTACCACAGTGCACCCCCTATAATTCCACTCAAAAGATACTTAGTATGGACAAAGATAGTCTGATGGTCATTCTGAACATACTGACTTCCTGTCTGCTACATTTGATCTGCTTCTAGCTGAACTGCACTGCTATCTTCATCTCCACTTTCTCCGGTGGGTCAAAGAATAACGAGCTTTGGAAGAATCAAATACTCTAATATTAGAATTGATTTTTTATGTATCAAGGTGACTTACACTATGACATGTTATATAAATTTAATTATTATATGTATTCTAAAGTACATATAAAAGCAATTTTTAGCTTTCCTATAAGGAGTCAGAACATAGGTTTCCTTACACTAAAGGGAAAATAGTTATAAAAATATCATTTTCCATTCTAAATTTGAATGTGCATTATATTTGAGAAAACAAGTTTTTTAAAAACTTACCACTTTAGTAAAAAGAATGATGGTCTTTTCCAGTCTATCTCTACACACATTATCTGTACCTATACTTCTACCTGTTAAAAATACATTTCAAATATTAGTAGAAGTTAATAATATTCTGTAAGTTCACAATCAAAACAACATCAAAACTTTTACAAAAATAATATTGCTGGTTTTATTTTTGCATATTATGCATTATGAATTAATTATTTAAAAAGCAATACCAAGATTTACACCGAATGACACAGTAGCCCTCTGTGCCACATTATACAAAATTAATCCTAATATATGAACTGAACTCACTTTTATAGTAAAAGAATAGTCGTTTTAGCAACGAATCATGGATAACATTTAAAAACTAAATGTCACAGCTGAAGTACAACACACATGTGTAAAATAAAGCACTCAAGGAGTAACATACTCATTATCATTTTTCCTGTATCTTCTGACAAATTGATTCTGATAATTTCCCTGGCGTGATTTTTTTTTTGTACATTCAGAACAATGTCCACCAGCTCATCAGCTACTCTGCTCTCTAATAATACTCCTCATATTCTGTTTGTTCATTTGTCTTATTCTCTCCTGGAAGGGTTTGTATTCTTCCTTCTGCCACGCCCACAAGGATGGCCAGAGAAAAATGACTATTTTTAGAAAACGTAACTTACACAATATGAACATTCCTATTCATCTTTGCATGCATAGTACCCAGAACAGTGTCTGCCAAAAGGCTCAACAATGTTTTACTAAATTGAAACTAACATAAAACAATCAGTAGCTCCTTAAAAGAGAGTAGACTAAGATATCTTCTCAGGATAGCAAATCCCCATACACACACATACACACAATTTGTGCGTGCACACATGTGTATGTCCAAATAAAGGTGCTTACAATCACATGGAAGAAGAAGATAACAAACAGACCACCAGTAAAATACAACACAAATATAAATGCTATAGTCTCTCACATGGGATAGTAAATAATAAAGGATGCTAAAGATAAGCCAGTGGAAGTTAATGAACAAGGGATTTACAAAATGAAACTGTCAGTTAAGGAAATTTATATCACAGTGATATGCAGCAAATACTAAAAGTGAAAGAGTCTACAAGAAGTCTAAACAGGATTTGGCATATAGTCTATAGGTCATATTTGTTATACATATGACTGTTGTGAACATCTGCCTGGAAAGGGGTAGCCACAGAAGAAATATAGAAAAGGGAACAAACACAAAATAGATTTTTTTTTTTTCTTGAGACGGCATTTGTTCTGTCACCCAGGTTGAAGTGTAGTGGTGAGATCACTGCTCACTACAGTCTCGACCTCCCAGGCTCAATCAATCCTTCTTGAGTAGCTGGGACTTCAGGCACACACCACCATGCCTGATTAACTTTTTAATGTTTTTTGTAGAGACAGGGTTTTGTCATGCTGCCCAGGCTGGTCTCCAACTCCTGGGCTCAAGCGATCCATTCGCCTCAGCATCCCAAAGTGCTGGTGTTACAGGCGTGAGTCACCATGCCTGGCCTCAGAGAAATCTTTTTTTAAAAATCTGTTTTGGTCAGGCAAGGTGGCTCACACCTGTAATTCCAACACTCTGGGAGATGAAGGTGGGCGAATCGCTTTAGCCCAGGAGTTTGAGATCAGCCTGGCAACAAGGCAAATTCCTCTACACTCATTACCAGTGCAGTAGTCTCCTCTTAGTTTTGCCTTCCCCAGTATCAGGTGCCTGCAGTCAATCACAATCCAAAAATATTAAATAGAAAATTCCAGAAATAAACCATTCTTAAGTTTTCAATTGTGCAGTATTCTGAGTATGGTGATAAATCTCAAGTTGGCCCACTCTGTCCTGCCCCAGACGAGAATCCTCCCTTTGTCCAGCAAACCCCAGCTATATACACTAACCGCCTGTTAATCACTTAGTAGTCACTTTGGATATTAGCTCGAAAAAGCATAGTACACATAGGGTTTGGTACTATCTGTGGTTTCAAGCATCCGCTGTAGGTCTTGGTTTGTAGTCCAAGGAGGGACTTCTGCATATGAGACAAAGGCTAATCTTCTAACTTAACTTCAGAAAGTTGATACAAAATACTCATTTTAGCTACATATAGGATCTCTGCAGCTATCAAGTGCTCACTCAGGGGGGCAATTTGACAAGAGACACTTTCTCCAGATTTACAAGTGCGCAACAGAAGCTATTAACAAATAAGTATCTATTAATCCCTCATTAATCCTAGCTATTAATGAATAAAAATTCTACAGTAAAAAGGACTGCAATGAAAGTACTTACTGCATTCCAGAAACTGTTTTAGACGTTCAAATATTCCATGTAAAAAACCCTAGAAAAGAATATTATTCGAAATATCTCAATTTACTGTTATAAAAATTTACCTTGTACCTTTTTCAGGGATACTAAAACAAATCTATTACATCACTTTAAAAAGTTAGCTGAAGAAAAATAAGTTAAAATTAGCTAAGCAAAAAACAATTCACTATTATAAACAAGGAAACAACTATAGTATTTCATCTCTTCAATACCTCATTTAGTTACATACATCACTTTGCAATAAATAAAAAATTACTTTCTAAGCATCCTGTTTCACTAAACACTCTCTATTCTCCTTACTTTGCTTTAATTTTTCTTCACAGGCTTTAAATCCCTTGAAATACTGCATTTGTCCATTTATTATGTGGCTCCTTACATTAGAATATAAGCTCCCTGAGAGCCAGAACTGTGCTCTGTTTACTGCAGAATCCTGGAACTTTGTTTGGCAATAATTAAGTATTCAAAAAATGAATGCATCGTACCAAATATTTACACCACAGTTCCTAACTCCAAGTATATGACACATTGGTCCTCAGATACTAGTATTAGATAGGCATCAACATATACCAGCTAGGTCTAATGGACCGTTATTTTTGAAAACATATTCTAAGATATGTTTTGAATAATTAACAGGAATAAATAAAAATAGTGAAAAAAATTAAAATTTTTAATAAGAATTTAAACATAGAAGACATCTTTGTATCAATAAATGTTGGCATACAAACATCATAAAAGATGTCATACACTCTATTAGCAAATGAGGTGGTCTCATTTTGTCATGAAATACTGGATGATGGTGGCTTTCCTAGAAAATAATTAACTCTAGAATGCCACAATTCCTCTCTATCCTCAGAAATATATTGTTCATTCATCAATTCTTGAGTTTGAGAAAATTCAACTAGGATACTATTATCTGAAGACTTAGTGTCTGAGATTTTACTTAGACAATCAATTTCATTGTTAACATTAGAGTCAAGAGTACTGCTCTCAGACTCTAAATACCCGTCCACTGACTCATCAAAAAACTAGTAAACCTTTTCCTCTGTCAATTTCCTTCCCGCTCTGTCATTTCAGGTAGAAAATGTAAAATTCTGAATTCTCAACTATGTTAAATAAAAGCTAAAAGCAGAGGAAAATGAATGTTTCCAGTCTTCCTTTATACTTTCCAGAAACGGGACGCAATACAATTAATACAATTTAATTGTGTTAAATTAATTTAATTGGCAACACAATTAAAAAAAGAAGAAAACTTCAGGATGACAACTTCACTACTGCATCATCTTCCATTTTCATACGATTTCTGTCTTTTTAAAGCATAGTTGACAATAATTTATAATGAAAAAGTAACAACAGAACAATGAAACAGCAAAAGGTTTCAATTTAAAAGAATAAGATCACTAAGAGATCCCATGTCTCTTAAATTTATAAAAGGGTCCAATAGTCCTATTCTCCAAAGAAAGTAAAAAATTATAAATGCCACCGATTTTAAAAGCCATCATATCAAGGTGCCTGCCTTCAGAGCCCAGAATCTCACCACTGTCATGTATCGTTTCTTTAGCATCTTTTAAGCTCTCTGTTGTTTTTAAGATTTTTAGGCCAGGTGCGGTGGCTCACGCCTTTAATCCCAGCACTTTGGGAGGCCGAGGCGGGTGGATCACCTGAGGTCAGGAGTTCGAGGCCAGCCTGGCCAACAGGGAGAAACCCTGTCTGTACTAAAAATACAAAAACTTAGCTGGGCGTGGTGACAGGTGCCTGTAATCCCAGCTACTCAGGAGGCTGAGGCAGGAGAATCGCTTGACCTTGGGAGGCAGAGGTTGCAGTGAGCCAAGATCACGCCATTGCACTCCAGCCTGGGCGACATAAAAAAGATTTTTATATTATTTGAAACGTTGTCCTTAATTTGTTAAGATTTTATCCTCTGATTGATATACCTTAATTGCTAAAATAAGGCATTTATAACTAAGTAAAGGTTGACATATGATTTATGCAAACAGAAGACTCTCAAGGCAAAGCTAACGCTCACAAAATATCAATGATAGCCCAAGTAAACCACTATTTCACCTCATAGGAATATAAATCAAATCAACTCATTTTCACTTAAAAAAAGATAAACATAATATTCTAGTTAATATAATGAGAGTAATATTGCATATAATTCCTGAGGCTTTTGACATATTGCTTCTAACATAAAGGATTTATTCATTAAACAAATAACTATTGAGAATTTACTATATAAAAAAGACTGTTCCAAGCTCCGAATCACAGTGAATAAAACAAAGCCCCTGCCTTCATGGAATTTATACATTCTAGTGAGGGAACTGAAAGGGAGTTGTCAAGTTGGTTTCTTGATCATCTTTTTTGGCAGTATGGCAATTAAAGTATATCTGGATTTAAATTGAGGCTTGTATCTTTCAGCAATTTGGTAATACGTATCAATACTGTGGAGGTGCATATGCTTAACCCAACATTTTCAATTCTAGGAATTTATCCTAAAGAGATTAGAAAACCACATAACAGTTACCTAAATGTTCACTCCGTATCTTTTATCAAAAATGAGAAACTGAGAACCTGTATGTCCATCAACAGATAATTGTGTAAGTACATTATAAGAATCCTATATTAATATCTCTTTTGTAAAAAATTAGTCTACTGACACTAATCATATGAACGTACCATACAATCATTTTAAAAATAACATGTAACAATACAACTGACAAGGGAAAAATATCTATAATATGCTTAGTTTGTTTTTAAAATGCAAGTAAGGAAACACCAAGTAAATATTATCCCATTTGTATCAAATTGAGTGAGAAGGTCTATCCAGAATAATATGCATAAAATGTCTTCAAGGATATTTATAAACTTCAGCAGTATCTCTGAAGAGTAAGATTATAAGCGATTTTTTAGTTTCTTTTTCTGAAATTTTTAACTTAAATAAAAAGTATGTCAGTTTTCATAAAATGAAATAACCATCATATGACGATGATGTATATTAATCGGTTTTAAACTCTTTTAACAATAGAACAATTACTTCAATCAAATCTCATCAATATACAAAAAATTCTATTTTTTTAATGGCTCTGGTCAAATCTAGTAGGGGAGACCTAAAGACCTAATTAGATTTGTTTTTTCCTTAACTCCTGAGCAACCGCCAAAGCAACTTACAAAAAGCAATGTTTTACCTGAGCTAAACTTACTGTGAATACTAACACAGATCTAAGTATAATAAAAGGCCACTTCATCTATTTAAAAAAAAAAAAAAAAAAGGCAACTAGGCCAAGCACAGCCACGCCTGTAATCCTAGCACTTTGGGAGGCCAAAGAGGGCGGATCACTTGAGGCTAGGATATCGAGACCAGCCTGGCAGAAATGGTGAAACCCTGTCTCTACTAAAAATACAAAAATTAGCTGGGCGTGGTGGCGCATGCCTGTAATCCCAGCGACTTGGGAGGCTGAGGCAGGAGAACTGCTTAAACCCAGGCAGAGGCTGCAGAGACCCAAGACTGCACCGCCACACTCCAGCCTAGGTGACAGAGCGAAATTCTGTCTCAAAAAATAAAAAAAGGTAACTATATTTTTGCATAGAAAAAAGAAGATGGATCTACAGACAATGAATATACATCACAACTTATGATCAATTTATTGACAAGGTTTTTCTCTCATATATTTTTTAATTGACTGCAAAGAGCATGTATTAATGTTATGATCAGGCAGAAAAAAACAAATTTATTTTAAATACACAAAAACAAAGGAAAATATTAAGTATATAAACAACTATCTACAATGTGCCTGGTAATGTTATAATGGCATTCAAATTCACAGGAGTTCATTTTAATTTAAATTCAAATTAACACTCTCAATGTACCATGGTATCCTTGAGAAATATCCTGGGCCTATTTCCTCTCCTTCACACAACAGCCACTTTGATGTAGTGAAAACAGACCAGAAGTCTAAAAGTCAGAATGGTAAAAAACTAGATGGTCACTTAATAAAAACTCTTCTAATTGAATGCCAAATAAAAAGAGCACTCTTCCAAACATTCAGAAAAATACCACTTTCCCAAAGTCACGGCAAATTTCTTTGATCACTTACCATCACCTCCATATTCTTATGAGGTTCCACAAATCCATTAACAGTTAACTTACGCAGCACTGAAAAGCAAAAGCAAGCTTTACTTGAATCGTATTTTATCCTACGAAAAGTACAATCACAACAAAGATTCAGAATCACAAAATGTAATCAAGCTTAGAGGTTAATCTGAGTTAGAAAGTTAACTCCTGGTCATCTGGCTGGGAAATTAGTGGGAAAAATAGAACTAAAGTCTAGTTCTTCTGACTCACAAATGCAGTGTTCTTCTGACTTATTGTTACTACTCATGTTTCTAAAACTGGATTCCAAAATTTAGTGTAATTTATATAATTGTTAGTACTTCTTACCTGCAATAACTGAAATTGGAAAAGTTATTTCTGTTTCACAAACTTTAAGCTATGACTCAATGGTAACCAAAAAACTTCATTCAGTTTTAGACTATATTAATGGAAATACAGTTATCTCCTTAAAAGGATATAAAAATTAAACCCTATTTCCAAATTTGGAATCAACTACACTGCTCAACTGTGATATTTCATGAGTAACACTGACAAACTAATGTACACAGAGAGATAAGCAGGATAATAGATTTGAAGGCAGAGCTAGATTTAAATCCTTGCTCCATTGTCTATAGCTATAATACTACTTTGGGCAACATTTCTAGATCTCAGTTTCCTCATCTGTAAAATGTGGTTAACAAATCCTACTTCATAGGGTTATTGATGGATTCCATGGTATATGTAAAATATAGCAATTATTTAGCAACAATAAGGATGGTGACAGTGTAAGAGACAAAATTAAAAGTTCAGTAAATAACCACTGCTATTACAATACTAAAAAATTACACCTTAAATAGTGTTTATGAGGTCTATAAGCAATGGATTAAATTTAGGTTTAGAATGTAGCTGTCTACTAGACCTTCAGTTTGTAAGTCGAAAGCAATGTATTAAAATTAGGTTTAGAATGTAGCTGTTTATAATACCTTCAGTTTGAAATCATCAATTATATCCAACTCAGTAATGATGCAGTAACTTTTCCTCGTTTTCATAAGGAGAAAACAGAATTCAAATTGAGTCCCTTATTCTGGATATGCTTTCTCACCATAAGACCTTGAGCCATAATACCTAAGAGGATCCTTTCCTTCTCCCTTCATCACCTAGTTAACTTCCACTGATCCTTTAAGATTACGGCTCAAAGATCACTTTCTCAGGGAAATTTTTTCTGATCATATTATCAGTTATCATAATATCATAAGGCCTCTGTCACAGGTGTCACTTTAAATATATTTGTGGGATCATTTTATTAAGTCTATCTCCCCAGTGCCAAGCACCTACAGATTTGTCGAATGAAATAATGAATGCATCCATGTCTAAAAGATACTAAATGCACTAAGTGTAAATTCAGATAGAGATTACACAAAACAAAAATTCTAGTCTGGAGTATTTCTTCATTTCAGGACAGAAACATATAGTTACAGAACAAAATTTTCCAGGGCAGGACGTCTCTAAAAATAATGTGAATCTAAGACCTTTAGATGGTGAGGTATTAAAAAGCTTAAGGCAGGCAAAGATATAGTAAAGCTACATATTTTTCGTCAGGAGTTAGGCTTTGAAATCAGTAAGGCAAGAAAACCCTATAATCAAAAGAAATCTTGAAAATTTCTTAATCATTAAATATACTACTATACACACAGTTTTGTATACACAGCCTTATATCAGTTTCTCTAATTCTTTCTGAGTAAACATTTCTCTCCAATGTATGTAATTTCTTCCTCAAGGATGTTGACAAAACCATCTCCACTCACTTTTATAACTACTTCTACAATGGATTTTATTTTTCAACAGTCCTTTAAAATTATTCAAACATTTCTTCACAGGTTTCACAAAATGTGCTGACAGTTTGGGATTTGTGCATCCATTGTCTGGTGAAAGTAAGTGATGCATTAAGGCAATGCCAAGACCGATGGGATTCCAAGGTACCAGAAGGAGTATGATAAAAGAACTTATAAGTAAAACTAAAAAGAATGCAAACTGAGTTAGAGTAAGAGAGAAACTGATGCTGTCTGAGATCAAACTAAGAAAAACAAACTAGGTCAGGCACAGTGCTCATCCCTGTAATCCCATCACTTTGGGAGGTCAAGGCAGGAGGATCACTTGAAGCTAGGAGTTCAAGACCAGAAAGATGTAAAAATCAGCCTGGTGCAGTGGCATGTGCCTGTAGTCCCAGTTACTCAGGAAGCTGCAGTGGGAGGATCACTTGAGCCCAGGAGTTCAAGGTTGCAGTGAGCTATGATTATGCCACTGCACTTCAACCTGGGAGCAAGACCCTGTCTGTCCAAAAAAAAAAAGAACTAACAGAGTCTTAGCAACTAGCAACCAGAACAGAAAGAAGAAAGAGAGGAGGGACTAGAACAGTAACAGAATGAGACAAACGAGTATGTTTCAGAAGAAAAGGAACCTGGGAATACATTCATCAAGATAAACAGCTCAAGGAAAGTGAGATGGAGATTTATGGTAAGGGAATGCCTGCAAGCAACATAGACCAAGATGCAGGTCAAGATGGCATCCCATCAAGCACCTTCTGAAATCCAAGTGAACGTGAGGCACTAAGATGAAAGATGGAGCCTTGCCTTGCCAGGGAAAGGAGGGATGAAAGACGGTGCTCATTCCAGCCTGGAGAAAAAATTTTAGGAAAGTTGGCATGACAATGATAAGTGTAGGGGTCTAGAATGAGAAAAATAAAGTAGGAACAAAAACTAGAAGCATTTGAAAAAAATATATTCAGAGCCATGAGGCCACAATAATGTGAATAATGTGAATCTAACTATCCACTTCAACTTACTATATGTGCTTTCAAAAATTAGAAGGCGTAGAAGAAGAGCTACTGTCACAAAACTATAAATAAGCCCTTATCTTTCAGGGAGAAATTAATCTATTATTTTTCCAGTGAAACTGGGGACAGAAAACCCATATAAAGAAACTATTTGGTGACTGTTCTGAGGTATCTCATTTCAAAAATGAACATATCAAGTTTAATAGTACCTTTCAATGATAGCAGAGTTCGTTCTAGTGAACTCAGAATTACAGCTTCATTGCCAGAAGAAACTTGTTGCAGGAATGTGTCTGTGTGGTGATTCCACAGAGAGCAGGCAAAATTATAAATTCCAGAAGCTAACTGCAAAAAAAGGCAACAAATTTATTCATAGTGTATTATATATTTCAGTAATACATTAGAACTACAAAGTAATATACTTTAGTTTTACAACTAAGCACACATTTTCTGAGAGATCTGAAATAGTCAAAGAGTATTTGTGGCAATGTTTCATACTTTTTTAGCCACAAAGCACAGTAACACATACAGCTTACACTGGCTGCTAAACACACACAGACACACCCCTAAAAGACTAGTTTCTTAAAACAATATTAACACCTCATCAAATCCTGCATTGCAGCCTTATATATTCTATTTTTATTCTTTGTATCCCCACTAATAGGTTGTAACCTCAGTTTAAAACAATGATTTATGGACTGTCACTGAGTATGTCAGATAAATCAATATATGAAGATATACAAAGGAGAAAGCCTTCCGTGTTCTGCCAGTTCTACCTATATGGCTTTTGCACATTTAATGCCAGGAACATACCAACCACATGGTTTCTCCGTTGCTTTACTAAAGTGTACTGATATTTAAAAATCTGACCCTCACATTAAGAATGTAGTTAATCTCTGCCTCACACTTTGAGGCAGAACATCTTCCAGTGATATCTTCAATTTTTTCCAGGCGTTCTCAGAGCAATCCAGCTGAGCCTACATGGCTATTTACTTTAAATTAAAATTAGATAAAGGTATTTATGAGTAGTTATCATCAGCATACTTCGGAATACTTTTTCTTACTCAAGATATAAGCATCTCCTGTTGACTAATTAAATGCTATTTATAGAACAGGCATCAGAAACCAGAGCTGCAATCCTGTTAAAATCATGTTTTGACAAAAAAATCGAATTCCATTTATGTTAGTTTAATTAAGTATTTTTAATGGACTGGGCCATTAAAACAGCTTCCCAATATCCCCCAGGGCAACTGTGCATATATCCACACAGAACACACAAGCTTAGCAAAGGCTTGAACCTCAGCTAATCTGAGTCTTAGCAAAACATCCTGTGATCCTCCCAGAACACAAGAGGATAGAAGGCTTGTAAGAAACTTACAAGACCATCTACTACTCGCCTCTTTATCTCGTCCTTTAGGCTATCATGAGACAGTTTCTCATCACCTCTCAGGTTCTGAAGAGGTATAAGGCTTTCTGTCCTACTCCCCTTAAAATATACTGCAGAATATAAAACTACCGAGCTATATAGTCTAGAATTGGCTTCTCAGCAATTAGGCATCCCACAAGTCACATTAGAGTCATCCATCTCCTATTGTTTCTGTGTCATTCTTTCTGGTGTATGAGACAAGGCCCACAGGAAGCTTGCACCTGTAGGTGCTTCCCTTCTCTATCCAAATTAAACAATGAACTGCCTGAATCTAAAAGTGGTTCACTGTATCTTTACAAACTATATCAGTCAGGGATGCCTTAGCCCTTCCTTGTCTTGTGTGTATACTTCACAACAGGTACAATGACTACTTATTAAGCTACTTTAGCATATTCTCAAGTATGTATGCAGTATTCCAAAGAGTAAAATCAAACTGCTGAATCCTAATGTTTCATCATAGCCAAAATACTTTAGTGATCATTCTCTCAATAGTGTTACAACACAAACTGCTGTATCATAAAAAGAGTTTGAAAGTGACATTTTCCCATGAAGTAATAATGTAGCAGAGAAGCAAACATTCACTCTGATAGAAGGGAAATAATATTTAAAAACTGGGAAAAAAGCTTTATTTCAACAAACTTGCATGCTTTACTTATAACTTCAGTAAACCATAAAACGAATTCGTATTTTTCTTAGTAAGTCCTTTCAGAAAATAAAAAACTGAAATATATATCCAGAATTGAAAAAACATCTATCGTCCTAAATTTTATTATACTTACTGTGTAATATACAACATCCTAAACTTTCCCAACACATACATCATTAAAATATTTTGTCAGCCAGAAGAAAGTGAAAGAATACAAACAGAAGGATTTAGAGGCAGAAAGGGTAAGAATTCTACAAAACATCTAAAATTAAATTTTAAACTAATGTAAAATTTCTTACTGTAGCAAATATTTCAACTCCCCAAAAATGAAATCTATAGCCTTGGCTATAATTTGTAGATCTGTTTTGTACTGTGTCTTTTTGTAACAAATAAAACAAAAACTCAAAGGGTGCCATACCCAAATTTCAAGTAAGACCAAAAAACTATTATGCTTTAAACCGATATCTTGCTTACTACAAAATGACATTTTGAATAATTTTATAGCCTTTCTTTGCATCTCCTTAAAACTATCTGTTAACATTAACTTCTGTAGATTATATTAAAATTGTTTAAAAGGACTTTATATTGAAATTTTTTGTGTCAGTATTATCTGAAGTCACTTGAACTCATTTAAAAGGTATGCTCAAAGCAGGCGCGACGGCTCACGCCTGTAATCTCAGTGCTTTGGGAGGCTGAGGCAGGTGATCACTTGGTGTCAGAAGACCAGCCTGTGCAACACGGCGAAACACAGTCTCTACAAAAAATACAAAAAAATTAACCTGGCGTGGTGGGGTGCACCTGTACTTCCAGCTACTTGAGGGGCTGTGGTGGGAGGATGCCAGGATGCCTTGAGTCCAGGAAGGGAGGCTGCAGTGAGCCGAGACCGCACCACTGCACTCCAATCTGGGTGACAAAGTGAGACCCTGTCTCAAAAAAAACAACAAAAAATAACCAGCTGGGCACGGTGGCTCATACCTGTAATCCCAGCACTTTAGGAGGCCAAGGCAGGTGGATCACGAGGTCAAAAGATTGAGACCACCCTGGCCAACATGGTGAAACCCGTCTCTACTAAGAATACAAAAATTAGTTGGGCGTGGTGGTGCACACCTGTAGTCCCAGCTACTTGGGAGGCTGAGGCAGGAGAATCCGGAAGGCAGAAGTTGCAGTGAGCAGAGATATCGCCACTGCACTCCAGCCTGGCAACAGGGCAAGACTCCATTTCAAAAAAAAAAAAAAAAACCCATATAGGCCAGGTGCAGTGGCTCATGCCTGAAATTCCAGCACTTTGGGGAGCTGAGGTGGGTGGATCACCGGAGGTCAGGAGTTTGAGACCAGCCTGGCCAACATAGCGAAACCCCATCTCTATTACAAATACAAAAATTAGCTGGGCATGGTGGCACCTGCCTGTAATCCCAGCTACTCAGGAAGCTGAGGCAGGAGAAATGCTTGAACCCAGGAGTTGGAGGCTGCAGCGAGCTGAGATCACACTACTCAGTCTGCGTAACAGACTCCATCATAAAATAAATAAATAAATAAATAAATAAAACCACATACACAAATAAAAGGTATGTTCAGGATATCAGTTTATCAGTATACAAGTAATTATGTAGATAATGATGACATAAATGGTAAATAACATTTACAGCATTTACAGAATAAGACATTTATTAAACCTTACTATGCACGCACGCACTAGGCAGTACTCTCAGCACTTTACCTGTGTTAACTTATTTAATCACCACAATCTAAAAGTAGATATTATTTACTCTCCTTTTACAATAAGAAAAATAAGTGAGGCATAGAAAAGTTAAGTAACTTGCCCAAGAATAAAGAACACAGTAAGAGGAAGAGACAGGACTTGAATCCAAGGAAGGTGCTCAAAACCTGCATTATTATCTTCTATGCTCTAATGTCTCCTAATACAATAACTAACAATTAACTGCATTGTATAAAAGAGATAAGCATTTTTGGTATAATTAAGTTCTGTTTAAACTTTTTTTTTTTTTGAGACAAAGAGTCTCACTCTGTTGCCCAGGCTAGAGTGCAGTGGCGTGAGCACGGCTCGCTGCAGCCTCAATCTCCTGGGCTCAAGCAATCCCCTCACCTCAGCCTCCCGAGTAGCTGGGACTACAGGGGTGCACCACACCAGGTTAATTTATATATTTATTTTTATTTTTTGTAGAGATGGGGTCTCACTATATTGCCCCACCTGGTCTCAAACTCCTGGGCTCAAACGATCCTCCTGCCTCAGCCTCCCAAAGTGTTGGGATTACAGGCATAAGCCACCATGCTTGGCCCTGTTTAAACCTTTTGATATCAAAATATAAAGTACACCCTGGGCATGGTATCTGACAACTGTAATCCCAGCACTTTGGGAGGCAAAGGCAAAAGGATCACTTGAGGTCAGGAGTTGAAGAACCACCTAGGCAACAAAGTGAGACCCTGTTTCTACAAAATGTTTCTTAACAAATTAGCTAGACATGGTGGCGCATGACTGTAATCTCAGCTACTTGCAAGGCTGAGGTGGGAGGATCATTTGGACTCAGGAGTTCGGGGCTGCAGTGAGCCATGATCACACCACAGCACTCCAGTCAGGACAAAAGTGAGGCACTGTCTCTAAAAATAAATTGAATGTTTTTCTTGTATATACACATATATTCATATACATATAAGTAACATACGTGTGTAAATTAGAACTAGTCCCATTCACTAGTCATAACAGCCATAGACCTTTTATCTAATTCTCAATACCCTCCACTACCACTACATGCCAGACTCGTTGGAAAAAAAAAAAAAAAAAAAAGATGGTGACAGTAATTATTCCCTAGTTCCTCAATTAAAAGTAAGATTAAACTTGGGGGGAAAAAAAAAAAAGTCAGTCAAATAAACATGGCACAGACTCAAGAAGGAAAACATTAAGGGAGAATTTGCCACCCTACATAACCAGCATATTTTGAAATTGTGTCAGATTTTTTAAAAGTATTTTGTATTGGCCGGGCACAGTGGCTCATGCCTGTAATCCCAGCTACTCAGGAGGCCGAGACAGGAGGATTGCTTGAGCCCAGGAGTTCAAGGTTGCAGTGAGCTATGGGTGTACCAATGAACTCTAGCTTGGGAGACAAAACCCTGTCTGTAAAAAATAAAAACAGTATTTTTTAATAATGGTAGCAAAGGAGCAAAACTGTTTTATTTTTTTCAGGCATTACTTCTGTTACCAGAAGAAATCTCTTTGCAGAATTCTACCACTTGCATACAGACAATGCAAATCACAGTAGACATATTACACATAAAATCTTCCCCACTCACCCACAAAACAAAGAACAAAAAATACCAAAGAACATCTCTGAATACTATACTACAGGTTCTTACTGTCACAAGATTGAATAAAAGAAAGCATTTAATCATGGTGGAATCAAAGTCATTAAAATAAAATTCTATTCTGTTCCATCAAATCATCTCCTTTTCTATTTATCATTCGACTCTAAAAATATGTGTTAGAAAGTTCAGTAATTCAGGTAGTCAAAGATTCCACTCTATTTCACCTTACGCAACTTTCAATGTTGAAATTTTCATTCCTACTTCTCACAAAAATAAATAAGATTTATAGATATTAGTGGCAAAGTTAGATCTTGAGCTATTAATTCTTCCCTCTTTCTGTCCCTAGAAAGTAATACTTAATATGAGAGAACTACAGGCTAAAACATCTCGAATCTGAAAACCTGAAGTATTTGCCTGAAAATCCTTAACTCTGAGTGTCAGCACGATGCTCAAGGGAAATGATCACTGAAGTATTTCAATTTTCAGATTTTCACATTTGAGATGTTCAACGTAAGTATAATGCAAATATTACAAAATCTGAAAAAAATCTGAAACATTTCTGTTCCCAAGCATTGCAGATAAGAAATACTTAACCTGTACTTTAAGGACTACAGATATGAAAAGCACATAAGATGCCTGGCACACAGCAGGTATTGCTAAATGAAGGCATGTAGTATTTGAGACAGAAATTTAAAAAAAAAAAAACAAAACAAAAAAAAACAATAGTATGGAAATTTAAAAACAAAAACCTGATAGTTAAGGACATTAGGCATCTCTTAAAGTTCCAATTCAAGACTTTCTAGGTAGCCTACTAAAGGTCTATACACAAATGGCTGGAATGAAGAAGCAATAGCACTATCTGTCGACAAAGAGCCTCCCCTTGACCAAACTTTAGTCAGGCTTTTCTGAACCTTTGTCCTAACTAGGCTTCTACTTTCGGACTTCCAAAACGTCTGTTCTTTGCGTCACCCAATTTTAGCAAGAAATCTTGCTATGTTGGTTTAGCCAAAATCCTCTATCCTTGACATCTGATATTATCAATATCTAATCAGGTTGCTTTCAGCAAGAATCCTATTAGGTCAGTTTGGCCAAGAACCCCCTCTCATCCCTGATGATTCTTTTTAGTAATTTTCCATCCTCTCGACCCCCACAACCCCCCTGCAATCGCCCACCCTTTCCACCCCTGCTCCTTGGCAATAAATTCCCACTTTTCCTTGTATTCAGAGTTGAGCACAATTTCTCTCCCCTACCGCAAAACCCCACTACAGTAGCACCATCTGAATAAAGTCTGTTTTATCATCCTTTACAAGTGTTTGAAACAAGTTTTTCTTTAACACTTTTCAGCCCTTTACCTTCAGTAAAAGCAGGGAGAGATAAAGAAAGAAGAAACATCAGGAATAAAGAAGAAACCACAGGAAGTAACCATTGCCAACTAATATATTCACAAGCCCTGTATAACCTCCTATCTGCTCCAGAAAACACCAACTGATACATGCTTACAGAAGGCTCAGCTAGAAAAGAGTAAGTAATAAAGCAAACAAGTAGGAGAAATAAAAATTTTTTTTCTACATGCGATTCTAAAAACTGTGGAGGGGGAAAGGAATATTCAGTGAGACAATATGCAAATAAACTATTTAATGAAACATGTTAGGTACTAGTTCATGAAATACTTAACATTTTCTATTTCTAAACCAGACGAAACAGTGCCACCTACTGACTGCTTAGTGGCTGTAACTGAGAAGCCCAAAGCCTTGACTCCAAAGTATCAAAAGCTAACCATCACACACTAAGTATTTCAGCATTTCAAATATTCTTAAACTTTTTTAGCCTCCGAATTGTCTTCATAATTTTCCCTTAAGAAATATTAGCAGCAAAAAAGTTTTACATCAAAGTTCATGTATTAAATAATTCATCACTAATACTGGGACAAAAAATATTACCCATGAGCTACAGATGCCAAACTCTGCTTAGCCTGAACCTAATCAGCAACGTATATAATCAATAAATGTAGAAGGTGGGACATCCTACAAGACAACTGATCTAGTTTTTTTTTTTAACAAGTCAGTGGCATTTTTTAAGGGGGAGAGGGAGGAAATCAATAGTATTCAAAATTAAAAGATTTGTAAAAGACGTGTCAAATGCACCTCATTCATTTTTCTGGCTCAAGCCACTTGTAAAAATGTGTTTGAGAACAATCTAGAAAACCGGATAAAAGTATTAAATGATATTAAATCACTTTTTACTTCCTCAGGATGATAAAAGTTAAATACTTAAAAAATAAATCTATCTTTTCACAGATAAATATTAAAGAATTTAGTAGAAAAAATGAAATATTTAAATTCCTTTAAAACAGCTCAAAAAAAGTGAGAAAGCAAAAACAGGAAAACATTGACTAGGTAATAGTTACATGGCAGTTAATATTTTTCTTTACTTTTCCATGTTTTTAAAATTTATTTTCAATTTTAAAAACACACCTGTATTCTTAATAACTAAAAAGGTTATTTTAGTAATAATTGTTTTTTTTGTTAATAAGGCTTAAGTAGGCCAGGCACAGTGGTTCACGCCTGTAATCCCAGCACTTTGGGAGGCCAAGGACGGCAGATCACAGGTCAGGAGTTCGTGACCAGCCTGGCTAATATGGTGAAAACCCCGTCTCTACTAAAAATACAAAAATCAGCTGGGCATGGTGGTGCGCGCCTAGTAGTCCCAGCTACTTGGGAGGCTGAGGCAGAAGAATTGCCTGAACCCGAGAGGCAGAGGTTACAGTGAGCCGAGATTGCACCACTGCACTCCAGCCTGGGCAACAGAGCAAGACTCAGTCTCAAAAAAAAAAAAAAAAAAAAAGAAGCTTAAGTATAAATTTGCTTCCACTTAACTATGACATAAATGTATATTATATTACCAAAATGTATCAAGCCAGAAGCTTTGGTAGGTACAAGATCTATCTCAAAAACAATTTCCAGCCAAACTGCTGATGTCTCTCAACTAATATTTATTTATTTAGACGGATTTATTTATTGAGACGAATGGCACAATCTCGGCTCACTGCAACCTCCGCTTCCCAGGTTCAAACAATTCTCCTGCCTCAACCTCCCAAGTAGCTGGGCTTACAGGCACCCGTCACCACACCCAGCTGTTTTTTGTACTTTTAGTAGAGATGGGGTTTCACCATGTTGGCCAGGCTGGTCTCGAACTCCTGACCTTGTGATCCGCCTGCCTCGGCCTCCCAAAGTGCTGGGATTACAGGCGTGAGTCACCGCACCCAGCCTCAACTAATATTTATTTATTCACTGTCAATGAAGGACATTCCTAAAGACCTATAGTATTTGTTACTTACATGCTTTTTAAAGTAAAATCTACTTTTCATTTTGTTTTCAAACCTTCCAGTGATATAGCTCAGGCCCAGGAGGGATGCTGTGGCCCATCTTTCAGTTCCCTAAGTCTCTTATCCTGGCAACAGCCTTAAGCCTCTCTTCAGCCACTTAATGCCTACACACTGTTCTCATGTATCCAAAATATCAACTCAGTTAGCAGGAGGAACAAAAAAAAGTAAAACTACTCTCCTCTCTGGGTGGGCCCCTATCTTTCCACAGCTGTATCTCAGGCATCCCATAAAGTGATTGCATACAGTAAGAATCCAAATATTTGTCAGATAAATAGACGGATGGGTAAGGTATAAATCAGTACTGTTTCAAAAGCAACTTATAGATATTTGGGGGATAGTTTTGGAATTTTCATTCTTATTCCAGGCCCTTAACTAGGGCTCAGACAAGAGGCTTTATGAATCAACACAGGAAGAATACGCACCATGCTATATTCAAAATCTCTTCTGTTCAGTGCACAGCTGTTCTTTTGAACCAAATCTGTCACCTTGAGTCTCTCCTCCACTAAAGTAACTTTCCACCAAAAAGTTCTTTTTAACCTTGGTATTAACGTAAGCCGAGACACACACATGCACAGGCTCAAATCCCCACACAGGTTCACAGCACAAATGACCCTTTAAGAGAGTCACTTTTTAAATAATGTACTTAAGCCAAAATAGGCCGGGCGCAGGGGCTCACGCCTATAATCCCAACACTTCAGGAAGTCAAGGTGGGCAGATCATTTGAGGTCAGAAGTTTGATACCAGCCTGGCCAACACGGCAAAACCCTGTCTCTACTAAAAGTACAAAAATTAGCCAGGCATGGCAGCATGCGCCTGTAATCCCAGCTATTCAGGAGGCTGAGGCAGGATAATCATTTAAACATGGGGGGCAGAAGTTGCAGTGAGCTGAGATCGCACCACTGCACTCCAACCTGGGCAAAAGAGCAAGACTCAATCCTCAGGGGGAAAACAAAGCCACTATAAAATTACACGGAGCAAGAGATAAGAAACAGAATCAACATGGCAATTAATGTACAATTAAAATCAACAAAAGTGAAAATAAGATCTATTAAACCTATTTGATGACTTGCTCACAAAGGCATTTATCTTTTAAATAAATTTTACTGCACTGTAAATATCTTAAAGGCTGGAGCTACATCATGTAAGTGGCGCCTTGGCATTCTCAAATTTAGCATTCATAATTTCAATTATTTGGAAATTTCCCCTAAGAACCACATCACGAAGTCTTAAGTTTACAAGGAGTAAGTCTGCAAGTCTCTGCTATGAGGGTGAGTGATCTATCTTACACTAACCAACCCATGTCAAACCAGCTATGCAGTTCTCCTTTGTTTAGAAAATATAATAATTCATCATGATGACCTTCTGAAGTATTGTAACTTGACTTCGCCTTGCCACACAGCATTCTTTTACCCTTATCATCCAAATACTTCATGTGTTGTTGAGCAGGAACACTGTTATTATTATGTTTTAGACACGTGGTCCAACTCTGTCTTATAGGCTAGTACAATCATATTTCACTACAGCCTCAAACTCCTAGGCTTAAGTAATCCTCCCGCCTCAGCCTCCCAAGCAACCAGGATGACGTACATACACCACCATGCCTAATTTTTTATTTTTTTTAGAGGTAGGATCTCACTATGTTGCCTAGACTGGTCTCAAACTCCTGGCCCCAAGGATCCTCCCACCTCAGCTTTCCAAAGTGCTGGGATTAGTCACCATGCACAGCCTAATGAGAACATTATTCATCATAAACCTTTCAGTTTTTAAAATTCGGCTAAGTTTTAGACATGACCATAATAACAATGCAATATAGTTTTGTTTTCTTCCACGCAGGTTTTTTTTTCCTGAGACAGAGTCTTGCTCTGTTGCCCAGGCTAGAGAGCAGTGGCGTGATCTCGGCTTACTGCAACCTCCACCTCCTAGGTTGAAGCGATTCTCCTGCCTTAGGCTCCCGAGTAGCTGGAATTACAGGCACCTGGCTAATTTTTGTATTTTTAGTACAGACGGGGTTTCACCATGTTGGTCAGGCTGGTCTTGAACTCCTGACCTCGTGATCCGCCCGCCTCAGCCTCCTAAAGTTCCAGGATTACAGGCATGAGCCACTGCACCTGGCCCCATGTGAAATTTTAATAGCTTACTAAATGGGGGGTTGTGTTCTTCCACATGAACTGTCAAGAGACTACTAATTCTGTCTTCTGTCTCCCACAATATTGTACATATCTCTTGTACACAGTAGGCATTCAATAACTGTTAAGTGACTGTTAGACAGAAGCAAAAACTTAAGATTAACCCCTAATATCCAGGCCGAGCATGGTCATATGCACCTGTGGTCCCAGCTAGTTCAGAGGCTGAGGTGGGAGGATTGCTTGAGCCTAGGAGGTCAAGGTTGTAGACACCTATGTTTGTGCCACTCGCTATGCAGCATATACTTTTGTGGGTTACACATCGTGATTTGGGGACATTATTAACATACTCACAACTGAATTATAATTGCTACCTGTACCTTAAATTTCCTTATTTTTAGAGACTTTGGATTTTAACTGCGGTTAATGTCCATTTTACTATATTTAGGTTTATACGTAAAGGCATACTGTTTTATAGAAAATGAATTCCTGGCCAGGCATAGTGGCTCATGCCTGTAATCCCAGCATTTTGGGAGGCGGAGGCGAGTGGATCATCTGAGGTCAGGAGTTGGAGACCTGGCCAACATGGCAAAACCCCATCTCTACTAAAAATACAAAAATTAGCTGGGCATGGTGGCACGTACCTGTAAACCCAGCTACTAGCGGGGCTGAACCTGGGAGGTGGAGGTTGCAGTGAGCCAAGATCGTGCCACTGCACTCCAGTCTGGGCAACAGAGCGAGACACTGTCTCAAAAAAACAGAAAACGAATTCCTGGCTGGGCACAGTGGCTCATGCCTGTAATCCCAGCACTTTGGGAGGCTGAGACAGATGGATCGCTTGACGCTAGGAGTTTGAGGCCAACCTGGGCAACATGACAAAACCCTGTCTCTACTAAAAATACAAAAATTAGCTGGACATGGTGGTGTATGTCTGTAATCCTAGCTACTCAGGAGACTAAGGAACAAGAACTGCTTGAAGCTAGGAGGCAAAGGTTGTAGTGAGCCAAGACAGAGACCCTCTCTCTCAAAAAAAAAAAAGGATTCCTTTTTGTGTCAAATCAAGCTCAATTTTGTTACTGCAAAACAATTTGCTCTCAACTGCTGATTTTGTAATTTGTCACCCCTCAAAAGAGCTTATTTTAACAAAGAGGAGGAAAGGGTATAACAATTGTTGAGACACACTGAGCTGCAGGTAGCCATTTTAAGTGTACCCTGTGCACTACACTTTGCTATAGCAACCAGCTCAACCATGAGCTTACTATTTTTTTTTTCCCTTTTGAGACAGTCTCTCTCTGTCGTCTAGGCTGGAGTGTAGTGGTGCAATCTCGGCTCACTGCAGCTTCCACCACCTGGGTTCAAGTGATTCTCCTGCCTCAGCCTCCTGAGTAGCTGGGATTACAGGCGTGCACCACCATGCCCGGCTAAGTTTTTTTATTTTTAGTAGAGATGGGGTTTCACCATGTTGCTGGTCTCAAACTCCCAATCTCAGGTGATGTGCCCGCCACAGCCTCCCAAAGTGCTGGGATTACAGGCATGAGCCTGACCCTTACATTTTTTTATGTAGGAAACTAATTTGGTACTTGAGGACCATCTTGGCATCTTCCTTTATTAATAAAAGGAAGATTTTCCATGCTTCGGATTACCAAAATAATAGGCACAGCTATATTAACTAGCAAAATTGCTTTTTATAGTAATGTCTTCCCATATATGCTACCTTCAATTAACTACACATCTTGTACCTCAACTGCGTTAGACAAGTCCCTACTATAGTCTCTATCTCCAGGTTCAGCTGCTCCATTCCAAAATAAAAAGTGCTAATCTGAATTTTTTCCAGGTATTTTTAGCTTTGACTAATCTCTCAAAAACCCTGCTTTTTGAAGTTTGGCACTATATCACTCCGAAATCCAGTAGGCATCTAAGAAGTCTCCCATTCTATTGTTCATTCACTTAACAGTTATTGAGCATCAATCATTATGTGTACTCTTTCAGACCATGCAGTAGGATGACAGGAATAAAAGCTACAATGTAGTGAATCTGAGAAAAATAAGTCAACAATTACAATTCAGTACAATGTGATAACTACTATATTGAAAGCAACTACAAGATGCTAATTAAGCATATACTTCTTTCTATATGGAGAAGAACTAGCCTCATACTACAAAAAAAAAAAAAAAAAACAAGCAAGAAGCTAACTCACACAAGCTCTCCAGCTTAAGGCCCTGGTTATCTCTACAATTACAATCTGTGGAGATTGCCTCAACTAAATATAAACTGTACCTGTAAGGCAACGTATTAGGAAAGTAAAATTTGATAAAGTTGAAATAGGAATTAAAACTTCTATAGACTGGTAGCCTTTAATAACAGGTAACTGTAACCAAGAATCTTCTAGACAATTGATTTTGAGACTCTCCCCAGCAAAAAAAGTAAGTCCTAGAAGTGCAGGGTTTGAGGTGAGGATAGAACAGAGGAAAAGGAAAAACAATTTCATAGACAGACTTGAGTAAGTAAACTGTCCATTTACTTAGTCCTCGTTAGAAATCAAGCAAAAGTGAAAAGGATTTGAAAACCAACCTTAAACTATCAAAAATAATTTCTCTTACACACAATATCCTCGGACGAACATAAGACTGGCTATTTAATTAAACCCAATGAGTTAAAAATGAAAAGGACACCATGTGGTCTGACGTAAACTTTGGTGTATATAAAAATCCTATGGGGAGCTTGTTAAAAATGCAAATCGCCAAGCCGTATCCTCAAAGTGAGGATTCCAAAGGTGTGGTTCAGAAACCTCTCAGTCTGTGTGTAACAGACTGAAAACGAATATTTTTGGCATGGAAGACAGCTCAAGGTTATACACTGCTCTTCCCACCCTCTTCCCTAGTCCATTCTCAAAGAAGAGGCTCTACACGGTGAGTCCAAGACAAAATAAGAGTCCTCAGGAACAAAAAGTTGGCCAATTTTTTGTGAAGGAATAAAGGCAACATAAAAAGACTAGGACAAGTATTTTCTTCTAGAACTCTCCCTTTACTTGGCTCCTTCCATTAGATCCCTTCCCTTCTACATGCTGCATACTCTTCATTGATTCCTTTCCACATAATAGGACTAGGCTATCTCCTTTTTTAAGAATGAAGCATCTCTAATCATGGACGGTGAAATAGAGACCAGCGCAGAAGTCAGCAGGAGGTCTGGGAAAAGCTGCTTAAGACCACATGCTAAATTCAGAAGTAAAAGGAACTCTGGAAGCTCCCAAGGAAAAGCCTGCTAATTTAGGGAAAAGCATGAGCAATATTTAAAGTACATTTAGAGGAGAAAAAGAAAGACAAAAGAAAAATCTTTCTACAAAACACTATGTCACCCTCTTCTTTTTTGGAGGGCAGCATGATTCAGAACCCACCTGAAATAGTTTCTTGAGCCCTATCATGTGACCATATAATAAGACTTAAAATTATATACCTTTAATTTCTCTACAATTACAAAAGGTAACAAAGAACACTGTTAAAAATATTTCAAAGCATGGGTAACACAGTGAGACTTCATCTCTACAAAAAATAAAAAAACCATCTGGCGTGTACCTGCAGTCCTAGCTACTCATGAGGCTGAGGTAGGAGGATGGTTTGAGCCAAGGAGGTCAAGCCTGTAATGAGCCATGATCATGCCACTGTGCTACACACTGGGTGACAGAACAAAACCCTGTCTCAAAACACACACACACACACACAAAACCAAAAACAGAACAAAACCCTGTCTCAAAACACACACACATACGAACCCAAAACCAAAAACAAAAGGTGCAAAAAACCTGATAAATGGCTGTCACCCCCTACTTACGTCAAACTCCTTCCTATATCTGCCCTACATCCTTCAATTACCCAGACGTAACAATTCTATTCCTAAATGTCAACTCTATGACCACCTAATTGTTCTCTTTACCACAGCTTCATTTAAGAGATGTATCATCTCATCTGAAGTACTTCCTTTACCTCAAACTGATCTCCTTACCTAAGACTGTATCCAAAAACCAATCCTCCTCACTGGCAACTAAGTGATCTTTTTATTCATATCACTGCCCAGCAGTGATACGAGAAATGAGTGAAATGAGAAGTCTTGCCCTGTCGCCCAGGCTGGAGTGCAGTGACACAGTCGCAGCTCATTGCAATGTCCACCTCCCGGGTTCAAGCGATCCTTCTGCCTCAGCCTCCTGAGTAGCCGGAACCACAGGCGCGTGCCACCACGCCTGGCTAATCTTTGTAGTTTTTAGTAGAGACAGGGTTTCACCATGTTGGCCAGGCTGATCTTGAACTCCTGACCTTGTGATCCACCTGCCTTGGCCTCCCAAAGTGCTGGGATTACAGGCGTGATTCACCACACCCGGCCGCATAATTTTCATAATCAAATTTAACTATGTGAAATCACTTACATCATAAAATAGTTTTCTATCAGCAGCAAGTCGTTTAGATGCCAGTGTCTTGGTAACATGATAGAAGGTAAGTAATGCTCTGTGCTGTCGAAGATCATCCTGGACTTTAACAGACTCTATAAGAGTGGGAATTAGTTCAGGCCACTGTCTGGGACAATCCAATCTAGCAACTTTTGCAATCAGCACTGCAATCTGAGTTGCAATCTAAAAGGAAAAAATGAGAAATAAACAAATGGAATAAAGGCAATAGATAAGGAATGCATTCTCGGTGAAAAATCACCTTGTTAATTATACATTTGACAAAAATGAATACAATTTCACTGAATGACTGCTTAAACAGTGGTTCTCAAAGTGTGGCCCATGGACCCCTGGTAGAGCTAGGACACTTTCTGGGACCTATGAGGTCCTCCTTTACCCAATTACCTGTCAGTGTGAAACAAAGTTTTCTTCATATAACGTCTACCATGTATCACAACAGAGTAAATGAAGAAGCAGATATGAAAACCTAGATGTCTTCCTTCAAATAGCCAGACCCTAAAAATGCATGCCAATGTCACCTTTCTCACTAAATTTTTATTGTTTAGGAAACAGCTACTATTGCTCATTTCCAAAACTGCTATGTTGACAAGTATGATATAATTTTTTACACTAATATTTTTAAGTTTCTCAGTTTTAATTTATAACACAGTAAATATCAACAGATATAACTCCTTTATGTCTTCCATTTTAGCAGTATATATGAGATCCTGTGACCACAAAGTTTAAGAATCCTGACCTAAAAGTAGAAAGAAACATCAAATATTGGGCATTTAAATAATGATATTTCTACACACCATTGTTTCCCAAATGCTAGCTGAAAGAACAATTAGGCAGTTGTTCATCGCTCAGTAACACAAACCCCTCCCTAATCACCTCCTGCCCCATTAAAGGTAACTCTGTTTTTCTCCATTATCCTTTAGCTCCTTTGTAAAGAAAGAGCAAAGAACTGAGATCATTTAAACAGGTCAAAATAAAATTGTATTGGAAATATTGCCAAATACAATTGTGCTTTAATAGCTCAATTTAAAATAGCAAGCATAACCAAGTATTATCTGGAAAAAACTTAAGAATTATTGTATCTATAGGCAAAATTTATTTTATTCTCAGAAGAAAAACCTCAATATATAAAAAAAAGATAAAACTGTACATAATTTACTATCTAGCTGCCACAGAAGAGTAGGAATTGAAAATGTGATGGATGCAACCAATAGGAAAAAACCTAAAGCCATTCTGTAGTTTTTTTTAAAAAAAGTGGTGGGGGCCGGCCAGGCACAGTGGTTCACGCCTATATTCCCAGCACTTTGGGTGGTCGAGGCAGATGGATCACGAGGTCAGATCGAGACCATCCTGGCTAACACGATGAAACCCCATCTCCACTAAAAATACAAAAAATTAGCCAGGCATGGTGGTAAGCGCCTGTAGTCCCAGCTACTCCGGAGGCTCAGGCAGGACAAATGCGTGAACCCGGGAGGTGGAGCTTGCAGTGACCTGAGATTGCGCCACTGCACTCCAGCCTGGGCAACAGAACAAGACTCTGTCTAAAAAAATAAAAAAATAAGCGGGGGAAGATAATCTAAAAATTACAATCATTAAAATTAATTCTTGTGCAGTAAGACTACAAATATAGTCATGTATCACTTAACAACAGAGATATATTCTGAGAAATGTGTCATTAGGCAATGCTGTGGTTGTGTGAATATCACAGAATGTATAATAATCGTATGTGCTATACTTTTGTAAGACTAGCAGCAGCGCAATAGGTTTGTTTACACCAACATCACCACCAATTAATGAGTAATACATTGCACTACAGTATTAGGACAGCTATGATGTCAATGGGTGAGAAGAACTTTTCAGTTCCATTATAATCCTATGGGACCACGATTATATATGCAGTCCACTGTTGCCCAAAACAACAGTAGGCATCACATGACTATATAGAGAGATTTGCTTTAAATACAGGCTCATAAAATGAGAAAGTTGGAAAGTATACAAATATACCTTAAAATGACTTCTGGGCTTTAAATAATTGATAACCAAATCTAATCAAAACTACTCAAAGCTACAAATAGATCTCAAAATGTAAAAAAAAGTAAAAACATCACAAATGAAAATAGTGTAATAGTGATATTTTTATTTATTTTTCATTTTAATGCCAGAATATAAAATTAGTTTGGAAAAGCAGAAGAAATTAAAAGAAAAATTAGCATTCATTTTTCTCACTAACCTGGTTTATTGGTTCATTGAAGTTGGTGATGAGCCCTGCACGCAGAGTAGTTTTCTCCTCCTCTGACAGAGCACTGTAAAAAAAAAAATATTGATTATGCAAAAGAATGCCACCTAATAAAAAAATGTAGGTAAGCACTACTGTAAATTTTAATAATAAAAAGTCTTTCAAACATGTGTCTCTGATTGGTTTTTGTAAATAAAAAGGATTATTTCCATTACTTGTACATCAGCACTACTATGAACTTTAACAATAAAAAGTCTTCTAAACAACTGTCCCTGATTGGTTCTGGGAAATGAACAAGATTATTTCTATTACTCGTACAATGACACATCAGGTAAGTCGGAAGCATAAAATTCCTTCACGACTGAATAAATGGGAAGCACCACACAGTAAGCAAGAGTAAATAAGACAAATCCAGGTAATTAATATATTTGATGTTCACTTTTATTGATGTAAAAACAGTAGCCTACAAAAAAAAATAGATGGCTAAAAAAAATCTATACAAGTAAATATTGCCATTTCATTGGCTTCTTTCATAAAATCTGTGTGAGATTATTCTATGGGGCAAGAGATTCAGAATCAGAGAATATTTGGGACGGGCGACTTATGAGAAATCAACTAGCTTAAACCTTTCATTTTAAACATCTCCAAAAAGAATAAACACAATACTAATAATTTTGACTGCATATGAGAAAGGAAAACAGAAAGGTACTGGACAGGAAAAGGAGAACACTACTATGTAAGACTGAATACATATGTATGAATGTGTTGTTAATTTTAAAATGAAGGCCAGGCACAGTGGCTCAGGCCTGTAATACCAGCACTTTGGGGAGGCCAATGCAGAAGGATGGCTCGAGCCCAAGAGGTCAAGGCTGCAGTGAGAGATGATTGCACCACTGCACTCCAGCCTGGGCAACAGAACAAGACCTTGTCTCTTAAATATTTTTTTGAATAGTAAATGTACATTAGATTTTAATGCCTCATTTTAAGATTTTCCATTCTGGGTATCAGAATTAAATTAATTAAATTAAATTAAATTAAAGCACACAACAACAATAGCATTAAAAACAGGAGGGATTAGACAGAATTAACATATTACTACAAGGTTCTGGCATTAACTAGAAAAAGTGAAGCGCCAGCCATGGTGGCTCATGCCTGTAATCCCAATCCTATGGGAAGCTGCGATAGAAGAATTGCTTGGGGCCAGGAGTTCAAGATAAGCCTGGGCAACATAGCAAGATCTCATTTCTACAAAAAATTAAAACTAAAAAAAAATTAGCAGAACATGGCGGTATACACCTGTAGTCTGAGGTACTCAGGAGGCTGAGATAGGAGGCTTTCTTGAGCCCAGGAGGAGGAGGCTGCAGTGAGTTATGATTGTGCCACTGCATTCCAGCCTGGGCAACAAAGTAAGACCCTGTCTCAAAAAAAAAAAAAGTAAGGTACTAATACAAGGATATCAAGGGTCCATGTTACAATCACTTAAATAATGAAAACATACTAAACGTTTTAGAGTAAAACTGAGTAATAAAAACTGTCTTGAATACAGTTGTCCTCCTTTATTCATAGTTTCACTTTCCATGGTTTCAGTAATCTACCATCAATGAAGTAGATTCAATGAATGGAATGGAAAATTCATAGGTTTTGAATAGCATAGCATCCTGAATAGCATGATGAAATCTCATGCTGTCCTGCCCTGTCTGGCCTGGGACATAAATTATTCCTTTGTCAAGCACACCCATGCTGTACATGCTACTTGCCCACTAGACATTTAGTAGCTACTTTGTTATCAGACTGAAAAAAAAAAAAACATACTAAATACAGGACTTAGGACTATCTGCAGTTTCAGGCATCCAGTGGGAGTCTTGGAACCTATCACCTACAGATAAGGAGGAACTACTGTAATCCAAAGGAAAGCAAGAAACAAAAAAAGGGAACAGATATCAAGACATACAGAAAACAAAGTGTGAGGCTGGACACAGTAGCTTACGCCTGTAAGCCCTGCACTCTGGAAGGCCGAGGCAGGAAGATCACTTGAGGCCAGGAGTTCAAGACCAGCCTGGACAACACAGTGAAACCCTGTCTCTACTAAAAACACAAAATTTAGCTGGGCATGGTGGCGCATGCTTGTAATCCCAGCTACTCGGGAAGCTGAGGCATGAGAACTGCTTGAACCTGGGAGGCAGAGGCTGCAGTGAGCTGAGATGGTGTCGCTGTATTCCAGCCTGGACAACAGAACAAGACTCTGTCTCAAAAAAAGAAAAGAAAAAGAAAAAGAACAAAGTGTGGGCAGATTTAATCCCAATATATTAGTAATTACATTAAGTATAAATGGGCATAATACTAAAATTAAAAGACATTTATGATAAAATTGTATGAAAAAACAAATCCAAAGCCGAGCATGGTGGCTCATGCCTATAATCCCAGCACTTTGGGAGGCCAAGAGACTGGGACTGCTTGAGCTCAGGAGTTTGAGACCAGCCTGATCAATCTGGTGAAACCCTGTCTCTACCAAAAATACAAAAATTAGCCAGGCATGGTGGCATGCACCTGTGGTCCCAGCTACTCCAGAGGCTAAAGTGGGAGGATCACCGGAGCCTGTGAAGTCAAGGTTGCAGTGAGCCATGATGGCACCACTGCACTCCAGTCTAGGTGACAGAGCAAGACCCTGTCTCAAAAAAAAAAAAAAGAGAGAGAGAAAAAAGAAAGGGTACAATCACGATGCAATGGAGAAAGAACACATGTCCCTACTTCACATGAGCACCTTGTACAAAAATAAACTCCAGATAGATCATACAACTAAAATAGAAAAGGAAAACAAAGCTTTCAGTAGAAAACAGTATTTTCATGACCACCGGCTGAGCAAAAAATTCATAAATAGGCTGGGAGCACTGGCTCACACCTGTAAATTCCAGCATTTCGGAAGGCCAAGGTGGGAGGGTCACTTCAGTCAGGAGTTCAAGACTAGCCTGGGCAACCCGGCAAGACCCCATCTCTACAAAAAATGTTTTAAAATTAGGCACCGGTGGCACACACCTGTAGTCACAGCTACTCAGGAGGCTGAGGCAGGAGGACTGCTTGAGCCCAGGAGTTAGAGGTTACACTGAGCTATGATTGCATCACTGCACTCTGGCCTGGGCAACAGAATAAGACCCTGTCTTCTTAAAAAAAAAAATTACAAAAAAAACTACAACCCAAAAGGAATAATCATAGAAAGGTAATTAAAGTAAACTTCATTAAAATTAAGGGCTTCTGAAGTCACAAAGTTGATTTTTTTTTTTTTTTTTTTTTTTTGCAGACAGAGTCTCACTCTGTTGACCAGGCTGGAAAACAGTGGCATGATCTCAGCTCACTGCAACCTCCACCTCCCAGGTTGGAGAGATTCTGCTGCCTCAGCCTGTTCAGTAGCTGGGACCACAGATGTGCGCCACTATGTCCAGCTAGTTTTTGTATTTTTAGTAGACATGGAGTTTCATCATGTCGGCCAGGTTGGTCTCGAACTCCTGACCTCAGGTGACCTGCCCGCCTAGGCCTCCCAAAGTGCTGGGATTACAGGCGTGAGCCGCTGCACCTAGCCTAGGAGAAGATATTTGTAATACATACATTTGACAAAGGACTTGTATCCAAAATAAAACTCCCATAAATCAATAAGATAATCCAATTTTTTAAACATTCAAATAACAGACCCTTCACAATAGAGGATATCCCAATGACCAACAAGTACATTTAAAAAGTAGTGATCATTAAAGACAATGCAAACTAAAATTACCAAGCCCACCAGAAAGACTAAAATGAAAGATCAGACCAAGTGCGGATAAGAATGCAGAGCAAATACTAACACTCGTATGTTGCTGTGGCAGTGCAATCTGATAACAACCAGCCTAGAAAATTAACAGTATCTACTAAAGTTGAACACACAACTGACTATAAATGGTAATAAAATGCACATGTCTGTAAAAGTTTCTAGAATGCTATAAGTGTTCTATCTAGTTCCAAGTGGCAGTTACACAGGTGTCTTTGCATTATAAACATTCAAACTACACCCTTTACTTGTGCACTGTTTAAAGTATGTTATATATTACACTTCAAAGAAAGTATTTTAAAATCTTAATGACTTACTCAAAGTTAATAAATGAGAAAACAAGATTAACATAAACATTCAGGTCATTAAAAATATCTCTCTAATCCTTTTATGATTGTGCTATACTTTCCAACTTTAATAGTTTCCTTCTACTATCAAACCCGACATAATGTGTTCTCCTACAATATTTTGCTTTACACTTGTAATTGAACTTTTCTTCTATGCCAAGGAGCCAGGTTCATCAGTTTGCATAACTCTAACTACAATAAAAGTGTATAATGGGCCAGGCGTGGTGGCTCACGCCTGTAATCCCAGCACTTTCGGAGGCTGAGGCGGGTGGATCACGAGGTCAGGAGATCGAGATCATCCTGGCTAACACAGTGAAACTCCGTCTCTACTAAAAATACAAAAAATTAGCCAGGTGTGGTGGCGGGCGCCTGTAGTCCCAGCTACTCAGGAGGCTGAGGCAGGAGAATGGCGTGAACCCAGGAGGCGAAGCTTGCAGTGAGCCGAGATTGTGCCACTGCACTCCAACCTGGGCGACAGAGTGAGACTCCATCTCAACAACAACAACAAAAAAAAGTGTATAATGACTAGCTATCAAAATAGATCATGCAAAAATATACACAGATGCTCCTGACTTACGATGGGGTTACCTCCTGATAAACCCACAGTAAATAAAAAATATTGTAAGTCAAAGATTTATTTTATATCTAACCTACTGAACATCATATCTTAGCCTAACCTACCTCAAACATGCTCAGAACACTTACATTAGCCTACGGCCGGGCAAAAGCATCCAACACAAAGCCTATTTTATAATAAAGTAGTAAATATCTCATGTTAATTTATTAACACTATACTGAAAATGAAAAATACTGTACTGAAAGTGAAAAACAGAATGGTTGTATGGGCACTTGAAGTACAGTTTCTACTGAATACATACATACTGCTTTTGCATCATAGTGAAGTAAAAAAAAAAAAAAATCATTAAATCAAACCACCGTAAGTCAGGGATTGTATATATATTAAAGAAATAAGCCATTAACCTGAAGAAAATTCACATCTTTAACAATTCTCTAATAATAATTTACATTCCACCTTTAATTTTATGCATGTTATCATTAGATGAATTCAAAGTATGTTCCAAGCAGAAATTGGATAGTATTTAATTAATTAGGACCCAGATAAATTGCAATGTATATGGTAACGGTAACAAGCTTGTTAGTTAATTCTCATTCTGTGAAAACAGTTAAGAGTAGGATCTATACAAAATGAAACAGGTAAGTACAGAAACAAGCATATTTTTAAAAAGTCTCAAGTTTATAAGTTCAATTACTAATCTGCCACCCATGCTCCCCCTTTCTAAATACATTCATCTTCTTTTCAGCTTTTATCTCAATATATACTAAAAGAGACAGCTTGGGATTTAACTATCAAATACTGCATAAATTCTCTCATAACTTTTTAAATTTAAGCAAAAGTCCAGGTTCTAATTCATTATGTAAAAGTGAAGCCTGAAATATTTAATAATTTACTTTACCTTCAAAATAATCATTTTTATATATATATATTTCTAAGTATGTTCATATATATATACACACACACACCTCTCTCTCTCTCTCTCTCTCTCTCTCCATCTGTCTGTCTTTTGAGATATAGTCTCACTCTGTCGCCCAGGCTGGAGTGCAGTGGCACGTTCTTGGCTCACTGCAACCTCTACCTCCTGGGTTCCAGTGATTCTCCTGTGTCACCCCCCCGAGCAACTGGGATTACAGGCATCCACCACCACACCTGGCTAATTTTTGTATTTTTAGTAGGGGTGGGGTTTCACCATGTTGGCCAGGCTAGTCTCAAACTCGTGACCTCAAGTGATCTGCCCACCTCGACCTCCTAAAGTGGTGGGATTACAGGAGTGAGCCACTGTGACCAGCCAAGACAATCATTTATAACTATATCCTTTATATAACCAGTAAAACAAAATGAATCTTAAGAGACATGCAAAATTTAATTGGACAAAGCAGTAGAAAAGTGCTGCTGGGCCACTGCCTATAAACCAATAATGCACACTTTCTCATCACCTCCTACCAAATTTCTCCCCGAAATTATGAATTAATCCTATCTAAAGAAATAATCCGGCCGGGCACAGTGGCACACGCCTGTAATCCCAGCACTTTGGGAGGTCGAGGCAGGCGGATCACAAGGTCAGGAGATCGAGACCATCCTGGCTAACATGGGGAAACTTCGGTGCTACTAAAAATATAAAAAATTAGCCAGGTGCTGTGGCAGGCACCTATAGCCCCAGCTACTCGGAAGGCTGAGGCAGGAGAATGGTGTGAACCCGGGAGGCGGACCTTGCAGTGAGCCGAGATCGCACCATTGCACTCTAACCTGGGTGACAGAGCAAGACTCTGTCTCAAAAAAAAAAAAAGAAGACATGTTTGCTTTAAATCTTAATATAGTATCCTAAGCGCAGCCTGAAAATATTCTTCTTGTTCCCAATATTATTCAAGGACATGTTTTATATGCATTTTGAAGTATTCAGACTGAGAAAAGCCTTATGGCTTTAAGAATTTACAGAGCTATAGTGCCATCTACTGGAAAACACAGATTATGATGCTTCTTAGGCAAAATTCAGTACCGTATTTTATATCAAACAAATCCCAGAGTCATGTCTACAATGATTTTCCACTGATTATATAACATGTAAAATTAACTACTAAGAGAAATCTGTTAACAAGGTACATAAAACAGTTATAACTGAATACTAATGTGATTACAAATGTATACTAATCCATTCCCACCACAGAGAAAGAATGCATAAGACCCAGAAATTACACCCAGCTGGTTCAGAGTTGACCCGGGATTTCCTTCTGAATGGCTTTTTTCCCCAAATCCTAACCTTACATTTCTGTTTCTTTTTTCTTGAGATGGGATCTCTCCATGTTGCCCAGGCTGGTCTCAAACTCCTGGGCTCAAGCAATCCTCCTGCCTCAGCCTTTTAACATGCGTAGGACTAAAAATAAGGGCTTTTGTTCAACATGACTCACTCAGCATGATCCTTGCAAGCAGAGGGCCAACATGACACACTCACACACACACACCCAAAACCATGAAGAAAACAATAATATAGCTGTTGATTTGTCATTAACTAAATAGAACATTTATTCAGTAAACACTTTTTTGGCATTTTTTAAAATATCAAACACTTCACAAATCATCCTTGCACAGAGACCATGCTAATCTCTATATTGCTCCAATTTTAGTTATATGTGCTGCAGAAGTGCTAACACATTTTTTTACATAAACAAGTACATTCTTACACCTTCCTGAATTTGGGAAGGATTACACCCAAGGAATAGAGGAAGTGATCGAACTTACTGAGGTGCTACACGTCTCCAGTAGCGATCAATTCCATGTTTAAAATACAGTACAGCAAGCCACCTTACATTTATATCCAAAGTGTGGTTTGTGAAAATATTCTATAAATAAAAAACATAATATTAGAATTAACATGGAATAAGTAAAAAGTATAATTAATGTACCCACAATAAAGTATGAACAGGTCTTTTTTTTTGAGACAGAGTTTGGCTCTTGTCTCCCAGGCTGGAGTGCAATGACACGATCTTGGCTCACTGCAACCTCCGCCTCCCAGTTTCAAGCAATTCTCCTGCCTCCGCCTCCCAAGTAGCTGGGGTTACAGGTGCCTGCCACCAAGCCCAGCTGATACTTTGTATTTTTTTTTTTTTTTGTAAAGACAGGGTTTCACCATGTTGGCCAGGATAGTCTCAACCTCCTGACCTCAGGTGATCCACTCGCCTGGGCCTCCCAAAGTGCTGGGATTATAGGCATGAACCACCACGCCTGGCCTGGACAGATCTTTTAATTAAATTTGTTTACATTCTATCACTACATATATCATATCCACATTTATGAAGTACATACAGTTCTACAATTAATGTAAGAAAGTATACCTGCTCAGTTGTATGTTAACTGTTTAAGCTGAGTAACAGACATGCAGAGAGTAATTGTACTATTGTGCTTTTAGGTGTGTTTGAAAATTCCGCTAGTAAAAAAATTAAATTCAGAAAAAGCAAACCTAACTATTTTTCAAATGAAAACCATAGCCCCACACATATTCAATAAAATATATAACTTCCAAATTAGAAAAAGTAGGCCCACTACAGCACAGATTCAAAGATTCTAAGCAATCAAGGCCCCAGGGTTGTTAATACATGCTATGAAATAAAACTATTTCATAGTATCCTCCTTATCAAAACAATTATGCTTGTAAATAAGCTTGATAAAGCTGTGCATGGTGGCTCACACCTGTAATTCCAGCACTTTGGGAGGTTGAGGCAGGCGAATCACAAGGTCACGAGATCGAGACCATCCTGGCCAACATGGTGAAACCCCAATTCTACTAAAAATACAAAAATTAGCTGGGCATGGTGGTGCATGCCTGTAATCCCAGCTACTCAGGAGGCCAAGGCAGGAGAATCACTTGACCCAGGGAAGTGGATGTTGCAGTGAGCTGAGATCACACCACTGCGCAACATCCTGGTGACAGCTAGACTCTGTCTCAAAAAAAAAAAAAAAGTTTGATAGCAGAACACTTTTAAGAGACACAAAGCAGCCGGGCGTGGTGGTTCACACTTGTAATCCATACACTTTGGGAGGCTGCGACAGGTGAATCACCTTGAGGTCAGGAGTTCGAGACCAGCCTGGCCAACATGATGAAACCCCGTCTCTACTAAAAATACAAAAAATTAGCTGGGCGTGGTGGTGCACACCTGTAATCCCAGCTACTCAGTAGACTGAGGCAGGAGAGTTGTTTGAATCCAGGAGGCGGAGGTTGCAGTGAGCTGAGATCACGCCACTGCATTCCAGCCTGGGCAACAAGAGCAAAACTCTGTCTCAAAAAAAAAAAAAAAAAAGGAGCCGGGTACAGTGGCTCACGCCTGTAATAGCAACACTTTGGGAGGCCGAGGAGGGCAGATCACCTGAGGTCAAGAGTTTGAGACCAGCCTGACCAACATGGAGAAACCCTGTTTCTATAAAAATATAAAAATTAGCCAGGCATGGTGGCACATGCCTGTAATCCCAGCTACTTGGGAGGCTGAGGCAGGAGAATTGCTTGAACCCGGGAGGGAGAGGATGCAGCGAGCTGAGATCACACCATTGCACTCCATCCTGGGCAACAAGAGTGAAACTCTGTCTCAAAAAAAAAAAAAAAGACAGATAAAACTACATGTGATGTGAATAATCTCAACTCAAAATTAACCATTACTCCAAAAAAGTATTCATTATGTTAATCCAAATAATAATAATGTTATAATTATACTATGTCTCAGACCAAAAATAACTCAAATTCCCAGAGGTGACCTCTCAAACCTTGTACAGGAAAATCTCAAAGCCAAAAATGACGTGGAAGTATGTCCTTTGCTATAGAAAAACATTTATAAGTTTTTGTGTTTTTTTTGAGATGGAGTCTCGCTCCCGTTGCACAGACTGGAGTGCAGTGGCGCAATCTTGGCTCACTGCTACCTCCACCTCCCAGGTTCAATCAATTCTCCTTCCTCAACCTCCCAAATAGCTGGGATTACAGGGATGCGCCACCACGTCCGGCTAATTTTTGTATTTTTAGCCAAGACGGGTTTTGCCATGTTGGCCAGGCTGATCTTGAACGCCTGATCTCAGGTGATCCACCCGCCTTGGCCTCCCAAAGTGCTAGGATTACATAAAGAATAAGATGTTTTCTTTACTATCTTTTAAAATCAGTATTTTTTTTTTTTTTACCATTCTGTTACTGAGCCAAACAGCCAAATTTTTGTTATATTCAGAATAACAAGTCTGACTTTAAACAATTTCCCTTACTTCAATTTAACAAACAACTCAAACTTTTTTAGCCAACAAGTTAAAATATATATGACAACTACTACCACTTATATTATTTTGCAAGATATAATAAACAATTTTGCTCTGATTCTATGACCCGGTCACAAATAATGAGTCAATTTTTAACCCAAGTGGGAGCTTTTGTTGCCCTGACCAGAAGCTAAGCCTCAAACACTAATCAGAATTCTCAATTTCTTAGAAGAAAAGTATAAGGAAGGTCTTCAACACAAAAATACTTCTTTCATTCTGGCATTGAGAAAATAATTTTGATTAATTAGTCAAAAACTTTAAACTCCAACAAAGGTTTGTTTAAAGCGCATATTGTTAATTAATTATACTACTTCCTATTACACCCAAGAAAGCATCAGATGTGTCAAGAGAAGGAAATTTTTAGATGAGAAAAGAAAACATTTTAAAGTGAAATACACAGTACACCTGACACTGATGCTGCAATGTGGAGACCTAAACAACTATGACAACATAAATTACCTGGGGTAGGGATAAAGACAAAACATGAAAGAGTGCCACCTCCAGTCCTGATGGTAGATACTTTCAGCATACTAAAACTGAAAATCATCACGGTTTTGCCTTCTGAGCAGATGCTACACATACCTTTCTTATTTTTATATTTATCAATAAATATTTCTTTAACACCCTTAAGAAGCCATAAAGTAATAAAATAATGGCAAAGGCATCAGCAGCCAAACATTTGAATCTATTTCACTAAACTACCAATAAAACTAGGTTTTTAAAACAAATTAATGTTGTCTCATTTTATTAAAAAGAAAAGCAAACAATTTTAGAACAACTTACCAGCAACACTGAATAGAAACCTGGCTGTGTCTCCCACTGCTTCAGCTGCTCCTCGGCTGGTTTTAACACAGCAGTATCCTGACTGGTGGCCTGTGTTAAGACCTGAAGAACAACAGTGCTGGCACTATTGAGATCCATGGAAACCTGGCAATGATAAGTTAATATACTTGAATGTGTGTATTACAATAAAAAATTAACAGTAAAATAAATGGAGACAAAAAGCTTTCATGTACTGAATTACTCCTATTCATCTACTCCTTCATGTTCTGCCTTTCTATCTTTTCTAAGTATATCCACACTCTTCCTTAAAATTCATAATCAAATTATTTTTGCTTAAATCAATTTATTCTTAAAGGAAACTCTCTTTCATTGTTCTATAAATGGAAGATAATAAATTGAGGGAGGGGAGACACACACACAAACTTCAAAGTTTCTAAATTCTAAGTAAGTATCATTATGTGCCCAAGACTAAGCATAATGCCTTCTGTCTTCGTTTTAAAAAGGAGACTAATAAGTGTTATAAAAGTATTAAACCATGTAGCAAGTAGCACCTAACTTTATCCTTGACAAAATCAGAAGGAACAAAAGAAAACCGAAAAAGAGTTGCTTTGACTCATTTGTAAAGTACTCTCCAACATCATCTTACATGCCACCAGTGGTACACGTCCAAATCATTTTAAGAAACACGCAAAATGAAATGCTATGGAGAAAAAAGCCAAACTGACCTATTAAACAAAAATCTAAAACCTAAGTCAGAAAGGATCTTAAGGGCTGGGTCATCTAATCCTATACCACGTAGCTGAAGCCATTCAACAAACACACAATTTCTTGAATTTGTTGAATTCTCCAGGCTTCTGTTTCTAATCACCCCCAAAATTGTATACACAATTCTACACTTAGCAAGTATGTATAGTTATTCACAATATACACGTACAAAACATAAGGATTAAAACTGAAAGCTGAAAATGCTGACAGAAAATAAATCGTTCTCAGTGCAGGGGTGACAGGGAATAGCTTTGTACTGTATTGATATAGCTTAGTGATAATGGCTAACTCTATGACTGAAGAATGCTCCAGACAGTAAAAGTCTGAAAGTTATTAGCCTATAAAGAATATAGCCAAAGCAAATGGATTTCTTTGTTAAAATAATTATAATTAAATTGCAGTGAAATGGCAAGATCCCAAATGCTGATTCAACAAGAAATCTGACCTAGATTATCTTTTAGGGAAAATTAACCATTTCAAAACCTATGTAAGTAAAGCAGGGCTAATCAAAACCACAAAAATTTCACTGTACCATCTTAAGAAGGGCCCAATAACTAGAATCTGAAAAATACCAACAGTTAGTAATAGAGTTGCATTAAGATTTGATTTGATTTTGATTTCGTTTTTGAGACGGAGTCTCACTCTGTCACCCAAACTGGAGTGCAATAGCACACAACCTCAAACTCACTCCACCTCCCAGGTTCAAGTGATTCTCTGGTCTCAGCCTCCCCGGTATTTGGGATTACAGGTGCACACCAACAAGCCCAGCTAATTTTTATATTTTTAGTAGCGACAGGGTTTCACCATGTTGGCCAGGTTGGTCTCAAACTCCTGACCTGAGGTGATCCAACTGCCTCGGCCTCCCAAAGTGCTGGATTACAGGCGTGAGCCACCATGCCTAGCCAGATTAAGATTTTTTTTTTTTTTTTTTTTTTTTTTTGAGATAAGAGTCTTGCTTTGTTGCCCAGGCTGGAGTGCACTGGCACGATCTTGGCTCACTACAACCTCCGCCTGCCAGGTCCTTGGCCTCCCAAAGTGCTGGGATTACAGGAGTGAGCCACCATGCCTAGTCCAGATTAAGATTTTAAATTTCTGTCGCCCAGGCTGTAATACAGTGACGTGATCACTGCTCACAGCAGCCTCGACCTCAAGTGATCCCTCCACCTCAGCCTCCTAAGTAACTGGAACACAGGCATGTACCACCAGGCCCAGCTAATTTTTTTTTATTTTTATATTTTTTGTAGAGACAAGGTCTCACTTTGTTGCTCCGGCTGGTCTCGAACTTCTAGGCTCAAGCAATCCCTCCCAAAGTGTTGTGATTACAGGCATGAGCCATAGCATCTGGCCTAATTTTATATTTTCTAGCAGCCACATTAAGTAGTAAAAAGAAATATGTAAAATTAATCTTAATATATTATATATGTATTTTACTACAGCCACTCTGATTTTTTTATATATATATATATACACACACACACACACATATATATATATATTTTTTTTGAGACAGAGTCTCACTCTGTTGCCTAGGCTAGAGTGCAGTGATGCAATCTCAGCTCACTGCAACCTCTGCCTCCCGGGTTCAAGCAATTATCCTGCCTTAGCCTCCCAAGTAGCTGCAATTACAGGCGCGAGCCACCACGTCCAGCTAATTTTTTTATTTTTAGTAGAAACTGGGTTTCGCCATACTGGCCAGGGTGGTCTCAAACTCCTGACCTCAAATGATCTGCCCATCTCGGCCTCCTGAAGTTCTGGGATTACAGGCGTAAGCCACTGCACCAGGCCTAATAGTGTATTTGACTCAATATATCCAAAATGTTTTCACTGCAACATGTAACCAATATTTTTAAAATATATTGAGATATTTTACTTTTAATACTAAATCTTCAAAATCCTGTGTATCTTTTACACTTAAAGCACATCTCATGGCCAGGTGTGGTGGCTCACACCTGTTAATCCCAGTACTTTGGGAGGCTGAGGCGGACAGATCGCCTGAGCCCAGGATGTCAAGACCCACCTGGGCAACAGAGTAAAATCCCGTCTCTACAGAAAGTACAAAAATTACCCAGGTGTGGTAGTGTACACTTGTAGTCCCAGCTACTAAGGAGGCTAAGGTGGGAGGATCACCTGAGCCCAGGGAGGTCCAGGATACAGTGAGCTGTGATCATGCCACTGCACTTCAGCCTGGGAAACAGTGAAACCCTGTCTCAAAAACACAAACAAAAAAAAGATCGACTGCAACTGAGTGTGTCACTTTAGATTGGGTATTCAGGGAAAGCTTCTGAGAAGTGACACTTATGACAGACATGAACGACAAGAGAAACCCATGCAAAGATTAGAAGGCAGAGTTCAGATAGGGAAAACAACTAGAAAAAAGGCCTTGGGATCAGAAACAAACTTAAGAAGGCCAATATGACTGACACTTAGTGGGAAACAGGGAAAGTGGCAGAAAATGAAGTTGGAGAAAAGGGCAGGAACAAATGGGGCAAAATAAGATGTCTAGACTTTTCATATAGGTATAAAAATAGACACAGGATAGGAACAATATAAATATATTGATGTCAACAGATGAATGGAGAAAAGCTCTACCAGAACTCATACTCATCTCACCCCTCCACCAAAGAAATAAAGATAAAAGTCACGGCCTTGCTTTGGGCTACTACTAAAAAAATCACTGACTACTATCAACCCTCAAAGCAATTTTTCCCTAGAGCAAAGACTGTGTGGAGAACATAAACGCACACAGCAAAGCAATCCTTATCCTCATCATTTTTCCTGTTCTAGTGGAATCTGCTAGAGTTTCCCATCCCTGCCTCCTTCCAGTACCTGCCCCATCCAGGTTATCCCCTTGCTTTGGCGCTTGCTCCTAAGAAGTCCATCCAGTCTCAGGGGGAAGAGCTCAGTTCATATAGTTTTGGGGCATCTATTTTGTGCCAGACACTGCAGTAGTTGTTAGGATAAGAATCAGAACAGTCTCTGTTGTCTACCCAAAATCTATGGGCTACTGGGGAGAGAGGCAGAGGAAGCTATGCTTTTTTTGTTTTTGTTTTTTTTTGTTTTTGTTTTTTTGAGACGGAGTCTCGCTCTGTCGCCCAGGCTGGATGCAGTGGCCGGATCTCAGCTCACTGCAAGCTCCGCCTCCCGGGTTCACACCATTCTCCTGCCTCAGCCTACCGAGTAGCTGGGACTACAGGCGCCTGCCACCACGCCCAGCTAATTTTTTTTATATTTTTAGTAGAGGGGTTTCACCGTGGTAGCCAGGATGGTCTCGATCTCATGACCTCATGATCCACCCACCTCAGCCTCCCAAAGTGCTGGGATTACAGGCGTGAGCCACCGCGCCCCGTCGCAAGTTATTCTTATTGTTAAAACAAATTGTGAAAGGTACGTTTCTGCCATACCAGTTGGCATCCAGAGTATATCTCCCACACAGAACCAATATGAGTGGTTCATCTAAATGGGTAAAAACCCAAAGCCCAAAGGTATACAAATGTGCCTGTAGTTGGAAACATAAAAATGCTCATTAAAAGAAGCAAGCAAACAAAAGAAAACTCAGCACCTTTGCCTGCCACTAACAGATTTCTCAGACCTGCAGTGACTTTAATTTCAGCCATACATAACAATTTTCTTTAGAATATTTGTATTATCTGTGTTTGTCATTAGTTTCAGGGCATTTCACACATACAATAACCTCAGCAAGTCTACTAAATGCCAACACATTAAGTAGACTGACTCTAAAAAAAAAACAAAAAGGTTTCAAAATTAGAGTAAAAACTGAAGAGCGTTTCAAAATAAAAAGGGTTCCCACAGTGAAATAATTTATTCAGGCATGGGTAAATAACCTATGTTAAAACCATTAAATGAAAGAACAGTTGTTGGGGAACAGAATGTGTTCCCAGTGTGTCCAAGTATCACTCCACAGATTACTTGCTAATTGTAATGAAGAAACAAACCTTTAAAATAAAGAAATCCATCATCAGTCACCAGCTTAACCAAGAGAATAAATTCAGTTATCAACAACAGCAACACAACTTGACCTTAAGTGCCTCCTGATATGATGAAATATGCAGCCCACAGCCTCGCCTCTGAAACATCAAAAATGGTCAACATTCATCTAATCAAGATTGGGACTAACTTCCAGTTTAAAAGAATCAGAAGAGAAAGAATATTTTTGGAATGATGGCATGAGTAGCTCCACAGACCCTCTCCTCAGGGATACAACCCTAACTGGTGAAAATTATAAAAGGCTCAAAGTCTCTGGAAAATGTCTTAAGCTCATACAGCAAATACAGAAACATCTATGCGACAAATACTACTAAATCTTGATAGGAACAGTTAAGAATCTGTGGTTTTTTAGCCACAAACCCAGCCCTGCCCCACAATGTGAGGAAGCTCTACTCCAGGGACATACAGCCAAGAACACGGGGCTTTCTCTCACCCTAACTCCCAGCCAAGGGCTATGGTCTCTCCCCTGGATGGGTAGCCAGCTAGCCAGCATTTCTCACACACCCCCAGCTACATGCTGTAGAAGTTCTATACCAGGCAAACACAGCTAGAGGTCCAGGGCTCTCTTCTTCCATCCAGGCACTACTCCTGGGTCAGAAGCTCCACCACAGGGCAGCAGGCAAAGAATAGTGAGCCTCTATCATGCCCACAACAGCTTGCTCAAAGAGCAGAGGTACCACACCAGGATAAATAAAGTACTCAACACAAATTTGGCCGTCAAAGTATGGTGTGGTAAGTCAAAGTATGGTGCGGTAAAAGGAAAGCAGCTTTTACTTAAATGTTAGTAAATGGGAAAAGAGCCCAGCTCAAGCCTCAGAGGAATCATTTTGGTTTTTTTGCACTGAGCGAAGGGGTTTAAGAAGAAAAACTTGGTATAAGAAACACACGGGAGAGGTGCAGGAGGGTACAGGTCCGCATGCCATATGTATGTACGTATGTATGTATGTGAGAAGACTCACATACATGTCACCCTGTCTTGCTCTGTCACCCAGGCTGGAGTGCAGTGGCGCAATCTGAGCTCACTGCAACCTCTGCCTCCTGGGCTCAAGCGATTCTTGTGCCTCAGCCACCCAAGTAGCTGCGATTACACGTGTGCGCCACCAAGCCTGGCTAACTTTTGTATTTTTAATAGAGCTGGGGTTTCACATGATGGCCAGGCTGGTTTCAAACTCCTGGCCTCAAGTAATTCACCTACCTCAGCCTCCCAAAGTGCTGAGAATACAAGTGTGAGCCACTGCGTCTGCTCTGCACACCTTGCTAATGGCTATCTTGAGTAAGCTGGTGGTATAGCTGGCATCATCTTGACTTCAGCCTGGTGGTGGTAGACCATCTGTAACTCTTCCTAAGCAGGAGAATTCCACAGCTGAGTCCCTATGTCTGATTTGTTTTAAAGTTAGCCCCTGGAAAAATCGCTTGAACTCAGGAGGTAGAGACTGCAGTGAGCCGAGATCACACCACTGCACTCCAACCTGGGTGACAGAGCAAGACTTCGTCTCAAAAAAAAAAACTCCTGGAATTTCTAAGCAAGTGCACAGTTAGATGAGTACTGTACACAGGAATGCCTGGTGGGAAAGGAAGGAAAATGAAGAGTTTTAAAATATACTGTAAGGCCCAGATGTGGTAGCTCACACCTGTAATGCCAGCACTTTGGGAGGTCGAGGTGGGAGGATTACTTGGGGCTAGGAGTTCAAGACTAGCCTAGCCAACATAGCAAACCCCATCTCTACTAAAAATGGAAAAAATTAGCCAGGCATACCGCGCCATGTGCCTGTAGTCCCAGCTCCTCAGGAGGTTGAGGCAAAAGAATCACTTGAACCCAGGTGGTGGAAGTTGCAGTGGGGAAAGCGCACCACCGCACTGCAGCCTGGGTGACAGAGGAGACTGTCTCAAAATACAAAATAAGGTCAGGCACAGTGGCTCCCGTGGCTCACACCTGTAATCCCAGCACTTTTGGAGGCTGAGGTGGGAGAATCACCTGAGGTCAGGAGTTCAAGAACAGCCTAGCTAACATAGTGAAACCCCATTTCTACTAAAATTCAAAAAATTAGCTGGACGTGGTGGTACATGCCTGTAATCCCAGCTACTTGGGAGGCTGAGGCAGGGGAATCGCTTGAACCGGGGAGGCAGAGGTTGCAGTGAGCCGAGAATGCACTACTGCACTCCAGCCTGGCGACAAAGCAAGGCTCTCTCTCAAAAATAAAAATAAAAATAAAAATAAATAATTAAATTAAATTAAATTAAATTAAATACATTGCTAGACTACTTTCTGAGATTAAGGGGCCTGGCATGGTGGCTCATACCTGTAATCCCAGCATGTTGGGAGGCTGAGGTGAGCAGTTCGCCTGAGCTCAGGAGTTCAAGACCAGCCTCGGTAATATGGCAAAAACCCACCTCTACTAAAAATACAAAAGATTAGTCAGATGTGGTGGCTGGCACATGCCTGTGGTCCCAGCTACTTGGAAGGCTGAGGTGAGAGGACTGCTTGAGCCCTGGAGGTCAAGGCTGCAGTGATATAAGATTGTGCCACTGCACTCCAGCATGGGTGACAGAGGAGGACTCTGTCTCAAAAATAAAAATAAAAAATAAAATAAAAAGATTAAGAAGGGAAAAAATTTTAAATGCATTTTAAAGCTGGGATTCTGAGTTACAATAACATTTGGAGACTTTAATACTCCATTTCCAATAACAGAACACTAAGAAGAAGATCAACAAGGAAATACAAGCCTAGAACCACATTACTCACAAACAAGACCCAAAAGACATTTACAGAATATTCCACTCAACAAAAGAAAAATACACATATTTTTCTCAAGTACACATGGAACATTCTCCAGGACAGACCATATGCTAGGCCACAAAACAAGCCTCAGTAAATTTAAAAGAACTGAAATCATACAAATATGTTCTCTGATCATAATCAATAACAGAGACATACAAAAACTTCACAAATATGTGGAAATGAAAAAAGTCGCTCCTATATAACCAACAACTCAAATAAATCACAGGGAAATGAGAAAATATTTTGAAATGAATGAAAATGGAGACACAGTATACCAAAACTTCCGAGATGTAGTCAGAATGAGATGTAGATTAGACGGACTTTTATAGCTGTGTGTAAATGCCTATACAGTTCTCCCTCAGTATATGAGGGGGGACTGGTTCCAGGACTACCTGCAGATGCAAAAATCCAAGGATGCCCAGGTCCCCTATATTAAATGACATAGTACTATTTTCATATAATACATGCATATCCTTCCATATACTTTAACTCACCTCTAGATTACTTATAATACCTAATATAAATGCTATGTAAATAGTTGCTATACTGTATTTTGTTGTTGTTCTACTATTTATGTTAATCTTTTTGAATATTTTCAACATGACATTGGTTAAACCTGCATATGCAGAACCTGCAAATTAGAGACTTAAATGTTAGACCTAATACCATAAAAACCCTAGAAGAAAACCTAGGTAATACCATTCAGGATACAGGCATGGGCAAGGACTTCATGTCTAAAACACCAAAAGCAAGGGCAACTAAAGCCAAAATTGACAAATGGGATCTCATTAAACTAAAGAGCTTCTGCACAGCAAAAGAAACTACCATCAGAGAGAACAGGCAACCTACAGAATGGGAGAACATTTTTGCAATCTACTCATCTGACAAAGGGCTAATATCCAGAACCTACAAAGAACTCAAACAAATTTACAAGAAAAAAACAACCCCATCAAAAAGTGGGCAAAGGATATGAACAGACATTTCTCAAAATAAGACATTCATACAGCCAACAGACACATGAAAAAATGCTCATCACTGGCCATCAGAGAAATGCAAATCAAAACCACAATGAGATACCATCTCACACCAGTTAGAATGGCAAGCATTAAAAAGTCAGGAAACAACAGGTGCTGGAGAGGATGTGGAGAAATAGGAACACTTTTACACTGTTGGTGGGATTGTAAACTAGTTCAACCATTATGGAAAACAGTATGGCGATTCCTCAAGGATCTAGAACTAGAAGTACCATATGACCTAGCCATCCCATTACTGGGGATATACCCAAAGGATTATAAATCATGCTGCTATAAAGACACATGCACACGTATGTTTATTGTGGCATTATTCACAATAGCAAAGACTTGGAATCAACCCAAATGTCCATCAGTGACAGACTGGATTAAGAAAATGTGGCACATATACACCATGGAATACTATGCAGCCATCAAAAAGGATGAGTTTGTGTCCTTTGTAGGGACATGGATGCAGCTGGAAACCATCATTCTCAGCAAACTATCGCAAGAACAGAAAACCAAACAACACATGTTCTCACTCATAGGTGGGAACTGAACAATGAGATCACTTGGACTCGGGAAGGGGAACATCATACACAGGGGCCTATCATGGGGAGGGGGGAGGGGGGAAGGATTGCATTGGGAGTTATACCTGATGTAAATGACGAGTTGATGGGTGATGACGAGTTGATGGGTGCAGCACGCCAACATGGCATGAGTATACATATGTAACAAACCTGCATGTTATCCACATGTACCCTAGAACTTAAAGTATTTAAAAAAAAAAAAAAAAGCATGGAGAGCTGGCTGTACTTTTTTTTTTTTTTTTTTGAGACAGGGTCTCACTCTGTTGCCCAGGCTGGAGTACAGTGGCGCAATCTCAGCTCACTTGCAACCTCCGCCACCCGGGTTCAAGTGATTCTCCTGCCTCAGCCTCCTGAGTAGATGGGACTACGGGGTGCACCACCACGCCTAGCTAATTTTTGTATTTTTAATAGAGATGGGGTTTCACTATGTTGGCCAGGCTGGTTTCGAACTCCCCACCTCGTGATCCACCCACCTTGGCCTCCCCAAGTGCTGGAATTACAGGTGTAAGCCACCACGCCCGGCCTATCTTCTTTTTTTAAATAAAAGATTTTGGCCAGATGCAGTGGCTCACACCTGTAATCCCAACACTTTGGGAGGCGAAGAGAGTAGGATCACTTGAGCCCAGGTGTTTATGACCAGTTTAGTGAACACAGCAAGAACCTGTCGCTACAAAAAATTTAAATTAGCCAGGCATGATGGCACATACTTAATGTCCCAGCTACTCAGGAAGCTGAGGCAGGAGGATCACTTGAGCCCAGGAGGTTGAGGCTACAGTGAGCCATGATTGTGTCACTGCACTCCAGCCTGGGTGACAGAGCAAGATCTCAAAAAAATAAAAATTAAAACTTCACCAAATGACGCTATCACGAAAGTGAAGACAACCCACAGAAGGAGAGAAAATACTTGCCAACCATATACCTGATAAGGGAATTGAATCCAGAATACATAAAGAACTTTTATACAACCCAATAATAAAAAGATAAATAACCCAATTTAAAAATAGGCAAAGGATTTTAAAAGGTGGTTAAAGAAGGTGCAAAAATGGTCAGTAAGTATATGAAAAGATGCTCAACATCATTAGCAATTATGGCAACACAAATCAAAACCACAATGAGGCTGGACAAGGTGGCTCACGCCTATAATCCCAGCACTTTTGGAGGCCAAGGCTGATGGACTGCTTGAGCCTCAGGAGTTCAAGACCAACCTGGGCAACATGGCAAAACTCCATCTGTATTAAAACAATTTAAATTTAAATTAAAAAAAAAAAAAACACGGTATCACACGCACTACTACTGCAATAATCAAAAAGATAATGATCCAATCAATGGTGTCCAGCTTTTTAAAAAAAGATAATGAGGCATCAGTAAGGAGAAACTGCAACCCTCAGGCATTGCTGGTGCGAATGTAAAGTGGCCACTTTGGAAGTACGGCAGGTCCTTAAAATGTTAAACACAGACTAACATACAACATAACAATTCTACCTTTGGACATATACTCAAGAGACATGAATATGTCCATACAAAAACTCATACACAGATATTCACTGCAACATTATTCATAGTAGACAAAAACTGACAACTCAAATATCCATCATGTGATGAATGGGTAAATAAAATGCGTATTTCAGCCAGGTGCAGTGACTCACACCTATAATCCCAGCACTTTGGGAGATCAAGGTGGGCAGATCCCCTAAGGTCCAGAGTTCAAGACCAGCTTGGCCAACATGGTGAAACCCCATCTCTACTAAAAATACAAAAATCAGGCCAGGCGCAGTGGCTCATGCCTGTAATCCCAGCACTTCAGGAGGCTGAGGCAGGCAGATCACGAGGTCAGGAGATCGAGACCAGCCTGGCTAACACGGTGAAACCCCAACTCTACTAAAAATACAAAAAATTAGCTGGGCATGATGGCATGTGCCTGTACTCCCAGCTACTCAGGAGGCTGAGGCAGAAGAATCACTTGAACCCGGGAGGCAGAGATTTCAGTGAGCCGAGATCACACCACTGCACTGCAGCCTGGACGACAAAGTGAGACTCTGTCTCAAAAAAAAAAAAAAAAACATACATATATATACACACACACACACACCCACACCCACACACGAAAATCAGCCAGGCGTGGTAATGTGTGCCTGTAATTCCAGCTACTCGGGAGGCCAAGGCATGAGAATCACTGGAACCCAGGAGGCGGAGGTTGCAGTGAGCCAAGATCATGCCACTGTACTCCAGCCTGGGCCACACAGTGAGACTCTGTCTCAAAAACTAAAATTAAATTAAAATAAATAAAATAAAATGTGGTATTTCCATACAATGAAGTATTATTTCAGTTAAAAAGGAATGAAATCCTGTAACATAGTAAAACATGAATGAGCCTTGAAAATATCACCCTAAGTGGAAGAAGCCTGTCACATAAAACCACAAGTTGCATGATTCCCATTTATATGAAATATGAAGAACAGGCAAATTTATAACACAAAAAAAGTAGGTAAGTCGTTCCCTAGGCTAGGGGATTGGGGGAAAATGTGGAGCAACTGCTATTTGGGACGATGAAAATGTTCTAAAACTGACTGTAATGATGGTTGCACAACTCTGTGAATATACTAAAAACCACTGAATTGTACTTTTTTCACTGGGCGAATTACACGGACTGTAAATTACAGCTCAATAAGCTGGTTTTTTTAAGTGCTTTGACTATGTAAACGTCAAAATCCACAAGAGATTGCCATGTGCGGTGGCTCAAGCGTAATCTCGGCACTTTGGGAGTTTAGGTGGGAGGACAGCTTCAGCCCAGGAGTTCAAGGCCAGCCTGGGTAAAATAGTGAGACCTCAACTCTACAAAAAAGAAAAAACAAAAAATTCAGTCAGCAGTAGTGGCACAAACCTGTAGTCCCAGCTAGCTACTCAGGAGGCTGAGTGTGGAGGAGCCCAGAAGTCTGACCTGCAGTGAGCTACGATTGTGCCACTGCACTCTAGCCCAGGCGACAAAGTGAGACTCTGTCTCTAAAAAAAAAATTTTTTTAATTTTTTTAAAATGTGACTTATAGCCAGGTGTGGGGGCTCACGCTTCTAATCCCAGCACTTTGGGAGATTGAGGCGGGTGGATCACGAGGTCATGAGTTCAAGACCAGTCTGACCAACACGGTGAAACTCCGTCTCTACTAACAATACAAAAATTAGCCAGGTGTGGTGGCATGCATCTGTAATCCGAGCTACTCAGGAGGCTGAGACAGTAGAATCCCTTGAACTTGGGAGGTGGAGGTTGCAGTGAGCTGAGATCGCGCCATGGCACTCCAGCCTGGGTGACAGAGTGAGACTCCATCTCGAAAAAATAAATAAATAAAATGTGACTCATATAGGCCAGGAGTGGTGGCTCATGCCTGTAATCTCGCACTTTAGGAGGCCAAGGTGGGAGGATCACTTGAGCTCAGGAGTTCGAGATCAGCCTGGGTAACATAATGAGACCCTGTCTCTTTAAAAAAAAAAAAAAAAAAAGTGTCTATAGTTTCAACAACAATTGATGTTAACTCAGGGCCAAAAAGATCAAGAAATTAAAGCAAGATGAAAGAATGTTAAGACTTTTGGCATAAGACAAGGAGGTTCCAAAGATGCTACTGTGTATTACAACATCTGGATTCAAATGAGTACTGCAACATCTGGATTCATTTCAGTTTCTCAGCAGAAGTCTTTGGCAGTTTGGACAAGAAATTCTTTTCTGTGCATGCATTACAGGTTGTTTAGCCTCTCTGTCCCTGCGCACTATACGTTATTAACACTTCACACAGACTGACTAAAGATGCTTCCATGTATTTCCCAAATACCTTCAGCTAAAAGAACCACCAGGGCTACTGATGCTTTCCCTATGACAACAGTCCCCAACATTTTTGGTACCAGGGACTGGTTTCATGGAAGACAATTTTTCCATAGAAGGGGTGGGGAAGTGGGGGAGGGGTAAAGGGCAGGGGAGGAAGATTTCTTGAGGAAACTGTTCCACCGCAGATCATCAGGCATTAGTGAGATTATCTAAGTAGTATGCAACCTAGATCCTATGCATGTGCAGTTCACAACAGGGTTTGCGCTTTTGTGAGGATCTAATGCTGCTGCTGATCTGACAGGAGGTGGACCTCAGGTAATGCTCACTTGCCACCCACTGCTCACCTCCTCCAGTGTGGCCCGGTTCCTAGCAGGCCATGGACTGACTGATACTGGTCCATGGTCTGAGGGCTGGGAACACCTGCCCAATGACACTTCATGCAGACTGTCAAAAACTGGTTTGTTTGGGAGGAAAAAACGCGCAACAAAATATATGTGACATCAAAGAGAGGAGCTATTTGCTTTCTTTCTCTTCCCTACTCCTAAAATATCAAATCTACTCAAGAGTTTCAAAAGACCTACAAACTTCTGCTTGGAGTTTTCAAAAAACGTGCAAACTCCTGCTTGTTAGAAATGCATCTGGAGGGCGTGGTGGCTCACACCTGTAATCCTAGCACTTTGGCATGCCGAGGCATGTGGATCACCTGAGGCAAGGAGCTCGAGACCTGTCTGATCAATGTGGCGAAACTCTGTCTCTACTGAAAATACAAAAAATGAGCCAGGTGTGGTGGTGGGCACCTGTAATCCCAGCTACTAGGGAGGCTAAGGCAGGAGAATCGCTTGAACCCGAGAGGCAGAAGTTGCAGTGAGCCGAGATCGCGCCATTGCGTTCTAGCCTGGGCAACAAGAGCAAAACTCTGTATCAAAAAAAAAAAAAAAAAAAAAACAGAAAGAAAAAAGAAGTGCATTTGGAACTACAAGTTTAAACCTGCTTAAGCCAATCACAACTTAAAAATACTCTTAATTTAGTCTGTTTTGTAACTAGAGGAATATATACATATATAATAAAAATTACAATATAAAATATATATATTTAACACTACACAAAATACAAACACCTACAAATAGACAAGCAGTAAATACATCAAATCATAAACAATAGTTGTGTTAAGAAAGCTCCAGGGGTTATCATTCTTATAGTCGACACACTTTAATAATGAAAAAATACATTTTTTAAGGCCAAGAGTTTTCATTTTACATCTGCTTAAATTTCCACAGGAATTAGATATTTGCTTTATTTCTCTTCCTTTCTCCAAATTCATCCCAACTTCTGAAGAGCTGCAAATCATTATGTATTTCTCTTGTTAAGCACATATCAAGAAGTAGGTAATATAGTTAATAACTGCACTCTCATGAAAGTTCAGGAGAGAAAGTTTACAAACCTATTCTTCAGTAGCACAAGTAGGTAAGCAATAGTTTTTTTGTTTGCTTGTTTGTTTTGAGACAGAGTCTCGATACTATGGCACGATCTGAGCTCACTGCGAGCTCCACCTCCCGGGGTCAAGCAATTCTCCTGCCTCAGCCTCCCAAGTAGCTGGGATTACAAGTACCCACCACCCAGCTAATTTTTGTGTTTTCAGTAGAGATCGGGTTTCATCATGTTGACCAGGCTGGTCTTGAACTCCTGAACTCTGGTGATCCACCCGCCTTGGCCTCCCAAAGTGCTGAGATTACAGGCATGAGCCACCACGACCAGCCGGTAAGCAATAGTTTTGTCATATTATCTGGATTTGTGAAGGCAGCGTTTACCAAGAGTCAATTTTCCTCACCCAGGGGACTCTGCGTTTTACAATCAAACAGCAGGGGTTTTATGTTTTGTTTATTCTCAAATAGCAGTATAGCTCCAAATAGTCATATATCTATTAGGTACTTAATGTTCTTACTATTTGGTGTTTATAAAAACGATAGTTTAAAATACTTAAACGGTCTTGGAAAAATCTAACTAACCAAAACAGTCTAATGTATTATTTACTTTCCATTAAGCTTCACCTATTATATACACTTCTATATATTGTGTACACTTGCATCACATAAAAGGAAAATACATTTGTATTTGTTAGCAATTTTATCTTTACTTTCACTTCTAAGTCTTCTCCTTACCAGTTCCCACATCAACTTGTTTCTTTACCAGATAATGTACCATTGTTTCTATCATTCCTAAAGCTGTAAAAATAATTTGAACTGGCCAGGCATGGTGGCTCACACCTGTAATCCCACCACTTTAGGAGGCTGGGGCGGGTAGATCACCGAGGTCAGGAGTTCGAGACCAGCCTGACAAACATGGTGAAACCCCGTCTCTACTGAAAATGCAAGAATTAGCTAGGCGTGGTGGCGCTCGCCTGTAATCCCAGCTACTCGAGAGGCTGAGGCAGGAGAATCGCCTGAACCCAGGAGGCGGAGGTTGCAGTGAGCTGAGATCACACCATTGTACTTCAGCCTGGGTAACAACAGTGAAACTCCATATCGAAAAAATAAAATAAAATGAAATACATTGAATAGTGTGCAGTGCCTGCCACCTGATGGTAAGAAGTACCACATTCCAAAGAGTATGTTCCTTTTCCCTCAAGGAGGGTTGGGGGAAGTGAGGAACTTTAGAATTCTCAATGACCATTTGAGCAAGACAACCATCTGGAAATGTAACAGGGATTACAGGGTTCAGGAGGATAGGGCAAAGAATGCTGAGCTCCTGAGGGAAAGAAATGAATAGGAGCCAAGAGAGTAATGCAATGCAACGAAGATGAAATTCAAAACATAAAAATGAAAACCTCACCTTGAGGCAAAATATGACACCTAAGAACTTCCTTACAGCACTGCTTCTACTTCTATAAATATTGCACCACTCTACCAAAAGAAAATTTGAGGTAAAGACATGAATTTGTTTTTGAGTTCTAGTCAAGGTAAATATGAAGCAATTTTTTAAAATATAATAATAAAGGCAATGTCTAGTATAAAGGAGACTGAGAAACCATAGAGCAAGAACAGACAAGAGTGACAGGAAGAGAGGAATAAAATCACCTACTGATTCACTGCATAATTCCACATTTCAGATAAGAACAAATATTCAGATTGGGTGTAGTGGCTCATGTCTGTAATCCCACCACTTTGGGAGGCAGAGGCAGGAGAATTACTTGAGCCTAGGAGTTCAAGACCAGCCTGGCAGTCTGGGCAACATGGCAAGACCCCATCTCTACAAAAAATAAAAAATAAATAAAAATAAATACCTTAGTCAGGTGTGGTGGCATGCACCTATGGTCCCAGCTACTCAAGAAGCTGAGGTGGCAGGAGGCAGAGGTTGCAGTGAGCCAAGATCATGCCATTGCACTCCAGCCTGGGAAACAGAGCGAGACTTCTCAAAAAGAAGCTGAGGTAGGAGGATGACTTGAGCCCAGGAGGTTGAGGCTGCAATGAGCCATGTACACACCACTGCACACCAGTCTGGGCAAACAGAGTGAGACCATGTCTCAAAAAAAGAATCATGATCTATACAGCCCAAGTCTACAAAGAGAAGAATAAGAGGCAGAAAATATATCACTGGGGAATCATGGATAGGAAATACAAGCAAATTGTTAAACTGCCCAGAGTCAAAAGCAAATTAGAGAAAGACAATATGCCAAAGACAAGAAAAAAATTAATTTCTGTGAAGACCAGGGAAGAGTTCTACGATAATCAAAATGGGAAACTAAGCATATTAGAAAACTTAAAGAAATGAACAGTTTATTATTTTGAGAAACCAAAATCTTAAAAGAAAGGCTGCTTGCCAAAAAAAAAAAAAAAAATCTGTATCTGACCAAGCTTCTAGATCTTCTATCAATGTAACTAGAGAAGTATATGGGAGGTAAGATGAAATGAAATTGATCATTGTTAAAGCTGGATGATGGCTAGATGGGGGTTCATCATACAATTCTGTCTACTTTTATGTATGCTTTTTAAAATGGCCGCAAATGGGCACATATCACTAAAGTTGCTGTTCATGGTAGACATCAGCTCCTCTGGAAATCTTTACCTGCTGTAGACAGGAAAGCGCTCCTTCCTCCATGCTACTGTTCTGCATAGTACACACTCCTATTACTGTACTTACTTGCTTGTTTACTTCTGTCTCATCTCCAAATCATGAACTGTTTAAAGGAAAGAATGATGTCTTACTCATCTATAAATGCCATTACCTAGCACAGTGTGAAGGATGTTCAGTAAATGGATGATCAACTAAACAAAGCAGTAACAGAAATTATGATTTCTCAGAAGACAGAAAAGGTGAGAGAAAGAGGTTCAAGAACAACAATATGGAATACAAATTTTATCAGAGTAAAGACAGAAATATCTACAAAAAACACTGCTAGAGTAAATAGTGTGCTGAATGGCTGAAAAAAAAAATGAATGAATGAATGTATGAACAGTCTATTCAGTATATTCCTATACTGAAATGGAGCATATCAAGCCAACAAAATTTAATAATACTTTTCACTGGGAATATCTAACACCCTTTTTTCTAATCCTGTGCTCTCTAATCCCCTTTCTGATATTTACTTGATTTATCATTAGGCTTTTCTATATTTATTCATTCAATAAATACATACTGAACACCTACAAATGCCAGATACTATTCTAGGCACTTGAGATACATCGATTAACCAAAAAGACAAAAAAACCCCAAGCCTTGTGAAGCATATCTTATAGTGGGGAGAGAAATAAATGGGAAACAAATAATAAATGGCTGAAGTACAAAGTATGTAACAAGACAATACACAGGGGAGGCAGACCTGTGAGAGGAAGATCAGTCTAAAAAACTTGAGTATTTTTGTCTTACTGGGAGTTTTTAGTAAAATGGCACTGATAAACTGCAGTAAGTCTCCTGCCTGTTTGGTATATACAAGAGTCCCCCATGACTAATCTCCCACTAATAGGAAAAGTTATACATTATCCTAAACAATATTGACAACCCCTACCTGATCAGTGCCCAGCTATGAGGTACCAACTACTGCCACCATCACCCTCTGACGTCTCCTTAGCTGAAAAACAAAAAAACATGTCTGTACAAAACCCACTAAGGAACAGCATAAATTACGCTTATTGCTTTTAAAGGTCCTTCTCTGGCTGGGCGGTGGCTCACACCTGTAATCCCAGCACTTTTGGAGGCCGAGGCAGGCGGATCACCTGAGGTCAGGAGTTTGAGACCAGTCTGGCCAACATGGTGAAACCCCATTTCTACTAAAAACACAAAAATTAGCTGGGCTTGGTGGCGGGCACCTGTAATCCCAGCTACTAGGGAGGCTGAGGCAGGAGAATTGCTTGAACCCAGGAGGTGGAGGTTGCAATGAGCCAAGATGGTGTCACCGCACTCCAGACTGGGTGACACAGCAAGATTCCATCTCAAAAACAAACAAATAAATAAAGTTCCTTCTTTGATACAAAAAGAAAAAACAGGAAGGAAAAGCTATCAAACTGATTTTGAGCAAGGCACTGAAGTGAGATAACACAGCTTAGATTAAATTTAACAGACTATAATTTATAACGAGCGGTTAGGCAAACTTTTTGCTGAGTTAAGAGATCATCAGTCCTCTCTCCAAATATAGACATCTTTGATTGGTAGTTTCCATTTACTGGTTGAGGACATCATTGTCTATAAAGCTATACCTTAAAACAATCTCATTCTTGCCATAAAGAGCTCAGCGCGTCATTGTATTTATAAAAATCCGTTTGTTCAAATATGCATGTGCTGTATGCCAAGTAATGCTCCCACAGTTAATCACTATTCTACATTTTATCATTAAAATAAGTTTTCTCTCAGTTGTGAGTCCATATAAGTTAACAATAAACATAATTTTCCTATCACCTTGGAGACACTCATATCAATTCTCTATAGTTTAAGTATTTTGTTTTATTGATCAAGACACTGTGAAGATGTTAAGGAGATAAACTGACTTCTCTAAGGTCGCAGGCTCATTAGTGACATTTCTAGAACTTTAAATGCAAGTTTCCTGTCTCCACCCAGTACTCCCTAAAGATTATACACTTTTACTTCTGTTCAGTGCTGTCCATTGATATCTCAACTTAAATTAACTGGGAATTTTTAGCTTTAGACTTAAGAACAAAAATACATCAAGTTCATAACCTATCTGCCTAATAAATTATACATCAGAACTGAAGACTGAAATTGCTGGAGTCATTGAAGATACTCTACACAAGGTTAACAAGGTGAAGATTAAGAGAAGAATTTTATTAATACATAATTCAAACAAAGGTTTATTATACAGAATATACTAGGAACCCTTATGAATCAACAAGACAAATATACAAGAAAAGTGAACAAAGGGTGTAAGCAGAAAATATATAGAAAGGAAGAGCTAAATGTTTAATTAATATCAGAAGAGATGCTATCTCACTGGTTATCAGGGATTTAAAATCCAAACAGTGAAAAACTACTTTATGATCATCAGACTAGCAAAAATTACAAAGTCCAAAAATATTCAATGCTGGCAAGAATGCGTGGAAACAGAAACTCTTACACATTGCTACTGGGAATATCCATTAATACAACTTTGGAGAGCTATCTAGCAGTCTCTAAAAGAAATTAAGTGTGAGTATATATTTTGTGTATTCTATGACCAGGACACACAGAGGATAACACACCACATAAAAAAGGTGGCTCACGCCTGTAATCCAACATTTTGGAAGGCCGAGGCAGGCGGATCACTTAGAGTGCAGGAGTTCGAGACCAGCCTGGGCAACATGGAGAAACCCCACCACTACTAAAAAAACAAAAAGTTAGCTGGGCGTGGTGGGGCACACCTGTAGTCCCAGCTACTCAGGAGGCTGAGATGGGAGAATCACCTAAGCCCAGGAGGTCAAGGCTGCAGTGAGCCAAGATCGTGCCACTGCACTCCAGCCTGGGAGACAGAGTGAGATTCAAAAAAAAAAAAAAATTCAGTCAGATATGGACCATATATATATGACAGTGATCCCATAAGATTTTAACAGAGCTGAAAAGTTCCTATCACATAGTGACATTATAGCCATCCTAAGTCGTAGCAAATCACAATACTCACACATTAGTGGTGATGCTGGTGTAAACTAACCTACTGCACTAGCACATGCAATTAGGTACAGTACATAATACTTGAAAGTGATAATAAACAACTATGTTACTGGTTTATGCATTTACCACAGTACACTTTTTTTTTTTTTTTTGAGATGGAGTTTCACTCTTGTTGCCCATGCTGAAGTGCAGTGGTGCAATCTTGGTTCACTGCAACCTCCGCCGCCCAAGTTCGAGCAATTCTCCTGCCTCAGACTCCCAAGTAGCTGGGATTATAGGTGCATGCTACCACGCCCAGCTAATTTTTGTATTTTTTTAGTAGAAACAGGGTTTCACCATGTTGGCCAGCCTGGTCTCGAACTCCTGACCTCGTGATCCACCCACCTCGGCCTCCCAAAGTGCTAAGATTACAGGTGTGAGCCACCACACCCAGCCAACTTTTTTTTTTTTTTAAGAGTTAGGATCTCTGTCACCCAAGGTAGATAGCAATGCCAGCATCGTAATTCACTACAATCTTGAACTCTTGGGCTCAAGTGGTCGTTCCACCTCAGCCTCCTGAATAGTGGAGACTTGGGACTACAGGCATAAGCCATCATGCCATGCTAATTTTTTTACTTTTTGTAGAGATGGAGTCTGGCTATGTTGCCCAGGCTGGTCTCAAACCCCAGACCTCAAGCAATCTTCCCACCTCAGCTTCCCTAAACCCTGGGATTACAGACATGAGCCACCAAGCCCCGCTACTATACTTCTTATCATAATTTTACAATGTACTACTCCTATTAAAAAAAAAAAAAAAGTTAACTGTAAAACAGCCTCAGATGGGTCCTTCAGGAGATAATTCAGAAGAAGGCATTGCTATCATAGATGACAGCTCCATGAATGTTATTGCCCCTGAAGACCTTCCAGTGAGACAAGATGTGGAGGTGGAAGAGAGAGATATTGATGATCCTGAACTTGTGTGTACCTGCGTTAATGTGTGTGTTTGTGTCTTTGTTTTAAACAATGTAGAGCTACACAACGTGTTTGCGTTTTAAGCTAAGTGTTAACTGCAACAGAGACAAAAAGTTACTTTATAAACTAAGTTACAATAAGCTAAGATTATTGAAGAAAAAAATTTATTAATAAATTTAGTGTAGCCTAAGTGTACCCTAATGCCCTAGGCCTTCACTTCCACTTACCACTTACTCACTGATTCATCCAAAGCAACTTCCAGTCCTCCAAGCTCCATTCAAGGTAAGTGCCCTATACAGATGTACCATTTTTTTTAAAATCTTCTACACTGTATTTTTACAGTACCTTTCTAAGTTTAGATATGTTTAAACACACAAATACCACTTTGCTGCAACTGCTTACAGTATTCAGTGCAGTAACATGCCATACAGGCTTGTAGCCTAGATGCAATAAGCTATATACCACATAGCCCAGGTATATAATAGGCTGTACCATCTAGGTTTGTTCATACGATGTTCATAGAACGAACAACAAAATTGCCTAATGACCCATTTCTCAGGATGTATCCCAGCCTTAAGCAACTCCTGATTGTATCTTCTATGACCCAGCAGTTTCACACCTGGTGCTCTAATCACAGATACTCCTGCATGGGCATACAAGAATAAGGAGACAAAGGACTAGGTTGTCTGCACAACCTAGTTATCTACAGTAACAGAGACTTGGAGACAATATGCAAACATCTTTAGTGAAAGATGTATAAAATGTAGCTTATCCTTCCCTTGTACAATTTGTTCCCTCTGACTGGAAAGCTCTGGTCTCTAGATAAAAGCATGCCTTGCTCTTTGACAGCATTCCATTCTATTCAAGTTGTCCTCTATTTAAAGAGGTGTCCACTAACTGCCAATCTAAAATGGCTCACTCCTAAACCCAGAATCTCTATGTTCCCGACATCCTTCTTCATTTTTCTGCATAATACTATTAACAATATGAATACTGTTTGTAGTACTATATTGTTAATAGTTTACTGTACTGTAAACACTTACATTTTAAACTATACATGTGTTGGTTGGGTACAGTGGCTCATGCCTGTAATCCCAATACTTTAGGAGGCCGAGGCGGGTGGATCACCTGAGGCCAGGAGTTTGAGACCAGCCTGACCAACCTGGAGAAACCCCGTCTCTACTAAAAATACAAAATTAGCCAGGCGTGGTGGCGCATGCCTGTAATCCCAGCTACTCAGGAGGCTGAGGCAGAAGAATCACTTGAACCCGGAAGGTGGAGGTCGCAGTGATCCGAGATCGCACCACTGCACTCCAGCTTGGTCAACAAGAGTGAAACTCCGTCTCAAAAAAAAAAAATAGATAGAGTTGGAAATAAAATAATTAGATAGTTGGAGAGTTGGAGGTGGGGGTTACACATAAGTTAATAAGGGGAAAGAATGAAGATTTGGGGCTTCTCCAACTCATTGGTGCCTGCATGGTTCATAGGAGGAAAATAACTTCAGGAAGGTTGAAATACACTTTTTGACACGAATGTCAAGTATTTTAAGACAACTACATATGTCAGCGTTGAAGAGAGACCTGTGCTAAAAAGCCAGAGATTTGGGAGTCATCAAAATAGAGGCAGTAGTTGAAGCCACCACGGATGAGACCATTCAAGAAGAGTGTGCATTAAGGTCCTTATTTCCTACACTACGTAGTTTGGATTTTAATCTGAAGGTTTTCAGAAGAGAGCAGGGTAGTGTCTCAGAGTGAAACATCTAAAGTGGTCAGAGAAAAAAGAAAAATAACCAAGGAAACACTGGCTAAAACATAAGACGGAAATAAGGAAAATATGGTGTCACAGAAGTATAAGAAGAAAATTTCAAGAATGAACAAGTAGTTAAAATGGCAAATGATTAAACAGATTCCATTAGATTTAGCAACAAAAATATCAATGGTGATCACCACTACATCAAATTCAGTGACTGCTATGGACTGTCAGCCTTCAAAATACTGAAAAAAAATAGAATAAAATAAGTAAGAAGGAGGTGAAGAAAATGAATATAGAGAATTATTTCAAGAAACTTAAAGGAAATAAGCTGGACATGGCGGCACACAAAAGTAGTACCAGCCACTCATGAGATTAAAGTGGCAGGATCACTTGAGCCCTGAAGTTTGAGGCCAGCCTAGGTAACACAGACCTCTTCTCTTAAAAAAGGAAAAAAAAAAAAACTAAGAAAAATAATTACAGACAAAGCTGAAGAGCAATCTAAGGATCTAAGGTAAGGAGAGTATATTGAAGATAAGGCTTGATTTGAGGCCAGGCATTGTGGCTCACCCCTATAATTTCAATATACTTCAGAAGGCCAAGGCCAACAGATCGCTTGAACCCAGGAGTTTGAGACTAGCCTAGGCAATGTGGCAAAACCCTATCGTTACAAAAAAAAATTCAAAAATTAGCCAAACATTGTGGCCTGTGCCTCACCTGTGGTCCCAGTTACCAGGGAGGATAAGGTGAGAGGATTGCTTGAGCCTGGGAGGCAGAAACTGCAGTGAGCCAAGATAGCACCACTGCACTCAAGCCTGAGGAACAGAGTGAGACTCTGTCTCAAAAAAAAAAAAAGGTAAGAGACTTGGTTATGCTTAAATCCTTGTTAAGTTAGTACTAATTGAAAAAGGAAGAACTGAATGTTATGAATTGAACTGTGTTCCTCAAAAATTCATGTTGAAGCCCTAACCCCTGAACCCTCCGTATTTGGAGATAAGGTTTTTAAGGAGATGATTAAGATAAGATGAGGTTGTTAGGGTAAGGCCCTAAACCAATGTAACTGATGCCATTATAAGAAAAAGAGACAGGGGCCGGGCGCGGTGGCTCATGCCTGTAATCCCAGCACTTTGGGAGGCCGAGGCGGGTGGATCACGAGGTCAGGAGATTGAGACCATCCTGGCTAACACAGTGAAACCCTGTCACTACTAAAAATACAAAAAACTAGCCAGGCGAGGTGGCAGGCACCTGTAGTCCCAACTACTCGGTAGGCTGAGGCAGGAGAATGGCATGAACTCAGGAGGCGGAACTTGCAGTGAGCCGAGATCAGCTTGCAGTGAGCCGAGATCGGGCCACTGCACTCTAGCCTGGGCGACAGAGCGAGACTCCGTCTCAAAAAAAAAAGTAAGAAAGAAAAAGACACAACAGGCCAGTGTAGGGGTTCATGTCTGTAATCCCAGCACTTTGGGAGGCTGTGGCGGGCAGATCACCTGAGGTCAGGAGTTTGAGACCAGCCTGGACAACATGGTGAAACCCGTCTCTGCTAAAAACATAAAAATTAGCCAGGTGTGATGGGGGGCGCCTATAATCCCAACTACTCAGGAGGCTGAGGCGGGAGAATCACTTGAACCAGGAAGGCAGATGCTGCAGTGAGCTGAGAGCAGGCCACTGCACTCCAGCCTGGGAGACAAGAGCGAGGCTCCATCTGAAAAACAAAAAAAAAAAAACAGAAAAGAAAAAGAGACAGCAGAGGTGCATGTACACACAAGATGACCATGAGAAAAGGCAGCAAGAAGGTGGCCATCTGCAAGCCAAGGATGGAGGTCTTACAGGAAACCAATCTTATCTGCACCTTGATCTTGGACGTCCACCCTCCAGAACTGTGAGAAAAAAAAACTCTCTTGTTTCAGCTACCCAATATCAGGTATTTTGTTGTGGCCGCCCTAGCAAACACATGAAGGAAATATTGCCCATAAAGAGAAAAAAATTAGAATATAATTAGAGATGGACAGATAGAGGTCTTCACGTTTACAAGTGAAACAGAACAGAGAGCAATGAAGTTTCCACTCAATGTATTTCACTTCCTCTATGAAGCAGAAGGGAACTTTAACCAGTAAAGAGTAAAGAGGGGGCCAGGCGTGTTGGCTCACGCCTGTAATCCCAGCACTTTGGGAGGCCAAGGTGGGCGATCACCTGAGGTCGGGAGTTCAAGACCAGCCTGACCAACATGGAGAAACCCCATCTCTACAAAAAATACAAAATTAGCTGGGCGCGGTAGCGCATGCCAGTAATCCCAGCTACTCGGGAGGCTGAGGCAGGAGAATCACTTGAACCCGGGAGGCAGAGGTTGCGGTGAGTTAAGATCGCACCACTGCACTGCGGCCTAGGCAAAAAGAGCAAAACTCCAACTCAAAAAAAAAAAAAAAAGAGTAAAGAGGGGGCCGGGTTCACTCCTGTAATCCCAGCACTTTGGGAGGCCGAGGTGGGTGGAGTTTAAGGAGGTCAGGAGTTCAAGACCAGTCTGGCCAAAATGGTGAAACCCTGTCTCTACCAAAAATACAAAAATTACCCAGGCTTGGTGGCAAGCATCTGTAATCCCAGCTACTCTGGAGGCTGAAGCAGGAGAACCGTTTGAACCCCAGAGGCAGAAGTTGCAGTGAGCAGAGATCACACCACTGTACTCCAGCCTAGGCAACAGTGAGACCACCATCTCAAAGAAAATAAAGAGGAAAGGTGGTGGGTTATTAGCCACCATGATAAACAGGAGCACGTAGCAGGGACACACAGTATTGTTGGGCTGCCTGTCCAGTACCCAATAAACATTTGTTATTGAATGAACACCTAACTGTCATTCATGAATTTTAGTTCATTTTTAATATAACAAGCTCTGATAGTAATCAGCAAAAGAAAAGCACTGGATGAGTTGGAATCTGGGTTATTAATCTAGGTATGTGTGACCTTTTGCAAGGCATTTACCTTTCTGGGCCTCAGTTTCATCAGACTGGATAATCAGCGTAAGATCACCTCAGATTAAAATAAATGATGCCATAAATTTTTATACAGGTTTGTGTATTACTTCAGTGTTCTTCAACTGTTACCAACCAAAGTAGTGTATCTCAAGATTTATTGAACATTCCTTTAATCTAGAGATCTTGTTAAAATTGCAGATTTTGATTCAGCAGCTCTGGATTGAGCCTGAGATCATGCATTTCTAATAAACTCCCAGGTGATGCTATACACCACAATTTGAGTAGCAAGGGTAAAGAACATTGATGCAACTTAAGCTCTACAAAGCTTATAACTATACTTATCTGTAATCAGCCTGACAGTCGGCAAACCAAAGACACTACAGACTCACACTTGCACTAAATGTGTTTTGCCATTCCTTAAATGCTCTGAAATTAAGTCCCTATTTGAAGCTGATAAAGAAAGGAAAAAATATTACCATCAATAACACTAAATTAGAAGTGAGGTTAAATACATACACACACATAGGTAAAAATATATAACACAAAGGTCAAAATCCAAATTATCAAACATTACTTTATTCAAAATTTGAATATTTTTATTGCTGGGAAAAAAAATTTTGTTTCTGGAAAAATCTTCAGTGTATTTTAATAGCCACATGCCTACAAGGATCATGCTGCATTCTGGTTTGATTCCATATGTAAATATATTCAAACATCACAAAATCTGATGATTTTTCTACTAATGATCAGATAATCTTTACACATCTGTTTAAAACATCTAACATATTACCACAGCCAAATGTGTTTGTGGTGAAAATTCTCTTTGGCCTTAGGAAGTGTGACTAGGGCAGAGACCACCCTCCTACCCTGGGGCTATAACATATGGCCACAAACCATTACTATAATTGTTTCTACTATACCCTGTGCTAGGTTACTGCAGAAACAGAGAAAATGCCAGTCCTATCATAACCAAAAGGGAAAATGAAAATTTTTCTAATTTCACCGAAATTTTTCTCAGTAATGAAAGATGTAAAATGTGTCATGCAATGGATGTCTCCTATAGAAGAGTCACCCTGCCCTTAATCTGATGCTTCTCTACCGAACAGAGAAGTTTGAAATAACGTGAAAATGGAGGAGGAAAATTCCTATCTGAGGAGGGGAAAGCATTATGGCTGCAAACTGCTCTTCCTTACTTCCTTCTGAAGAATAACCGAAATCTGAAGGGCACTACCGCACTATAACTGAGCTCGTTTAAATTATGGAGGGGAGGAGGTATGTCAACTGCAACCTTGGCACTAGTAGTTTATTTACCAGTCCTTGCTATTTAGTCAAATCACTTTCAGATAGGAGTACTTCTCTCATTAACCACTATGTCACAAAATAATAAAGAAAAAATGACACAAGCAATGAGCAAAAGTAGTTTTGCTGAATCACAAATACCCCCAAATACAAATCTGCGGGAGTCGCTGAGCTTGAGAATTGGCGGCCATACCTCTCCATGAAGCTCCTCTCTACAAATGGACAACTACCTTCCCTCTTTCATTAAAAGCATGTAAGGGTCAAATGTTTAAAGCTATCACACTATTGCTATTAGCAACAAGGTCGTGTGCGCAGTAACAATGCACAACGGTCTTATAATCGAGATAACCACTTTATCTCAAATTTTGCACCACCTATCCCCCAAGGGCAAATACATCACCCAGGTCCGCAACCGCGGCCACGATGGGTACACTCGGCTCTGCTTAGCCTAGCATACTGTCCCTCCCAGCTCGCACCCTGATTGCTCCGCTACCATGCTGCCCACTCCCGGGCTTCCTCGGCCAGCCCCCAGTTCCCGGGGTTCCTAAGGTTACGCAAACAGCCAAGTCTGCAGGCCGCCCTTGCCTCGCTACCGTTATCCCTCATCTCCCGGTAGCCCCACTTTCCTCCCTCGCCTCTCGGGTCTCGGGTGCCCAACCCACTCCCTTCCACTCCCGCGCGCTCTGTGGCTCTCGGGCCGGGGCCTCACCGTTTGGTTCGGTCGGGAATTGCCCGGCCCTCCCGCTCCCACTTCCCAACACGAAGTGGCGTCGGTTGGTCCCGCGCCCACGCTGCCAGTCCCCACGCCGCCGCCTACTGATGCCGAAAGCGGCTTCTAGGAACACGCCATGTTTAGCGTCGCGGTTCCAAACGACGCGGACGCGCGAAAACTACGTCACAGGAGCCCAGCGCGCATGCGACCAGCAAAGAGCGAGGGCGATAGGCGAACGGTGGGAAGGGGAAGGAGGGGCTTTCTCTTCGAACCAAAAGGCGCGGGGTAGCCAAATCAGTTGTGAGCGCTTGCGCAGTATAAAGAGCCGGGAGTCCGGACTAGCCGGATCTGTCACCATGGAAACCATAGGTCTGGTTTGCCCCACTCCCAGGGAGCTCAATTGTTTCCCGGGTTGATTGAAGCTTCAATCAGAACCATTTCACGCTTTCTATTCTAGATATCAATTGCGGATCCGTCACAGCAGAGAAGAGTTATTTAAAGAATCTTACTCCCATCAGTCCACCCTCCCTCCCGCAAATGTTTATTTTTTAAGTTACCCAAATTGCTTGCTGTTTACTCCTGAGTAATAGAAAGAGTGGAAAAATATAAAAGGACATAAATCCAGTTTTGCTTGCCTCTGCTAAAAGCTAGCATAGTCACCTAAATGTTCTTATCCTCAAAAAGAGAACTTACTCAGGCGCAGTGGTGCGTGCCTGTAGTCCCAGCTACTCCAGATATTGAGGCAGGAGGATCACTTGAGCCCAGGAGTTCGAAGCCAGCCTGGGACATATAGAGAGTTCACACACACCCATTTCAAAAATAATATGGGGTGGGCGCAGTAGGTCACACCTGTAATCCCAGCCCTTTGGGAGGCCGAGGCGGGCGGATCACGAAGTCAGGAGTTCGAGACCAGTCTGGCCAACATGGTGAAACCTTATCTCTACTAAAAATACAGTAATTAGCCTGGACGCCTGTAATCCCAGCTACTCGGGAGGCTGAGGCAGGGGAATCGCTTGAACCCGGGAGGCAGAGGTTGCAGTGAGCCAAGATTGCTCCACTGCACTCCAGCCTGGGCAACAGAGCAAGACTCTGTCTCAAAATAAATAAATAAGAGACTCCATCTCAAAATAAATTAATTAAAAATACACACCAACTACATATTTCTTAAAAATAATAATAATAAGGCCAAGCGCAGTGGCTCACGCCTGTAATCCCAGCACTTTGGGAGGCCGAGGCAGGCAGATCACCTTAAGTCAGGAGTTCAAGACCAGCCTCACCAACATGGAGAAACCCTGTCTCTACTAAAAATATAAAAAATTAGCTGGGCATGGTGGTGCAGGCCTGTAATCCCAGCTACTCGGGAGGCTGAGGTAGGAGAATCACTTGAATCCTGGGGGCAAAGGCTGCAGTGAGGCGAGGTCACGCCATCGCACTTCAGCCTGGGCAACAGGAGTGAAACTCCGTCTCAAAATAATAATAATAATAAGAGAAGTTGTAAGGAAATAGTAGAGTGTTCATAAAGATTAATAATAGAAAACCTTTATTGCTCATTTAGAATATTCCAGGTACAGTTTTAAGATCTTTATGGGAATTATTTTAATCCTCAGAACGATCCTTACGAGGTAGGTATTTTCTTTATGTTCACTTTACAGATGAAGAAACTGAAGCACAGAGAAATCAAGTAGCCCACCTAACGTTAAACAGCTAGTAAAAGGCCATGTTAGGATTTGAACCAAGCTCCGCATTCCGAGAATGTCAATCACACAAGGGCTGTTTTTTAAAGTAAAAAGATAAAATTACCTAAACAATCACCAATGAGACGAATGATTAAATCACAATACATCCATATATAATAAAATACAAATTGGCCATTTAAAATTATGTTGAGGTCGAGCACAGTGGCTCACACCTGTAATCCCAGCACTTTGGAAGACCAAGACGGATGGGTCACCTAAGGTCAGGAGTTCGAGACCAGCTTGGCCAACATGGTGAAACCCCGTCTCTACTAAAAATACAAAAATTAGCCTGGAGTGGTGGCATGTGCTTGTAATTCCAGCTACTCAGGAGGCTGAGACAGAAGGATCGCTTGAGGCAGGGAAGCGGAGGTTGCAGTGAGCGGAGTTCGCACCACTGCACTCCAGCCTAAGCGACAGAGCGAGACTCCATTTCAAGAATAAATAAACAGGCCGGGTGCAGTGTCTCAAGCCTGTAATTCCAGCACTTTGGGAGGCAGAGGCGTGTGGATTGCTGGAGGTCAGGAGATCCAGACCAGCCTGGCCAACATAATGAAACCCCCTCTCTACTAAAAATACAGAAATTAGCCAGGCTTGGTGGCAGGCACCTGTAATCCCAACTATTAGGGAGGCTGAGGCAGGAGAATTGCTTGAACCCAGGAGACAGAGGTTGCAGTGATCATGCCACTGCACTCCAGCCTGGGCGGCAGAGGGAGACTCTGTCTCAAAAATATATATTAATTAATTAATTAAAATAAAATTATCTTGAAGTGTATTTGTTGACATGTTTACACATTCACAATGCATTGTGAAAAAAGGGGATTGCAAAACATTATGTTCAGAATGTCCCACTTTTGGAAATAAATAAATGCCAAAATGCTAAGAGGGTTTATCACTAGTTGGATGGGTATTGTGACCATGCTTTATTTTCTTTTTGCTTAACTGTATCTTCTGATTTTATTGAAAGATAGTACTTCTCAGGCCTGGAAACGTGGCTCACACCTGTAATTCCAGCACTTTGGAAGGCTGAGGCAGGCGGATCACCTGAGGTCAGGAGTTCAAGGCCAGCCTGATCAACATGGAGAAACCTCATCTCTACCAAAAATACAAAAATTAGCTGGGCGTGGTGGTGCATGCCTGTAATCCCAGCTACTCGGGAGGCTGAGGCAGGAGAATCGTTTGAACCCGGGAGGCGGAGGTTGCAGTGAGCCGAGATTACGCCATTGCACTCTAGCCTGGGGGCGACAGAGCAAAACTCTGTCTCAGAAAAAAAAAAAAAAAAAGATAGTACTTCTCAAATTTTAAGTGTGCATAGAATCACATGGGGATCTTGGTCTGAGATGAGGCTCGAGGTTCTCCATTTCTAAACAAATTTAGATCTCTGTTTTGTGGTAGGTAGAATAAAAGATGTCCACGTCCTAATCCCCAAAACCTGTGAATATGTTACTTTACAGAGCAAAAGGGATTTTGCCAATGTGATTAAATCATCCAGGATAATTTTACTATGGGAAGATTATCCTGGATTATCCTCTAGGTCCAATGTAATCAGATGGGTCTTTATAAGAGGGAGGCTGGAGTGTCCAAGACAAAGAAAATACGCCGGTATAATAGATGTCAGAGGGATGCCAGGGCCAGGAGCCAAGGAATGCAGAAAGCCTATAGAAGCTGGAAAAGTTTTGGAAACTGATTCTCTTCTACAGCCACCAGAAAAAACTCAGACATGCAAACAATTTTAGACTTCTAACCTCCAGAACCCTAAATTTAATAAATGTATCTTGTTGTAAGGCACTAATTGGGTTTGTGGTACTTCGCTGAAGCAGCAATAGAATACATGCTCAAAAGTTATAGGCTCTCTAATTTGCTACCCTTCATTTATTATTTTAACTTGCATAAAATTGAGTCTTGGATAACTCTACATTATAATACAGCTCATTGGATGTTTATAAATTAACAGAATTCCTAGATTCATTTTTGTTTATAGTAAACTTGAAACAATATATCTTTCCATAAGGACTGATTATATAAATTATGGTATGTTTATACAATGGAATATGGTAGCTGGTAAAAATGTTGATGTAGCTTTATATTTATTAACACTAAGGTTTATATTCATTAATGTTTATTAATATTCATTAATGTTTATGTTCATTAACATTAATTCATTAACATTAACACCTGAGGTCAGGAGTTCAAGATGAGTGGGTGGATCACCTGAGGTCAGGAGTTCGAGACCAGCCTAGCCAATATGGGGAAACCCTGCCTCTACTAAAAATACAAAAATTAGCCGGGCATGGTGGCAGTGCCTGTAATCCCAGCTACTAGGGGGGCTGAGGCAGGAGGATTGCTTGAACCTGGGAGGCAGAGGTTGCAGTGAGCAGAGATCGTGCCACTGCACTCCAGCCTGGGCAACAGAGCAAGATTCTATCTCAAAAAATAAAAAAGAAAATAATTTGTTAATTTATATTCAAAGACTAAAATGTTCACGCAGTTTGAGTAAATAATTCCATGCTTGGAAATCTATACTAGAGAACCACTTCAAAGTACTGAAAGTATTTTTCAGGTATAAACCAAAACGTGTATGGCTCTATTTTTATAAGAACAATGGTATAGGAATGATTTAGTAAACGCTTATGCATTCATAAGGTGAAAGTTTCTGCAGCAGTTTTCAATATTAATTATTAAGAGTGTGTAATAACTTGGAAAAGGGCCTTTTTTCTTTTTTTTGCTTTTAGAGACAGGGTCTCTGGCTATGTTGCTCTGCTCTGGCTCGTCTCAAATTCCTGGGCTCAAGTGTTCCTCCCATCTCAGTCTCCTTAATGAAGCTGGGATTATGAGCATGCACCACTTCATAGAATAAAATATTTTTATTTATACTATTGTTTAAAATAAAAAGTACCTAAATATAAATATACAATATGAAAATAGACTCTAGCCAGGTGTGGTGACTCACACCTCTGATCTCAGCACTTTCATAGGCTGAGGTGGGAGGATCACTTAAGCTCAAGAGTTCAAGATCAGCCTAGGCAAACGCCATCTCCACAAAAAATACTAAGATTAGCCGGGCATGGTAGCGCAAACCTGTGGTCTCAGCTACTCTGGAGGCTGAGGTGGGAGGATTGCTTGAGTCCTGGACGGGGAGGTTGCAGTCAGCCATGATTGTGCCACTGCACTCCGGCCTGGGAGACAGAGCAGGACCCTGTCTCAAAAATAAACAAATAGTAAAAATAAAAATAGACTCTAACCCACAAATAGAATTCTATGTACCCTAATAATTTGGTTTTTGTTGTATTTGGAATCCCTCTAAAAGTTTTATTTTGCAACATGATATACATTATTTTATGGTGTTAAAATAATTAATAGGCCATTAGACTGAGGCTGCTCCAGCACCCTGGGTTCCTACAGAAGCAAACCAAAACCCAACTCAGTGTATTTTACTTGCCACACTTCCACATTCACCCTATAAAAGCCTTTCTTTGGTGCCCCTTTAGCAGAGTCCCAAACCGATTCATGAATCACTGCCTGTTCAAATAAACACTTTAAGATTTTACTGTGCCTTAGTTTCTCTTTTAACAATGGTAATGATATGGAAACGCTTATCTGACAAATGTTTTTGAGATTATGTAATATTCACTGACAAGGTTTACACTTATGCTGGTATTAAACAGAGACCATAATCATCTTCTTTAATTAATTTTATTAATCTAACACAGTCTTTATGATGATCTAAAAATATTTAGATCATTCTTTTTTGCTTTTTTTGTTTTTGTTTTTGAGACAGGGTCTCACTATGTTGCCCAGACTGGAGTGCAGTGGCACAACCTCAGCTTATCACAATCTCTGCCTCCCAGGCTCAAGCAATTCTCCTGCCTCAGCCTTCTGAGTAGCTGGCATTACAGGCACACGCCACCATGCCCAGCTAATGTTTGTATTTTTAGTAGAGATGGGGTTTCACCATGTTGGCCAGGCTGGTCTCGAACTCCTGACCTCAAATGATCCACTCACCTTGGCCTCCCAAAGTGCTGAGATTATAGGCTTGAGTTACCGTGCCCGGCCACATATTTAGATCATTCTAAAGAACACATTTATAGAAGAATCTTGTTTATAGTATTCAGGATTCCTTCCTTCCTTCCTTCCTTCCTTCCTTCCTTCCTTCCTTCCTTCCTTCCCTCCCTCCCTCCCTCCTTCTTTCTTTCTTTGTTTTAGATGGAGTCTCATTCTGTTGCCTAGTCTGGAGTGCAGTGGCACGAACTCGGCTCACTGCAACTCTGCCTCACTGAAACCCAGCCTGAACCACCATTTAAAAAAACATAATATTTGAAGCCAGGCATGGTAACTCATGCCTGTAATCCCTGCACTTTGGGAGGGAGAGGTGGGCAGACCACTTGAGGCCAGTTCAAGACCAGCCTGGGCAACATGGTGAAAACCCATCTCTACTAAAAAAAGAAAAAAAAAAATTAGCCTGCATGGTGGTACACACCTGTAATTCCAGCTACTTGAAAGGCTGAGGCATGAGAATAGCTTGAACCTGGGAGGCTGAGGTTACAGTGAGCCAAGATCATGGCACTGCACTGCAGCCTGGGTGACAGAGCGAGGCTCTATCTTAAAAAATATATATATATATATGTTTATATATATATGAGTTGTGTCTTTAAGGGCAAACAAAAGTTATCCAGGGGAAGGTTGAGAATGCAAAGGGAACAGTACTCACAAAGCCGAGGTATAAAGATGTTTAAGAAAGAAAAAGGAACTTGATGACGTTGGGAAGTAAATAAGTAAGGTAAATAGGAACTTAATGTGAGAGGCCTACAATGTTATTTTAGGGAGCAATAGTGGTCATTCATTGATGAATCAAAAGAACCATTTTGTCTTCTCTGCTCTTCTCTCCAGGCTGTGGTTAAACAGCAGTACACATTGGAGATACTGGGCTCCACATTTAGCTGGAAGATATGCCATGTCTTCTTGAATTCCTTCTAATCTTCCTCTCCCATTGCCCATAAAGGATCTTCAAACCTTCTCCGCACTCATGCCCTTTGTCCTACCACCTCCACAGCTCCTTCTCTACAGAAAAACTTGCCTTTTATTTCATAGAAGAAATGCAACCTTTTATTTCACAGAAGAAATGCATCCTTTTATTTCACAGAAGAAATGCAACCTAGAGGCCAAGGTGGGTAGATCACTTGATCTAGGAAGTTTGAGATCAGCCTGGGGAACAAAGTGAGACTCTGCTTCTACAAAAAATACAAAAATTAACTGAGCAAGGTGGTTCATGCCTGTCATCTCAGCTACTTGGGAGGCTGAGGTGGGAGGATCGCTTGAGCCCGGCAGGCGGAGGTTGCAGTGAGCTGAGATCATGCCGCTGCACTCCAGACTGGGTGACAGAGTGAGACTGTCTCAAAAAAACAAAACCAACCCCCACCCCCCAAAAAAACAACAACAATAACAAATCACACACAGTGTTTTGTGTCATGTTCATCCTTTTTTTTTTTTTTTTTTTTTTTTAGACAGGCTATCATGCTGTCATCACCCAGGTTGGTGCAATCTTGGCTCACTACAAATACTTGGGCTCAAGTGATGCTCCCACCTCAGCCTCCTGTGTAGCTGAGACTACAGGCCTGCACCACCACGCCTGGCTAATGATTGTATTTTTTGTAGAGACGGGGTCTCACACTGTTGCTCAGGTTGATCTCAAGTTTCTCAGCTCAAGTGATCCGCCCGCCTTGGCCTCCCAAAGTGCTGGGATTACAGGCATGAGCCACCTCTCCAGGCCATGTCCACCCTATTAACATTTGGAAGTGCCTAGCACAGTGTAGACTCTTTAGACTTGTGGAATAACAATGATTACTGAAATGAAACACATAGCTGAAGGTGCTACTAGGGTATATGAGACTTTTTTTCTGACTTAGAACTACATCAAAGAAAGAAGGGCCTAAGACCAAAGTTTGGGAATGCACACAATGAACTGCTCAAAAGAAAGTTAGCTTTAGTAATGACAGGAAGAAGCTATTTCTTCAGCGAAACAGAATACACACAGAAAAATTTAAGAGAGCCATTACACTGGCTGGCAAGACACATGTGGATATTGTGGCCCTGGTACTCACGGAGTTTATAGTCAGGCACACTGTCCTAGCACAATGACCAATACGTTATCGTATTTACAGCGTTTTGGAGTTTCTGTCCATCTCTCTCAACAGAATAAACTTTGAGGTAAGTTTCTTACGCAGAATCCCCAGCAGTGTTTGCTACACAGTTGGAGCTCAATAAATGTTTACGGAGTGAATGATGAGGCACAAAAGGAATTTGTTCAATTATTTGTTAAATGAATCAAATAATTTTCTAGGATTCACGGGCTGTCTTCTGCACGATAAGCTTCATTCTGTGGGTCTGAGTTTCTCCTGGTTCCCAATTCTGTGTCTTTTTGTGGATTATCTACTTTATAGCTGGACCTTTGTATTTGTTCAAGATAATTATTCTTCTATTCCTAATAGAAGCAACCATAGCCCTAGCGAAACCAGAGTTAATTCCACTCTTGCAGTTCTTTTCCCCAAGGCAAGCAGCAAAAAATGCATTCCCACAAAAGAGCAAGCTCATCCCCAAATTCCGGGTTTCCCACCCCCACAAGCTGCAGGAAAACAGGAGGGAGGCACGTGAATACTTCTTCGGACCTCAACGATCCCAGAACTTGGCCTTCTAAAACATCCATAGGCTTAACCTCATCATATAACTTAAACAGCCTTCGCAACACCGAGAGCACCACACCAACACCTTCTTATCCAGCTCCGGTTGGGACAAGAGCTCCAACTCTAGACTGCACGCCTTTGTAGCGCGGTGTCTTCTGGGATCTGTAGGCTCCCGCAGTTCGGCTTTCCTCTCTCGGTGACTCCAATTCCCGGCAGTCAGTGGGCTCCAAGGTCCGCCCTCTTTCTGGAGGAGGAGCCCAGAGCGTACGGGAGGGGGCGGACCCTTGCCCCTCCCGAACTTGGGCCGGAGTGGTGCGGGCGGCGCGAGGCGGCGATTCCCACGTGTTGGCTTTCTCACGCTAGCCCACTTTGGTCCTCCTTGACGTCCCGGGCCTGTGGGCCCGCTTCCTGCCAAGATGCCGAAGGTCAAGTCGGGGGCCATTGGCCGCCGCCGCGGGCGGCAGGAGCAGCGCCGGGAGCTGAAGAGCGCTGGAGGTGCGGATCCCCGCGAGGAAGCTGGGGTCGGGTCAGGTCTTCCGGCAGGACCTAGCCTGGGGTGCGGACCGAGACCTGATCTGCGGAGGCCGCTCAGGACCCGCTCCCGTGAGCGCGGAAGGCAGGGGTGGGTCCCCGAGTCGGCCGCAGGCCCTGCGCGCAGTCGTTGGCGCCCTTTACAGTTGGAGGATGAACTTAAAGAGTTTGGCAGTCCTGGCGTGACGTTTCATGGCCCTGGTTGGCTCAGAAATCTTCCCCCTACCCATGCAGCTTTCTTCTCTGGGACTGTCTAATATCTAATCTCAGTAGGAAAATTAAGGCTGTTTCGTGTTTTCTTACAGGACTCATGTTCAACACGGGAATTGGGCAGCACATTTTGAAAAATCCTCTCATTATTAACAGCATTATCGATAAGGTGGGTATGGAAGAGGAAAAGGAGAGAGTTGTTGGTTTATTAATTTTATTCCTGTGAATACATAAGGGCAGAAAGTCTGCCTGCCATAAATTAGATGCTCTGTAAATATTTGTTGAATGAATCAAATAATTGTCTAGGATTCACGGGCTGTCTTCTGCATAAATAAGATTCATTCTGTCGGTCTGAGTTTCTCCTGGTTCCCAATTCTGTGTCTTTTTGTGGATTATCTACTTTATAGCTGGACCTTTGTATATGTTCAAGATAATTATTCTTCTATTTCTAATCACTTTTTTAAATCACTTTTAGTTTTTATGTACTCCATCTATTTATGTCTAAACCACACATTAGAAAGTTTGTTCCCCAGAAAAACATATAGTACCACATATAAATTATTTGATGTATTCCAGTACCACATATAAATTGCTTGGAGTATTACTCCTATCTGAGTTAGTGATGTTCTCTTATGGTTATGGATGTTTGGGTGCTAGGAAGTGAAATATACACGGTGCAGATTACACTTATGGTTAAAAGCAAGGAAAGCATCTTGGAGTTGTAGAAAGAGCATTACATAGTTAAAGGATCTTGTTGGGCTTCGTGTCATTTGAAAAATGAGAAAAAAAAAAGGTTGGTGTACTATTTTAACCTTTTTAGCTCATAGTTTCCTTTGAACATCTGATGAAAGCTGTGGCCCTAGAATATTACAGCTGTGTGCACACATTCAATTTTGTTTACAGTTGCTGCTGTTCTGCATCCTTGAAACCATAGGTGGGTTGAGAATTGAAAAAACTTCGTCCAGCAAGTACAGTCCTTTCCCATTTGAACTTGTTGATGTGAACAGAGAAGGTAACAAGAGGCGATTGGAGTATTTCTAGATAGAAATCAGAATGTCAATCCCAGAAATGCTGTTCCTGCTTTTCTGACTCCTAAAGTTGAGCAGTATTCCTCCAAGTTAGGAGAGGTTTTAGATTTTCATTTGCACCAAATGTTATTGAGGTAATTTTGTTAACCACATCGATCATGAAGAATCTAAAAATGGAGTCAGATTAAGAGTTCTTATCAGAGCACATGTGAGTAAAGATGGTCAAGTGTAAATTAACTTCTGTGTTCTGATGTGCCAGAAGAGCTAAAGTGTTCGTGCTTGCTTTTAGGCTGCCTTAAGACCAACTGATGTAGTGCTAGAAGTTGGACCTGGAACTGGCAACATGACTGTAAAGTTGTTAGAAAAGGCAAAAAAGGTAAAAAGGGGATTTAATGTTTGGTATCACAAATGACTATGTTAGCAAGCTCAGTTGGTTTTCAATCTGAATATGTTTTAATTAATTGCTATTATTTTAGTAGTAACTCCTGATCCCTTGTTGGAAATTTTGTCTTGGAAAATATGAGATATTTCGGTCGGGCGCGGTGGCTCACGCCTGTAATCCAGCACTTTGGGAGGCGGAGGCGGTTGGATCACGAGGTCAAGAGATTGAGACCATCCTGGCCAACATGGTGAAACCCCATCTCTTTTTTTTTTTTTTTTTTTTTTTTGAGACGGAGTCTGGCTCTGTCGCCCAGGCTGGAGTGCAGTGGCCGGATCTCAGCTCACTGCAAGCTCCGCCTCCCGGGTTTACGCCATTCTCCTGCCTCAGCCTCCCGAGTAGCTGGGACTACAGGCGCCGCCACCACGCCCGGCTAGTTTTATGTATTTTTTAGTAGAGACGGGGTTTCACCGTGTTAGCCAGGCTGGTCTCGATCTCCTGACCTCATGATCCGCCCATCTCGGCCTCCCAAAGTGCTGGGATTACAGGCTTGAGCCACCGCGCCCGGCCCGTGAAACCCCATCTCTACTAAAAATACAGAAATTAGCTGGGTGTGGTGGCGGGTGCCTGTAGTCCCAACTACTCCGGAGGCTGGGGCAGGAGAACTACTTGAACCCAGGAGTCAGAGGTTGCAGTGAGCCAGGATTGCACCGCTGCACTCCAGCCTGGTGACAGAGTAAGACTCTGCTCAGAAAAAAAGAAAAAAAAAAAAAAGAAAATATGAGATATTTCAGTCAGGAAAACAGAAACCACTTAGGTATTTCAACAGGGAATTTTTTTTTTTTTTTTTTTGAGAGGGAGTTTCACTCTGTTCCCCAGGCTGGAGTGCAGTGATGCAGTCCTGGCTCACAGCAACCTCTGCCTCCTGGGTTCAAGAGATTCTCCTGCCTCAGCCTCCCAAGTAGCTGAGATTACAGGCACCTGCCACGACGCTGGCTAATTTTTGTATTTTTAGTTGAGATGGGGTTTCACTATGTTGGCCAGACTGGTCTCAAACTCCTGACCTCAGGTGATCGCCCACCTCGGCCTCCCAAAGTGCTGGGATTACAGGCATAAACCACCATGCCCAACCTCAACAGGGAGTTTAATTAGGAAGGAAATACCCAACCCCTTCCCTTTGTACCCCATAATGCTGGTGCCTTTCACTGGCCACTTCCAACCAGAAGTTGAAAGGTAAGGGAGCTGGACTTCATTATCTATAGGACGCAGAGAGAAGCAGATAATATATCTGGGAAGGCCTTTCGTGGTGGCTCATACCTGTAATCCCAGCACCTTGGGAGGCTAAGGTGGGTGGATGGCTTGAGCCTAGGAGTTCGAGACCAGTCTGGGCAACATGGTGAAACCCCGTCTCTACAAAAAATTGGCTGGGCGTGGTGGTGCATGACTGTAGCCCCAGCTACCAGGGAGGCTGAGGTGGGAGGATTACCTGAGCCTGGGAGGTTGAGGCTCCAGTGAGCCATGATCCTATCACTTCACTGCAGCCTGGGTGACAGAGCGAGACCCTGTCTCAAAAAATAAAAATAAAGATACATCTGGGAGCCAAACAGAATAAGCAGCACATTGTTTACCCTGTAAAGACGGTCTATATAGAAGTGGGGCCAGGAGCTGTGGCTCACATCTGTAATCCCAGCACTTTGGGAGGCTGAGGCAGGAAGATTGCTTGAAGCCATGGGCTTGAGACTAGCCTGGGCAACAAAGTGAGACCCAATCTCTATAAAAAATAAAGAGGCTGGGCATGGTGGCTCACGCCTGTAATCCCAGCACTTTGGGAGGCCAAGGTGGGGGGATTGTTTGAGTCCAGGAGTTTTGAGACCAGCCCAGGCAACATAGTGAGACCCGTCTCTATAAAAAATAAAGAAAGGAAATTAGCCTGATGTGGTACACACCTGTGGTCCCAGCTGCACAGGAAGGTGAGGTGGGAGGATCCCATGAGCCCAGGACTTCAAGGCAGCAGTGAGCTATGATAGTGCCACTCCACTCCAGCCTGGGCAACAGAGTGAGACCCCATCTCTTTAAAAAAGTTTTTTTAATAAAAATAGAAGAAGTCAGTGAAACCTCAGCTGAAATTGGAATAAAATTGCAATTTCGGCCTTATTTGACATCTATTTCATTTACTTGAGAAGTTATCTATGCCATGTATTGTGTATCTCAGTAGATGTGACATACTTACAGTAAGAGCAATCGCATTGTACGCTCTTTAACAACACTGACTGCACAGACGTGGTATATTTTCTTTCATCATCTGTTCAATTACAAAGCATGGAGACAGATGAAACATGATTCTATTGATTATATGGGTAGAACTCTCACATAATCTGGTTGTCTACTTTTCTGGGTGGGTGGTGGTGTTTGTTCGTTCGTTTGTTTTTGAGACGAGTCTCGCTCTATTGCCAGGCTGGAGTGCTATGGCGCGATCTCGGCTCACTGCAACAGCTAATTTTTGAATTTTTTAGTAGAGATAGAGTTTTACCATGTTGGCCAGGCTGGTCTCGATCTCCTAAACTCGTGATCCACCCACCTCAGCCTCACGCCTGGCTTTTTTATTGTTTTGTTTTGAGACGGAGCCTCACTCTGTCGCCCCGGCTGGAGTGCAGTGGCGCAGTCTTGGCTCATGGCAACCTCTGCCCCCAGGGTTCAAGCAATTCTCCAGCCTCAGCCTCCTAAGTAGCTGGGATTACAGGCACCCACCACTGTGCCCAGCTAATTTTTGCATTTTTAGTAGAGATGGGGTTTCGCCTTGTTAGCCAGGGTGGTTTCGAACTCCTGACCTCAGGTGATCCGCCTGCCTTGGCTTTCCAAAGTGTTGGGATTACAGGCATGAGCCACTGCACCTGGCCTAATATTTTGTATTTTTAGCAGAGATGGGGTTTCACCATGTTGGCCAGGCTGGTCTTTCACTCCTGACTTTGTGATTCACCCACCCCGGCCTCGCAGAGTGCTGGGATTACAGGCATGAGCCACTGTAGCCAGCCCATTTTTGTTTGTTATTTGAAGTAGGCGAGTACAATTGAAGGAATATTGGTGGTAGAAATGAGAAAAGAAGTTTGTCACGTAAATCATGTAAGAGTTCCTGTTGGGATAACAATAAAATATTTATATTCCATAATTAAGCTAAATACTTTTTTTTTTTTAATTAGGTTGTTGCTTGTGAACTTGACCCAAGGCTGGTAGCTGAACTTCACAAAAGAGTTCAGGGCACGTGAGTATACATAATAGAATTAAAGTCATTTCAATCTCATGAAACAATGGTCTTTTTACATTTCTTCTTTTCTCATCAGGCCTGTGGCCAGCAAACTTCAAGTACTAGTGGGTGATGTGTTGAAAACAGATTTGCCATTCTTTGATACTTGTGTGGCAAATTTGCCTTACCAGGTATGTTCTCACATTTTCAGAAACATGATACTAAGTGTTTCTCTGATGTGTGTTTCCTGGAAATAACTAGTTAATTCTGTTACAGATCTCATCGCCTTTTGTCTTCAAGCTGTTGCTACATCGACCTTTTTTCAGGTTTGTGACAAAAGACTAGAGTTACTGCCAAATTTTGAAAGACTTACAATTCAGGTGGTGAACATAGCCAAAAATGAGTCAGGTCAGTTGAAAAACTACTGAAGAATTTTTATAGAAAATGTTGATTTGTATGGAGGTCTTGCTGTCTTTTTAATTGAGAGGTTATTTGGGGACAGTATGCTAGAAGTCCTGCTTCTGAGACCAGACAGCCTTTCCCTATTTTTGAATCTTCCTGCCGTTAAGCCTAGGTTAGAATTTTTATTACCTTATGTCTAGACAATTGCAGTGGTTTGCTAACTGGTCTCTAGTATAAGAGGTCTTCAGAAAGTTCATGGAAAATGTGTATTATGAAAAAACTATGCATGGATTTCAAAATGTTTCTGCACCACAATAAACTCTGTACTAAGTGAACAGGATCTCGTGTGAGGCCCTGAGAAGGATAAGACATCAGTTTGAAAAGAGCCCGTATCAGAGCAACATGAACTCTGCTAAAACTGAAGTAAGAACAAACATCCAATTTATGGTGAAGCCTGGTTGGAAGAATGGTGAAATCATTGATGCTTTACAGAAAGTTTATGCGGACAATATTCCAAAGAAATCAGCAGTTCACAAATGGATAACTCGTTTTAAGAAGGGATGAGACAGTGTTGAAAATGAAGCCTACAGTGGCAGACTGGCCACATCAAATTTGTGGAAAACATTCATCTTGTTTGTTCCCTAAGTGACAAAGAAAAACATTGAACAGCACAAACAATAGCCAACACCACAGACATCTCAGTTGGTTCAACTTACACAATTCTGACTGCAAAATCAAAGTTAAAGTTTCTACTTGATGGATACCCAAACTGTCATACCCTCTTTTCTGAAATATTTTATGAGAAAACAAAACAAAAAACATTGTACTCAAATCAGCTGCAGATAAAAGCAGAGTTTCCAGTGGAAATTTTATATAACTGGGATCAAGATCCTGAAACATGGCTGGGTAGAGTGGCTCACACCTGTAATCTTAGCACTCTGGGAGGCCGAGGCGGGCAGATCACTTGAGGTCAGGAGACCAGCCTGGCTAACATGGTGAAACCCCGTCTCTACTGAAAATACAAAAATTAGCTGGGCATTGTGATGGGCACCTGTAATCCCAGCTACTCGGGAGGCTGAGGCAGGGGAATCACTTGAACTCAGGAGGCGGAGGTTGCAGTATGCCGAGATTGTGCCACTGCACTCCACACTGCAGCCTGGGCAACAGCGAGATTATCAAAAAAGAAAACAAGATCCTGAAGCATTTCTTCGAAGAATTGTAATGGAGATGAAATATGGCTTTACCAGTGTGATCCTAAAGACAAAGCAGAGTCAACATAATGCCTACCAAGAGGCAGAATGGGTCGAGTCAAAGCAAAAGCAGACCAGTCAAGAGCAAAGCCCATAGCAACTTCTTTTTTTTTTTTTTTTTTTCTTTAATGCTCAGGGCATTTTGCTTGCTGACTTTCTTTAGGAACAAAGAATGATAACATCTGCTTATTACAAAAGTGTTTTGAGAAAGTTAGCTAAAGTCGTAGCAGAATAACTCCCAGGAAAGCTTCCCCAGAGATTCCTCCACCATAACACTTCTACTCCTTCCTCTCCTCAGACGAGGGCAATTTTTTGAGAGTTTCAATGGGAAATGGTTAGGCATCCACCTTACAGTCCTGATTTGGCCCCTTCTGACTTACTTTTTATTTTATGAGACAGTCTTGCTCTGGTTCCCAGGCTGGAGAGCAGTGGTGTGATCTGCACTCACTGCAGCCTCCACTTCCTGGGCTCAAGCATTCCTCCCACCTCAGCCTCCCAAGTAGCTGAGATTACAGGCATGTGCCACTATACTCAGCTAATTTTTCTATTTTTTTTAGCGATAGGTCTTGCCATGTCGCCCAGGGTGGTCTCCTACTCCTGAGCTCAAGTGATCTGCCCGCCTCAGCCTCCCCAAATGCTGGGATTATTACAGGCATGAACCATGGTGCCTGGCCCTTCTGATTTATTTTCGTTTCCTGGTCTTAAAAAATCTTGAAAGGGTATGCTTTTTTCTTCAGTTAATAATGTAAAAAAAAAAAAAAAAAAGACTGCAGTGACATGGTTAAATTCCCCAGAGCCTCAGTTTCTTTGCTACAGACTAAAAGGCTGGTATCATCACTTACAAAAGTGTCTTGAACTTGATGGAGCTTATGTTGAATAATAAAGTTCATGTTTTTTCTTTTTTTTCTTTTTTTGAGACAGGCTGGAGTGCAGTGGTGAGATCTCAGCTCACTGCAACCTCAGCCTCTCCTAGGCTGGGCTCAGATGATTCTCCTACCTCAGCCTCTTGAATAGCTGGGACTACAGGGGTGTGCTAGCATGCCTAGCTAATTTTTGTATTTTTTTAGAGACGGGGTCTCACCATGTTCTGCCCAGGCTGGTCTTGGAGTCCTGAGCTCAAGTGATCTGTCTGCCTTGGCCTCATAAAGTGCTGTGATTATAAGTGCCTTATTTTTATCTTTTAACTCAATATTTCCATGAACTTTGAAGTCACTTTCTACATTACATACTAGTGGCTTTCAAACTGCAAGTCAAAAACTATTTAGTGGTTATAAAATTAATGAGTCATGACCATCTTTTTTTTTTTTAATGACATGGAATGGAATATATCAGAGGGCACTGCATGTAGTCCAGGTGATTATAGTTCCGTGAAACTTTTGTTTTGAAATACAATATAAACACATACACATGCAGACATTTGTGGCTTGGCTTCCAATGCCAAATGTATTTTTTAGTGTGACTCATTGTCAAAAGTTTGAATGTCAAAGTGTAGCTTTGAAGATGCTCTTCTGTTCATTAACCCCTACAAAGTCTCCCCATTGCCTGCTGAATAAAAAGTCTACATCTTTTAGCTGGGCATGGTGACTCATGCCTGTAATCCCAGCACTTTGGGAGGCCGAGGTGGGCGGATCACCTGAGGTCAGGAGTTCCAGACCAGCCTGGCCAACATGGTGAAACACTGTCTGTACTAAAAATAGAAAAATCGACCAGGGGTGGTGGCGTGCGCCTGTAATCCCAGCTACTCAGGAGGCTGAGGCACGAGAATCACTCGAACCTAGGAGATGGAGGTTGTAGTGAGTCGAGATTACGCCATTGCACTCCACCCTGGGTGACAAGAGTGAAACTGCGTCTCAAAAAAAAAAAAAAAAGTGTACATTTTTTAACCTGTCAAATCAAGGAGACATTGAACATCACAATCTGCCTTTTCAGCCTCACCTCTTCCTTAAAGGTGTCTGCTACCCCATAAATATATTTCTGCTGCTGAAACAATGTATTTCACTTTGTTTTCATAGAAGAGGTGATGGACTAGTGCTGATTTGAAACACCTTCTCATCCAGTCTTTAAAGGCTTATATTTGCAAGCTATCTTGCAGTGAGGAGTACAGCCATTATAAAAACAAAGCCAGCTCTCTCATTCTGTGGCAATAAAAAAGGCTGAAAGCGTTCTCCTACCTTATAATCAGCTGCCAATGCTTTGCTGTTTCTCTCCCAAGAAAATTCATTGCAGTCAAAATTCATTTACAGTTGACAATGACCATTTTCTTTTTTTTTTTTTTTTTGAGAAGGAGTCTGGCTCTGTCGCCCGGGCTGGAGTGCAGTGGCCAGATCTCAGCTCACTGCAAGCTCTGCCTTCCGGGTTTACGCCATTCTCCTGCCTCAGCCTCCCGAGTAGCTGGGAACACAGACGCCCGCCACCTCGCCCGGCTAGTTTTTTGTATTTTTTTAGTAGAGACGGGGTTTCACCGTGTTAGCCAGGATGGTCTCGATCTCCTGACCTCATGATCCGCCCGTCTCGGCCTCCCAAAGTGCTGGGATTACAGGCTTGAGCCACCGCGCCCGGCCGGACAATGACCATTTTCCTTATTCCTTTCTGCTTTCTTTTCAGATGTGCTATACTTATGTTTCAAAGAGAATTTGCCCTCCGACTGGTTGCAAAACCCGGAGATAAGTTATACTGCAGACTTTCAATTAATACACAGCTGTTGGCACGTGTGGACCATCTAATGAAAGTAAGTGAATTTTGTTTTCTTTCTCTTTTTTTCTGAGACAGAATCTCAGTCTGTCACCTAAGCTGCAGTGCAGTGGCTCGCTGCGATCTCTGCCTCCCATACTCAAGCAGTCCTCTCACCTCAGTCTCCCGAGTAGCTGGGACTAGAGCTGTGTGTCACCATGTCTGGCTAATTTTTTGGTACTTTTTATAGACACAGAGTTTCGCTATGTTCCCCAGGTTGGTCTTGAACTCCTGGGCTCAACGATCCATCTGCCTTGGCCTCCCAAAGTGCTGGGATTACAGGTGTGAGCCAAAGTGCCCAGCCAGTGATTTTTATTATTGAAATAATCTACCTTAACTCATCCTTGAGCATCTAGTTGTGCCTTCTGTGAGGACAGCATCTTTGGTTACTAAATAAAAGTTGCCTTTGAGAGTACTACTTAAATACTTTTTCATTAACAGGTTGGAAAGAATAACTTCAGACCACCGCCCAAGGTGGAATCCAGTGTTGTAAGGATAGAACCTAAGAATCCACCACCACCCATCAATTTTCAGGTGAGGTTAAAATATTGGCTTAATCAATAAAAGGAAAAAAAGTCCAGGCTGGAAGATGTGTGTGTGTCTATAGCGGCAGAAAAATATTGAATCAACCTAAATATTCAAACATAGGAAAATGCTAATTAGGACACATCCCTCTGCTGAAGTAGATGGAATAATTTGATGCAAGGTAGTTATAAAGTGAGACCCAGTCTCAAAAAAAAAAAAAAAAAAAAATTGAATAAAACTTGGAAAACAAGGTAAAATGAAAATAGTTGTTTTAAAGTAATATTATGGGTAACATATTTTAATTGTAATTGCTTTTCAGATTTAAAAACAAGAAAAAAGACCACTTGATGTAAAACTTTACTACAGCCACATTAGAGAAAAACACGATTGTGTGTGTGGTCAGCTGGTGGTAAATGGAGTGGTTTGTCAGTAACTCCTTCAAGGAGGTTTAGGGGTGTTGCACAGGCAGTATCTGAAGTCATGTCTGTTTTGAATCTTATTTTTGAAAATGATACTTAGATTTAAATAAATGCCATGTTCTTTGTTCAGAAGTGGGACCATTTTGTTTTTCCTCCACTTTCTTTTTTTAAGATGGGGTTTCACTATGTTGCCTAGGCTGGACTTGAACTTTTGGTCGCAAGCGATCCTCCCACCTCAGCCTCCCGAGTAGCTGGTACTACAGGCATGCAGCGCTGTGCCTGGCTTTATTTTTTCAAATTAAAAAAAAAATTGTCATGCTTTGACCCTTGTCAAAAAAAATTCTGAGGAAAAGACATATTCAGTGAAATGCACCAAAGTACAAAAATCAAATGTATGTCTTACTTTTGCGTCTGTGTGCCAGCCAGATCAAGATACAGAACATTTTCTTCACTTTAGAAAGTTCCCTTCAATTTTATATATTAAAAGACAAGGTAATACCTAGCAGGCATAGACAAGAACAAGAAGTTTGTAATTTGAAGAAAATGTCTATCTTCTATTTCAGGAATGGGATGGTCTAGTAAGGATAACCTTTGTTAGGAAAAACAAGACACTCTCTGCTGCATTTAAGTAAGTATTAACACTAATTTCTAATGTGTAAAGGACCAGTGCTCCAGATACTATGCTAGAATTTGGTCCTTTTCCTGAGCAGCTACCCTAAAGCATAAAGATATGGGTCCAGACAAACTTCATCTTTTTAACTATCTTTAGAGCTTGGGAGGCAGGAGAACTTAATGAAGAAAATTTGCTGGAGTTGAGAGTCAGATCAGGTTTTTTTTGGCAAAACAGGAAAACACTCCCAAACTCTGACCATACATCTGCTCTAGTTTTTTGTTGGAAAAATGAGGCGATGATGGACCCCTTCGACACTTGTGAAGGTTATGTGTCATCTTATTAACTTGGGAAAATGCAACTCATCAATTTGGGGTTCAAGGGTAAAAGAGAGGTGAGACACAGTTTTACAGGGCTTGGAGATTTTTTTTTAGGGGATGTTTTGTGGAGGGTCTAGAACTTCTCTAAGAATTTAAGAGGTATTTATCAGGATTTTGCACTTTAAATATAATTAGTGTTTGCTGCATAAGTTTAAATATTCAACAACTTTTAAAATTCCTTAATTGTACCATACAGAACATAGATTTAATTTCATCTAAAATGAAATTATTGCTTAAATGGCTTATATATTAGTAAAAAAAAAAAAAAAAGGTTTAAGAAATTACTCTGACTTTGGAATAACAACAGTGGCATCACTTCTTTATGCTACAGATCAAGTGCAGTGCAACAACTCTTGGAAAAAAACTACAGAATTCACTGTTCAGTCCATAATATTGTAAGTAGAAAATGTTCCTGCAATTTCATTGATTTGTTTTCTTTTAAAATGTCCATTTTTATTCTTGTTGATCTAGCATGAGATTATTTTGTACATTCCATAGGATCCTTAAAAGACAATATAGAATGCATAACTAGCAAAATTTTGACTTGAATTCTGACAGGTCAGTGCTGCTGTATATCCTGTGGAACAGATAAGAGCAACTTTGATTACTCCACCCTGTCCTCTAACTACTGACAGTTGTTTTTAGCCATAACAAGAATCAGATTCAGCAGTTACAGGTTCCTCAAAGCTGTAGATATGTGTAGCTTGCAAAACTTAAAATAACTGTGTACAATTTACTGTCCTCTGAATTGTGACCATGTCTTGTTTTTTGCTCACACAGCAGTTACAAATATAGTTATTAATTTCTAAGTTTAATACCCAGAAATTGAAATAAAGTTCATATGGCTCAATAGCAGATTTCTGGTTGTGAGCCTCATGCTTATCATTTGTGTAACAGTGTGTGTAATGTGATGTTTGCTAACTTTTTAGCTTCCAGTTTAATTAAACAGGACAGAGATAAACGCCAATTTTCTTCTTATTTTTTATGACTCAGAACCTATATGGTTTAATGTATCATAATACTATCTGCATTTTCTCTTTTATGGGGAAAAAGTCATTAGATAATCTGCCTAAGTATAATAGAAAAATATTAAGCTAGATTAAGAAAAATATTTGGATAAAATATGTGCATTAAGTGTAAAATCCTTAATATTCCCAAGGCTTGGGCAGGTCACCTCTTTGAGAAAAACGAGGTGGTTAAGGTGAAATCTGTAGCAAGAAAATGCATTATTTTGAAAGGAGTAACAGTTGCTTTAAAATTTAATTTACAGTTTTAATTATTTGTGAAGTCTGAAACTAATAACTATTACAGAATTTTAAAGAAGAAAATGGCTAATATAGACAGGATTACTAATTCAAGGTATTCCAAGTTTTTGTTAATAAAGATCAGCCACTTAGAGATCCACGTCTTATGTAAACAATCAGGCCTTCCAAAGTCTTATTAACAGATATATTAAAGGTGACTATTTTATGACTTAACTGAACTAAAAAAAAGAGTCAAGGTGACCTCATTAAAGATATGTCGTTCATTTATTCTGAATCTTATATTGATAGATAATACCAGAAGATTTCAGCATAGCAGATAAAATACAGCAAATCCTAACCAGCACAGGTTTTAGTGACAAACGGGCCCGTTCCATGGACATAGATGACTTCATCAGGTAATTACATTTTTGTTTTCCTAAGTGTTTACATTTCTTTACTGTGACACCTTCAGATTAGAGATTTTAAAGGCTTTTAAGCGGTATAAGGTGCTACCTGGGAGAGTTATTGCATAGCACTTCCATAGCATGGAATAGTATTTGGTGTAGAAGATGGAGGCTAGTTAGCTGCAGCAGAATGAACGTTTTCTTTAAGAACAGTAGTAAAGAACAGTCCAAGCCAGAAGATTGCCTTTGTGTTAATGTGGTGTGCATGTTCCTCCCTTCCTGCTCCCTCCCCAACTCTCATTCATAGTCTTAGTCTTAATAGCTTATCCCTCCAAAATAGTCCATAAGGTAGAAAAATCGTAATACATGTAACTAGATTGGATTTTTAAAATTTCCTTACTGGGAATAGCTGTTGTTTAATCAATCTTAAGCATACAATAATGCCAGTTAGAATCTTACCTGGTTATCCATTTAGTAATAATATAGTTAGTTTTGTAGCCTGAGGCAAGTTCTATACTTCTCAAGTAAAAAGCTGTCATAATTATCTAGGTAATTTAGACCAAAATTTGTTTTGCTTGAATTAAGCAAGTAAGTCAGTCTTATGAAAATAGAATAAGGCTTCAATTAATTACCCAGGTAATTACTAACCTGTACTTACTGTTTTTAATCATTAAGATGTTAACTTTCAGAAGTTCTTGCCTATTTAGCCAATTCACTTTTAAAGCTTCCATGTTCTAGAGGCTGAATACAAAATGAGGGTAGTTTGTTCTAAAAGTCATTGGTTTGACTTTTTCTAAGCTGGAAACACAGTTCTATATAACTAAGACAAATGGAGTTTATATTTTATTGGCTGGCTAGCAGTACTACTGAGTCTTTTTAGATGTTAATCCTAGGCATTGAATACTATTCATAAGTATCTACTTTGCTTTTTTAGAAATTTATCTGAACCTGTTTCTATGGGCCAGCCTAAAAATAACCTCAGGTCTAAAGAGAAATATTTTATCTTTTCCTTCATTTTCACTAAATTTCCTCAAAGATATTGGGCATGTGCAGTTTACTAACTAGAATCTATTAAGTACACAGGTATCTACAGGGAGAAATAATGTGTATTTAATTTGATATAAATAACAGCTCAAGAGAGGAAGAAGGGGCATGTAAGATTGGTTATTCATCTGACTTCTGCCAATTCCAAACAGCTTCTTGTTCAGTTACCTTGAAACAAGTGCCAGTGAGTTCTTAGGCCTGGGATAATGAGTCTAAGATAATTTTAGTCAAATTCATTACGACATAAAAGCTATAATGAAAGAGGCACCAACATGGCATGGTTTAACCAATACGCATCTTATAAATTTAGTCAGACAGTAACATTTCTTTTTTTTTTTTTTTTTTTTTTTGAGACAGAGTTTTGCTCTGACACCCAGGCTGGAGTGCAAAGGCACAATCTCAGCTCACTGCAACCTCTGCCTCCCAGGTTCAGGCAGGTCTCCTGCCTCAGCCACCCGAGTAGCGAGGATTACAGGCATGTGCCACCATGCCTCTCTAATTTTTGTATTTTTAGTAGAGACAGGGTTTCACCATGTTGGCCAGGCTGTTCTTGAACTCCTGACCTCAGGTAATCCACCTGCCTCAGCCTCCCAAAGTGCTGGGATTACAGGTGTGAGCCACTGCGCCCAGCCAGTATCGTTTCTTTAATAACTAGTATGAGGAGTGGGTGGGCTCTGTCAGCATGCTGTATTCATGTTTTAGAATTAATGGTATTTCTATATACCATTATGTGCTACAAATTAGCATTTCAGTACCATTCCATTTTGATTTCTTTTTTCAGATTGCTACATGGATTCAACGCAGAAGGTATTCATTTTTCCTAGGTGTTTGGAACACAGAATTTTTCAAGGTCAAGAAAAGAAATGAAGTTTGTATTTTTTGTATTTGAGAAGATAATGCTTTTGCTTTAGAGACATAATTTACTTGACTGTTTTTGGTTCGATACTACTACTGTTGTCACCATTTATGATTCTGAATTTTTAAGTTGGAAAGTTCTAAGTATCCAAGTTTTTAATATATAGAGCTGGTCCAATCTATTCACAATAATCTTCAAGTTCAGGAGCCGCAGAGACGCACAACTTTACACTTAAACTTATCATTTCTAACAGTTTATTGTATAAAGATGTTACTCTTCTATTTACTGTTATATACTGTGAGGCCTTCTTTAGGCCTTTAGCTCTGTTCCTCCAGTAGTAAAACAGTTAAAATATGCTTCACTAGTCACACATTCCCCATACCATTTCATGTTATTCACATTCCCTGTACCATTTCTTGTTATTCACATGTACAGTAAAATAATTGTTTCTTAAAGTATTTTTATTTTGGTTCTCTCATTCTCTTCCCTATTTATCCTGTACACTGTCTGTTATGATTGCCTACCTCTTTCGCTATCCTATAGCATCAGAGACTTAGGGTTCTGGGTAAGCCCAAGTCTGCTACTGCCACCGAGCAGTGCCAGGCATACTAAAGGGCATGACTCCCTACATGTAAAATGAGGAAGCTAAACTGGAATGAAGTTAACAATAAAATTATATTTTTTTATGGTTCTTAGGTAGATAACTATAGGCATAGCAAAATTTCAAAGGGTTTTGTAATTGAAACTGGTTTTATAGTTTTATATTTGCTTTCAACTTCAGAAAAACAGCCATTTCCCATAACTACAGATTCCCAGTATTCCTGTGATTTCTGGACAATTAAAATTTCCAGTACTTTTTTCATATACCTGGTGCTTAGTTTTAAGCTATTTTAAAACTGTCAGATTGAGAATTTCAATAGATGTCATAAACAAGTTTTATTAGCTACTATGTTTAAATCAATATAATACTAAGTGCTGTTAATATACTATAATAGTTTTAGTAGCTATTTTGTTTATATAAAAAATTAATAAAAATATCTTTATTGATATTTGGCTTTTTTTAAATACCTAAATTAATAGAAGGAGTGTTTCTAATTAATTTAACAAAGCCAGATTTGAAATCTGGCTTCAAAGTCATATAGTAAATGTTACTACATAATTAAAATAATGCTTGTTCTTGATGTGTAATCCAGAACAAAAGCGTCAAGCTGCTTTTGTTAAACAAATATGAAATATACATAAGGGTAGATTTTTTGTTTAATTTCACAAAACTCTTTTGCGAAGTTCACTTGTATCATCTCTATCCTTATAGTCAAAATTTTAAGATTTAACTTGGCTTTCTCGGGTTATTTCCCTCTACCCCTATGAACTTCTGAGTTTTAGTTCCTTTTCTGGCCTTCAGTTTTCACTATCTGTAAAGCTGAAGGACTGTATTATACTACCTCCAGTATCTTTTCTGGTACTAATTTTTAAAATACCTGATCAGAATGAAGCCATCATAGTATAAGGCAGCATATTTGTCTATAAGGAGACTTTCCAAAGACAGTACCCATCCAATGCAAATAAAAAATTTGAAGCTAATCTGTTGTGCTTTAAATGAGCAAATTCACGTCTTTATTGCCCTTTGAAAGTTGGTTAATCTCAAAAACTACCTTTTTTAAAATATCCTCTGCAAGGTCAATTGTAACAGTTCTCCATCCTTCCTCTTCCCTTTGAAATAAACACAAATAGAATATATCTTACAGCTGCAAGAAAACCTGAGTCCCTTCCAAAACAAAGGTGATTGAAGTAAATTCTCTCTAAAACTTATTCCATAGACTTCATTTATTAATAAGCATATTGTGAAAATCTACATTTGTTTTAGATTTCATGTTTACAGAGCTTTTCACACTTGTATTAGGATCTTTCACAACTACTCTCTGGGTTTTATGAACAGTAAAGTAAAGAATCTGGCTCATGTGACTCTCTATTCATAGCTCCCCTTTGGCTCCTACGAAGGAGCTGGTAGTTCCCTGGAGTAAATAAATCAAAACAAGATATCCTTGGGAGATTTTTAGCTGTTAATCTACTCCTGGACCCCATCCTGGGAACTGAGGGGAAAACTCCTAGAGAGATATACAAATCTTTGAACAAAATATTTACATGAAAAGTGGCCAGTTTTCCTCCTTGGAGTAGCAATCTGTAAAAATAAGTGCTGCTGTTTAAAAAGTAGCATGCCCTACACCAATGTATTAGTGAGAATTTGATGATTCTCACCAAATAACAACGAAGTTTCACATTTGGTACTGGATGGAGCTTGGGTTAGATCTGCCTTTTAAGGCAAAGTCAACTCTTTCAGCTTAATTCTTTTTCAAGGGAGTAATGTACTGTCTACACTTGGCTTAAACTAACTTCTATTATGGACTACTTTCAATGTACATGTAAATGTTCATGCATCAGAAGCCAATTTCCTTTAACAGTACATAGAAAAGGTGTATTTTGGGGTGGTAATGAACACTTCAAATTAAGTAATGATACTGGTAAGGATCAAATTGCACTATTTTAGTCTTGTTAATACCACACTGGCACACACACTGCATATATATGTATTTTCCTAAGATAAAACTCTTCTCAGAATTTCATTACTTTTTATTATACACCAACTAGTTTATATTTTAGGTCTTTACAAAGAAAATGCTGAGAAAAATTATAATCACGTTATATGGTTTTAAAATCATAATTCCAGATTTCTTTACATATAAGATGGAATGGTCCAGCAGCTATATCCACTGTCACAGACTTTAGTTCCGTTCAATGATATGGCACATCCTGCAAAATTAACTAGTCACACACAAAAAATGTCTCAAATACAGTAAAAATGTACACACAAAGGTAATTTACAATGACAAATAAGGAATGTAATTTTTCTTGGCTGTGCTTCAGAAATTTAGGGTCAGTAGCCTTAATCAAGGCACAAAGCAGGAAAAGGTGAGCACAGCTGTCTCTAGGAGTGGGCAAGGTATGTACAATCACTGATGAGGTATGCATGCACGCAAAGGATTTAAAACTGCTCAGTCTCACTACAAAAATTGAACTGAGTTAAAAGGAAATGCTGTGGCTTCCCCCTACTATCTGGCTCTGGATCGAGTCCACAGTCTTACTTCATCAAATAGAAAATAAAACTGACAAGGATCTCCAAAAGTAAATCACTATTTGCGTAAATGAAACAAAATGCTTCATTAATCCCAATTCTTGGTTGTGCCTCCTGGACTAGAAGCATTTTGTAGACAAGAGTGTTTCACAAAATTGAAATGTAATTCAGGTGAAGGACAAAACATTTTCCACAGACACTTAAAATTCCAAACTTTCAAATGGCCCTTACAGCTGAACCGTTGTATGTTACAGTAGTGAGGGTTCTGGGAATCCTTTAGCAGCAAATGCCGGTTTAAAGGGCACGGGGTCTCTTAGGGTTGATTTGCTTGCTGGCTTGTTCCTCTTCTTGTAGAGCTGCACGGAAAGATTTCACTTTATCTTGGAAAAAGAAAAGAAAGAGGGAATAAGTATTATATTGCATGCAGTAAGAGTTTACAACTTTATGGGTTCGATCAAGTCAGCTGTGTTATTTCCTAACAGTTACTCAGTATTTTTCCTTTTGTTTTTGTTGTCTAGAAACTCAGAACTAAATACAGTGCTGAACTATTACAAAGTTTTTTGTTACAGATTTCCAGAAATACCTATTTTTCTGTATCTTTCAACAGCTTTCTGTTCTGTTTGGCACATTTACAGTTCTTTGTTTTAGTTTATTAGAACTCCTTCTGGAGCACAGGCAGGTTTTACATGTGTAAAATACATAGTCTACCTTTTTTTTTTTGAGATGGAGTCTCACTCTGTTGCCCAGGCTCGAGTACAGTGGCGCAATCTAGGCTCACTGCAACCTCCACCTCATGGGTTCAAGCAATTCTTCTGCCTCAGCTTCCCAAATAGCTGGGATTACAGGTGTGCACCACCACGTCCAACTAATTTTTGTATTTTTAGTAGAGACGGGGTTTTACCATGTTGGCCAGGCTGGTCTCGAACTCCCAACCTCAGGTGATCCGCCCGCCTTGGCCTCTCAAAGTGCTGGGATTATAGACATGAGCCACCGTGCCTGGCCCCCCATTTTACCTTTTTTAAGTTATGAAAATTTAAAATATATTTGAATTTTTAGAAATTTACATTTTGTCCTCATTGTGACGAAGGGGGATTGTGAAGGGGTGATGACAAAACGATACATTTCTTGCTTTTACACATTCTTTCCGGTCATCTACTGATCTAGAGTCATGTAAGAACTAGAAATAGGTTAGTAAATTGCCAGATAAATTACATGCAGCTAAGATGAGACATCTTTCAATAACAGTGGCTCTCAACTGGATGTGATTTTTGGCCCCCAGCAGGCATTTCGTAATGTCGAGAGACATTTACAGTTATCCCAACTGGTGTGGTGCTACTGCCATGTGGTGGACAGAGACCAACGACGCTAGTAAATATTGTACAAGGCACAGGATAACACTCCTCAACAAAGAACTGCCTAGCCCCAAATGTTAGTAGTGCCAAGGTTACAAAACCCTACTCTGTAGACTTCAGAAGAAAATAAAGTTGGAATCTCAATTTTCCTCCCCTTTTTGGAAGTACAGTGATGTTTTGAAAAGTTAACTTTTCTGAAATTTTGAAATGAATTTAAGGACTTCTGGATTTGGTGCTCTCAAACTGTTACTGTTCTTTTTTTTTTTCTGAGATGGAGTCTCGCTCTGTCACCCAGGCTGGAGTGCAGTGGCGCGATCCTGGCTCACTGCAACCTCTGCCCCCCGGGTTCAAGCAATTCTCCTGCCTCAGCCTCCTGAGTAGCTGGGACTACAGGCGTGTACCACTATGCCTGGCTAATTTTTGTATTTTCAGTAGAGACGGGATTTCACCAGTTCACCAGGCTAGTCATGAACTCCTGACCTCAGGTGATCTACCTGCCTCGGCCTCCCAAAGTGCTGGGATTACAGGTGCCCAGCCCAAATTGTTCTTACGAATCTCAAATTTATCTCTGGATGGTTAAAAAAAAAATTCTAAGGACTGAATAATGTAATATATCTATATAGTAATTTCTTAAAAGTTATGGATATGCTTGATATACATGAAATTTGAGAAAAGGAAAGGAAGTCAATTAAGTTGAATGCTACAAAGAAAAAATACCAGAGTGCATTATGATCTGTCTTCTGAATAAAATGGATACAGAAGCTGATTGTGAATTATTGCAGATTAGAAAAATGATCAAAACAATTTAAATAAAGGGTTAAATATGAACAATATGAGAAACAAATGAAAATTTTAGTTCAGCAGTCACTGCTGACTTTACAGAATATGATTTCAAATAACCAACTTCATAACCAGTCAGCAACATATATGTGTTGAACATCTCAAATCCAAAAATCTGGCTGGGCATGGTGGCTCACGCCTGTAATCTCAGCACTTTGAGAGGCTGAGGTGGGTGCATCACGTGAGGTCAGGGGTTCGAGACCAGTCTGGCCAACATGGTGAAACCCTGTCTCTACTAAAAATACAAAAATTAGCCGGGTACAGTGGCACACGCCTGTAATCCCAGCTACTCAGGAGCCTGAGGCAGAAGAATTGTTTGAACCCAAGAGGCGGAGGTCGCAGTGAGCTGAGATTACCACTGCACTCCACTGGGCGACAAAGCGAGACGCCACCTCAAAAAAAAAAAAAAAAAAAAAGCCAGGCTCATGCCTGTAATCCCAGCACTTTGGGAGGCCAAGACAGGTGGATCACCTGAGGTGAGAAGTTCCAGACCAGCCTGGCTGACATGGTGAAACCTCATCTAGATACAGAAGTTAGCTGGGCGTGGTGGTGCGTGCCTGTAATCCCAGCTACCCGGGAGGCTGAATTGCTTCAACGTGGGAGGTGGAGGTTGCAGTGAGCCGAGATCGTGCCATTTTACTCCAGCCTTAGGAGACAAGAGCAAAACTCCATCTCAAAAAAAAAAAAAAATCTGAAACCTAAAGTGTTCCAAAATCCCAAACTTTTGGTATAATGCAAATACTCAAAAATCTGAAATCCAAAACACTTTTTTTTCCAAGCTTTTCACATAAGGGATACTCAACCTGTATATACTTCAAAACATCATGTTGTACCTAATACATACATTTTTATCTGTCAACTCTTTAAATTTTTTGAGACAGGATCTCTCTATGTTGCCCAAACTAGAGTGCAGAGGCACGATCCTAGCTCACTGTAGCCTCAAACTCCTGGGATCAAGTGATCCTGCCACTTCAGCCTCCCAAGTAGCTGGGCCTACAGGCAGGCACCACCATGCCTGGCTAATTTTAAAATTATTTTTTAGAGACAGGATCTCTATGTTGCCCAGGCTGGGATGCAAATTTAAATAAACGAATTAATTTGAAAGAAAAATAACCCTTCAACACAACCAATCAACTTCACAGAGGGCCTCCTTAAAAAAATAAGCAGCTTATGTACTGCCCCAAACTAGGAATTTCATTCTGGTATATGTTGGATTGCATGTACACACATATACAGATGCTCACTCACACATAAACAGCCAATGGTGTACAGATGCCTAAGAAATTAACAAATAAAGAAATGCATAGCTGAAGCTACACAGATAAGCTAACTAAAAAACCAAAAAGATACGGCTTAGTAGGTAAGGCACATGCTTCCCTTCACGAGTAAGGTACAGAGGGTAGTCATCTTTACACCTCCTTCGTTAAAAAAAAAATGGCAGAGGCCAAGTGTGGTGGCTCATGCCTGTAATCCCAGCATTTTGGGAGGCCAAGGCAGGAGGACTGCTTGAGCCCAGGAGTTTGAGGCCAGCCTGGCCAACAAAGCAAGACCCTACCTCTACAAAAAATTAGAAATTAGCTGGGTGTGGTGGCTCGCACCTGTAGTCCCAGCTACTCAGGAGACTGAGGTGGCAGGACTGCTTGAGCACAGAAGGTTGAGGGTGCAGTAAGCCATGATCACGCCACTGTGCTCCAGCCTGGGCAACAGAATGAGACCCGAAAAAAAGCACAGAAAGAAGATAATTCTCATAAGCATCAGCCTACCAAACTAAAGATCTGAATAGGTACAAAAAATTATAAATTTGTTAAAAACACATTTTCTCTCTTTGACTGTCTTCTTAAAATATGAAAGAAAACTTGAAATGTATACCATGACTTTTAGAAAAACCACAATGGTTAGTTGTCTTTATTACCTCTCGGAAAATAGGTGCTAAACAGTGCCCACAATTTTTACTTCGTACGTCCTCTTGCAATATGAAACCCTCTCACTAATATACATACCAATACCAATCAGATTTCAAACATTAAAATGGAAAAAGAATTACCCCGCAGCTCAGTTAAAATGTCTATTTTTTGCTCAAGAATAGCTTCTAGTTGTGTGGCATATGAATCGACATCATAGTCTACTTCTTCAGTCATCTCTAAGAGAGCCTTTTCATCTTCTAACCACCGAATAGATTCCTACAAGGACAAAAATTCGATAATCCAATAAGCCTCTTTGTAAAACAGAAACCAAATTACAATTCTGTTAAATATAATCAAACATACTTAAGATAGTATTCTCTAAAATGTCAATAGACATAAAACATCTTTATTCACAGACAGTATAATTAAGAAATACAGTTCCAGAGTACATGGAACAACATGGGTTTCAACTGTGTGGGTCCACTTATGTGGACTTTTTTCAATGTAAGTTACACTGAGTGTGCCTGCCTCTCCTGCTATCCCTTCCACTTCCTCCACTTTTGCCACCCCTGAGACACCAGGTCCAGCCCACCTCTTCCTCCTCAGCCTACTCAATATGAAGATGATGAGGATGAAGACCTTTATGATAATTCTCCTTCCTTACGATTTTCTTAATACTATTTTCTCTAGCTTACTTTGTGGTAAGAATACCTTATATAACATATGTAACATAAAATATGTACTCATAGACTTTTATGTTATTGGTAAGGCTTCTGGTCAATAGGCTATTAATAGTTTTTAGGGGAGCTCAAAAGATATATATATATTTCCAACTGTGCTGGGGGTCAGTGTCTTTAACCCCCTGCAGTTTTCAAGGGTCAACTGTGTGTCCTCAAAATCTAACACAAACACATGAAAGATGGGCTGAACAAGATCATTTCACTTCTCTACTTTTACTCTGGATGGGAATTTTGGGGAGAGAATGCATCAAATACATCAATATTAAAGAGGAGAATAAGTCTCAATACCTCAACAGCTGTCCCTAAAACAGGGGAAGAATGTGCATAATAAAGCTACTGAGCACTTTGATGGGGGCTATGGTAGCCTATAACCTGACAAATTAACATATCCAATTACAGACTTACAGTGGTTGCACCAAGAGGTAATAACAAATTCCAGCTGTGCATGGTGGCTCATGCCTGTAATCCCAGCACTTTAGGAGGCTGAGGCAGGTGGATCACTTTGAGGTCAGGAGTTCAAGATCAGCCTGGCCAACATGGTGAAACCCTGTCTCTTCTAAAAATACAAAAAATTAGCCAGGTAAAAATACAAAAAATTACAGGCATGATGGTACATGTCTGTAATCCCAGTTACCTGGGAGGCTGAGGCAGGAAAATAGCTTGAACCCAGGAGGCAGAGGTTACAGTGAGCCGAGATTGCGCAATTGCACTCTAGCCTGGGCAACAGAGCGAGACTGTCTCAAAACAAAGAACAAAACAAGACCAGATCATTCTGAATTAAAGAGCTATTTGCACATAAAAGCTCTTATAGTGGATTTGCTTTTAGGATGCATACAATCTCAATTTTCTAAACATCAATTGACTTTTAGAAAACACAAATATACTCCAATTTTCCTTTTTTCTTTTTTTTCTTTGAGTTTCACTTTTGTTGCTCAGGCTGGAGTGCAATGGCGCAATCTCGGCTCACTGCAACCTCCGCCTCCTGGGTTCAAGCAATTATCCTGCCTCAGCCTCCTGAGTAGCTGGGATTACAGGCATGTGCCACCATGCCTGGCTAATTCTGTATTTTTAGTAGAGACAGGGTTTCTGCATGTTGGTCAGGCTGGTCTCGAACTTGCAACCTCAGGTGATCTGCCAGCCTTGGCCTCCCAAAGTGCTGGGATTACAGGCATGAGGCACCGTGCCCAGTCATACACTCTAATTTTTCTTTCCTTTTCCTTCAGCTATACACTTAATTTTGGTTTAACAAAACTTTTTTTTTGGCGAAATGGCAGATCATAATACAGAGGAATGATATAGAGAATTTTTTTTTTAATTATACGATATAGAGAATTGTAAAAATACAGGGTTGAAAGTCAGAACACCCAATTTTACCAATAAACAGCTGTGAGACTTTATTTTAAAAATGGCAGAGTGGGAAATGATGGTCTTTACATGATACCTTGTTCCAAAACGGCACAGATGACAATTTTCTTTTCTTTTTGTTTTTAAATAGAGATGGGGTTTTGCCATGTTGCCTAGGCTCGTCTCTAACTCCTGGGCTCAAGCAATCCACCCACCCTGGCCTCCCAAAGTGCTGGGATTACGGGTGTGCAATTTTCTTAAATTATTAGCGTCCGTTCTCTTCTTAAACACCTGGGCTTGTAAAAAGAGTCTCATAATAAGAGTTTGACTAAAACTCCAGAGTTTTTGGTTTTTTTTCTCACTCTGTTACCCAGGCTGGAGTGCAGTGGTGTGATCTCAGCTCACTGCAACCTCTACCTCCCATGCTCAAGGAATTCTACCTCAGCCTCCCGAGTAGCTGGGACTACAGGCACGCTATACCACACCCAGCTAATTTTTGTATTTTTTGTAGAGACAGGGTTTCACCATGTTGCTGCCCAGGCTAGTCTTGAATTCCTGGGCTCAAGTGATCCACCCTCCTCAGTCTCCCACAGTGCTGGTATTACAGGCATGAGCCACTGTGCCTGGCCAAACTCTAATAGTTTTAATGAACATGTATCCTAATCTGACATAAAGTATTCTCTGTCATTTTGAGCCCTTTTTCCAGGTTCTTGAATGGCCTACAGCTGAAGTTCCTTTGTTTAATGACAAAGATTTCTTCAACATCAAAGAAGGAATACAGGTCAATAAGGGAGACAGTTGCTGGTATTTTTTCTCAAGAAGTGTTCATAGTATTATAGGAAGGTGGGGGCGGCAGTGTAAGGCAAGTCAATTGTATAGTCTTCATCAAGATGTCCAAATGATATGTTCACTCCCTCAAATATCACCATGATAGGACATTTTCTTGTTTAAAAAAAGGGGAGTAGAGTATCACATAGTAAATACTTTTAACAGGTTGAATGCATAATGGGATGAATGCCTAAGGAGTTACTGCTACAGGTGGTGACATAACATCCTTCCCTCAACTTGCCACTGACAGCTCAGAGCGGTAACTCTCCATCTCCTGAAGTAGTCTACCTTTTCTGCAACAACTGATACTTCCTCAACTGCTCCAAAACCCTTTAAAAAAGTTTTTCTTAACTGCTATCAAATACATTGGCCTAATATTTAGAAGGAAGTACTGGTGGGCAGAAGTGACACTCTTCCCTAAAAATGGACAAACGACAAAAACCAGTAAGAGGGATGGGAGGTAAATAAAGCAGAACGTTTCAGAATGGTGCAAAGAAATGTTATTTGTAGCCATCATTCACTGTATTAAAAATTTGCCATGTCATATGCCCTACAAATATACATATACATATAAACAAGTATTTTTGAAAGAATAGTGTGACATTTATGGAACTATGAAAAATTCTTAATTTATCTCAATAAAGATTTTCATGGAAGGCCCTGTCTTATTTTACCTGGAACACTGCCCTGTGATCTTCTACAACTTGTTCTTCCATTTCTACCATTTGTGAGACAGCTTCGTGGAAAGTAAACAGTTGTGGAGAAACTTCTTCTTCCTTAAAATAAACATAGTTAAGAAACTATGATATAGTGTGTATTTTAAATGTTATAAAAGTAGTTTTTTTATTTATGAAAATGTCATTTAGAAATTGAAGAGGCTTAAATGGTAAAGGCTAGCAAAATATATATAAAAGGCAAAGCCACAATTTCTTTCTTTAGGTAAAAATATGCAACTCTCAATAAGACAACTCAAACTTAGATGAGTAGGGAATATTTTTCACTTAGCCCAAGCTTTATTGCCAAACTACCCTGAAAGAGTACTCTTTTGGAATAGCCCAACTTTTCAAAAATACAGTTATTGTAGGCTGTAAATGTATGAAATATTTCCTCAGTATTGTTTACTTTTCACTAACAATTTAATTTACATGTTTATCTTGTTTCTTTTCTTAAAAGAGATATGAAGATAGTATCTTTAGATGATGAAAATAAAATGTCTTTCAGGACTATTAAATTAGTGTTGTAAAGGACTCAACTCTTTTTTTTTTTTTTTTGAGACGAAGTCTCACTTTGTCGCCCAGGCTGGAGTGCAGTGGCGCAATCTCGGCTCACTGCAAGCTCCGCCTCCCGGGTTCACGCCATTCTCCTGCCTCAGCCTCCTGAGTAGCTGGAACTACAGGCGCCCGCCACCGCACCCAGCTAATTTTTTGTATTTTTAGTAGAGACAGGGTTTCACCGTGTTAGCCAGGATGGTCTCGATCTCCTGACCTCGTGATCAGCCCGTCTAGGCCTCCCAAAGTGCTGGGATTACAGGCGTGAGCCACCGCACCCGGCAGAGGACTTAACTCTTAACTAACATTAATTTCTTAAATATACTATAGAATATATTTACCAGTTTTTATAGAAATTTCGATGGACAATTCACAATTTTACTTCATCAACAACAAAAAACATATACAGTTGACTTTAAAACAATACATATTGGAACAGTACTCATCCACTTATATCTGGTTTTCAACCAACGCAGACTGAAAATACAGTATTTGAGAGATGTGAATCCTTCATATTCAGAGGCCCAAGTTTTCACGTTTGCAAGTTCCATGGGGCCAACTGTGGGACTTGAGTATGCGCAATTTGGGTATATTCAGGCAGTCCTGGAACCAATCCTCCATGTATAACTGGGGTACAACCAAATACAATATATTCATATTTTTGTCCTACAGCAAGTCAGAGCTTCTCTGATCCCAGGTCAGGTTCAGATGATAATTAAAAAAAAAAACAACTTTAGCTGGGCATGGTGGCTCACTCCTGTAATCCTAGCACTTTGGAAGGCTGAGGCAGGTGGATCACTTGAGGTCAGGAGTTCAAAACCAGCTTGACCATCATGGTGAAACCCCGTCTCTACTAAAAATATAAAATATTAGCTGGGCATGTTGATGTGCGCCTGTAATCCCAGCTACTTGGGAGGCTGAGGCAGGAGAATCACTTGAACCCAGGAGGCGGAGGTTGCAGTGAGCTGAGATCGTGCCACCACACTCTAGTCTGGGCGACAGAGGAAGATTCCATCTCAAAAACAAAACAAAACAAAACAAAAAAACAACTTCTCCGATCTCTAGAGCATGTCTTAGATGCTGTTCCATTTTAATCTACTTTGTTAAGACAATATAGCAATAATAATATATACACACGCACCAATACTTAACTAAGGCTAATGCTGAGTCATTGGAAGATAATTCCCTGGGAGTGGCACAGGTGACAGAAATGCACACTCTCTCAAACATGGAGGCTGTAAAAACTCATGATGTCATACTCCCCTGGATTAGTCTGGTCACCTAACTAACCTCTCCAAATTCAGGCTCTACAGAGGCCCAATAGATGCAAGAATAAAATGGAAAGATATGCTATGGGGAGTACTTATCTTGCTCTGGTTTTCCACATCTTTGGGAGGTAACATATTTAGATGCAGTGCAGGGTTTGCTTTAAAGAGTCTAAAAGCAATTACAGTCTCTCTTAAAAATTCTGGACACAAATGATGGACTGAGGCCAGGATCTCATTTTTAGTTTCTAGGTTCAAAGTTTAAAACTCTTACTTTGAACCAGGTTTTCCCAGGCTTGGAACTACTGACATTGTGTGGGGATAAGGTGAGGGGGACACTCCGGTGCACTGTATCATGTTCAGCAGCATTCCTGGCTCTACCCATTACATGCTAGTGGCATCACCTCAGTTGTGACAACCAAAATGTCCATACATTTTGCTTTGGGGGCCAAACTGCTCCTAGTTAAGAACCACTGCTTTAAGCCCTGCTTTAGTAATCGTGATTTGGAACATGGTAACAAAAAGTAGTGCATGTATTTGTTACTCTATAATATTTTGGGCTAAGTATCTGCTACAAAGTATTAGAACTAACTAATGTTGTTTTCAAAGAACACTGTATTGCAGGTAGCAATCAGTTTAATTGGTACAAGGTTTGGCATTGGAATAAGAAAGATCTAAATTTCAATCCTGGCTTCTGTACTTACTACTTGTAAAATCTTGGTCAAATTATTTAAACCTTAGAATATCAGTTATAAAGTAGGGATAATTATAGTACCTACTACACTGAGTTATGATAATGAGATCAGATAAAATGCTTAGCAATATATATCATGTAGTAAAAGCTACTAATCAATGCTAACTTTTAACATGATGAGAAAATGCCGTAAGACTTAGTGGGAATAGAATGACACAAAACTATACAGAATACGCATTTTAAAAACACACCTTTACATCTCACACACAGAAAAGAACCCTCTCAATACATTAAAAGCAATTATGTGAAAGTGTATTATATATGTCTTCTTATTTCTTTATCTCTTTCTATCCTTATACAATGGGCATGTATTGTTTTTTGTAATTGGGAAATTACAAAAAAAATTTAAATTACAAAATATCATTAAAAATTTTAATCGTATAGAAAAGCAACCAGATTTGACAAATGTTACTATTTTGCTGTTTGATTTTAATATAGTGCATGCATCCTTTCAATGTAGACGCATATGTCTACAGTTCTTTTGTTTTTAGGCTTTTTTCAATTTTTTTTGAGATGGAGTCTCACTCTTGACGCCCAGACTGGAGTGCAATGGTGGGATCTCAGCTCACTGCAGCCTCTGCCTCCCAGTTTCCAGCGATTCTCATCCCTCAACGTCCTGAGTAGCTGGGACTACTACAGGCATGAGCCACCACACTTGGCTAATTTTTTTATTGTTAGCTAATTTTTGTATTGTTAGTAGAGACAGGTTTTACCATGTTGGCCAGGCTGGTCTTGAACTCCTGACCTTAAGTGATCTGCCCACCTCAGCCTCCCAAAGTGCTGGGATTACAGGTGTGAGACACCGCGCCCAGCCTGTTTTCGAGCTTTTTAATATTTATTATATGTATAATTTTTAAAGTTGTTTTTCCCTATATTACTTTAATTTTTTCCCAAATTATAATATCAGACAACAATCTGAGGGAAAAAAATGAATAGTTTAGATTGGGGGTTGGATACTTCCTTAAAGGGCCAGATAATACATGTTGGGTTTATGAACCACACAGTCTCTGTTACTGCTGTTACAGTAAGAACGCAGCCAGACAACCCTAAAGAGAATGTTCCAATAAAACTTTATTTGTAAAAACAGATGACTGGCCCACAGGCTGTAGTTTGCTGACCCCTGACTTATTTATTCATTTATTTTAAGAGACAAGGTCTCGCTCTGTCACCTAGGCTAGAGTGCAGTGATGCTACAACAGCCCACTGCAGCCCAGAATTCCTGTACTTAAGCAATCCTCCTGCCTCAGCCTGCCTAGTAGCTAGACCTACAGGTGGATACCACCACACCTGGATGATTTTTAAATTTTTTATAGCAAAAGGTCTCATTAAATTGTCTAGGCTGGTCTTGCACTCCTGGCCTAAAGCAGTCCTCCCACTCAGCCTCCTAAATTGGTGGGATTACAGGCTTGAGCAACCACACCCACAGCCTGACCCCCCTAAATGATAGTTTTCAGTTAAGTTCTGCTACTGATGAACTAAGATTATATCACTTACAACTATAGTAAGTCACTCACATTTTGTTCACAAAGAAGTTTTAGATCGTCTCTCTGAGGGGAACTCCCCACACCCCACTGTGTCTCTAAGTCATCAATCTGGTTTGGTGGATGGTGCATTATTGGACGAACATCACCAGCAGCAGTTGGATCTACAGTCAATTCTTTGACCCTATAAATATATAAGAGGTATCTAAAGTTAAAAACACTCATGCAGAGGAACAAGAAAATACCAACCTATTCAATATACAAGCAATTCAGTTAACATACTAAGATTGATGATGTCACCTTTATAGGTAAAATTTATCTGAAATCTATAGAAACACATAAATGGTTGTTTAATTTTAGGAAATCTACTTAGATAACTTTATATAATTCATATTATATTAATTATATCAAATATAATTATTGTGCAAACTAAATGAGAATTAACAAAGTATGTAGATTCAGTATTCAAAGAAAAAAGTTGCAATTTAAAAACTTTTTTTTAATTTTCAATTTTTTTTACTACTGGTTCATCAGAGTGAATGTTATTGCAATTAAATTATATGAACCGAAAAATGTAAACAATAACAGTTAGACCAATAACTGGATCACTGCTGAAACAAAACAAAAAAAACCCTGCAGATTTCTGGTAGTTATCATGCTCAATTAAAATAGCTACATGTAAAATAATTTTATTTATAATGTATAAAGATTATAAGGTTTTAAGTTTTATCATTTGAAAAGAGTTTACTCATTATATTTAAACTTACACATTTGGGAGAGGGTAAGCTTTCTTTACTTTAAAAAAAAAAAACACTTTTTGTTTTTCACCACAGTGGCCAGGTTGGTCTAGAATTCTCAACCTCAGGTGATCCACCAACCTCTGCCTCCCAAAGTGCTGGGAGTACAGGTGTAACCCACCACGCCCAGCCAAAAGAGGGTAAACTTCCTATGTCAAGAGGCTCCTTGCAGACAAGGAAACTCATAAGATCATAGAGCATAAAGGCAATCTCTTCATTTTAAGCAAGATAATTTATCTTTTAACAATTTATCTTTTAATGGTAAGTATGCAAAAGTGACATCATCCTTAAAAATATGAGGGGGAAATAGGAAGCCTGAATTCTAAATCAACATTTTAAAGCAAACAAATTAATAAAAGACATAAGAATGCAGATCATGCAGTACAACCACCACCTGCCAAATGAAATGAAAATGAAAACTAAAATGGCTCAGGACAAACATAGCAAATGAAATGTTTATACAAAGCACAATTCAAAAGAAACTATAAAAATAAACATCTTATGTATAGAATGAAGTAGACCTGGTAACTGAAGGAGAAAAGTCGTCATATTCATAAGAAGGAGAGAGATCAGGGCGACTGCCACTACCCTGTGAGAAGGGAATGTCTGATGGACTAATTCCAAACTCCTTTACTCTGCAGCACCAAAACAGCAACAAATTAAAAGAAAATGCTCTTGAAAGACAGCAATGCACATTGCACATTTTCATTTAGTATTCACTTTTGTTTAGAAAAGGATATTGATAGTTGTGACAATGTATTTAGAATATTATTTTACAAATAACAAATTTTAAGAGGTTTTTGAACATCTTTGTTCTATCGATCCCCTGCTCTATAGTCCTAGGTCTTTCCTTTCTGGTGTATTTTCCTCTTTTCTCATAATCCTTCCTAGAAGTTTAACTAAATCACTTAAATCTGAAATGCCCTTCTAACTACATGACCACTCAATCTAATTTCTTCATGTAGTCAGTACCATGACTATTTGTTTATTAGCATTCATGGCTCTTCAACGTTTTTGCCATCTTTTTCAAACTGGACACAAGGGAATTAAGTACTAATGCCTTAAGGCATCCATTGTTTGTAATGAATTAACTTCTTTCCTATGCATCCAGAATGGTATTAGCTGTGAAATGTCCTTAGTATAACTGAGAAAATATTCACTCTATTTTCAGTGGTTGGTGATTCAGATGAAGAACTCTGGTTGAGAACAGCCTTTTAGCAATGAAATTTAAATTGCTTTTGTTAACATCTTCAAGTTACATTTAACCAAATTATGATTTTTCTCACCCCATCTATGTAATTCCTTATGTCTCCTTTGGGCCAACTCTATTTCATATCAATATAAAATATTTAAGTACCTCCTACATGTCAGGTATTAGGATTAGTCATTGTTAGGCATTATATTATTTAGTCCTTCAACCATCTTTGATTTTATAGATGAGAAAAATGACTCAGAAATAAAGTATCTTCTCTAAGTCACTCACTGAGAATGTGGCATAACTGAGGTTATAAAACCTAGCCCTGAGTACAAAGCCTATGTTATTTAAACACTTCAATATAATAATCATATTCTCTGATTTTCTTGTCATTTCTCTTAGGTTGAACTAAATGAAATTCCCTTCTTTATAGGTCAAAAACAAGTATCAATATCTTCATATAAATCAAACTAACATATTTCCTCTACTAACAGTCTTTCTTTGACCTATTGGTAATATCTACTGTCAAAGGTTCAATATTGGATTCATCTGCCCTTTATCCTTGAAAGTTTATTTACCACACATGCTGAAAAATGTAAATATCTTTTTTTTTTTCTTTTTGAGATAAGGTCTCACCATATCACCCAGGCTGTACTGCAGTGGCTCAATCATGGCTCACTGCAGCCTTGACTCAAGTGATCCTCCCATCTCAGCTGGGACTACCAGTGGCGTGCCACCACCCCCAGCTAATTTTTTATTTTTTTGTAGAGATGTGGTCTCATTAGGTTGCTCAGGCTGGTCTCAAACTCCTGGACTCAAGTGATCCTCCTGCCTTGGCCTCCCAAAGTACTAGGATTAAAAGCATGAGCTACGGCATCTGGCCTGAAAAATCTAAATTTCTAATACTAACAATTATTTTCACTCCCACCCCATTTCTTATCTAAATCTTTTAATTTAGACACACTATTAGCTTCATCCACACATTTTTTCCTCTATCCAAAGCTCTCTTGCCCAAGCCAAACTACACTACCTACAAGAATCATATTCTTCAATGTTACTAAAAACTCCTAATCATTCTAATCACTCTAACCTCTTCCATTACGCAAAGATTAAGTATCTCTGCTTCAGGATAGAGGCCACTGTCTGTTTTTCACATATCCTATAATTTTTTTTCCCTTGGTACAACCATTCCTTCCACTCTGAAAGTTTTCCCCTGTACTCCCCTCTAAAATATCTCTAATTGTCTCGCTGGGTGCAGTGGCTTATGCTGTAATCCCAGCACTTGCAGAGGCTGAGGTGGGCAGATCACTTATGGTCAGGAGTTCGAGACCAGCCTGGCCAACATGGTGAAACTCCATCTCTACTAAAAAATACAAAAAAATTAGCTGGGCGTTGGTGACGGGCACCTGTAATCCCAGCAACTTGGAAGGCTGAGGCAGGAGAATCGCTTGAACCCAGGAGTCAGAGGCTGCAGTGAGCTGAGATTGTGCCACTGTACTCCAGCCTGGGTGACATAGCAAGACTCCATCTTAAATAAATAAATAAAGTATCTCTAATTGTCATCTGATGAACTGGACTTGTCAACTTAATCACTTAGCAGCAATGTGTACTGTTACAAACTATCCCACAATTCCCACATAAAATTTTCAAAGTATATGATTCTAATATAAGGATATGAAAAAACATTGCTTTCACATCTGTCTAACTGAATTTTTAAGACAGAACTGCTCACTAAAGTAGCAACAGGAATAACTATTCCTATTATTTCAGGTACTGTGCTAAACACAGATCACTTCTTTTACTCCTCAAAAACAATCCTTTAAGATGGACACGGTCATTAACTGTCCATTCTAAAGATGAGGCAATAAGCGCAGAGAGAGGTTAAGTAACTTTCCTGAGGCTTTGGTACCATTAAGTAGTAAGGAAGTTATTAAACCTATTTTGTCCTGAGAAGTAACACTTCGATCACTAAGCTATGTCTTAAATACAAAAAAGTTTAAACAGTTAAGAGAGAAATAGTTTCCTAAAAATATGAAAATTTTAATGTAATGCCATCTACCCACCACCTCAAAGTATTGGCCTAAATAAAATAAGGCAGATTTAGCATAAAGGAGGAATTAATTATTTTTGGCTGTTAAAAAAAATATTGACTCTTAAGGTCATAAAACATTGGTATGAGTATCAAGGAAGGTTGAAAATCTTTATTCCTAGAGATTTGGAAATAAAATTGAAAAAATTATGTGTCTGATATGGTTAGGCCCTGTGTCCCCACTCAAATCTCATCTTGAATTATTATTTCCAAGTGTCAAGGGAGAGACCAGGTGGAGGTAATTGAATCATGGGGGCAACTTCCTCCATGCTGTTCTCGTGATAGTGAGTTCTCATAAGATCTAATGGTTTTATAGGAGGCTCTTCCCAAGTTTGCTTGGCGCTTCTCCTTCCTGCTACCTTGTGAAGGTGCCTTGCTTCCCCTTCCCCTTCCACCATGACTGTAAGTTTCCTGAGGCCTCTGTGGCCATGCTGAACTGTGAGTCAAATAAACCTTCGTAAATTCCCCAGTCTCAGGTATTCCTTTGTAGCAGTGTGAGAACGGATTAATATAGTGTCCCAAATGGTTAGTCATGTTGCAAGTGAGTTACATGATATAACAGTAGGTTAAAACATTTTACTTTGACCTAAGCGAACTAGAGGAACAGCTAGATATAGCATTTTCACAATATTAGGGAGCAATCTTTTGTCGTCTCAAATCTTAAGAAACAGAGGGGTTTTGTTTGTTTTAATTCTATAACATGGCAAGAATCTACTACACTAGGCTGTTCCTCATCTTTCTCAAGAATTATTCTGAAATAAGAAACATTTTAAATTAATGATAAAAATCCCACATATCAAAAATGTTAATTACAAAGATCAATTAAAACTAACACAATAAGCTACGAGCTCATAATTCAAACTTTAAAAGGGATTAAATTTAGAAAATACAATAGTTCATACTTAGAAATGTAGTTCTATTACTTTTTTCTTTTTTAAGACAAGGTCTTGCTCTGTTGCCCAGGCTAGAGTACAGTGGTGTGATCACAACTCACTGTAGATTCAACATTCCAGGTTCAAGCAATCCTCTCACCTCAGCCCCCCAAGTGCCTGGGACTACAGATGCAAGCCACTACACCAGGCTAATTTTTGTATTTTTTATAGAGATGGGGTTTTGCTATGTTGCCCAGGCTGGTCTTGAATTTCTGGGCTCAAGCAATCCACCCGCCTGGGCCACCAAAAGCACTGGGATTAAAGGTATAAGCCACAGCACCTGGCCCTATTACATTTTTAAAGAAGTGATTATATTTTAATACCTTTTTACAAAAGCTCAATAGGTTTATACTGTCCAACAGTGTTTACTACCATTAAAAAAATCTCTTTAGAAACAAGATGCAAAAAAATCTGGGGGGTTATAATACCATTTGTGTAATGTTCAAATACAGCTACCTATGTTACCGAGAGATAACATTCATAGGTAGTAAAATTATTTTTATAAAGAGGACAAAAAAAACAAGTAAAGTATTCCACAGAAGTTAATACATGGGTTACATCGGGGTAGAGATAAATGAATAAGGCATGTTATTCAGGATTTGTGAACAGGAAGGAGCACATGGGGAACCTTCTGGGGGGCCAATAATGCTCTATTTCCCAAACCAATGACAGGAGTTTTCACTTTATAAATATCCATTATCCATTTAATTATTCACTTATACTTTAGGTACTTTTCTATATGCATAAGTATTTTACATTTTAATAAAAAATTTTAAAATAACATTTCCATAGTGATTAAAACAAAGAAATAGGACAGATACTTCTGTCCAGCAAAATTAAGAGAACTGTTATACTAGAATTAAGAGAACTGCTACACTAGAAATGGATTACAAAGAGGAATTTTATCTCTAGGTTAAAATCACAAATTTAACATGTGAGAAGAGAAATTTAACATTAAACAGTCATTCAAAATAAGATCAGTGGTAAATAAAGTCACTCAAGAGAAGTGGGGAAAAAATCTATGGATCATATATAAATATGCCCGTTATAATTCAAAGTTCCAAAGGCATTTCATGACTATATAGAATAAACTGCTTTAGTAGTCTATAATGCATTCTGTCCTTCTATCTGTAATAACCCAGTTATAATATTTATAACGTTTTTAAGACTATTAATATGAATAACAAAAATGTAACCCACATAGAACACCAGAAAGGGCCAGGCGGGGTGGCTCACGGCTGTAATCCTAGCACTTTGGGTGGCCGAAGTGGGTGGATCACCTGAGGTCAGGAGTTCAAGACCAGCCTAGCCAACATAGTGAAACGCAGCCTCTACTAAAAATATAAAAATTAGCCGGGTATGGTGGCACACGCCTGTGGTCCCAGATACCCAGGAGACTGAGGCAGGAAAATCGCTTGAACCCAGGAAGTGGAGGTTGCAGTGAGCTGAGATCACACCACTGCACTCCAGCCTGAGTGACAGAACGAGACTCTGTCTCAAAAAAATAAATTAAATAAAAAAAAAAAAAGGAACACCAGAAAGAACTGTGCTATCACTTCTTCCTCAAATCCTAGATTCCCCATATATAGCATTTAATATTATCAGGAATAATCTGGACCATATACCAAAACAATTTAAGAAATACAAACTAGTCCCTGACATTGATTTACTTCAGAGTCTTAATGTAATAAGAAGAATTTGCATGATTTAAATGCAGTAAAATATTAGGAAATAAAACAGTGAAATGGAAACCTTGTTCTAGGATAAAAACACAAATTTTACTAAAGTGATTAATCCCTTCCCAAATTACCCATTTCCACTGATTTTTAGAATTTGACAAAATGATTCTACATATCATCTTAAGGAATAATATGCAAAACATTTTTTTTTTGAAAATTGAAAGAATAATGTAGTAAGATTTACCCTATCAGATATTAAATTATACTGCATACTGCTCTACTCCCCTCAAATTTCAAAATGGAGAACTATCTCTCATACCTATTTGCATATCTTAACGTATTAAGAGTATTTTCACAGGATGCCATTCCTGGAGAGATTGTGGCAATCTACAGGAAAAAAAAAATGCAGAGGTAAAGAAAATGTCATAAATGATCAAGACAATAATACCGACATGCAGCTCATTTAGGTCTAATCTTACCATGATTATTTAAAAATAAAGACTTATTAATGTTATCTCAACTCCAAGATTATATTATCATATCTATAATCAGATAAAGTCTAGTTAAATACAAACTATGAAGGCACCAGAAAACAATCAAAATCCAGCAGAAATGGAGGAGGTTAACACCTGGAAGGAATAGTACTGACTGATCCCCACTCCACCCGACTTTTTTTTTTTAAACAGCTTTTTAACAGAGGGCAAGCTCTGCCGCTGTCACACAGGGCAACTAAAACTTAACTGAAAACTTGCAGTCTCTCTGGTTAAGAAATTAAAGGATATAGTTTGGGAGTGCACTTCATAGCAGCTGGAAAAGTAAACTTTGTCCCAGAAGGGAAAGTGCTACAGAGAGTGTGGTACTCTCCCTTCTGGGACAAACTTTTATATATAAACTGCCCAAATCCCTAGCTGATTCCTGACCTAGACATACACAAGGCAAACTATAGGCAACACAGCTAAATCTGAAAGGACTAAACAAAGCTTTCAATTACAGTTGTTGCCCAGGGGAGATAAGAGTTTGGAGTAAGTTTAAATTTCTGCTAAACAAAAAACCAATAACCTTCAGAAGAACATAACAGAATCCAGTCTCTACGTTCATTCATAATACACATGATATAACCCCAAATTACCAGACATATGACCATAAAGAAAAGTGTGACCTATACTCAAAATGAAAGAGAGAGAGAGAAAGAGAAAGAGAAAAAGAAAAAGGAAAAAAATCAAGAAAGACCAGCCCTCGAGAACACCTAGATGCTGAAATTATATAACTGCAATATAATCCTCTCTATCAGAGTGGGAGGGATCACATCTTAAATATCACCATATCACTCATAATAGAAGGTTTCAAATGATTGTCACTAACTAATACATTTTCCATAAATACTGTGTAGTTATTCCTTCAGGATTAAAATAAAACAAACAAAAAATAAACTTACCATGCAGGTACGAGAGTTTTCACCTATGAAAGAATCTCTTAACACCTGAGTGAGTTTACTTGCACGGAAAGGAGTATGAGGTTTATTTCTACCTAAGGCTCTGATGCACTCCTGAAAATTAAGAAAACAAGTCTCACAGATTAGTCTTTCTTATAAAGGGTAATCTTAATTAACATATGTTAAAAGGTCTCTTACTACAACTTCAACATTTAAGGTCTGATCAGCTGTGAAAATTCTACTAACAGTTTTATTTATTCATTTTTTTTGAGACAAAGTCTCACTCTGTCACCCAGGCTGGAGTGTGGTGGCGCAATCTTGGCTCACTACAACCTTCGCCTCCGGGCTTCAGGCAATTCTCCTACCCCAGGCTCCCAAGTAGCTGGGATTACAGGTGCCCGCCACCACGCCTGGCTAAGCTTTGTATTTTTAGTAGAGATGGGGTTTCACCATGTTGGCCAGGCTGGTATCGAACTCCTAACCTCAGGGGATCCACCCGCCTCAGCCTCCCAAAGTCCTGGGATTACAGGTGTGAGCCACTGCGCCTGGCCAACAGTTTTAAAGCATAGTGTAGATGTTTCCACAAATGCTAATTCAAGAAAATAAAAAATGACAACAAAAAAACCTACTTTATTCTTCCAAGAGATATTTCTGGAAACTATGACTACTGTTTGAAAGTGACAGGCAGTAGGATAACTGTAAAAAGTTAATTTCTTAACATGGCACTCCAAAAGAAAAAAACACAGTCTTATTATAGCCTTCCCAGCTTTGCTTTTCTACTCAAGGAAAATATGTAATAACCTGGCCTAACATTTTGAAAGCCATTCCACATTTTTCTGAGAAACTATTTCTTAGCTCAATTCAGTGGTTCATTGCCCTCCTCCTAGAAAATATGGCTGATTAAGACCCTCTGGGCTGGGCACAGTGGCTCGTGCCTGTAATTCAAGCACTTTGGAAGGTAGATCACGACGTCAGAAGTTCGAGACCAGCCTAGCCAACATGGTGAAACCCCTATCTACTAAAAATACAAACATTAGCTGGGCGTGGTGGTACGTGCCTGTAATCCCAGCCGCTGGGGAGGTTGAAGTAGGAGAATGGCTTGAACCCAGGAGGTAGAAGTTGCAGTGAGCTGAGATTGCACCTGAGACTATACTGAGAGTACTCCAGTCTGGGCGACAGAGCAAGACTCAGTCTCAAGAAAAATAAAGACCCTCTGGAGTCTACCTATGTAGCCCCAGAACTGACCTACCCTCTCACATATCCTTTATCCCATCTAAAAAGAATAAAGAATGTGTGCAAGGAAAAATTCTGGGTATAATAAAATCACATTATAAATTATAAGCATCTGAATTTCAGAAACCTCTCTTTTTATTAGGTAAAACAAGTACTATTATTTTGCAACTGAGTAAAGAAAATTAAAGTTAAAAGCAAAAGACCTTTCATGATAAAATATATTTTATTTACCTTGAGTGCTAAAAGGCTTTTATTAATTTCAGCACCTTCAAGCCTAGTTTGCCTGTCCGCACTGGAAGTATCAGCTCCTCTTTCATTTCCAGCCAAATCAATGAGAGAAAATTTGCCATGTAGTTTTCCTTTCCTTCTAAGAATAATCTGAAACACTGCATGGCTCCGAGATGAATGTGCATTTGCAGATGTTTGACCGGATGTTCTGCAATATGATTAGGGACATCTTGATACATAAAAACTTCAATTAACATGTTCAAACCACATTATTTTCATTAAAAACAACAGCAGCAACAAACACCGATTTAGCTAGTTTTCATCTTTTAAATACAGATAAGACACTGAGTTGTAACACACAGAACCAGATTCATACAATTTAATCTGGCATATTTCTAATATATTTGTAATATAGTATCAATATAATAATTGTCACTCACACTTACATGTAACGCAAGTTTTTATGAACAATGATTTTTACTTCCAAGATGTATTGACAGTTAACATCCTCGTTTTGTTATGCTATACCCAAAGTTTCTAAAACTGAAGTTTCCTTTATTAATCAAAATGAAATTTACCTGCAACTGTTGCCTATGTCAATGAGTTTCAGTACATCTTCAACACATTTGACCTCCCGTTCCTGTAATCCCACCACTTGAACCTGCTGTTTTCCATCTTCTAGAACTCTTAATTTTGTTTTCCTATTTAGCAAGTCAAACACCTATGAAAAACCATATTCAAATTAGAAAACTAGCTTTAAGGTAAAAAAGAGGCTAGGCACAGTGGCTCACGCCTGCAATCCCAGCATTTTGGGAGGCTCAGGCAGGAGGATGGCTTGAGCTCAGGAGTTCAAAACCAGCCTGGGCAACATAGTGAGACGCTGTCTCTGCTAAAAACAAAAAAAATTAGCTGGGCATGGTGGTGCATGCCTATAGTCACAGCTACTAGGAAAGCTGAGGCAGGAAGCTCACGAGATTGAAGCTACAATGAGCTGTGATCATGCCACTGCACTCCAGCATGGGTGACAGAGCGAGATCCTGTGGCAATTAAAATATCAGTTCTATAAAAATAAGTCACCCAGAGTTTAAGAATTATTTCAGAGATTAAAATAATAATTAGAATAAGAATTCTCAACATTGAAGTTGAAAAGTTTCAAAGGACATTTTTTAAAAAACTCATAAATTCTAACATAAAAGTTCTAAATACACATAAATTATGGTGGTCAAGGCTGCACAACAATGTGAATATATTTAATGCCGCTGAACTTAAAAATGGTTAAAATGGCAAATGTTATGTTATATATATATATATATATATATTTAAAAATTAAAATTAAAAAAGTTCCCACTTACCTTTCCACTATAAATTTCAAAGAAGGTTGCATATACTTGAAGTTCTAGCTTCTTATAGTTTGGCTTCTTTAGCATTAAAAAGACATCTCGAGCTGTCAAGAATTTCATATACAGAAAATTGAGATGCAATAAATATTTTTAAAAAGCAACTCAAATTGTCTATTTCTAGAGAAATCAGTTAATCTTTACCTAGGATAATAGTATCAATAATAAAAATGAGAAATAAAGTGAATATTGATTTTACAAAAAATAGTATTAATAGAAGCTATTCTCTTTCATATTGCATAAAAGGGTGCTACTTTTATTTATATATATTAGTATTTATATTTACAAATAGCATAAAATTACAAGTGGTCATAATGAAGTTATTCTCATACCATAGCTAGCTTTTTACAGTTCAGAAATTCAACAATTGAGACTAATCTCCAACAATGTGCTAGAATACACTGACAAATATAATCAAGATTTCTGCCCCCTCAAAGTCAATCTTACAGTTTTTTTTGTTTGTTTGTTTTTGAGATGGGGTCTTGCTCTGTTGCCCAGGCTGGAATGCAGTGGCGTGGTCTTGGCTCACTGCAACCTCTGCTTCCTAGGTTCAAACGATTCTTCTGTCTCAGCCTCCCGAGTAGCTGGGATTACAGGTGCCTGCCACCACACCTGGCTAAGTTTTTTTTTCGTATTTTTAGTAGAGATGGGGTTTCATCATGTTGGCCAGGCTGGTCTCAAACTCCTGACCTCAAGTGATCCACCCACCTTGGCCTCCCAAAGTGCAGGGATTATAGGCGTGAACCACCACGCCCAGCCTACAGTTCTTTTCTTCTTAAAAAAAAAAAAAATCTTGTGAATATATAATCTTACAGCTCTTTTCAAGCAATCTAATAACCTATAATTGACATAATAGACAGTCAATATAGCATTATAGTTGCTGAACAATATTTTAAAGCCTTATTTCAAAGTTACCTGAATAATACCTAAGAAGAATATTCCAAATTATATGGAAAAAGGACAGTTACCTGCTAATGCATAAATTCCTTTAGAACAATCTTGGTTCTTTCCTGAAAAGTCACCACCCATAGTCTGTATTTTAAAAAGAAAATAAAGAACAGACATTACTCAGGAATAACTCTTAAGAATTTAGGTCTCGGAATTAAGCTATAAGGAAAAGAAACTGTAGCTTCATACCAGAATGTAACTTTAATAAATCACTTACATGAGTTTTTCCACTTCCAGTCTGCCCATAAGCAAAGCATGTAGCCATTCCTCTTTCAAATATAGTTTCCACTAGTGGTCTAGCAGTAAACCTTAAAAATAAAATGCATCAGTCAGAATGTGTCACCAATATTTTGATGAATAAAAGTAATGCTGAGTAATACAAAGTATTTTATTAATAAACAAAACTTAACAGCAAGATTCTAAACAAATCTTTGTTAAAAATTTTAAATAATAATATCAAAGAATTGATTTAAGAATTTTAAATATCATATGCTAAAATTACTTAAAGCTACGTAAAGCATAATTTCAAGCAATATTTCCATAATAAACAATGGTCACAATAAGGCATATACAATAAAAACAAAAAGTATTATAATTTCAACAAAAACAGAATAAACAAGAGTGGCAATCTCAATTTTAAAAAGTTAACAGAGGAAAAAAACTGCAAAAATATTATCTTTAGACCATCTAAATAAATAGAAAAATGATGACTACCTTGAATTTAGACAAGTAATTTATACTTAAGGAAAAAGAATATAAATTGTGCTTATAGGACATTGAATTCTATTAATAAGTTGACAGCCTCAATTTTGGAAAATGATACCTAAATATTATGGTTTGAATTATATTTCTTTTTTTCTTTTTTTGAGATGAAGTCTCTGTCTTGTCCCCCAGGCTGGAGTGCAAATGGCGCAATCTCAACTCACTGGAACCTCCGCCTCCCGAGTTCAAGCAATTCTCCTGCTTCAGTCTCTGAGTAGCTGGGATTACAGGCACCTGCCACCATGCCCAGCTAACTTTTGTATTTTTAGTAGAGATGGGGTTTCACCATGTTGGCCAGGCTGGTTTCAAACTCCTGACCTCAGGCGATCCACCTGCCTTGGCCTCCCAAAGTGCTGGGATTACAGGCGTGAGCCACCATGCCTGGCCTTGAATTATATTTCAAACGTATTGGTATAACCCACTGCTAGAGTTAAAATTAAAAGGTGGGAAGGTATAAGAAGTACTTTTTTCCTGAACAGTAAACTAAAAAGTATGATGGAGGCCAGGCGTAGTGGCTCATGCCTCTAATCCCAACACTTTGGGAGGCTGAGGTGGGTGGATCACTTGAAGTCAAGAGTTTGAGACCGGCCTGACCAATACGGTAAAACCCTGTCCCTACTAAAAATACAAAATCAGCCGAGCATGGTGGCACACGTCTGTAATCCCAGCTACTCATGAGGCTGAGGCAGGAGAATCGCTTGAACCGGGGAGGCGGAGCTTACAATGAGCCGAGATCGCGCCACTGCACTCCAGCCTGGGCAACAAGAGCGAAACTCCGTCTCAAAAAGAAAAAAAAAAAAAGATGGAAAACAGATCTACAAGTAGAACATTTTATATAACTGCTGTCTTTGTTTTGTAAAAGGCAAAACTGAAGAAAGTACAGAACAAAAAGAGCAGGAAAAAGTTCTGATCAAAAAGAACTAGGGATGAGCCTGCTAAGTAGTTAGATCAACCCCGCCCTCCCAAACCTCCCCACAAAAAAAACATGTAACTCCTCAATCCGTAATAGTTAAGTATAAGAGATAGAGGAGAAGGATAAATATTGATAAAGTTAAGAAACATAAATACAGGGTAAAAACAAAATCATAAAAACTAAATCATACACCCAGAAACATGCCTGTATTTGTAATAATTTTTTAAAAACTATTATAAAAGTCAAACTTATATTTTATGAGGCAGGAGCAGAAAGAGGGAATGAAAAGGAAGAGTGGACTCTTCAGAAAGCTAAAAAAAATTCTACAATTAACAATTATGATTCCCCTTTAAATACATTCTCCACAAATATTTCTATGTAGTATTCATATGTTCTTTAATTTGATCCTTTTTTTTTTTTAACAACTGACTACCCAGTACACTTGGTGAAGACGAAAGGAGTTGGTCTCAAAACTATTTCCTTTGTAACACCTTCAATTCTTAGTCTCATTAACTCTAATTTTCTCCTTTCTAGGCATTTTTATGAAAAAGGGCAACCAGGTATAGCATTCAAGCAATTACAAAGACAGTTATATTCCTAGATAAACCAAAATAACAATACTGCTAAAACTGATGTTGTAATTATTAGAAATGTTTGCAAACTTATGTATGAAAACCTAAATCTGGCATAAAAATTTGAGATACCAATGTATAATACAGGTAAATTTGAATTATTTATAAGTTGAATACAGAAAACATATAAGAATCTCATGTACTAAAACTATCTCCAAGCTTAAAGATGACAAATTTAAATGCAAGTACGGAACTTTTTCGCCTTAAGTGACGATACATAATAAATACAGATTTAGATAAATTAATAATTTATTGATAACAGGTATTTTGGCCAGGCATAACAGTGGCTCACGCCTGTAATCCCAGCACTTTGGGAGGCGAAGGCGGGCAGATCACTTGAGCTCAGAAGTCTGAGGTTAGCCTGGGCAACATATGAAACCTCAACTCCACAAAAAGTACAAAAATTAGCTGGGTGTGGTGGTGCATGCCTGTGGTCCTAGCTACTCAGGAGGCTGAGATGGGAAGATCACCTGAGCCTGGGAGGTCGAGGCTGCAGTGAGCTGTGATCGTGCCACTGCACTCCAGTCTGGGCAACAGAGCAAAACCATGCCTCAAACAAACATTTCAAGTTTCTTTATTACTACAGAGATTAAAAGGTAAAAATTAAAAGTTCTCCTCATCATATCCTATTACTAGAGGTTATGTTAACATTTTCCAGAAATTTCTTATCCATATACACGGTTTGTTTGATATGTATATATGTATATATATGTGTAATAAGCTATTTAGCAAGTAGCAATGGAAACTGTGATTTCAGGGAGCATTACAGAGAACAAGTGTTAATATTCATTACAGCATTTATTACATTCTCTTTGTTTAAACTCAGAATAAAACAGCATATTGCACCTCTTAAGAAATATCCCACAATTAATGTAAATTTCAAGGTGTTGATGACCACATGGCGTAAGAACAAAATTCTGATTTAAAATGAATTTACCTACCTGTAAACCATTTCATTAGGAGCTGAGTCATCAAAGGCATAATCAAAACGAAATGTTTGGTTTTCTAGGTATCTTGTTAAATCTACTTTTTGTTTTGGTTCATGTACCATCACAACATCTTTACTCGGAATTGTGATTACATCAAGATCTTTCATTTGTGTTTCTAAAAGAATAAATGAAAATCAATGCCCAATAATTTTCACAGCATTTGAGTTCATATACAAAAATTATTTAAGTAGTAAGAATTAAGATACATGTAGGAAGTTCTGTACATATAAAGATAATATCCCATAAATATGCAATTCATTAAGACAAAATATTTCAACAGCAAAGTAAAAACAAAATCAAGATTTCTGTGAAGCAAGACTCGAAATGGCAATGATTCAGAGCAATAACAAACTGACAAGTTTAGCCATAGAAATCTGCATAATGGTTACATACAAATCAAAGGAAATGATTTACATTTTTCCAAACCAATTTGATTTGCTATTATAAAAATACATTACAAATAAGATAAAATCAATCTTTTATTAGAGCTCATTAAGTGCCATACCTTTTTTATTGAGTGGTCGTTTTCTTACACACACACATATCCTATGTTCATCAATCTAGAAATAAAAAGTATTTTATTTCAGTGATTATCACTGTCATGTAAAACACTGAAACGTCAATTATGTAGTATTTCCTCCCGGGGTTTTAGAAATGTATACATAGCATAAATGATAGGTAAGCTTAAAAAACAAATTAGCTTTGCACAAATTTTAATGGTTGCCAGATATAATTACTTCTAGAATTCTGAGTGTAATGGAAACTTACTTATTTTGTTATTTGGAAAGCCATCACCTTAGGAAACAATTTTGTAGAGGGTACTACTGTTGTTAGTAGCATTAAGTTCACATTAAGAAGCTATGAGGAGGCCATGTGGTGGCTCATTCCTATAATCCCAGCACTTTGGGAGGCTGAGGTGGGCAGATCACCTGAGGTCAGGAGTTTGAGACCAGCCTGGCCAACACGGAGAAATCCCGTCTCTACTAAAAATACAAAAATTAGCCGGGAGTGGTGGTGCATGCCTGTAGTCCCAGCTACTCGGGAGGCTGAGGTGGGAGAATCACTTGAACCTGGGAGGCAGAGGTTGTAGTGGGCCGAGATTATGCTGCTGCCCACCAGCCTGGGCGACAGTGAGACTCCATCTCAGGACCAAAAAAAAAAAAGCTGTGATGCCAGGCGCAGTGGGTAATCCCAGCACTTTGGGAGGCCGAGGCAGGTGAGGTCAGGAGTTCAAGACCAGCCTGGCCAACATGGTAAAACTCTGTCTCTACTAAAAATACAAAAACTAGCTGGGCATGGTGGTGCACGCCTGTAATTCCAGCTACTCGGGTGGCTGAGGCATGAGGCATGAGGGATGAGGCATGAGGTATGAGAACTGCCTGAACTTGGGAAGTGGAGATTGCAGTGAGCCAAGATCCTGCCATTATACTCCAGCCTGGGCAACAGAGAAGACTCTGTCTCCAAAAAAAAAAAAAAAAAAAAAAGCTGTATTATCCACTTCAAGATGTGCTATACACAACAAAAGTAAACATTTATATTCTACTAAGTGACATATAGGTTGATCATAGGGAAAGTTGCTAGCAAAGATAATTACTGGCAAGAAACAGGATTCTCAGATGATTACTGAGCCAAATCATTTGAACTATTTTATAAATATGCCAGTTCTTATGCCTAAGTATTTTTTTATAAAATTTTTGTTCCCAATACATGCCTCATTTTAATAATAATTAACATAAATCAAGGATTGGCACAGTATGGCCTGTGGGCCTAATTTAGCTACTACCTACTTCTTCTGCAAAGTTTTACTGACACACATTGATTGAAACAAATGTCATACCCATCATTTATGTATTGTGTATGGTTGCTTTTACAATACAATGGCAGAATTCAGTAATTGTGACAAAGACCATATAGTTCCAAAGCCAAAGACCCTTGCAGAAAACATTTGCCAATTCCTGTCCTAAAGGGTGAGCTCCCATGTAGTAAGTGAAATACATGAAGGAATAGCAAGGCCTAAAATATGTGGGATACAAGTACTATCAACAATTCTATATAATACATCTATCTAACACAAATGTCTTTTTTGTAACTAACACATTCTGTATATGCTATGTCAGATAGATTATTTTTTATAAGTACCAATTAGTTATAAAAGCATTCCTGGCTGGGAGCGGTGGCTCACGCCTGTAATCCCAGCACTTTGGGAGGCGAGGGCGGGTGGATCATCTGAGGTCAGGAGTTTGAGACCAGCCTGACCAAAAGGGTGAAACCCCGTTTTTACTAAAAATACAAAAATTAGCTGGGTGTGGTGGCAGATGCCTGTAGTCCCAGCGACTCGGGAGGGTGAGACAGGAGAATCGCTTGAACCGGGAGGCAGAGATCACACCATTGCATTCCAGCCTGGGCAACAGAGCAAGACTCTGTCTCAAAAAAAAAAAAAAAAAAAAAAAAAAAAAAAGCATTCCCTGTCCATTGAATTCTCATTCATCAACAGCAAGGGAGTGGAGTAATAAGAGCAGAGGATTTTTTCCAGTTCTAGATTTCTGGTCCACTGCAGCCCTCAACAACCATCACTTATCGTTAAAAGCCAGAGTAACATTTACAACTAACAAATTACCAACAGTAAATTAGAAATGATGGTGGGATCTATAGCCCAAGACAAAGATAAACTTGGAACTGAGATCAAAGTATAATTCATAGCCAGAAAGGAAAGTGAGTCTTCTGCTATCACTCCTTTAAGTGTTGCTCTGCCCTTCCAAAGACAGGGAGGTTTTGCTTTGAGAAGGACATCGCTATAGGCAGCATATCTCATATACTAAATTATGGAAAACAAGCATTAATGTGGATAATTACTTTTCTTAAAATATGGTGAATGAGCACCCATAAGGAAAGGAAAAACTACATAGCTGAATACAGTATGAATTTAGCAAGTGTCAAATACATGTTTTTATTTGAAGCATAAAAAGTTCCAGAATAATGGTTTGCAAAGAATCTTACAGGATCTGCTGTTGTTAATGGTCTATAATCCAAACTTCCTCTAAAGTCTCTGATCATACACATAATTTCATAATTTGGGTTTGTAGCATCAACGTCCTATTAGAAGACAGAGAGAATTCACCATTATAAATATAATAATGTATTTTTTGCATTTATATTTGGCTTGAAAATTAAATTGTGCCATTTGTCATAACCAAGCCTAAACTCAAACTGATGATATGGTATAGTTTCACAGTTGTGGTTTCATAATCAGCTCTGAACCACTTTCATATTACAAACACAGTTCTCTTAGTCTGTATGCATTCTGTTAACTCCAAATTAAAGACTCTTCATTGAAGTTACCATTTACCTATTTCAAAAATCCACCTGTTATACATATACCTTAATTATCCTATAAAATGGAGCAACAGAGAAATAATGCTCATGTTAACCACTGGCAAATAACTCTAGAAAAGCTGAAATTCTAGGAAAATTCATTTAAGTAGATATATCTTCTAATTTAATCCAGTGTTTCAGCAAAGTATAAATACAGATTCATTTGTCTTCATTTTCTATATTTGCTGACCCTCTAAAAAATACTAAGTAATAACAAAACTGCCCCAAATCGACAGAACATAGAACTAAAGGAATCAGAAGCCAAGATCATTTTTTAAAAATCTTTAAAATTCAAATTTTTGAATGCCAACTACAATTTATTTGGCTTCAAAACAGAAAATTCAGATTAAGATACAAATAGCAATAGTCAACAGCCTCTCCTAGCCTTAAACAATAAATTATTAATCATTCTAAGAAGTCACATTTTTTATACATCATATTCAGATTTTTTTTTGAATGCAACTAAATTACAAACTGTTACTGAAACTTACTTTAAATTAACCTTCTTCTAGGAAATAATACCACCTATGTCAACTGAGAAGCAGACTGTGAAGTGAGAATTAAGAGATCACAGAGAGATGTGTAAGTATTATGAAGTACCCACAGGAAACACCAGGTGGCATCTATGCTAAGTATTAGTAGATAATCTGTTTTATTATTTATTTCAAAACCCAGTTGGTCATTCTCAGGTCACTTTCAGATAAAAGCTGATCCATTCAGGTTGGATATAATACTAGGTCCACAATTCTACAACACAACATCTGAACTGGTAGTTTCACATGATTAAGGGCATTTGAACATACTAGTAAATAAATAATCCTGATGTTTTATTAGAGAAGAGTAGTTCTGAGAATGTAATAGATGCCATACAAGCACAATGGTGGAGTTATACGTATAATAACAAAATGTCTAACATGTAAAGACCTGTAGAAGGGTAAAAGACCAGTTCTCTGTGCAATTTTCCCACTGCTATTAAGCAGTCTTGCCACCATCTGAAGGGACCCCGAGGGGGACATAATAGAGATCCACTCTTCATATGTGGCATAAATCAAAACACAAGGAATTTCCCCTGTTTCACTAAGACATGTGAACTTATTAACCATACAAAAACAATAATAAAATTTATAGTTTAATCATGCACTTTAACTAGATATTTTTCCCAATGTATTTTTAGGTCTTTTTAAAATAAAAATTCTTAAATGTTATACTATACACATTAGAATTCTGTAACACAATGGCTTTTTCTTAAAGAACAATACAGTAAAAACGTGTTATGGTAACTTATTTTCACATGAGTTTATATTATTCCTCAATATCAATTTAAGGAATTCTTAAAATTCTCCAAAAAAATGCCTTATTTTTGTCACATCAATTACCTTCACTGATACAATCTAATCGCTGGTTAGTATATAAACAAAATATATGTTTATATTACGAACCTGGGCTCTTTTTTCTCTAAGTTCTTGCTGTTGCAATCTCCTTTTTTCTCGTTTTTCTTGCAGTTTTTCTACTTCTTTCACACAATTAGATTTTCTACGTGCTGAAAAGACAACATGAGCTGTAGAAGTATAGTTTTCTTTTTTAGAGTACTAATATTATATTTTTTTATGTATAACTTCACCACACACACACAAAAGGTACACAGTGACAAAGCATGCCTATAACAACTATGTGAGCTTTACTTAATGAACTGCTTTACCAAAACTAAAATAGGACAATGTACAGATGAGAGTCCAGAAAAATGACTCAAACATATTGATACATGTCATCTCTTGGTTTAGAAACAAACATTTTTGAATTCAAAGAATCAAGGAGCACAAGACTTTCTTCTGTAACATCTGACAAATTATCATCTGACCAGAATTTTAAACTCAAACTGAAACATTGCTATAATTTCACAAAAAAATTTTTGCTCCAAAATATACTTTAAAAAACCCAATTAACAGACTAAACTAATAAAAAGAAGTTAAATTTTCCACAGTGGTAAAATGAAATCTGCAATCAAGCTTGTATTTAGACTGTTTACTCTTTGAGGATTTAAAAAGGATGACCAAGAGAGAATACATGTATGCCTAAAATGACTAAATCCTTGATACATAATTTACATACAAGGGGGTCCAAATTCCTTTTTTGCAGCTTGAACTGGAGATATATCTGAAACACTACCATTCTGTTGTGCAGAGGAAGACTGTTCAGGAAACTGACTGGGCCGTGCACGTGCTGAACCAACCACTGTAAGAAAAAAAAAATTTAATTCAGGATAGAAAATTAGTAAAGATAACTTTAGTAAAAGGAAGAGATGTCCCCAAAAACCTGATCCTTAAAAGTTATATTAGTAAGTTGCCAAGTTTTCTATTTATATATGTAAAATATAATATAGTTTATAATTCTGTTCAATAAACTGACATAAGCTAAGAGGCTTTCAAAGTAATATGTGCAGACCTAGCTTTCACCAATGTAATTTTAGCTACAAAATTCAATCTAAATAATTTACATAAAAACCAAAGCCAAGCTTGATTTTTAATAATCCTTTAAAATATATATGTGAAGAAAACAAAATATACATATATATGTATATATAAACCGCTCCATGTCTTAAAACTTTAAACTGCAAAGAAATCCTCCTAAAATATGTGTGCAAAATATAAATTTTTTTTTGAGATGGAGTCTCGCTCTGTCACCCTGGTTGGAGTACAGTGGTGCAATCTCGGTTCACTGCAACCTCCACCTCCCGGGTTCAAGTGATTCTCCTGCCTCAGCCTCCCAAGTAGCTGGAACTACAGGCGCACACCACTAGGCCCGGTTCATTTTTGTAATTTTAGTAGAGACGGGGTTTCACCATATTCGTCAGGCTGGCCTCAAACTCTTGACCTCAGGTGATCTACCCACGTCGGCCTCCCAATGTGATGGGATTAAAGCCGTGAACCACCACACCCAGCAAAATATAAATTTTACATGTATTCTCATTTTTTAAAATTTACACTAATCAAATATATACAGAGAGTAAAAACTTAGAATTCTTCAACCCTCCCTATATTCCAAATCCCACTCTTTGCTCCTCAAATATGCAAATCTTCAGCAGAGAATTTCTCAATGTGGATATTATACAAGTAGAAAAAAGAATATAAAATTAAATATAAATATCAAATTTTACAAGAAATATAAATTTACATAAGACTCAAAAGACAGTGTTTAAATGAAGGACTGTCCCTCTACTTTCAGCCTCTCATTTTAATACTTCTGTCCATCCTGGTCTACCATCCACACACACAGAGAAAGAATACTGCCAGAAAAGACAATTCTGAATCACTAAACAGCAGAAAATAAATTCACTATGCTTTTCATGTCCTGGCTGAAAATATATGGGAGACTTCAGTTAACCACACAATTTTTATGTGTGTTCAACTTTTCTTCAGCTAGTGAAATCAGCCAACTAATTGACTCTTTCCCCATTCCTTTCTTTCTCATGATATTCTTCTCAAATTTGCAAAATTATTTAGTAAATAAGATGAATTAAAAATTGCATTTCATAGTTTCATATTCATCCCATCCATTTTATTTTTACTTATTTATTTATTTATCTATCTATCTATTTATTTATTTATTTATTGAGACAGGGTCTCACTCTACTGCCCAGGCTGGAGTGCAGTGATACAATCTTGGCTCATTGCAACCTCCACCTCCTGGGTTCAAGTGATCCTCCTGCCTCAGCCTCCTGAGTAGCTGAGATTACAGGTATATGCCACCACACTTGGCTACCGTTTTTGTATTTTATTATAGACGGAGTTTCACCATGTTGGCCAGGCTGGTCTTGAGCTCCTGACCTCAGGTTATCCACCTGCCTCGGCCTCTCAAAGTGTTGGGATTTCAGGGAGGAGCCACCGTGCCCAGCCATCATCCCATACATTTTAAAAATCATTTTTCTTTTTTTGGAGACGGAATCTTACTCTGTCGCCCAGGCTGGAGTGCAGTTGCGTGATCTCGGCTTACTGCAACCTCTGCCACTCGGGTTCAAGCAATTCTCCTGTCTCAGCCTCACGAGTAGCTAGGATTACAGGCACCGCCACCACGCCTGGCTAATTTTTTTGTATTTTCAGTAGAGACGGGGTTTCACCATGTTGGCCCAGGGGGATCTCGAACTACTGACCTCAGGTGATCCACCCGCTTCAGCCTCCCAAAGTGTGGGAATTACAGGCCTGAGCCATCACACCCGGACAAAATCATTTTTTAGTATTATTGGTATATTGTGTTAGGAAATCAAGGAGACACCAGGCTGGGCACGGTGGCTCACGCCTGTAATTCCAACACTTTGGGAGGCCAAGTCAGGAGGATCACTTGAGCCCAGGAGTTCAAGACCAGCCTAGGCAACATGGAAAGGCTATCTCTACAAAAAAATCAAAAAAATTAGTTGGGCATGGTGGCACATGCTTGTGGTCCCAGCTACATGTGAGGCTGAGGTAAGAGGATCATTTGACCCTGGAAGGTCAAGGCTATAGTGAGCTGTGTTCATGCCACTGTACTCCAGACTGGGTGAGAGAGCAAGACCCTGCTCAAAAAACAAAACAAAACAAACAAACACCCCCCTGCCAAAAAAAAAAAAAAAAAAAAACCCTCTTAAAATTAACCAGGTAAAATTTACATAAATACCAACATCAAGGGTAATGTTTACTTTTGATTTACCTCGTCAGGAACATACTAAGAAGCCAAAAGCCAAAATTAAGAGATAAAATTTTACTTTACCTCTATTATCTCTTGGAGGAGGGTCATTCTTAATGGAAGCCACAGTCCGTCGATTCTATGAAAGGAAAAAATGCTCATTATATTTTCCTCATATGTATCATGATCTGAGTTGCTTTCAATTAAACGAAAGTAGGCAGATATGTAAGAATATAAAACAAAATGAAGAAAAACTATAATCTTAATGAATTACTATTAATGCTATCAATATTCAAGTTCCTTTATATATTTTCCCCTACCCTCCAGAAATATTCAGGAATTAATATGAGCCAGGCACTGATCTAAGGACTTTCTTCACAACAACCTATGAGGTCATTACTACTGCTAGTCCCATTTCATCGATGGGGAAACTGAAACAAAGAAAGGTTAAGTACAATAATATGTGTTTTAATCATCATACTATGCTGCTAAAACCATGTAATAAATGTCATTTCTGAATAAGAGGGGGTAATTCATAAAATATTAGTTCTAGACAGCTTAGAACCCCTTGTTAAACTGAAATATCAGAATACTATAAAATGTACATTGTCAGTTATCCTAAAAAGGTTTCATAAGAGTTTCTAAGACTTGGACACTGTACGGATTAAGGCAGCAAACTTTTGGTCCTCTAATTTATTCATGAAGGCTTCCTTTTATTCACCTCAAAAAAGATATCAAATAACGTAGTTGTTTTAACCTTGGCTACACATTCAAATCAGATGAGTACTATTAAAAGGACACTGATGCCAGTGCCTCCCTTTAGGTAAAATAAAACTGAATCTCTGGGAGTGGGGCCCATAAATCAGTATTTTAAAAAATATTGATTTAATACTTTAAAAATACTTTTTAATACTTATAAAAATAAATATTTATTTTTTTACCCCCTCTTATTCAGAAATGACATTTATTACATGGTTTTAGCAGCATAGTATGATGATTAAAACACATATTATTGTGAAGCTACTTAACCTTTCTTTGTTTCAGTTTTCTCATCAATGAAACAGGAATAGCAGTAGTAATGACCTCATAGGTCGTTGTGAAGAAAGTCCTTAGATCAGTGCCTGGCTCATATTAATTCCTGAATATTTTTGGAGGATAGAGGAAAATATATAAAGGAACTTGAATATTGATAGCATTAATAGTAAATATTTATTTTTAAAATATACTGATTTATTCTATTCCAGGTAATTCTAATGTACAGTAAAGGTTGTTAATGATATACCAGGAAGAATAAACTATAAAGATCCTCCAGTGAAGATCCTTTATTTTGAAGATGAATATAAAAAACAACCCATTTGTAAGTGGTAGCAAATAACCTCTAAGTGGTGACTCTCAATATGATTAAACTCATGAGTTGAAAATATGCCTTATGTTCATCTGCATAGTTTACAAAACAAGGTTTTATTACTTCTATCATACTATATTTAGATGCTTATCTATGTCCTCCCTGAAAGATATCAAGTTCCTACAGGCTGAAAGCCATGTCATCATTCATCTTTGTATTTTGTCCAGCATAGTATTTGGCACAGTGTAAAAAAACAAAAAAACAAAACCACAAATGCTTATTGAAATGAATACAAAGAACTGCAGATTCAACAACTTTGCAATACTACCTGTTTTAAAAAGAGTTGTATTTTGAAACAAAAATTTAATACTGAAAGATCTTGAGAGAAAGGAAGGAGAATTATCTTTAAAAGCCGTAAGAATAATGTGCTTTTAATTTTTATAAAGATAAAACTGCCAGGGAGGATTTAGCACAGTTTTAAGGTATATAATGACAGACAATATAGAAGTGAACTACGGTATCATTTTCCATCTTTCTCTAAGAAACAAATAGCAGAATTATAATTTCAAAAGACTATCAGAGTTGGTAGTTATTATTCCTAAGAAATAGCTATTATGCCTTTGTCAAAGTCATATGAATTCATTTAACAAACACCAAGCAAATGGTTTTGATGTATATCTCCTGAGAAACTTAGTCTCAGGAAAAATCCTAATTAGGTGAGAAATTTCTAAGACCTTATCCAGTGATTGTCATAATTGTGTATTAGACAACCTTAATCCTTGAAAATATGTATGTATGTACATGAATATGGATGGCAGAAAAAGCAAATTAATCAATTCTTAAACTCTTCAAAGCCTACCAATTTCAAATTAGAATACATACACATCTACACCCCCCTACTACCCCCACTCCCAGTGTCCTGCACTCTGAATTTTCATCACTAACCTTTACAATTTTGTTTACTTTGGTTGAAGATGCTGGAGGTGGAGGTGTTTCTGGACTGGGTTCAATTTCTTCATCAGGAACAAGGTCAGGGTTAAGTGAAAAGATGCTCTCCAGGTCAATCTGTTCACAACACACACACATAGTCTTTTGAGAATATATTCTGACAATTAACCTTTTATTTTTCAAATAAATTGACACAGTAAATAACTCTTAAATTACTATAGCCTAATGAATACAGTACCTCAGCTGCGTGCAGTGGCTCATGCCTGTAATCTAGCACTTTGGGAGGTCAAGGTGGGCAGATCACTTGAGCCTAGGAGTCTGAGACCAGCCTGGGCAACATGGGCGAAACCCCATCTCTACAAAAAATACAAAAATTAGCCAGGTGTGGTGGTATACACCTGTAGTCCCAGCTACTCTGGAGACAGGTGGGAGGGTCACTTGAGCCCAGGAGGTCAAGGCTGCAGTAAGCTGTGATCATGCCACTGCACTCCAGCCTGGGTGACAAAGTGAGACCCTGTCTCAAAAACAAACACAAAAAAGAATACAATCCCTTAGCCTTACAAATGATTTAGAATTATAATCCCCAAATTTAAAGAATTTCTCTCAAAATATCATTTTACAGTCTTGACTCTATGAATTGCTAACAACACAGTGACCAACAGAACCACATAATTAAATATAGCACATTTCAAACTGTGTGAGCTAGACTTAAAGAATAGTATATTTTTATCAAATAATTAAGATTGATATGTGCAATCACATAAGAGATACAGCAGGAATCTACCTTTAAGTGAAAATTTTTAATCATTTCAAAGTTTTAAAGGAATAATAAAAATATATGCATTATGTACTTTCTGGTTTTACATTCAGAATCTTGATTGCAGGACTAGGAATAAAATTTAACCCAGTGATCTTACCTCTTTGCCTTTTGTATCTCCATTTTCTATCCATTCAACAGTTACACTTTCATTATCTTCATTTAAAGATGTTACCATTGCTTGATGTATTCGGCCTACGTGGAAATAAAGTATACACCTTTAAAATGCCACAAATTATGGCATTCCTAAACACTGTGAAATAAAATTTTATAACCTGGAAATTTAAAAAAAAAAATGACACTACTTTTCTTTATGAGAGATTTCCACAGACCCTCAGGCGCAGGGAATGAACTTTGTCCATGGGGCTGTAAATCAATTTGCTACTTGTCAAGTCCAATAAATCAGTAAATTAGATAAGACCTAAAGTTTATTTTCAGCATATATGATAAATGGTCACACAGTGACATACAATGCCTGAAATCTTAAACTGTTAAACAGTTCTAAACATTAGAAAGTTTCCTTACTACGAGCCAAAAATGATTCTATACAACAAAGAACAAAAATTTACAAAGCAAAAAAAAATTTTTTTCCTGAGAAAGTCTCGCTCTGTTACCCAAGCTATAGTGCAGATGTAATCTTGGCTCACTGCAACCTCCGCCTCCTGGATTCAAGTGATTCTTGTGCCTCAGCCTCCCAAGTAGCTGAGATTACAGCCATACGCCACCATGCTCAGCTAATTTTTGTATCTTTAGTAGAGACAGGGTTTCACCATATCGCACAGGCTGGTATCGAAATCCTGGCCTCAAGTGATCCACCCACCTCGGGCTTCCAAAGGGATGGGATTACAGGCATGAGCTACTGCGCCTGGCTCAGAAAGCAGTTTTAAGTATTATACTGACATAAAATACTTTTTACTTAAAAACCATTTTACCATGTACAATGCAAATTGATAAAATTTTAAAATTAAGAAATGTGAGTCCAAAAAGGTTGGGAAATGCTCATTTAAAATGTCCTCTTCTACATGTTATCTATCCAAATCTATTCTATTCTTTACTTTCCCTGACTACTGTAGTCTTATAATCTGTAGAGAGAAGATATTATATATAATGTATTAAACTTATTTTCCCTTTTTAGTAGATTGTAGGTTTTATCTGTTAGTAACTATAGATCTAAATTATTTTTAATTATTACATAATATTTCATTATCATAAATTAATACCTATCACTTAGGTTATGTGCAATTTATTATTATTATAAACACTGCAATGAATACTATTGCATATTTGTCATTATGTACTTGTCGGATTATTTGCCTAGGACAAATTCCTAGACGCATATTAACAGAATATATACTTATATAAAATACTTTTTAAAAAATTTATTTCATCTGTTTTCATCTTACTCATCCATTTGGTTATTAGTCAAATAGAGACAGAAACTATGCAATATATCTGCATCTTCAATATTTCCTAACAGAAATCCTTGAGGGCATCTATAATTTACCTTAAGATAATTTATAGCTCTTTAAATATCTAAAAACAGATATATAGTACAGAAAACAAACAATGTTATTATGAGGCATTCAATACTGTTAAAACATGGGCAGTATAATAATTTGATAAGTATTATAAGTATTATAATATTATAATATTATAAGTATTATTGTTTATGACATCACTGCCTTTTCTTTTCTTTTCTATTTTATTTTATCTCATTTTTAACAGAGACAGGGTCTTGCTATGTTGCCCAGGCTGGTCTCAAACTCCTGGGCTCAGGGAATCCACCTGCCTTGGTCTGCCAAAGTGCTGGGATTACAGGCGTGAGTCACTGTGCACAACCTACCTTTTCTTTTTTCTTTTTCTTTTTTTTTTTTTTTTGAGACAGAGTCTCAAGCAATTCTCATGCCTCAGCCTCCCAAATAGCAGCTGGGATTATAGGTGTGCACCATCATGCCTGGTTTTTTTCTTTTTCTTTTTTTTTTTTTTTTTTTGAGACAGAGTCTTGCTCTGTCACCCATGCTGGAGTGCAGTAGAGCAATCTCAGCTCATGACAACCTCCCCGCCTCTGGGGTTCAAGCAATTCTCCTGCCTCAGTCTCCCAAGTAGCTGGGATTACAGGCACATGCCACCACACCAGGCTAATTTTTGTATTTTTAGTAGAGATGGGGTTTTTCATTGAACTCCTGACCTCAAGTAGTCCACCCTCCTCGGCCTCCCAAAGTGCTGGGATTACAGGCGTGAGCCACCACACCTGGCCCTGGCTAAATTTTGTATTTTTAGTAGAGGACAGGGTTTCTCCATGTTGGCCAGGCTGATCTCAAACTCCTGGTCTCAAGTGATCTGCCCACCTTGGCCTCCACAAGTGCTGGGACTACAGGCGTGAGCCACCATGCCTGGCCTTTGGCCTACCTTTTATATGAGCTCATATAAAAATCCATGTAAGTGATAAATGAACATAATCTTACAGATTTCAAATAGTGAGGATGTTAAGTACTCTCAAATGATATACTGGTGTTGCTTTCAAAAAAAAACAAAAAAACAAAAAACTAACATACATACTAGTGATCTTTCCATGACAGTATGTATGGACCTACCTATTATTTTTCATAACCACAAAGCATTCCATAAATGAATACATCCAATTTATTCCTTTATTAGGAGTATTATTTCTAACTATTTGCTATTCTAAGATGCTGCACTGAATGTCTGAACATAGGTGTGAATGTTTCCACAAATAAAATTTCAAAAGGAGAATTAGTGGGTCACGAAAATTGAAATTTTGATAGATATTCCTAAACTGCCCTTTGTATACATTCTCACCAACAGTGGGACCTATTCCTCCACATCCTCAACAACACTGAGCATTATCAATCCTAAAATTTTTATCATTTCATGCGTCAGATTTCTTTAAGCTACTACTTTTTAAGCATGAATATGTCAGATACTAGCTCATTTAATTCACATTCGTTCATTTAATCATAACAAATATACCTACAAAGTAGGTATCTGCATTTAAAGATGAAAAAATAAAGCTCAAAGTTACAGTGAATAAGTAGCACGGATCTAAACCTGGGTCAGATATAAAAATACTTGCTATTAATCACTATGCTTCTCTACCCACTTCAATTAAGCTGATGAAGATGTCTATATGTCTTAAGTCCAGGCATTCCTATAAAAATGTATAAATGGTAGCACAAATTCTCAACCCTCATGTGTACCAGAAACTCCTAGGGAGCTTTTACAAAATAAAATGACATTGCTTGAGTCTTGCCCCCAGATAATGAGCCAATTCTTAACAACTTCACTGTTATCACCTTGGTGCAAGCTACCAATGCCTTGTACTTAGATTACTGTGATACTCTCCCAACTAGTCTTCCTGCTTCCAACTTATCTGCCCTCTGTCTATTCTCCAGAGCAGCCAAAATGTCCCTGGTAAAAAGTAAGTGAGATACTACTCCTTTGCTCAAAACCTTCCAATGACTCCCCATCCCCCATCTCACACAGAGTAGAAGCTAAAGTCCTTTCAATGGCCAATTAATGACATAATGAAGTCCCACATGATCTGACCCGCATTACCTGTGACCTCATTCATGCCTTACTAAAGTCACTCCTTTTAAACTGTCTGATTCCCATCTCTCACAATACCAACTCCATTCCCCCGGCTTCCCCAAAAGATGGGTCACAAACTTAAATGTGAAAGATGTAAATGCAACTAAGTAAACAGTGGTGCCTTTTACTAATATAGATGGGTATTAGAGGAGATGCAGGTGCTGGGGGTGGGTGAAATTGATGACCTAAAAAAATACTGGGAGGAGTCAAAAGGGAGTTAAAAAAGGGAAATTAGATAATCCTTACTTCAGTTTTAGAGATAAATTAGGTAAACCACCAGTGGAAGCGATATGTGTCATTTAGAGTCCTCTGAGAAGCAGATGAGAGAGTTGGAAGTACAAGAGGTTTATTGCTCAAGATAAAAGTGGGGAGGAAAGAGGACTGGGCACAGAAAACTTTCAGACCAGGCCAGGTCCAGGTGGCTCACGCCTGTAATCCCAACACTTTGGAGGTTGAGGTGGGCAGATCACTTGAGGTCGGCAGATCACTTGAGGTCAGGGGTTCGACACCAGCCTAGCCAACATGGTGAAATCCAGTCTCTACTAAAAATACAAAAATTATCTGGGTGTGGTGGTGGGCACCTGTAATCCCAGCTGCCTCAGGCTGAGGCAGGAGAACGGCTTAAACCCAGGAGGTAGAGGTTGCAGTGAACCAAGATCGCTCCACTGCCCTCAGCCTGGGTGACGGAGCAAGACTCTGCTTCAAAAAAAAAAAAAAAGATTAAAATTAAAAAAAAAAAAAATTGAAAACTTTCAGACCATGACACAGATTTGAAACCTAGGAAGGAAGTGGCTATGAAGCAGGACTGAGCAGAGAAAGTCTCAGACCTTGATGCAGATCTAACAAAGTCTTGGTCAACCCTGTAGGGTGCTTCAGAGCAAGACTGCCCATTAGAGGAGTCCTGCACTGAGCCAAAATGGATATGTCCTATTACCCATGCCATGCTCTATCACTGGCTGTGGATTTCCCAGGAAATTCAAGTTCTCAACCCCAAACCCAAAGGCCCTGAAGGTACTAACAACTGCAGGTTGTCAGCTAACTGCATTCCCTGAAACTGGAATTCTTTCTTAGAGAGACATTTAAGCAGTGCACCTGCATGGCTGCCACAGCATATGAAAAAGAGGATGAGTTTAATTGGTGGTGGAAATGAAGAGTGAACCCCAGAGAGCCATAAGTAGCCCAGTCACCATCACAACCTGGGAGGAGCCTACCACTGCTGCATCAAGCCCTGCATCAATCACCATCTCTACAACATGAATAGCGAGGCTGAGACCTGGCAGCCATCCTTTCCCCAACCGCCCGTGGCAGCCCCACAACATACTAATACCCACTAGTGGGGACAAGATGATTATAGCAACAAAGGTTTTGGAGAAAGTAAAAGAGTTTAATAAAACATTGATATGGTTTTATCAACAGAAAGGAAGGAAGTATTTCAGCCTGAGGAAGATGCATTTGAGTATCAGACTACTGTGAAGAATATGAAGAGGAAATGAAGGAATTGAAGAGGCTGTGGTTGAGGTTAAAGAAATGACACACCTAGCTATCAAATCTAGTTGGAAAAAAAAAAAAAAGAAATGAGTTACCAGGGTGGATCTCCATGCAATTACCAGTAGAATTACCACAATAATGAGAATGGGGGAAAAATATGTGCATATTCCAAAAGGTAAGACCAACACAACCATTCTTATTGTTGGGCATCTACCAAGATATTCCCACCCTTCTGGGCAAGGAGTGACTTAATGTACCATAACTAGGTGTACAAAAAACAGGTGGGCCAGTGGAGCAAAACACATACCAGGAATACAGGTCACAAATTCACATGGACCTCAATTTCCAAAGACAGCCTAGAGAGATTGGCAATGAGAGGATAAAGAAAGTCAAGGAGGCCAGGCACAGTGGCTCACACCTGTAATCCCAGCACTTTGGGAGGCAGAAGTAGGAGGATGGCTTGAGCCCAGGAGTTTGAGACCAGGTTGGCAACATAGCGAGACCTCAACTCTATGAAAAAAATGTAAAAATCAACAGGGCGTGGTGGTGTCCACCTATAGCCACAGCTACCTGGGAGGCTGAGGTAGGAGGACTGCTTCAGCCCAGGAGATCAAGGTTGCAGTGAGCCATGATTGTGCCACTGCACTCCAGCTTGGGCAAGAGTGAGATCCTGTCTCCAAAAAAAAAGAAAAAAAAAAAAAAGGAAAAAAAAAAATCAAGGAGATAACATCCAGTATCAGCAGTCTTCTCAATATTGGAAACTCTACGACCTCAACCAGCAGTGCACAAATCCAGAAAGCCTTAAATCACAAGTTTGCAGAGTGAAAAGCATCTGATCTAAGACTAAACTCTAGAAGTTGAGCAGGGCAGAACTGAGAATTATGTTGCCTTATCTCTACCATAATCCAGTTTACTCATCCAACAAGAAGTGAATATTAAATTCCAGCAATAAGAAATGAATAAACAGTCTTAAGCATTTGCTTTTTGCCAATTAATCAGATAACTAGAACCATCTACACTACCTACAATACCAATGCAGCATGGGGCTTTTATTTGCACCAAAAGACGTCTCTAAAAAATGTTATTTTCCTTTTAAAAACCAACTTTGCCCAATATGCCTTTAAATATTTTTTTAATTGTCTTATATATGGCTTTTCATTGAACTACTCAAGTACTTCTTTTTAAATTGAAATACAAATTTATAATTTGTTTTCTTTTAAAATTTTTATTTTTTTCTTTCTTTTAACAAAGACATCCAATGATTTATTTCAAAAGTCAAATAGTAAACACCTGTTAACAAAGGTGTTAAGTAATAAGAGAAACAATAATAAGATACATGAAAAAATTTTCAAAGGAAAAAATCATGATATGGTGACAACATATAGGCATAACAAAGTTTCAAGCCTGGATGACTGGGAGAATGATGGCACTAGGGGGAGAACAATGAGATGCTCAAGTCTCAGTTGTTAATAGGGATCATGCATAGATGTTAATAAGACTAATCAGGACTTGAAATATCTTTCCTTAGAAAATGCAACAATCTTTCCATGTGGCCTTCCAAATACCATCCCATTTCTCTGATCCACCTGAGAAAACTCCTGTACTCCATCTTCACTAACTCATTGCCCTTTGACTCTCTTTGATTCACCATTTGCTTTACTGTGAATTATATCACATACACTTCTACATTAACAAAAAATAATAGAGCAAACACCTGTGTAACTACCACCAGCTAGGTTAAAAAACACTTTTGAAACCCCATACCTTCCCCTCTGAAAGATAACAACTGCTAGGCGCGGTGGCTCACGCCTGCAATCCCAGCACTTTGGAAGGCTGAGGTAGGTGGGTCACCAGAGATCAGGAGTTTGAGACCAGCCTGGCCAACATGGTGAAACCCCGTCTCTACTAAAAGTACAAAAAATTAGCTGGGCATGGTGGTGCGTGCCTGTAATCCCAGCTACTCAGTAGGCTGACGCAGAATTGCTTGAACCCGGGATGCAGAAGTTGCAGTAAGTCAAGATCGCACCATTGCACTCCAGCCCAGACAATAAGAGCAAAACTACGTCTCAAAAAAAAAAAAAAAAAAAAAAGTACTAAAAGTAACTACCCTGGCATTTGCGATAATCATACTTTGTCTTTTCTTTATAGTTTTATCACCTTTAAATGTAACACACTCACATTTGAGATAATTATACTTTGGCTTTTCTTTATAGTTTTATTACCTTTAAATATAACACACACTCACAAATCTAAAGTTTACTTCTCTTTAAATTGCATATGCATGGATTAACACTACTTTAAGATTTGTGGGTTTTTTTTTTTTGCTCAAGACTATTTTTTGTGATTCATTTATGTCATATATATAAAATGTATATAACTTATTTTCACTACAATATAGTATTTAATTGCATGAATATACATTTTATCTATTCTACTATCGGACATTTGAGTTGTTTTTATGCTTCTGCATTTAGGAACAATGATGCTATGGACATTCTTACATATGTGTACTGGTACAAATGTGCAATAATTTCTCTAGAATATATAAGAGAAGAAATACAGAATAATTGAGTCCACATATATAAAACCTTTCTCTTCAGTGCCATGATGTTTCCTATCTATAGTAGCTGTGTGATAGTTTGTATATTCATCCCTGCCTAAATCTCATGTGGAACTGTAATCCCTATATTGGAGGTGTGGCCCCGTGGAGATGATTGGATGGTGGAGGTGACTAGATCACTGGGGTGGATTTCTCATGAAGGTTTAGTACCATCCCCTTGGTGATGAGTGCTGTCCTCACGACAGTGAGTTCTGTTCTCTGGCTGTTCAAAAGTGTGTGGCATCTCCCTCTCTTGCTTCTGCTCCCCCTTAGCCTTCATGAGGCCTTCCCAGAGGCTGAGCAGATGCCAGCATCATGCTTCCTGCAAAGCCTGCAGACCCACAAGCCAATTAAACCTCTTTTCTTTATAAATTACCTACTCTCAAGTATTTCTTTATAGCAATGAAATATGGACCTAACACACAGTATCTAAAATGATTTGTAATCCCCCTAGCAATTACTTGACATTCATGAAAACACTTAATATTAGTCAGATTTAATGTATCAAATATGGTTCTAATTTCTCTGATTTAATGAGGTTTTGCCTATTTTTGTGCCTGTTAGCCATTCAGGCCTTTTGAGTACTGACTTGAGTGTTGGGGCCTTTCTCTTTTGGCTACTTCTCTACAGGAATTCTATATATATTCTTGGTATTAATCTTTTGTTGTATGTATAACAAATATTTTCTACAAAGTTGTGGCTTATCTTTTCATGTTCTCTATGGTGCCTTTTGATGCATTTAAGTTCTTGATTCTAATGTAGTCAAATATTTGTTTTTCCATTATGGGTTTTTTTTGTTTTTTGTACATTATGAAATTTTTCCTAAGATTGAGATCCGTAAAACAGTCTCTTACCTTTTAAAGTTTTACAAGCCGGGTGTGGTGGCTCAGGCCTGTAATCCTAGCACTTTAGGCGGCTGAGGTGGGCAGATCACTTGAGATCAGGAGTTTGAGATCAGCCTGGCCAACATGGTGAAACCCTAACTCTACTAAAAATACAAAAAATTAGCCAGGTGTGGTGGTGGGTGTCTGTAATTCCAGATACTTGGGAGGCTGAGACAGGAGAATTGCTTGAGCCCAGGAGGCAGAAGTTGAAGTGAGCCAAGATCATGCCTCTACACTCGAGTCTGGGTGACAGAGCGAGACTCTGACTCAAATAAATAAATAAAATTTTACAAAACCTTTCATATTTGAGACCTTAATCCACTGGCATTTTGATATTTTTTGTATAACACAATTTCCTTTCCAGGACCATTTCCTGAAAATCCCCTTTCCCCTCTACTTATCAGCAATAATACCTGTGTCATAGTTCAAGCATACATGCATGAGTTTATTTCTTTATCCCTGAACTAAAATTATACTTAGTATTATAGCTTTGCTTATTATTAAGTCTTGCCATATAAAATAAGTCCTCCTGCCTTATTGTTCTTTAAGAGTCTCTTTGATCTTCTTGGCCTTTTGCATGTCTGTATAAACTTTCGAATCAGCTTGTGAAGTTCCAAAAATCATATAAACCAATAATCACGAAACACTACCTGTTGGGATTCTGATTGGAATTGCATTGTCTGTTTTGTTCGGATTTTTATATCATTAATTAAGACTGATACTGGCCAGCAATTTTCCTTTCTCAAAGCTACTTTTTTTTTTTTTTTTTTTTAAGAGTTCGGAGTCTCACTCTGTGCCCAGACTGAAGTATGGTGGTGTGATCATGGCTCACTACAGCCTGTGATCCTCCTGCTTCAGCCTGCCAAATAGCAAGGATTACAGGCATGCACTACCATGCCTGGCTACTTTTTTTGTAGAGACAGGGTCTCGCTATGTTGACAAGGCTGGTCTTGAACTTCTGGTCTCAAGCAATCCCTCTGCATCAGCCTCCCAAAGTGCTGGGACTACAGGTGTGAGCCACTGCTGCCAGCCTCTCATAACAATCTTACACGATTTTGGTATCATGGTTATACCTTTTTTTTTTTTTTTGAGACAGTCTTGTTCTGTCGCCCAGGCTGGAGCGTGACGGTGTAATCTCGGCTCACTGCAATCTCTGCCTCCCGGGTTCAAGTGATTCTCCTGCCTCAGCCTCTTGAATAGCTGGGAGTACAGGCACGTGCCACCACACCTTGCTAATTTTTGTATTTTTAGTATAGACGGGGTTTCACCACGTTGGCCAGACTGGTCTGGAACTCCTGACCTCAGGTGATCCGCCCACCTCAGCCTCCCAATGTGCTGGGATTGCAGGCATGAGCCACCGCGCCCGGCTGGTTATGCTAATCTTATAAAATGATTTTCTATAGCAGAGTTTTCCCTTTCCATACTCTAGAATAGTTGTATTTGGTAGGCACTTGTTAAACCATCTTGCTTTGCGTTATTATAAGATCCAATTTCCTTAATAATTATAGAATTATTAGTTTTTTGTTTTCATAATTATGTTTTTCTAGGAGTTTTAGATAAAGTTTCCGTATTTTTGGCATCAAGCTCATAGTATCTGTTTATTGCCTCTGGCATCTGATATGATGTCAACATTTTCATTCCTAATATTTTGGTAAACTTTTTTCTCTTAATCTCACCTGGGATTTGTTCATTTGTCTTTTCCAAGAATAATCCTGGCTTTGTTGAGCCTTTTTTATTAGGTTATTATGTACTTAATTTCTGCTATTATTACTTCTTTCTTTCAACTTACTTTGGGCATATTTTACTGTTTCTTCCCCTTAAATTCTTAAGATGAATGCTTAAGTCATTCACCATCCTTATTCTTTCTTTTTTCTTTATAAGCAGCTAAAGCTACACATTTCTTTCCCAGAACTGCTTTAGCGGCATCTTACAAGTTTTTACATGTAGTATTTTTGTTATTGTTCAGTTCCACCTATTTTTCTAATTTTCATGATTTTTTGTCTCATGAGTTATTTAGAAATATTCTCAAATTCCACACATGGGAGTTTTCTAGGTATCCTGTTAACGATTTCTAAAGGTGAGATAACTGACCAATCAGGACAGACAGAGCCACAATAATTGGCATGACTTTCCCAGTGCCCAGTGGCTGAATACCCCTGTATTTCTACCATAACTGTACTGGGCTGCCTTCCTTGACGGAAAATTTCTTATAAATCTAGCTCTAGGAGCAAATCAGCCCCATTTAAAAATCAGCATTTTTAGGAGGAGCCACACAAGTCCTTGTCTTCAAACAATGGAACTGACTCTGACTCTCCTTTTTTAAAGTCTCTTTCTGCCGCATCATCCTACAGGAATCACTTTTGACATCCATGCCTGCTTCAGCCTCACCCATCTCTTAGAATTCCTGTTCCATTACTAATCCACGATCTTGTTTTTGAGCTCAGCTATGCCTTTTTGGTTTCTTATGTGTTTGGGACAGAAGGATGCCAATACGTGAACTTTAGTGTACTATTTTGACCAGAAGTCTCAATCCATCTTCAAGTCATAAGTCATATTCATAGAAAATGAGGTCAGATTTGAAAATTCTAAGTTTTCATTGTTACATAAAATCAGTACTACCATATAAAAGATAACTTATAGTTTCAAAAACTCTATGGCTTTTTAAAACTTAAAATCCAGAGACATATTTAAAAGTTTTCCATTTTAATTCAATCTAGTTGTAAAGATAAATTAGTATAGAAAATGTCATGTTAGAAGTAAAACAAAACACTTGCAAAGAATTTTTTTGATTTTTTATTAAAATACATTTAATTAAAAATAATACCCACTATGGCACTCTCCTCCATTGAGAGGGAAAGGGTGATGAGGAGGGGCTGGCAATGCTCACCCCTAGGAATCCGGACAAGCCCTGCCTCCCAGGTTCCCCTCTATATCCCCAGCTTTCCAACAGGCTTTGACCTCCAGGCAATTGGTTCACAGTTGCAAGTGCTTGTGGCCCTCCTTTGAGCTCCTCCAGGCCCACCCGTGTATAGAATTCAAGGGCCACCTGGACAAACTCTGTGCTTTTTCTCATTCTTGGGATCCTTCGTTTATGCTACAGAGAGGATCTGGGGGGCAGAGTGGAGTCTCCACTAGCTGGGGTAAGAGAGGAAACGGACAGTAATGGGGGACAGGGCCAAGAAGAGGGATGGTGATGAATACTCCAGAGCAGGATCAGGTAGCAGGGCACTGGGTCACTCAGCATGTCTGGGTCACTCCAGGCCCAGTAGCTCCATGCACGGCTCATCTTCTAGCCCTAGCCCCAACTCCAACCTGCTACTGACACCTCAAAGCCAGACATAGCAGCCAGGGTTGCTGCAATCTCCTTAGAGAAACCTGGGGAGGAGTCTCCTATGAGGATGATGTTAAGACTTGAGCCACAGCAGCAGCAGTGGGGGGTCAAGTTCTGGTGGTTGAGGGTGTGGGGATCCTGAGGGCCGGCCACGGGCCCCTCACCTTCTAAAAATCCAGGCCCTTTGGAAAAGCCAGGGGGATCCATCACCAGGCTGGTTTATGGGCTCTCCATGCTGAACTGCTCCAGTTCCCCAGGCTGAAGTCACTCATTGGCCAGTGAAGACTTGCCCAACCCCAGGGGGCCAAGGTGGGTAGTATTCCATAATCCAATTGCCTGCCCAGGGGCTGCCCACCTGCACTGAGCAGGCCTGAGAGGGCAGGTCTGGCTGCTGCAGAGACTTTGGGGTATGTGGCTGGATGTGCAGATTACTGGTCTCCAGGGGGACACCCTGAGTGATGGAAGACAGGGTGGGTGACATTGGCAAAAACTGTTTAGGCCGCTGCTGTTGGGACCTTCTGGCATCAGCTGGACCTGCGGGCAAACTGAGGGAGCTGAGGGGTACAAGGCAGTGGTGGGGGGGAAGCCCAGGAGTAGAGGTTGAGTAAGTTAGGGGCAGATGAAGAGTAAAGTGGAGGACGAGAGGAGGAGGAGGAAGAGGAAGAGGGGGAGGGGGAGGAAAAGGGGGAGGAAGAGGAGGATGAAGAGGGGGAGGAGGAGGGGGAGGGCCAGGGGTACTTAGTGAGAGGTGGCCCAGGAAGGTAGTAGGCAGGGCATGGTGGGCCAAGGAGGAGGGAGGTAGTGATGGGTGGCTGTGGGAGCCCTGAAGATGGATCTGAAGACTGCTTAGGGAAGCCTGGAGATCGGGATTGCTTAGGGAGGACCGCAGGGATGGGTGGCTAAGAGGTCAACAAAGTCCTGGTGCATCATGACCTGGGCCCAAGACCAGGCCCAGGCCCTCACTAATGCCCAGGTGAGTCATGATGTGAGTCAAATTGGAGGTACTGTTGCCCCTATTCAGACTAAGGTAGGCTGTCTCCTCAGGGTCCAGGGGGTGGGCAGTGCTGGCGGAAAGTGCAAACTGGTGAGGTCAGGTAGGGACCTCCTCCTATATCCAGTATTTGTGGCAGGTGGGAGGACAGGCACATTGACAAGCTGGCCAGGAGATGGAAAGATATTAATTCCAGGGACTTCATTAAGACCAGGGTCAGGAGGAAGGTGATGACAGCTTCTAAGTATCCCATGGCTTCAGCAAATGCTTGTCACCTAGGAGAACTTCTCTTCAATAGCAGGTACTCTGGAGTCCATTTTACCACCCAGAAATGTTGGGTGGGCAGGATGCTGGGAGATGTGGGGCCTGAATAAGTATCCTGGGAACTGGGGTTCATCACACTTGTGTGAAGGGCAGAGTCAGAGCTCGTCCTGTTAAATGCAGATGCTGGGCAAAAGAGGTACCCCTTCTCTGCAGGGAAATTGTCCCAGGGGATAGTCCTTAACCAGCTGGACACTTGGGGAGGAGATAAGTAGGCAGGACTATAGGGAGAGCTGTCAGTGTGGTAGGGTACTGGCAGAGAACCACCATACCAGGAGCTCCTTGTTTATGGCAGTTGCAGTTTTTGGGTGTGTAACTGGGTGGAGCCGATGTCCATTATCATCTCCTCGAGGTCCACTGCGTCCTCAGCCTGACACTGCTTCTTGCAGCATGATCTCACTAAACTTGCACAGATTGAAAGCCAAGGCTGTGGCTGAACAAGGCTCATTTGCCCCTGCCCCCAATGTCACCATCTTCCTCCCCTGTTCCTTCCTGACACCCTCACAGTACAAGCCACTGTTCCTCCCTCAACACCTCCCAGCATCCTACTCCAGCCGAAGCCACTGCCGCCTCAGCCTCACGAAGAGTTTTGGAAAGTACAGGCAAACCCTTCAGAATAGCTCCCCAATCATTATTTTCCCAATAGAACACCTCTTGGTTTTTAATACCAAAACCTCCTAAAATGTACTTTTCTCACAATGCAAGATTTTTCTGGCCAATATTTATGTAAGGAAAGATTTATATTTGTATATGACAAAACTCAATTGGCATTTTAAATAAAAGAGTGTGTAAGAAAAGTTTGGAGCTACATTCCAAATATAATCGACAGACTGTTAGAATCACAGTAGACATAAAAAATCATGCCAAGTTATCAAAGTGATACAAAATGTAGGTACAGGATGATGCTTTTATCATATTCAGTACGAGCCATTTACTAACACAGTTTGCTTGTCCTCAATGTTTCTATAGCCTCTCATATATTTGTTTAGCCTTTGTTTTGTTTATTGCTGAGTATCTAAATATTTAAGAAAATGCTGACGAAAACAGTGGGAATGGGCAAAAAGCAATTATAATGGAAGAAAAGATTTTACTATATATAAACCTGATCTGTTAATCTCATTGTTTATTGATCACACATGATGATATTTTACTTATACAAAGGTAATTAATAGTGGTTAGTTACATTTCTGAATGTGGTTAGGGAGTTCATGTTGATAAGACTGCCATTTTTTCCCATTTAGTCTACATTCAACCATTTGACCTAAAAAAATGACAATCTCATATGGTTCAACTTAATATAAAAGTAATGTTCACCCCAAACTTAGATGTCAAAAATTTATAAAAATAAAATCTGCTAAATGAAACATAATATTTTGAAATATAATCTTTAATCAAAGCCATTTTATGTTTAGCTCATTTTAAGAAATATTTTTTACCTCATTTAAGGCTCAACTTTTTGTTAGGGTGAAATTAAAGGAAAAACAGTTCAGATCTCAACTTTTTAATATCTGTTGGTAAATATCAAGACACATGATTTTTAAAAAGAAAAAAGCCACAAATGACTGAACGGAACATACATGCAAATTTAAGCCATCTTTGCTTCAGTGAATAAAAATAAACACATGGAATTCATATTTCAAGACTTGCTAATCTTTAAGATAGTTACTTAAGATCTGGTATTAGTGCTATTTGTCATAAAAGCTCATATATTCATTGAGCTGTCAAAAACAAGTTTTACATGTTGACAATTGCCTTTTGGTCTCTGAATACAGGATCCTATTATATGTTTTCTAGTTCACAGCTGAGTTCACAGCAGCTGTGAGGCTAAGAAATGCCAGCAACCAATTAGGCTGGCATAAACCTTGTCTAGCATATAAAGTATAATTTGGTTGCAAATGGAGGAGACAAGAGCCAAAATAAGTCAGCCAAGAATACTAATAAAATTTCATTACAAGTATTTTTAAAAGTCAGAATATTAAAAATCTAACAAAAATATGTATTTTATTAAGAGGATATAGTAGTAGAACGTTAGGAAAAATACAAAAAAGCAACAATCAATTCTTTTCAGATCCAAGCAGTTTTTTAAAAGGTTGCAGTTGTTTCTGACATACTTAGGATTACAAACTCTATTTTTTTTTTCTATTTCTAACTACCCTAATCATAGGATTGTGATATATGACTATACATATGCCAAGTCTTCCCCCAAAGTGAATATTATTTTTATCAGTTCCCCTTTAGATGTTTCTATGAAAATTTCTCTTCATACTTTTAAGATATTAAGACCTTTACAATTTTGTTTTTTTTTCTTGAGACGGAGTCTCACTCTGTCACCTAGGCTGGTGTACAGTGGACGATCTCAACTCACCAGAACCTCTGCCTCCCAAGTTCAACAAGCAATTATCCTGCCTCAGCCTCCCAAGTAGCTGGGATTACAGGCATATGCCACCATGCCTGCAATCCCATAAAAAGAATTTTTTTTTTTTTAGACAGTCTTGCTCTTGCTGCCCAGGCTGGAGTGCAATGGCGTGATCTCAGCTCACCACAGCCTCTGCCTCCCCGGTTCAAGCGATTCTCCTGCTTCAGTCTCCCAAGGAGCTGGGATTACAGGCATGCGCCACCACGCATAGCTACTTTTGTAATTTTAGTAGAGATGTGGTTTCTCCATGTTGGTCAGGCTGGTCTCAAACTCCCGACCCCAGGTGATCTGCCTGCCTTGGCCTCCCAAAGTGCTGGGATTACAGGCATGAGCCACCACGCCCTGCCTGGACCTTTATAAAAATTTCAAAACCTAAATATGTATAAGAACAACAACTTAAATTATTAGCAAAAATAAAACTTCAGTTATAAGATTGTTTATAATGGCTATTTCCAAACCCTTTGAAGTTGTTTAAATCTGTTTTGTTTAAAGTATGATAAATTTAAAATATAACAAATCAATGCTTTATAAAATATTACTACAAAAAATATAATTTAAAAATTTTTACACATATTTTTAAAAAGTAGTCACTGGTGAGTCACATGAATACAGCCATGTAAAGAAAATTAATAGGAAAATCTAGTTTACATGCCAATAAATTAAAATATATAGTGTATCTATTCTTGATAAAACCTCTAGCAACCCCTTCCATTTTCAATCAGAATATCACCAAATAATTTAAAAGCATTTTTAATAGACTTTTAAAAATATGCTAATAAAACTAATTATCTCCTGTACCTCTCAAGCAGCAACTAAGAGGAAAACATGCATAAATATCCATTCTCAGAAGAACAAAGAAATATTACTCTGAATTGTAAAATCACACATTCAGACCAAGTGTCTGGCAGAACAATGTTGTTTCCAGAAGAAGAGTACAATAAATAAGCTTATTCAAAGTGGTTGGTAAACAGACACTTGAAGGAAATACTTTCTTCCAAGTCATTCCGCACCAGATAAATTATCTTAGAACACACTGACGGTAAAACCTTTGCCACTTCATATCAGGTGATTGATTAAAACCTTTCTTAAATAACAGGTTTTCCATCTTTCTTTCTTTTTTGAGACAGGGTCTCACTCTTGCCTAGGCTAGAATTCAATGGTGCAACCTTAGTTCACTGAAACCTCTGCCTCCCGGGCTCAAGTGATCCTCCCCACTCAGCCTTCCGAGTAGCTGGAACCAGAGGTGCCTGCCACCACACCCGGCTAATTTTTATGCTTTTTGTACCAGCCGGTTTTTGCCATGTTGCCCAGGCTAGTCTCAAACTCCTGGGCTCAAGTGATCTGCTCACCTCGGCCTCCCAAAGTGCTGGGTCTACAGGCATGAGCCACTGCACTGTGCCCGGCCCCATTTTTCTTAAATGATAATTAGGTACATAAAATAGTGGTTCCAATCAATTGTATATTTAGTTATTAAAACAATTACCACTGTAGAATGCAAATTCAAAAATTGTACTGCCATCTTTCCAAGTTAAATCATAGAAAAACATGTTAATAAGCTTTCATTGTCTAAAGAGGTTTAATATTGGTCTTTTAAAACAGATACAATTCCTTTCTTCAGCTTATTAAAAGAATTCTAAAAGGATGCTCCTTTAAGAACATGAAAATAATTCCCCTCTTTAATACATTTATATTATAATCTTATCATAACCGCAAAATGGAGAAAAGTTGGGAAAACAAAGATTGTCAAATGTTGCTTTAAAATAGACTAAAATGACAAGGATGCTACAAAAAAGCATTATTTAGAAAGTGGAAGTTAACTACACAGTAATATTCATAGTAATGTTAACTACACTAATAGTCACACATTATATCTTGGTTTCGTCAACTACCTCAAAGCGGTTATTATTTATAATCTAACAGTAAATGTCAATTTATTCCTAGGTGCCACTGACCAATAAATGAGGACAGAAAGAAATTTGATTTGTTGGAGGTCACACAGCAGATCAGCAGCAGATCCAGCAGAAGTCAAAGTCTCAAACTCTGATATTCAGGTTGTGTTAGCTAATCTAAGCAGTGAGGAAAAGAATCCTTCATGAGGACTATGTAGCATTACACCTTCTTCAATAGCTTTAGTGGAACAAGAAGCCATTAGAGAAGGACATAAATAATGTCTCAGCTGACACTGGTAACAGTGCTGTTGCTGTTTAGTAAATCTCTGGGGAATGTGACTTCTCCAAACATAGAGACTTTTTTGTTTGGTTTATCACTCTTAAGATGTTAGTTTTTTAACTAAACCGAAAGTTTTAGTATTTCTTTTCTTAGACATTAAACACAAACCTGAAAGTCTGACACAAGGAGAGGAAAAAGGAAATGATATAGCTCAGATTTTCATTAAGAAAATACAACTTAAAAATGGGACAAATTTTATTCATATTGAAAACAAACTATGAATTTTCAAATTCTTACCTCAACTATTGTTTTGAAAAGGTATATAAAAACTCAATAGTGCTCAGTTCCTATGGGGTGATGGGGAAACTTCGGATCTGTTGAGCTGCACACTAACAATTAAGGTAGCATTATTATTTAGAAGGGCCCATTGTGCAGCTTTTTAGAAAAGTTTCATTCAGAATTTGCATAAGAATAATAAGAAAAATGTCATAAAAGAGCTATGATAGCATCAAAAAGTATTAAATCAGGCCGGGCACGGTGTCTCACACCTGTAATCACAGCACTTTAGGAGGCTGAGGTGGGCAGATCACCTGAGATCGGGAGTTTGAGATCAGCCTGACCAAAATGGAGAAACCCCGTCTCTACTAAAAATACAAAATTAGACAGGTGTGGTGGTACATGCCTGTAATCCCAGCTACTAGGGAGGCTGAGGCAGGAGAATCGCTTGAACCCCGGAGGCAGAGGTTGCAGTGAGCTGAGATCAGGCCATTGCACTCCAGCCTGGGCAACACGAGCAAAACTCCGTTTCAAAAAAAAAAAAAAAGTATTAAATCACTGTAGTTTCCTGATGTTATTCAGCATATTTGGGGCTGGGGAAAGGCAGGGTTAAAACACCATCCAAAACCACTTGTAAAGAGAACAAAAAAACCAAAATTCTAAAATCACGATGTAATATGATTATGATTCTAGCTGAAATAGTAACAATGTTAAAAAAAAAAGTTAACTAAATCTCAAAATCTGTAAGTCTCAATTAAAAGGTTGTTCTTCATATCTACATTCCTTTCGGTAACAGACTATACTAAATGTATCTTTACTCATGTGTTAAAGAATAAAAGATTTCCTATTTAGAATACCAAAGACTTTTACAGTGGTGGTGTTGAAGCAACATGTTGCCAATAGTTCAAAATTCTGAAGAACTCTTTCCCAGGTGTTCTCCTGAATACACTGAGCGATGCTATCTAATTGTGCCCTGGCTTAAATTTTTATTTACCCAAAAGGGAATTCCATACCAATATAGCTGTGCTATTCTGTGAACTTTTCACAGCTACATATACATATCATCGTCTCTTATGCATACATCCTAACGAGACAGGGATCTTGTGGAATGTTTTTCAACTGTCAGTGCAATGTTACTATTCCCCCACTCTGTCATCTCAACTGCTGCTCCACTCTACTTATGGGAAGCCTATGATGATAGTGGCCCTGAGTCACGGAAATTTCTACTTTCAAAGCCTGGCGAATTTCGGTTAGGAGAATAAATGATCACTCTTCTAAGCCCTTTTACCACTAGGGTAAAATGTATATTTCAAATTCAGTGCTGCCAGAACTAAAGATACATAAAGAAGAATGAGATCATTGAAGCTCCGTGTGGCAAAAAAGGCTAAAGTCAGATTATGAGTTTGGTTTTGTACATGTGAAGTTCAAGATATCTGTCCAGTGGAGATATGAAGTAGGCTGTCTAATAGACTGGAGATGGTCAAAGCTGAAGAAAAAAGCTTGGGGATTGTCAATTCAAATCATGCATTCTCAGTGGGGGTGATATCCCCAAGGTGGTAAAAACTGGCTCTTTGGAAGGGCAGATCTTAGATATTACAATGGTTTATGGCCCTTCGAAGGGCCACAACCCATAAATAGATGTAGAGAAATTTCACTGCGAAGGGGTGATTAGGCAATAAAGTAGTCAAAAGGTTTCTCAGGCAGAGCAATAATGGAAAAAAGGTTTGCAAAACACCAATATAAACAGTATTTTTTAAGACAATCAAAGTGGATGCGACCACTAAGAGAATGAGAGTAGAAGTTATGATCTTTGAAGTTCTGTACAGAGGTCAGGGAAATGAGATACCAGCAAAGGAGATCAAGAAGTTACCAGAGAAAAAGAAGAAAAATCAGAAGAGTAGTCACAGAAGCTAAGTGAAGGTATTTCAAACAAAAGGGAGTGAATTAACTGTGTCAAATGCTGCTAACAGATCAAGTAAAATAGGAGCAATGCCTAAAAGTGAGAGTAGTCAAGAGGTTTTTGTTTTTTCTTTGAGGCAGTGGTTGGATCTCAACTCACTGCAATCTCCGCCTCCCTGGCTCAAGGAATCCTCCTACCTCAGCCTCCTGAGTAGGTAGGATCATGGGCATGTGCTACCATGCCCTGCTTACCTTTGATATTTTTTGTAGAGAAGGAGTTTCGCCATGTTGCCCAGGCTGGTCTCAAACTCCTGGGCTTGAGCGATCTGCCTACCTCAGCCTCCCAAAGTGCTGGGATTATAGGTGTGAGCCACCACACCCAGCCTAAGAGGATTTTTTTTTGATGGGAGAAATAACAGCATTCCCATATTGATAGAAATGATTCAGTGAAGAAAATAACTGTTGATGCAGCACAGAGAGACCACTGAAGTTGTGACTGGGCAGGTGAAAAGAGGTAAGATCCAGCATACGAGTGGAGGAAAGGGGCCTAAAAGAGGAACAGAAAAAATGTGTCCACAGCAAAGTAAGAAAGGCAGTCATAGGCACAGATGCTAGTACTTGGGTAGATGTGGCTGACTTGTAGTTCTTTTCTGGTTGCTTATATTTCTTGGTGGTGAAATGACAAGCAAGGCCATTTTGCTGAGAGTGTGGGTGAGCCAGGAGCAAACATCCTCAAGGAATGAGGAAAGTTGGCAATATCAGTAAGATTTCTATTTGATCCCAGCACTTTGGGAGGCTGAGGTGGGTGGATCACGAGGTCAGGAGATCAAGACCATCCTGGCTAACACAGTGAAACCCTGTCTCTACTAAAAATACAAAAAATTAGCCAGGTGCGGTGGCGGGCACCTGTAGTCCCAGCTACTTGGGAGGCTGAGGCAGGAGAATGGCATGAACCCAGGAGGCAGAGCTTCCAGTGAGCCGAGATAGCGCTACTGCACTCCAGCCTGGGCAACAGAGCGAGACTCCGTCTGAAAAAAAAAAAAAAAGATTTCTATTTGAGAAACCAGATATATGGTGTCTCCACTAACCAACAGACAGAATACAAACACAGAAATATGGGGATAAAGGCAATGGATTCCGTTTTTGGTAAGTTTAAGATAGTGGCAGGAAATACATGTGATAGTATCTAAAAGTAGATTAGAAACCAAGAGAAATATTTGGTCTGTAGAGGCATTTTTTTTTAACTTTTATTTAAGGTTTGGGGTTCATATGCAGGTTTATTACACGGGTTAAACTGCATGTCATCGAGGTTTGGTATACAAATGATCCCATCACCCAGGTAGTGAGCAGAGTACCCAACAGCTAGTTTTTCAACCTTCCCACCCTCCCTCCTCTAGTCATCCCAGGGTCTATTGTTGCCATCTTTGTATCCGGTATTTATCCAATATTTAGCTCCAGCTTAAGTAGTTCACTGTTGATGGACATCCAGGTTGATTACATGTCTTTGCTATTATAAACTGTACTGCAATGAACATACGAGTACAGGTGTATTTTCTGTAGTAACAATTTATTTTCCATTGTGTATATACCCAGTAGTGGGATTGTTGGGTTGAATAGTTTTAAGTTATTTGAGAAATCTCCACACTGCTTTCCACAGTGGCTGAACTAATTTACATTTCCACCAATAGTATGTGAGTGTTCCTTTTTCTCTGCAACCTGGCCAACATCTGTTATTTTTTTGACTTTTTAATAATAGCCATTTTGACTGGTGCGAGATGGCGTCTTGTTGCAGTTTTTACTTACATTTCTCCAATGATTAGTGATGTTGAGTATTTTTTCATATACTTGTTGGCCACGTCTGTCTTCTTTTGAGAAGTATCTGTTCACGTCCTTTACCCATTTTTTTTTTCTTTCAGAGCAGGAATGAAAGTTTATTTAAAAGCTTTACAGTTGGGCATGGTGGTTCATGCCTATAATCCCAGCGCTTTCGGAGGCCAAGGCAGGTGGATCACCTGAGGTCAGGAGTTCGAGACCAGCCTGGCCAACATGGTGAAACTCCGTCTATAATAAAATACAAAAACTAGCCAGGCATAGTGGTGGGTGCCTATAATCCCAGCTACTCGGGAAGCTGAGGCAGGAGAACCACTTGAACCCAGGAGGTGGAGGTTGCAGTGAGCCGAGATCATGCCATTGCCTCAAGCCTGGGTGACAGAGAGAGACTCTGTCTCAAAAAAAAAAAGAAAAGAAAAGAAAAAGGAAAAGAAAAGCTTTACAACAGTAAGGAAAGGAAAGGAAAGAAAGAAAGCACAACTTGGAAGAGGAATAAGCAGGCGACTTAAGAAGGCAAGCGTGTCCTTTTGCCCATTTTTTAATGGGACTGTTTGCTTTTTGCTTGAATTGTTTCTTATAAATTCTGGAAACGAGACCTTTGTCATATGCATAGTATGTGAATATTTTCTCCCATTCTGTAGGCTGTCTGTTTACTCAGTTTCTTTTGTTGTGCAGAAGCTCTTTAATTAGCTCCTATTTGTCATTTTTTTTAATTTTTGTTGTAATTGTTTTGGGGACTTGGTCATACATTTCTTTGATAAGGCCAATGCCCAGAATGGTACTTGCCAGGTTTTCCTCCAGGGGTTTTACAGTTTGAGGTGTTACATTTAAGTCTTTAATCCATTTTGAGTTAATTTTTGTGCATGGTGAAAGGAAGGGGTCCAGTTTCAATCTTCTGCATGTGGTTACCCAGTCTCCCCAGCATCGTTTACTGAATAAGGAGTCCTTTCCCCATTGCTTGTTTTTGCTGAAGATCAGATGGTTGTAGGTGTGTGGCTTTATTTCTGGGTTCCCGATCTTGTTCCACTGGTCTATGTGTCTGTTTTTGTATCAGTACCGCACTGTTTCGGTTACTGCAACTTTGCAGTACAGCTTGAAATGGAGTAGTATGATACCTCTGGCTTTGTTATTTTTGCTTAGGATTGTTTTGGCTATTAGGTTCTTTTTTGGTTCATATGAATTTTAGAATATATTTTTCTAATTCTGTGAAGAATGTCATTGGTAGTTTGATAGAAATAGCACTGAATCTGTAAATTGCTTTGGGCAGTATGGCCATTTTAACAACACTGATTTCCCATCCATGATCATGGAATGTTTTTCTGTTTGTATCATCCCTGATTTATTTCACCAATGTTTTGTGATTCTCATTGTACGGCTCTCTTTATCCTCCTTGCTTAGCTGTATTCCTGGGTATTTTATTCTTTATGTGGCTACTGTAAATGGGATTTTATGCAGAGGCATTCTGAAGAAGAATTTTCATTACAATTTTTTAATTAATTTATTTTATTTTATTGAGACAGGGTCTCCCTCTGTTACCCAGACTGGAGTGCAGTTGCACGAACACAGCTCACTGCAGCCTCAACCTCTGGGCCTCAAGGGATCCTCCCACCTCAGCCATCAGTGGCTGGGACCACAGGTACATACCACCATGCTCGGCTGATTTTTGCAAGGTATTTTTTTGTAGAGACAAGGTTTTGCCATGTTGCCCAGGCTGATCGTAAACTCCTGGGCTCAGGTGATCCACCCATTTTGACCTCCCAAAGTGATGGGATTACAGACATGAGCCACTGTACCCAGCAAAAAAATTTAAAGTATTATGAAAAATTGCAAACTTACACAATAGATGATAACCCCCTACATTCAGCTTCACTAATTTTCAACATATGGTCAATCCTACAGCTATTTCTATACCCACAACTGGGTTATTTTGAAACAAATTCTAGCTATCATATCAACTCATCAGTATTTACTTCAGAATGTATAAAGCTATAATTTTATGTGTTTTTAACATTCTCCCTTTTAAAAACCTTTTCTAATATATTTATTTTTCCATCTGTCTCAGATTTTTTTTTTTTTTTGAGACGGAGTTTCGCTCTTGTTGCCCAGGCTGGAGTGCAATAGCATGATCCTGGCTCACCGCAACCTCCGCCTCCCAGGTTCAAGCGATTCTCCTGCCTCAGCCTGCTGAGTAGCTGGGATTACAGGCATGTGCCACCACGCCTGGCTAATTTTGTATTTTTAGTAGAGATGAGGTTTCTCCATGTTGGTCAGGCTGGTCTTCAACTCCCAACCTCATGTGATCTGCCCGCCTCGGCCTCCCAAAGTGCTGGGATTACAGGTGTGAGCCATCGCGCCCAGCTTTCTAAGATGTTTTAATAAAGCTGATTTGTTGTTGTTGTTTTACTAAACTGAATCACATTCCACTCACCTATTTTAAAGTAACATTAAAAAATGATCATTAAAAAAAAAACCCCAAAACCATAAAACAATCTTTACCATATTTACCATTTAAACTCTATTTCCCATGCATCTCTTAACGCGTGGTTTTGTGCTGTGCTTACTATGGTCTCTGTAAATACTGATAAATTATACCATATATGCACATATGTGTATAGGCACACAGATAAAAGGCAACCTTCTCCCACCCTTCAACTCTGGTAACAAAGAGATGACTTCGAGACTAGAGTTGCAAGGCATTTCAAGGCCTTATTCATCCTTTACCAAACACTTGCAGCGTTATTTGCTGACAAATGCTTAATTAATTTGTTTTCTATGTTAAAAGGTCAAGAACAAGTGTTAAGATGAAGGAAGAACATAAACATTTAAGTTTAAACATTAATATAGCCTATGGAAAGGCCTACATAAGTAGTAGGTCTCATCTTGGATTAGACAATGGTTTCTTAGACGTAACAAAAGAAAAAATAGATAACTGGACTTAATCAAAATTAAAAATTTTTGTGCTTCAAAGGATATTATCAAGAAAGGGAAAAAACCATCAGAATGAGAAAAAATATCTGTAAAGCATATTAGATAAGGCAGTAGTATCCAGAACTTTTATACCTCAACAATAAAAAGATTAATATTGACTGGGTACAGTGGATCATATCTGTCATCCCAGCACTTTTGAGAGGCTGAGACGAGAGGATCACCTGAGCCCACGAGTTTGACCAGCCTGGGTAACATAGTGAGACCTTGTCTCTCCACCACCCCAATCCCCTCTAAAAAAAATTAGCCAGGCAAGGTGGCTTGTGCCTGTGGTCCTAGCTACTCAGGCACTGAAGTGGGAGAATCACTTGGTCTTGGGAGGTAAGGCTGCAATGAGCTATGATCATGCCACTGCATTCCAGCCTGGGTGACAGAGTGAGACACTGTCTCAAAAAAAAGAGAAAACATACCAAATTATAAAGCGAACAAAGGATTTGAACAGATCTTTCTCCAAAAAAGACATACAAATGGCTGGGCATGGTGGCTCAAGTCTGTAATCCCAGAACTTTGAGAGGCCAAGGTGGGCAGATTACTTGAGTCAAGTATGAGACCAGCCTAGGAAACGTGGTGAAACCTGTCTCTACAAAAAATATAAAAATTAGCCAGATGTGGTGTGCACCTGTAGTCCCAGGTACTTGGGAGTCTGAGGTGAGAGGATCAGTTGAGCCCAGTAGGCAGAGGTTGCAGTGAACTGACATCACACCATTGCACTCCAGACTGGGCGACAGAATAAGTCTCTATCCTTTAAAAACAGAAAAACAAAACAAAACAAAAAACAAATGGTAAATGAACACATGGAAAGATGTTCAACATCATTAATCATTAGGGAAATGCAAATGAAAATCACAACAAAATGCCACTTCATACCCACCAGGACAACCCACCAGGATCCACTTCATACCCACCATAAAAAAGATGGAAAATAACAAGTTTTGGCCAGGATGTGGAAAATTGGAACCCTCAAATATTACTAGTGGGAATGCAAAATAATACAGCCACTTTGGAAAATAATATGGCAGTTCCTCAAAAAGTTAAGTATAGAGTTACCATATGATCCAGCAATTCCACTTCTAGGTATAACCTACAAAAACTGAAAACAATTTTCAGTTATTTTATGTCCACACAAAAACTTGTATATGAATGGTATTTATAATGGCCAAAAAATGGGAAACCCAAATGTCTATCGATTAATGGATAAATGAAATGAAATATTATTCAACTATTTAAAAAGTACTGAAAACGAGTTACTATACTGGTAAACTTGAGTATGGATTATGCTAAGTGAAAGATGCTATACACTAAAGGCTATGTATTGTACAGTTTCGTTTATACTCAATGTCCAAAACAAACAAATCTACAAAGATAAAAAGTTGATTAGTGGCAGATACCAAAGGCTGGAATGAGAGGGGAATGCAGAGTGACTGCTAATGGGTATGAGTTTCTTTTAGGGTTTGTCATAAAAATGCTCTGAAATTGGACAGTGATAATAATTGTACAACTTCATGAACATACTAAAAAAAAAATCACTTAATTGTACACCTTAAAGGACTCTTTAGGTTTTAGTTTTAGTAAATAAATTCAGGTTATAGTTTTAGTAAGTAAAACTATAATACTTATTTCTCAAAAAATTTTAACTAAATTACTTTATTCTCATAGACATAATATATGATACATCTTTTATTTTTCCATATTGGCTATGATAGATAAACATCAGAACTTAGATGTTTTCTATTATATGTCTGGACCTCATAAACACTTCATAAATTAAGCATGTTATCCTTTACAGGGTCACTTAAAAAAAAAAATTTTTAGGCACAGCCTGAACTTCACAATCCAAGCCAGCATATTTCAAAAGTGTAATGTACACTGTGTGGACAAGAGTATGAGGAAACAGGCATTTTTGCAGATAGTAAGGTAAATTCATATTTATGGAAGACGAGTCAACAAGATCTATCAAAATCACATACACACAATTATCTGACCCAGAGCTTCTACTTCTAGAATTTTCCCCTACAGATATATTCATGTATGTATAAAATGTCAAAAGTTTAAGACTATTAAATACTACAGTACTGGCTGTGTAGCAGCTACAGATTAGGCACAAATGTAAATGTCATCAGTAAAAGACTGGTTAAATAAATAGTGGTATATTTACTCACTAATGAAATGTAGTCCAAGAAAGAATGAGACTACTATTTATCTACTCAAAGGTTCTCCAATGTATCATTATTATTAAGTGAAAGTAAATTACATTCCAGTACATACAATATAACATCTGTAGGAAAAAGTATATATTTACACATATTTATACTACATGTAGACAGAGATACATAAGCACAGATTTTCCTGAAAAATGAAAAAGAAGTAATTCTCTACAAATATAAGAAGCTAGTAATATTTTTGTCCCTTGGAGAAGAACTGGGTAGCTAGCTGTGGGGTAGGGGTAGGATGGAGACTAATAGATATATACATACATACATATATATATCCTTTTGGAACTTAATTAGCCATAGGACTATACGGCTATTCAAAACAGGTTATTAAAGAGAAAACTACAAGCATACATTAAAAACAGTGACACACACTTTGTCATGTCATATTCTTGATGCCTGAAGGATGAAACCACACAAGTCAATTTTTTAGAATGTCAAAACTTGAATAGACAGAGCAGTGAAAGAGCAGCTGGAAATTCATTTAGTCACTGGTTCAGTACATAGATAATTTATAAAGTGTGCAAAGTACATGTCTTAGGCAATGGGGAATATAAAGGAACTTGATCTGACCAGACGCAAACATATAATATAATACAATGAGTGTTTTGACAGAGTAAAGAGAGGAGACTCTCCACTCATAAAGCAGGGGACCCATCTTAGGCTAGGAATCAAAAGGAGATACAGCAGTTAGCTAGGTTAATTAGAAGTGGAGTGTTCCAAGGAAGTTCAGCGTGTCTGGAGTATAGTGTGCCTCAAATAAGCAGCAAGAATGAGACTGAAGAGGCAGGTTAGTTTGTTCGGGGTCCACCATAATAAGCCATGTTAGACTTGGGCTTCATACAAAGGGCAACAGAAGTAGAGAACACTTTCAAAGTTTTCAGCAGGTGATCAGAGGGTCAAACTTACATGCCTGAAAGGTTACTCTGAAACAGTAATTAACCAAATTATTGTTTTGGGTTTTGTTGTTGTTGTTGTTGTTGTTATTAACCAAATTATTCTCCTAGGTGAAGAGGCCTATTAGGAATTTGTTGCAACAGCACAGGCAAGACATAATGCTAGCATGACCAAAAGTTATAGTGGTAGGTACAGAAAAAATGCAGGAAGAGTTACTTGAGTCATTAAATTAGGAGATCTGATAATAGGCTGTTCTTATTGAAAGAATAAGAACAGGAGTTCTTATAGGAGAATGAGGAGAAAGAATATAGGGGAATAAGGAGAATAAGGAGAAAGAATAAGGAGTCAAGGAAGACAACCAAGTTTCTGATTAGAGCAATAGAGTGAATGAGAAATACTGAAGTAGACTTGAGGAGGGGGCGATGGGTTCAATTTTGGACATGCTGAATCTGAGTGCTTATGAGATATCCAAGTGGAGATATGCAGTAATCCATGACATATACAAACAGTACATGTCTGTAGCCAACATGGGCTAAAAAGATGCATTTGGTTTACCCAGAAAGAGAATACTATGTGAGAAGTACTGCAGGGGTAGGATCAAGCCCTGAAGAACAACACTTAAAGAGAATGGGGAAGAAGCACCTGTAAAGATTAAAAAGGAAAAATCTGAGGAACAGAAGGAAAAGAAGCTCTACTTATTTTTAATTAAGGAATTGTTCTTAATAGAAACCCAAAAGAGCATGTAAAGTTAAAAGCAATGTTATTACTCTTAATAAAACTGCAACCAAAGAGCATATAAAAAAGCAATGTTATCACTCTTAATAAAACTGCAACCAAAGAGCATATAAAAAAAAGCATTTACCATATACTTAGAGCCAAGTTATAGTCAACTCTCAGTATCAGCTATAATTTGAAAAATACACAACCCACATATAATCCCAAAACAATTTCGAACAATGAGCTTATAAAAATAAATTTATGGCTGGACGCAGTGGCTCACACCTGTAATCCCAGCACCTTGGGAGGCTAAGGGAGGCGGATCACGAGGTCAGGAGATCGAGACCATCCCATTCAACATGGTGAAACCCCATCTCTACTAAAAATACAAAAATTAACTGGGCGTGGTGGCACGTGCCTGTAATCCCAGCTACTGAGGAGGCTAAGGCAGGAGAATCGCTTGAACCAGGGAGTTGGAGGTTGCAGTGAGCTGAGATTGCGCCACTGCACTCCAGCCTGGCGACAAAGACTCCATCTCCCCACACACACACACACACACAAATAATAATAGTAATCATTTGGACAGGCCCCCAAATCAATCTATTATGTCAGCACGTTAGCAAGGTGCTATAATCTAATTGTTACCATTTTTCCTAACAATATTGTTGCTCATCTAATTTGAAGCATCCTTACGATGGCATTTGTTCCTGTTTAAATTGTCTAAAGTCTTGTGAGCAAGAGAGTTTAAACACAGGCAGTAGCAAAAGAGACTGCAGAAAACTAGAATGTCTTTGTCAAATTACAGAGCCACAGACCATTTGTATTGAGTGCAGTAGCTACTTATCATTTTGTTGTAGCTGACTAACTTCTTCTAGGGAAAAGTCCTTCAACTAATTATTCAAAGAAATCAGATGAAGGGACACATGATGGCCATACAGCAAATACTAGTTGGATTAATAAAAACTCCTGATTAATAAAAAAGTATACCCTAGAAAGGAAAAGAAAAGCATTATGAAATTAATTATTTGACTTCCAATGCCTGGAACATTAATAGTGCACAAAAATGAATTACGGTCTACAATGAATTAGTATATAGAGGATTTAGGGAGCAGACAATCTATGTTCTAATCTCAGATTTGCTACTTATTTTATGTATGACCTTGGAGAAGTCAACTTCCTCATTATAACAATATAAGCAAGTTTTGACCAACAGTAGTATTTAATCAAAGAGCTTCCTATGGTTAAATTCTAAGACGTACCTCACTAATTAGGGCCTCTAATTTGTTCTCATTTCTTAAAAATCTTATAGGTGGCCGGGCGCTGTGGCTCAAGCCTATAATCCCAGCACTTTGGGAGGCCAAGACAGGTGGATGACCTGAGGTCGGGAGTTCGAAACTAGCATGACCAACATGGAGAAACCCCGTCTCTACTAAAAATACAAAATTAACTGGGCACGGTGGCGCATGCCTATAATCCCAGCTACTCGGGAGGCTGAGGCAGGAGAATTACTTGAACCCGGGAGGCAGAGGTTGCGGTGAGCCGAGATTGCACCATTGCACTCCAGCCTGGGTAACAAGAGTGAAACTACGACTCAAATAAAAAAAAAAAATGGGATGGGTGGCTAAAGTTGCCATACACGTGAATCCTTTTTACTATACTATAGCTCATTAAAAAATTGCTCTTCTTACATTGGCCAATAGACTATGCATGACAAAAATGAATGGCAAAATTTTATCTTAATTGTATACCTATATAACTAATCCTCATTCATAAATTATATATTTTTTGTCATTAATTGGTCCATTATTTCAAGAGTGGTTTAACTTTTAACACCTGAAGTTTGCATCCTCTCCTCCCCAACCTTTTTTAGGTTCACAGCAAAATTGAGTAGAAGGTATAGAGATTTCCCATATAATCCTTAACCCCACATATACACAGCCTCCCCACTATCAATGCCCTACACCAGGTACACTCATTACAATCAATGAACCTATCTTGACACACCATTATCACCCAAAGTCCCTAGTTTACATCAGGGTTGACTCTTGGTATTGTACCTTCTATGAATTTTGGCATATGTATCGCGACATGTATCCACCTTTATAGTATCATACAGACTAATTTTACTGCCTCTGTGCTGTGCTTATTTATCCCTTTGCTTACCTCTTTTTGCAAGTCCTAAATTGCAAACTGCAGTTTAGAGAGTCTGAATACTGAAATGGCACTTAGAATCCTAAGGATGAAAAAGAGAAGGCAAATGCCAGGACAGAAAAAACAGGCCAAAAGTAAGAACAAAGAAAAAGTGAAAAAGAGCAGCTGCATTTCAAGAAACAAAACACTTCAATCCTTAAAGAGCTGATGCCATATTATGTGTGTACTGCTTTTCCTTCTCATTCCGTTCCAAGAATTCTGAGAGGGTCCTGGCTAACACACTATATAGCTCAGTATTAAGAAGGCAAAGTACTCAGTTATAGCTTAAGCAAATTCCCACTGCAGGTAAACATGCAATGGAAGTGATTTATACCTTAAACTCACTTACTTTTAGGATATTAGTGGCAAAAACTATATGCAGCCTGAGTTGGATGCTCTCCTTGATATTACCTTGATCGGCTCTACAGTCCTCTACACCGTATTCTTGAATAGGGTTAGCTTGATGAAATAAAACTGAAGAGATTTAAAACCTATACTCAGACTTTCCAAATGTTAAGTAAGTCCTTTCCTTTCAACTCATCTGCCTTTATTCAGCACAAGTGATATACTGCAAAATAACATCAATTCTTCTTGCAGTGTGTTCTGCATATCATTTGTCCCTTAATCATTGCTCACCTCCTAGAATGATGAAATCTTATCCATGCTACCTCTCATTTTCAGTACTACTCTCCCTTTAATCTATCACTAATCACTAACTCCTATTACTGCTCTTAGGAGATTAAGTCCTATAGTAGTTTCCAAGTGTCCTAGAAATTAATTCCAAGATCCTTACCTTACCTCTGTTTCCAGGTCTTTAATAGGGTGTCCCAGATTATCCCTCCTTCCATATCTTCCTCATCATCCTGCCCTCTGCCTGTTTTAAACGCCCTTCACCGGACAGTTCTGTTTCCAGTCAGGGACTTCCTCCATGCTGTCCTACATGGCTAGAATGCCTCCTTCCCCTCAGGGCAACCTACTGGTCATCTTCCTCTTACCATTTAAACTTCATTCTCCACGAAGTCTTGTCAGACACTCTGTTAGGAGATACCACTTTTACTAAAATAATGGATCACAACACTGGCTATACCCTGGAATCACGACTGTGTGACAAGTTAAGCTTCACCAGTATGTGAAGTGCCTTACAGTAAAATACTGATACCTAGACTACATACCAGAGAGACTCTCTAGGTAAAGGAACCAGATATTGGCTGTGGTGGGTTGCCTTTTTTTTTGGTCTGTTTTTTTCCACAGCCCCACAGGTGATCTACTGAGCAGCCAGAGTTATGAACAGGCTGAGCATTCTTTAATCCAAAATGCTCCAAAATCTGAAACTTTTTGAGCACCAACATGACACCACAGTGGAAAATTCCACACACGACCTCGTGATAGGTTGTGGTCAAAATGCAGGCATCAGGCCAGGTGTACTGGCTCACACCTATAATCCCAGCACTTTGGGAGTCTGAGGCAGGCGGATCACTTGAGGTTAGGAGTTTGAGACCAGCCTGGCCAACATGGTGAAACCCTGTCTCTACTAAAAATACAAAAATTAGCTGGGGATGGTGGCACATGCCTGTAATCTCAGCTACTCGGGAGGCTGAGCCAGGAGAATCACTTGAACCCAGGAGGTAGAGGTTGCAGTGAGCCAAGATCATGCCACTGCACTCCAGCCTGGGTGATAGAGTGAGACTCCATCCTAAAAAAAAAAAAAAAAGTTCATTCTTAGCACAGTATAGACACTCAGGAAATTTTACCACAAGTTTGTTTCCTGCTGATCCTGTCTTTCCTGTAGGTAAAATTTGGTCAAAATTAATGCCAAAACCTACAAAAACCTCGAGAAAAAGTCTTCAAAAGTAAATAAAACATAGCCCAGGCAGGAACCTGATTCTTACAGTTCCTTGGCCATAATACATAAGGAGGTTATATCCAAATTACACATAACCACCAGTAGCTGGATCTACTGCTATTTTCATGCTCTGCTTCCTTGGTCTCTGTTTGTTTGTTTGTTTGTTTGTTTTGAGACAGTGACTTGTTCTGTCACCCAGATTGGAGTGCAGTGGCATGATAACAGCTCACTCATAGCCCCACCTCGTCCTCCTGAGTAGCTGGGACTACAGTCACACGCTACCAGGCCTGGCTAATTTTATTTTTTGTAGAAATAGGGCCTCATCATGTTGCCCAGGCTGGTCTCCAACTCCTGGCTTCAAGCAATCCTCCCGCCTAGGCCTCCCAAAGTGCTGGGATCACAGGCACGAGACACCACACCAAGCCAGTCTCTATTTACAAGTACAACCCAGGATTTCTAGAGAGAAACCTGCTGTCAGGTGCTGGTCTGCCAAAAACTTAAAATTGAATAAGTTTGGCCAGGTATGGTGGCTCACATCTGTAATCCCAGTACTTTGGGAGTCCAAGGAGGGAGCATTGCTTGAGGCCAGGAGTTCAAGACCAGCCTAGTCAACATAGCAAGACCCCGTCTCTACAAACAATACAAAAATTAGCTATGCATGGTTGTGCATACCTGTAGTCCTAGCCACTTGGGAAGTTAAGTGAGAGGACTGTTTGAGTCCAGGAGTTGGAGGCTGCAGTGAGCTATGATCATGCCACGCACTCCAGCCTGGGTGACAGAGCAAAACCCCCTAAAAAAAAATTCCTCTTGATACCAAAACAATTTAAAAGTTATAAACTTATACTCAAATAGGTACTAGAAGATAGAAAATAGGCTAATAATGACAATGTCAATTTCAATTGGCTGACTACGGCTATCAGGGCTGATAATGCTGTATTAAGAACTCTGAGACTGGCTGGGCGCAGTGGTTCAAGCCTGCAATCTCAGCACTTTGGGAGGCTGAGGTGGGTGCATCATGAGGTCAGGAGTTCGAGACTAGCCTAGCCAACGTGGTGAAACCCCCATCTCTACTAAAAATACAAAAAAATTAGCTGGGCATGTTGGTGCACACCTATAATCCCAGCTACTTAGGAGGCTGAGGCAGGAGAATCGCTTGAACCCAGGAGGGAGAGGTTGCAGTGAGCCGAGGTCATGCCACTGCACTCCAGCCTAGGCAACAAGAGCACAACTCCCTCTCAAAAAAACAAAACAGAACAAAACAAAAAACAAAACAACAAAAAAAACTCTGAGGCTAAATTCATCAGGAAAGCATGCTAGGAGGGATCATGGATACTGGTCATAGAGGAGAGATGGCATATATGACATGTATTTTCCATCTAAAAGGTCCATAACTTGAGGAGTCTAACTAAAAAGCCTAATCTTTAAAAGGAAAGTAGTAATAATGTACACACAAAATGGCAAACTTCTATCGATACTAATCACACTATAGATGAATCACTTATTTACTTGTTTGTGAGGGCAGGAACTATTTTTGCTTTATTCTGTTTTTGTATCTCCAACACTTATCAAAATGCCTGATACACAGCACACTGTTAATAGAAGTGTATTCAATGAAATCTGCAAAAAAAAAAAAAAAAAGGAAAAGAAAAGAAATATAAGACCACATTATTTTGATATGCCATAATCACTTAAGGTCTATACTCCAAATATCACACACCCTAGTGAATGATCCACTGAATTTCATGTTTTATCATAGTGGGTAACGAGATCCTCAAACTCATGGGCTCAAGCAATTCTCCTGTTTTGGCCTCCCAAAGTGCTGGGATTACAGGCACAAACTACGATGCTCAACCTAGAAACATGACTTTTAAAAGGAACACTTCCGTCACTCATATTACTCTTGGGGGATAGTTTAATATGGTGAAATTCTAATGTCTATTTTCACTTAGCACTATAATATCATTCATATTACTTTAGCTAAAAGAGCTGGAAGATAACTTAACTTGTATTTGTTCTACAACTGAACCAGAAGAATAAAAATTAGTTTTATCCAAGGTTTAAAAATTGTATCTGTTCTTAAGCTTAAGAATCATAATCTCAAAACAAACAAACACCTTAAAATCATTTTAGGTTACAAAACAGAGGTGTTAAAATTAAAGGAGATGGCTGAATCCAAGAATCAAACTTTGCAAAAGATTAATGTCATATTAATCACAACTATACTTATGACTAGAAAGAATGGAGTCTAGATGATCTCTCAAGGAATCTTGTTCTGGATTTTCCACACTCTTGCCCCTTGTCTCATTTGAGCACACAAGATTTAACTGGCTGTTTGCTATTTTCTCTAGCATTTTAGCAATCATGACACATAAAACAAGTTGACACACAGCCTTTCCTCAGAGTTTCAAATCTTTGTCATAAGAATCAAGTGGCTAGGTGATGAATATAGATTCCTGGCTTTCTGTGGTACTTTTGGAAGCAATAAGTAAGTGACTATTTTAAGTTTTTTGCGCTTTTTTCATAGTAGTGGAAAGAATTTTACTACAGGGGTTTGTATGTCTCAAAAAAATTACTGAAGTATACAACTTCACACCATAATCAGCTAACATTTGTCTGCAGCACTTAAGAGAGCTGGGAGTGAAGGGATTTAGGCTTTGCCCCAGGATATGCCCCTTATCAGCCATGTGATCTTGGCAAATAATCCAACCTCAGATTCTTCACCTATAAACCGATAATCTGCCATCTTCCTATCCTGCTTACCTCATAGAGTTCCTGTGAGGATCCAATCAGTTAACATGTCTTGAAGCACTTGGAAAACTATTAAGCCCTAACAAATACGTATACAGAAACATTATCGTCCTAGTCCTCAGGCAAAAGGGAACTATTAGGTCACAAATTCCCCTATTCCATCTCACCCGCATAATCAATCACATAATTGTACCTAAAGAACAACTGTATTGCTACATGGCTCATCTTTATTACTTAAATTTACACACTCTATTCTCCAGAAGCCTATATAATGACGTGTAAAGATGAACCAGCAGAAGAAAAATGTGGCAAAGCATATAAAGAATTCGGCCATTTAAAATCTTTTCTGAAGATTTTCTTTGCCTGTTCTGAACCCCAAAATTCCTGATGGGTCCTCGGAAATTGTCAATTGCCTCTTGATTTCAGATGTTACAAGGAACTCTTTACACCAACACTTAACTAAGAAACAAGAATATTCTCCTCCCACAATTTTAGGTTTTATGAACTTGTAGTAACATATCACTTCTTACCAGGGATCATTCTAATCAAGCTCTGTAACACTGCTCACTGGTGCCTTTCTCTCAAGTAAGAAGCAATTTCCTACATCTTGACTGGGCTGTAAAAAGCGGTATATGGTTCCAAAATAACAGAGAATTCCTCCTTTACTGTCATAGTTCTTGATAGTCTGATTTCTATGCTGAGCATGTCAGGTTCCTGGCCGTCACTGACAAGCTGTATGAATCTAGATAAGTCACTTATGGTGATCTGGGACTCAAGTTCCACATTTATAAAAATGAAAACTAGTTTATCCCCAAAAACCTTTCTGGTGGAAATATTCTAAGATTCTTTTCAGATCACATGTATCAATACAGTCACAGTATTGTGACTAAGAGACCCCCCCAAAGAACAATCCCATATTAGCTGCAGCTTCCAAATGTTCAACATTTCTCATTTCTCCCCCAGTACCCAAAAGGTAGTCACAGCTACTATAGAACTGTTAACAGTGCAGCTTAAAAAACAAAAAACACACTTTGGGAGGCCGAGACGGGCGGATCACGAGGTCAGGAGATCGAGACCATCCTGGCTAACACGGTGAAACCCCGTCTCTACTGAAAAATACAAAAAAAAAAAAACTAGCCAGGCGAGGTGGCAGGCGCCTGTAGTCCCAGCTACTCGGGAGGCTGAGGCAGGAGAATGGCGTGAACCCGGGAGGCGGAGCTTGCAGTGAGCAGAGATCCGGTCACTGCACTCCAGCCTGGGCGACAGCGCAAGACTCCGTCTCAAAAAAAAAAAAAAAAAAACAAACAACTAGCTACGCGACAGAAAGATTGTAGGTTTTTTTAAGAGTCAGTGGGTTGGCCGGGCGCGGTGGCTCAAGCCCGTAATCCCAGCACTTTGGGAGGCCGAGACGGGCGGATCACGAGGTCAGGAGATCGAGACCATCCTGGCTAACACAGTGAAACCCCGTCTCTACTAAAAAATACAAAAAAAACTTAGCCGGGCGAGGTGGCAGGCGCCTGTAGTCCCAGCTACTCGGGAGGCTGAGGCAGGAGAATGGCGTGAACCCGGGAGGCGGAGCTTGCAGTGAGCTGAGATCCGGCCACTGCACTTCAGCCTGGGTGACAGAGCGAGACTCCGTCTCAAAAAAAAAAAAAAAAAGAGTCAGTGGGTTTTAAAAAGGGAAAGGAATTGAATCAGAAAAATAGGAAGACACATGTAAGAAAATATACCAGTCCAATTTCATACCAGGTTATCTCCTGCAGCAGGGAATAATCTTAGGAGTCCAATCCTAACCCCTGTCACTGATAACCTTAGAATACCAGAAAAGTCAGATTAACCTTAGCAGATCACTCAATTTCAATTAACGATGTAGATCCTGACTAAGAGGCCAGTGGGAAGTAGAGGGCCAGAGTAGGGAGGTAGCAGTACAGAGAAGCATAGATGGAAGGTTTTGCTTCCAGCTAAGACGTCATTCTAATGATTAATTAAAATGTTTGAAAACAAAAAATCCAATAATGTATGATTTATTCAAAAACGATGTGCAAGGAACTTTGCTAGGCATCAAGGGGTGGAGGTGGGGGTGGGAGTGGGGGTAACGACACACAGATGCATTCAGAGAATTTAAGAGTCATTAGAGGCTGGGTGCAGTGGCTCACACCTGTAATCCCAGCAGTACTTTGGGAGGCTGAGGTGGGTGGATCACTTGAGGCCAGGAGTTCGAGACCAGCCTGGCCAATGTGGCAAAAACCTGTCACTACTAAAAATACAAACATTAGCCAGGCATGGTGGCACACACCTGTAGTCCCAGCTACTTGGCAGGCTGAGGTATAAGAATCGCTTGAACCCGGCAGGCAGAGGTGCAGTGAGTGGAGATCGCACCACTGACAGAGCGAGACTCCGCTCAAAAAAAAAAAAAAAAAAAGAAGTATTAGTTATTAGTAAGTCCCATTACCCCATGCAGTTTAAAAACATAATATTAAGAATATGTACCCACAGATATGAGCTGAGAGGAGTTGAAAAAGAAAAAGTTACAGACCCAAACATTAATACTTAAGGAAATACGCTATCTCATGAATAACACAGAATAATCTAGGAATTCAGATGCTGACTGAATTTATCTGGTTTTAGTAATCAGTGAAGACTCATTAGGATAGTTTTCATCACGGTCTTGAAAAATAGGAATAAGCTCATTTTAGTGTACCTGTCTGCCCTTGGAATATGTTTATTAGTATAAGAGCATCACTGATGGGAAAAGCATGGTCTGAAATAGGGACATGGATCACCATCAGCAAGCAAAAAGAAAAACATCAAGTCACCAGGTAATAATGGTCTGAAGCGGGACATGGATGAAGCTGGAAACCATTATTCTGAGCAAACTATCACAAGGACAAAAAAACAAACATCACATGTTCTCACTCATAGGTGGGAACTGAACAAGAGAACACTAGGACACAGGAAGGGAAACATCACACACCCCGGCCTGTCATGGGGTGGGGGGAGGGGAGAGGGGCCGCATTAGGAGATATACTTAATGTAAATGAGCAGTTAATGGGTGCAGCACACCAACATGGCACATGTATAAATATGTAACAAACTTGCACATGTTCCCTAGAACTTAAAGTAAAACTTAAAGTAGAACTTAAAACATGTTGTGCACATGTTCCCTAGAACTTAAAGTATTAAATAAAATGGTCTGAAGCAGCCCTTCTTTACTCATGTCATTTCTACTGTCTCAGATATTAGTGTTTATCCAACTGCAAAGTGTATTTTTGTTATAATAACCACTAGTGTTTTATCCAATATACATCTGTTATGGAAGTGAGAGGAAGCAAACAAGCTTCTTTAAAATGAAAAAGGGAAAGCTTGAGGGGCATTCTACCAGACATGATTTCTACTGTGAAACACTACTGTCCAATGCAAATGATCCTTCCCTTCTTTCCAAGTTCTCTACTAATCTTCTGCCTTCCACCAACTCCATCATGCATCTGAGGCACATAAAAAGATACATGACCATAGGTTAGGATAATAACACACGATAATGACTTCCATAATTTCTTATAGGCAAACCGCTTTTGAAACGTGGTTTTAGGTTAGTAGCACTTATGTAAGAACACAAAGGTCTTGTATGTCTGGGAACTTCTGGTATAGGCTGAAGGTGAAGGCTGAAAAAAACCAAAACCACTTCAAGTTTAATAAATTTAAATAAAATATGCTCCATAAAAGTTAAAATGTATACATCAAATATCAGATGCTTTTTTCTGATAAGATTTCAAAGTTAACATCTATACTAATAAAGACTTAAACGAGTGTAAAGAATTTACACATTTTATTGCACCCTAATTTTAAAAAAAATAAATTTCATTGTGCGTATCTGAGGTTTACAACATGATGCTATGGAATATAGATAGCAAAATGGTGAAGCAGATTAACATAGCTATCATTTCACATAATTACTTCTTTAACAACAGCTGCTAAAATCTACTTATTTAACAAAAATCTCGAATACAATTTTACTAACATTGGTACTCCTGTATCTCTAAACTTGTTCATCCTACATATCTGCTATTTTGTATCCTTGACCTACATCTCCCCATTTCCTCTCCTTTCCCCCACCAGCAGTAGTAACCACTGTTTCATTCTGTGTATTTTAGCTCCTTAAAAAAATATTCTACATGAGTGAGATTATGCAATATTTTCCTTAGTGTCTGGCTTATTTCATTTAACTTAATGTCCTTCCAAGTCCATCTACGTTGTGGTAAATAGTAGGATCTCCTTTTTTAAGGCTGAATAATGTTCCATTGTGCGTTGTCTATACACACACATAAACATATACACACATACAGAACAATTTCTTTAGCCATTCGTCACCCATCGATGGACATTTAGGTTGTTTCCCTATCTTGGCTACTGTGAATAATGCTGCAATGAACACGAGACTGCAGATATCTTCACAAAGTGGTGATTTCCTCTCCCTTGGGGGTATACCCAGGACAGGGGTTGCTGTGCACCCAGAATCTTCAAAACAATATGTAAATCCTACTTTTGCTGGTATACTGTGAACTCGTATTTACCTAAAAAAAATGACATTAACAGCACTCTTTCAAGAAAGTAATTTGAAGAGAAAATACAAAAGAAACCTCAACCGAAGTAAAGAAGGTATCTCTTTCCCATCAGTGTTATTGGTAACTTCTAAAGCCCTAAGCGGTATAATTTATCTTTTCATATACAGGATAATGATGGTTTCAGTTGTTACCACAACTTACCTCAAATATAATGGAGGAAAAAAATCATTAGCTATATAGGGTCTTCCAATATATCATACACACAACATGAAAATCAACCTAGCTTCACATAACTTGGTCAAACCTGGCAGAATCTAAGAGGGGCGGGGACGCGAGAGCCAAGTTACTACTGACTAGGCTAGGCTAAAGGCCAATACATAAGCCACAAATAAAAGGAATCGAGGGCAGGCGCGGGGGCTCACGCCTGTAATCCCAACACGTTGGAAGGCCGAGGCGGGTGGATCACCTGAGGTCAGGAGTTCGAGACCAGCCTGGTCAACATGGTGAAACCCCGTCTCTACTAAAAATACAAAAAATTAGCTGGGCGTGGTGACGGGCGCCTGTAATCCCAGCTACTCGGGAGGCTGAGGCAGAAGAATAGCTTAAACACGGGAGGTGGAGGTTGCAGTGGGCCGAGATCGCACCACTGCACTACAGCCTGGGTGAAACTCCGTCTCAAAAAAAAGAAAAAAGAAAAAAAAGGAGTCGGTATGAGATGAAGTCAGGAACACTGCTCAACTCGAGATTATCACACAGCTCTCATTCTTTCAATATTGGTACCTAAAGAAAATAATTTCACTTATCTCCCTCCGTGCATTTATTCCTTTACAATATGAATTATTTACAATCTGGCTGGCATATCTGACTCCACACCCCAAGCTAGTGACATAAAACATTTTCCCCAAGAGAAACCTACAGAAAGATACATAAGCCTAAGGCTCTTAAAAAAAAAAAAAATGAGGCATGTGTCTTCACCTCGCCTTACACTTTTCTCAGTTACCTCTCCCGAGGGTGTGAAAATATCAACATCCGGTCGCCCACCCCCACACCCTCTCAGCAGTGCCTCGCATTGACTCTGCCCATCCCCTATCCTTCCCTTTACATTCTCATCACCTTGGAGAAGCCCATCGAATATTTCTTCGCATTGCTCCCCCACCCTTATTCATGGCTCAGCGCGATATTCTCCACATCTTTCTCCCAAGGAAGTGGCAAAAAAGAAAGCAGCATGGTCGAGGACGAAAGCCGGGGAGGTCTGACAACCAGACGGCAGTTTAAGGCGACAGGATTGGCTCTTTTCCCCCATCTCGGCCTCCGACCAGCAGTCGGTTCTCTAAACGTGAAATCGCTGGTCTTCCCGCTCCCCCACCCCCATCCCCGTCAGAGGCCAGGCCGGTAAAATGCGAAGACCGCGGGGAAGCGCAAGGCAGGGTCATCCCTAACGAAGCCCGCTCCCTCCCGGGCTGGTGTCCCCGGGGAGGGGGCTGGAGATTGCGGGCGGAGGAGCGAGCGGCCCCCGCCCAGAGACCCCCGGAGACGCGACCCTCGACACCCAGGCCCTTTCCCCACCTGGCTTCCCTCCCCCGCGGCCCGGCCAGGAGAACTGCAGCGGCGCCCGGGCGGACCCCACGCCGGCCTCACTGGCACACACACCACACACAAAAGCGCCGCGGCCGCCGCCTTCCCGCCCCCACAGCCCAGCGAAGCAATCAATGAGGCGGCCGGCGCCCGCGTCCCCTCAGTGCACACCCGAACGCGGGGCCGAGCGGTCCAGCGGGGCTAGCAGCGCGGCTCACCATCGCTGCGCTTGATCTCCACGTAAATCCCGATCTGGATCTTGCCGAAGTTGGCCGTTGCCATCACCTCATCTGGAGCAGCGGCAGCGGGCCGAGGGAGGGGGACCGGAGAACGGAAAAGGCGGGGAGGGGGCGGGGTAGGTGTGGGAGGGGGAGCGGCTGCCCGCGGCCGCGCCGGCCCGGGCGACAGCGTGAACGCGAGCGGGGCCGCGAGGAGCAGTTGTGGGGAAGCAGGCGGAGGCCCCGGGCCTGCAGGCCGGCAGGAGGACGCGCACGCCGGGGAGTCGGGGTGAAGCTAGGGCCGGGGCCGTGAGGCGGCGCGGGGTAGAGTGGGAGGACCCGCGCCGCCTGCCAGGGAGCCGACGCTGGGGAGGCGGGGCGCCGCGCGCCTGCGCAGAGCGCGCCTCGGCGTTTCTTCTTCCTCTTCGGCTTGCCTCTCCCGGCTGCCTCCAGGTGGCCCCGCCCAGCTCTGCAGCGGGGCGGGCGGCGGCCGCGGCTTACCCGGCCGCTGTAGCGGTGCGCTCTCGGCCCGGCCCCCCGCTAGCCGGCGTCGTGTTTGATTTCAGCGCGCGGCCTAGAAGACGCGGGAAGCGTCGCGCTGAGCTTTCTTGCCCTCTCGCTTCTGTGAATTGGCGCTGTTGCCGGAATGGGTTAAAGGCCACGTGGTTTCAGGGCTTTCCAGCGGGCAGAGGGATGTGAATTCAAGGGCCCTCCGTTGACAGTATGGGCTGGGTGTTTTCATAGGAAGGTGGCACCCCCTATTTCCGCTTACAGGTGGCTGACCCAAGCAGTCCTCCCAAGCACACTTGGTTCAGGTTTCCCATTCAGTTACGCTGGAAGGGAAGAAACACCTTTGAGGTGTCACCTACCCTAAATCGAAATGAAGATCCACCCCTTTGTAGTCTTGCCTTGTAGTTCATCACGCTCAAAAGGAAGCTCCGTGGTGGGACGTCCTTAACTGTTCAGGTTATGAGGCATCAGATGCTGGTGTCCTGTTTCTGCTGAGGATTCAAGACTTACTTGCCTTGCCCTGTAAAGCCAACAACTGTGACTCAATGGAATAAGGCAGACACATAAGGTTGACTAGGGAATGTGTCTTTCTGCAGTCATTTAATTAGTCTGACCACATCAGCAATGTGGAAAGCAAGACTCTCCATCCTGGCAGAGCAGGAAGGCCACGTGGACCGGGGCCCGGGAAACTGTATTTATAGCACCGTGTAAAAACCTCCAAACGTCTAACTCCTGCTTGTTGTACTGGCAATTGATATGTAGGAAACGACACTTTTCATGGCCTACTTTTCCCAGTCATTGTTTTTTGTTGTTGTTTTGTTTTGTTTTTGAGAGGGAGTCTTGCTCTGTGGCTCAGGCTGGAGTGCAGTGGCGCGATCGCCTTTCACTGTAATCTCCGCCTCCTGGGTTCAAGTGATTCTCATGCCTCAGCCTTCTGAGTAGCTGGGATTACAGGCCCGCGCCACCAGGCCCGGCTCATTTTTGTATTTTTACTAGAATATTGGCCAGGCTAGTCTCAAACTCTTGACCTCAGGTGATCCACCCGCCTCCGCCTCCCAGAGTGCTGGGATTACAGGCATGAGCCACCGCGCCCGGCCTTCCCTAGTCATTGTTAATCTCCCTGTAACAATAACTACAAGTATACAATTTACAATTTAAAAATTGGAAACTGGATATATACATCAGTGCTTATCTGGATATATGTGTCCTCCTAGAGTTTTCAATCTAAGTCATCAAGTAGGTCCTTTAAAAACTGTTAAAAGACTGGCTTCATCTGTAGCTTGAACATATTGAAGGTATCCTTGTCAAAAGAACAATCCTATTGAATCCATTCTAAAGTGTGTATAATTTCTATTAAAACACACACACACACACACACACACTGGATAGACAATGTGGAAAATAACTTCTTTTACATTCCAGAAATGACATCACTCTTGAGAACCCCTGTTTCAAATGAAATTTGACCAAATCAGGGTTTAGCTTTTATTTTTTCTATAATTTTGGGAGTTTTATCTGAACTCTTTGAGCTCCTGTCTAGAATTCATTTTCTGATGTCTCTGCAACTGAGGTATACAACATCTATTTATATTTTATTTATACTTTATAAAGAATGCAAAGAAATCAAGCTATACAGCTCAAAGTTAACATTGCTTCATGAAATATTATTCTTATTATTAGTATTATTTGAGACAAAGTCTCGGTCTGTCGTCCCCAGGCTGAAGTGCAGTGGCATGATCTCGGCTCACTGCCACCTCCACGTCGTGGGTTCAAGTTATTCTCCTGCCTCAGCCTCCCAAGTAGTTGGGACTACAGGCGTGTGCCACTACGCCCAGCTAATTTTTTGTATTTTTAAAATAGAGACGGGTTTCACCGTGTTAGCCAGGATGGTTTCGATCTCCTGACCTCATGATCCACCCGCCTCGGCCTCCCAAAGCGCTGGGATTACGTGAGCCACCACACCCAGCCCATAAAATATTTTTTGTATCATGGTTGCTGACACATACCTTACACTCTGTAGTTTATATGGTTAGTCTTAACCTTTAATCCATATAAAAGGTATTTTTAAAATACATACATTGTTTTGCTCCATAAAAATGTATGACATAACACTTAACAAACACAAAACTTTTCCTTTATAAGACATACCTGGGGCCGGGCGTGGTAGCTCAAGCCTGTAATCCCAGCACTTTGGGAGGCCGAGACGGGTGGATCACGAGGTCAGGAGATCGAGACCATCCTGGCTAACACGGTGAAACCCCGTCTCTACTAAGAAATACAAAAAACTAGCCGGGCGAGGTGGCAGGCACCTATAGTCCCAGCTACTCAGGAGGCTGAGGCAGGAGAATGGCGTGAAAGGCAACAGAGCGAGACTCCGTCTCAAAAAAAGACATACCCAAAAGGCTTACTTTTTTTGGTACACATCAGCATATGTATTTACCAAGACTTTCATTATGGGCTTTGTATGCTAGTGGCTTCCTGAAGAGTAGCCATAAATACATACAATGTGACTATGTTTCCTTCAACATCCTGGATCAAAGATTCTAACTGTGGCTCAGACATTAACAAGATGTATAATCCTAACTAGAACTACTACTAATAAGACCCTGAAGTGGTAACTACTAATTAATCACTAAGATATATATACCCTACTCAGAACTACTGTTTTTATTAGGATTATATAGTCTGCACTCAGACATTTGTTCAATGAGTTAACTTCTTAAACTGCTCAGTATCTCAGTTACCTCTTTGATCAACCTGGAATAATAACTTACATTCTCTCAATCACAGAAATTTTTTGTGAGGACAAATAAAATGTGATAGTGCCTTGATATTTATAGGTTTTTTTTTTTTTTTTTTTTTTTTTGAGATGGAATCTCACTCTATCGCCCAGACTGGAGTGTAATGGCGTCATCTCAGCTCACTGCAACCTCTGCCTCCCGGGTTCAAGCAATTCTCCTGCCTCAGCCTCCTGAGTAGCTGGGATTACAGGCGCCCGCCACTACGCCCGGCTAATTTCTGTATTTGTAATGGAGATGGGGTTTCACCATGTTGGGTAGGCTGGTCTCAAACTCCCGACCCCGGATGTTCTGCCCGCCTCAGCCCCCCAGAGCGCCGGGATTACAGGCGTGAGCGACCGCACCTGGCCTATAATTTGTTTCATGAAAGTAAACCATCCTATAAAATATAACCCAGGCTGCGTGCTGTGACTCATACCTGTAATCCCAGCACCTTGGGAGGCCTAGACAGGAAGATCCTTTGAGCTCAGGAGTTTCAGACCAGACACTTGTAGTCACATTCTGCTCAGTGAAAATACCAGGGGAAAGGCTATTGAAGTGATCACTTAGATAATGCAAAAGAGATAATATCATTTTTTTCTTAAAACCTATAGCTGGCTTCCCAGAATAAAATCTAAATTATTTACAAAAGTCTACGTGATCTAGCTCTGGCTTCCTCAGCAGCCTCATCTGGCACTGTTCTCCTCTCACTCTGCTCCATTTTCGCAGAAGTGCTTTCTGTCCCCTAAATCAGTCAAGATCTCTGATCAGGATGGCTGCTCTTGCTCAACTTTTCATGTGACTGATTTCATCTTCCAGATCTCAGTCAAAAATCACTCCTGGAAAAAGCCTTTCCTTGTCCCTCACCTTACCCCCACTTTTCTCAATCTGTCTCTCCTCCTCAACACTAAAGCAACATCCTCAAGGGTAGAAATCTTGCCTAAAATTCTTCACTCTATCTTTGGCACATAGAAGGGTACCTGGAACACAGCTGCTCAGCAAATACTTGTTGAATGAATGAAGGAAAAGTTTGATAAGGAAAAGTTTGATAATTTGTTACATGTTGCCAAATTTATAGTCTTAGATAGTCTTTTCCCTTTTTTTTTTTTTTTTTTTTTTTTTGAGATGGACCCTCACTGTCACCCAGGCTGGAGTGCGGTAGCATGATCTCAACTCACTGCAACCTCTGCCTTCTGGGTCTAAGCGATTCACTAGAATCAAGAGATTCTCACGCCTTAGCCACACGAGTACCTGGGATTACAGGCATGTGCCACCACACCGGGCTAAGTTTTATATTTTTTGTAGAGGACAGGGTTTTACCAATTTGGCTAAGCTGGTCTTGAACTCTTGACCTCAAGTGATCCACTCACCTCAGCCTCCCAAAGTGCTGGGATTAGAGGCATGAGCCACTGCACCTGGCCCATCTTTTCTCTTTCTGAATAAGCTCAATTGGTAATAAATTTTCTCATTTATATGACCCAGACAATCAATATTTAATGTTTCAGTCTTCTGAACCTCAAAAATCTCTAGCAGATGTAGTTTAGCGTATATGTAATAAATGTTTATAAAAAGTTTAGGCTGGCACAGTGGCTTGTGCCTGTAATCCTAGTGCTTTGGAGGCTGAGGCGGGAGAGTTTTTTGAACCCAGGAGTTTGAGGCTACAGTGAGCTGTGATCCTACCATTACACACAGCCTGGGTGACAGAGTGAAACCCTGTCTCAAAAAATAAAAAATAAAAAAGTTTTAAAACAAAAAGAGTATAAAGTAAAATGAAAGGGAAAGCCCTTGTTGCCCTCCAAGTCCCATTTTCTGGAAGTGGCCACTGTCAAGTATCATATTAATCCAATAATTCTCCATCTTTATTGGGCATAAGAGTCATATGGGATGATTGTTATGCAGACTCTTGGGTCCTATCATCAGAGATTGTGATTCAGTAGATCTAGTTTGAAGTGTAGGAATATGCACTTTTTTAACATTCACTCCAGGTGATTTTCACTCCAGGTCAGGTGATGATGCTTTGAAAAATGTATTTTACAAAAAATTTTAAGCCTGGGCAACATAGTAAAACCTTGTTTCTACAAAAAAATAAAAAATTAGCTGGGTGAGGTGGTGCGTGCCTCTAGTTCCAGCTACTCTGGAGGCTGAGGCAGGAAGATGGCTCGAACCCAGGAATTCAAGGCCACAGTCAGCTATGATTGCACCACTGCACCACTCGCCTGACACAGTGAGACCATATCTCTAAAAATAAAATAAAATAAAATAAAATAAAATAAAATAAATTTTATTATATAAATGATTTTTCCTGTGTGATTAATATTTTAAAGAAATCATGCTGTATATACTGTTCTGAAACTTTCTTTTTTAAAAAAGTACGTATATATATACATTTTTTTTGAGACAGGATCTCACTCTGTCACCCAGACTGGAGTGCAGTGGCACAATCATGTGTCACTGCAGCCTCCACCTCTGAGGCTCAAGTGATCCTCCCTCCTCTCAGCCTCCCAATTAGCTAGGACTATAGGTATGTACCACCATACCCGGCTAATTTTTGTATTTTTTTGTAGAGATGTGGTTTCGCCATATTGCCCAGGCTAGTTTCAAACTCCTGATCTCAAGTGATCCTCCTGCTTCAACCTCCTAAAGTGTTGGGATTACAGGCGGGAGCCACTGTACCCAGCCTAAAATATATTTAGGACTTCTTTTCATGCCAGTGTTCATAGATCTATCTCTATTTTAATATCTGACTATTATTCTACTGTATGTGTGGATAATAGGGGAATGTGTAAGCAAACAGATGGATATTTGGGTTGTTTCCATTTTATCTTTTGCTTTTATCAACAATGTTAAATGTAAACATTATGTACAGTTGTATGAATATTTCTTTAGGATAATTTCCTAGAAGTGGAATTGCTGAGCCAAAAGATAAATGTGTAAAATTTTGTGAAATTCGGAGATTTTTAAAAATGTGATTCTGATGTTATTTTAATGTTTTTGATGTTACACATCAATTATATTTTACACAGTGTTTGAACTAAGGATACTATATCATCATTATTTTTTATTACTAATCCATGCCCTGCCATACCCTCACTCATTTCTGTAGATTTCTAGATTTTAAGCCAAATTCTCATCTTGGACATACTGATGTGTTCTGACTTCAAACTTGTGTACAAGCCCTGGCTCAGGACTTGCTCCAGACCACTGCTATAAATTCACAACTCAACTTTCTGTAATTTCGCAGGGCTAGCTATTTCCATGCCTGCCTTGTAGAGTACTCATCAACCCTGTAAATCCATTCCCTAGCCTGGTTCCCCATAATCTAATTCCACCCACAACCTTGTTACCTACTCTAACACATATGGAACAAACAATACAAATAATATGTAATTAAATGCTAGTTTTGTGGTACAGACTCTAAGTAGACAGTAGAAGAAAGTCAGTGAGAACTATAGCAGTCAGGAAAGATTTCCTGATGCTAAATTTTTAAGCTTCTCTTGTTTTTGTGTTTTATTTATGAGCAGTGAAGAAGTTCACATTAAAAAGGGAGTATCCTCTGGTGGGTGCTAAGGTTTTGGGAGAAAACAAAGGGGACCAGGGAGTAGGGGTCAAGAGGTGTGACTTCACTGGGCCCTGAAAGATTACTGGGACTTAAACAGGAGGACAGCAAAAAAAGAAAGCAAACAAGGCAAGAAAAACCAGAAACAGAATATTTTTATGTGGCCACTTTGATGTGCCCATTTTGATGCTAGCTAGTTAAAACGTAAAAATTACCATGTCTTTTTTAACTGAAGTAACGTATGCAACCAGACATTTATGACCTCTAGCCCATCCCTGATGTTCACTCCAAATATGGTGGACTTCCATTTTCTACTTTAGTTACTTTTATTGCTTAACCTTTAAGTTAGTATGTATTATTATTATCGAGATTTTTTTCTTCTAAGTATAAGATAATGAATGTGGGCCAGTTTACGCGAGGGAGATGGAAGAGACATATCTGCCAAAAGATGTACACATTGAAAGTAACTAGAAAAATCTTTAGGTGGGATATAATTACGGCAGGCCTTGAAAGCCATGCTGAGATGTTTACCCTTGGGAGGGGCAGCAGTAGGGAACCTCTTTGAGAACAAACATGACATGAAGTCATAGAGCAGCAGTGTGATGTGATGGAAGCAGCACAGGCTTTGACGTGTGACTGACCTGGTTTCCAATACCGGTTTTGCTGCTTATGATGTGTGTAGCCTTGGGCAAATTCTTGACTTTTCTGAGTCTAATTTCCTCAACTATAAAATGGGGATAATACCTTATGTCATAGAAATTTTGTAATAGTTAAATAAAATGAGGTAAGAGCTATAAAGCACTTGGCACAAGTAGGCCCTTGATAACCAGTTGCATTAATATATAAGTATTTTTCCAAATAGATTGGAGGAAGGAGAGTTTTGCATCAGGATGGTCAGCGAGGAGACTCATGAGAAATCCAGGCATGAAATTATTCAAGTTTAAATTAGTGGGATGGCAGGGAACAAGAGTAAGGGCAGCAGACATGAGATGTCAAAAATGGAAATGGATTACATATGAAACATAGAGGATAAAGGAGAATGACATATGGAGTCCTCTGATACTGAAAAATTGAGAACATTGTTATTTTATTTTATAGGAAGTAGTCTATATTGGCATCACTATAAAATGTAGTTTGAGAAGCAAGAGTCAAGCACGATGGGAGTCAAAGAGTATATAGGTAACTGATAATTTAGGGAAAGATACAACTTCGGGTGACAAGATTTTGCTGGAAATTATTATCCTGGTTCACTAATACAAAGTGGTGGTAACATGAACATTTTACAATCACATTGAATACTTGTAAGAAGAAATTACCTACCGGTAACAAAAGTTAAATAAACTATGTTTACCTAAAACCTCTTTCAGGATTCAAATTCATAGAATACAAAGCAAAAATCCAATTATTTGAAGCTGTATTTTGCTTTGTATTTTATCCTGATAGAAAGCCCAAGTCAGCCCACTTTGGATTTAGTATTACAGTGGACATTTGTCGTTATCTTCTCCGTAACCCCTTCCCTCTTCCTAGCAGTACTATGAATTTCTTAATCATATGGTTTGAATAGGACTGATTCTTCCTCAATGTGTAGTCTGATTAGGCGGTCAGGGTAGGTCCTTCTCCCCCATCCTTCCTGCCAATGATTGGTTCATAGATGAAAACATTCCCCACTCTAGACCAATAAGGTGCAAAGAGTCTCAATTCTCAGGTTGATTTGAGTTGGGGAAGCAAACTCCCACTTCTCTGGAAGAAAGTAGCTCCAAAGTTGTTAGCAGCCATCGTGTGACCGTAAGAAGAGGGCCTGGTGAAAGGGAGTTGACCCTGGAGGAATGGAGCCAAAAGAAACTGTACACCTGTCCTAATTCTTGAGCTCTTGGTATGAATGAAAGCTTATCTGGAATCAGATCTATCTTTTAGTTTTTCTGCAGCATAATCCATACATTCACTTCAACGTTTCAGCTAGTTTAGGCCAGATTTTCTGCTACCTGCCACTAAAGATCTCAACTAATACAAGTGCCAAGTCATTTATGGGTGTCAGTACTGCCCTGAGCTCTGCAGGATATTGTCAATGTTATGTGTTGTGCACAATAAATGGATCCTAGGTTGGGATTTTAATTTGTCTGTGCTTTGGCAAAGTTTATGGCAGAAGCTGAAATCACTGAGGTGCAAATATCTGTAGGGCAGTAGAATCCTTAGAAGAATTTAAGATTGTCTTGTTAGTGGATATATTACAAGTCAGGTTCTAGGACTATTTTCTGAAATCTCCTATCAAGCTTCATTTTACTGTCTAAGTGAGTATTAGGAGAGATGGTGCTAAAGATATAAAGCAGCTTAGGTGAATGATTTCAGTTTATTTCTAACCTCTTAATGATAATTATTTCTGCTACATTTAAAGACATAAAAAATGTGGTATTGAAATTTTTGCTTTGAAACAAACACATTGTTTTCTCTAATATCCCAACAACAATCTGAAGATGAGATGCTGTTTGAAACATACGTCATTGAGTAAATATATGACCTTATCATTGAACATAAGAATTTTGGAATTCGTGAAGGAGTCATTTTTCTGAGGGGGTAGAAGCATTTACCTTTAAATCATATTATCCCTGAAGAGAACGTTGCAGGAGTAGCCCCAAGCCTTGAGGCATTTGTGGGAGTTGCCTTTGAAGTGCTAGCCAGTGCTATGGTTAAGAGTAGTAGCTTAGACAATGGATGAAGACTACGTGTAGAAAAGAAAAGAAAACACAGAAAAAACACCAGCTGGTTTCAGCAAACCCATGAAGGTTTAGTTTATGGTTTTGAAGTTGTATGGCTGTAGTTATGACAAATTCAGTCAGGTCAGTTCAAAAAGAGGTAAATGGATCCTGCAGAGGTTTTGGGAAGATGGAACAGTGGCATGGCCAGTTGCTGGAACTATGTATGACATAGTTACCAATAAATGTCTGGAAATTAAAAGAACTACTAAATGAAAATACTTTTGAAGAACAATCAGGGAAATTTGTACACATACTGAGTATTAGATATATTAAGGAATTAATTTTATTATGTATGATACTGATATTGTGGTTCTGTTTTCTTTTTTAACTAATTAATTTTTTTTTCTTGTTTTTGAGATGGGGGTCTCACTATGTTGCCCAGACTGGTCTTGAACTCCTGGGTTCAAGTGGTCTTCCCACCTCAGCCTCCCGAGTGGCTGGGATTACAGGCATGTGCCACTGTACCTGGCATTCTGTTTTTCTTTAAAGCTCCCCCCCCCTACTTTTTTTTTTGAGATGGAGTTTTGCTCTTGTTGCCTAGGCTAGAGTGCAATGGCACAATCTCAGCTCACTGCAACTTCTGCCTCCCAGGCTCAAGCGATTCTCCTGCCTCAGCCTCCTAAGTAGCTGGAATTACAGACTTGCGCCACCATACCCGGCTAATTTTTTGTATTTTTAGTAGAGACGGGGTTTCGCCATGTTGGTCAGGCTGGTCTCAAACTCCTGACCTCAGGTGACTCACCAGCCTCAGCCTCCAAATGTGCTGGGATTACAGGCGTGAGCACCACGCCCAGCCTAAAGCCCTTATTTTTTAAAGACATAAAACTGAATCAAAACAAAACAACAATAACAACAAGTAAAACAAAATGAAAAACCCCAAATCCTACAGAGACTTTTATTAAAGTGGAGCGACCACAACTCTTTTTGAATCTTTAATAAAGATGATTTTTTAGTTCTTACAAATTGAAGAATGGTACTAGAGTGTCACAGGTCATGGATAATGGAAAATTTGAAAATCACAAATACTTTATAAATGTGTTGCAGAGACTGCTAGTGCTTATCAGCTTGATTTAGTGTGGCCAGATGACTAAGTTCTGGCCAATGAAGAATTGATGTGTAGCCTTTTAAGCTATCTAACCTCCCATGCACTTTTCTCCTTTTCTTTCTCCATCTATCAGCTGAAGGACAAGACTCCTAGAAAAGGGTGGAGCCAAAAGCTGGAAAGAGTCTGAATTCCTGAATGACTGTGTGGAGCCAAGCCTTCACCATACTGCTTCTCTCCCCATTGAATTACAGTGTACTATGGAATGAGTAAGAAGTAAAAAAAAAAAAAAAAAAATTCTGGAGTGCAATGGTGTGATCTTGGCTCACTGCAAACTCTTCCTCCTAGGTTCAAGCAATTCTTGTGTCTCAGCCTTCCAAGTAGTGGGGATTACAGACATGGACCTCCATCTTTGGCTAATTTTTGTATTTTTAGTGGAGATGGGGTTTCGCAATGTTGGCCAGGCTGGTCTCAAACTCCTGGTCTCAAGTCATCTGCCTGCCTCAGCCTCGCAAAGTGCTGGGATTACAAGAAATTAAATTTGTATTGGGTTAAAACACTAACACCTTGGGAGTATTTATTACAGAAGCTAGTCTGCCATGGCTGGTATACAAGTCACCATCAAAATGTTAGGTTTTTCAATGATAACTGAAGGTGGTGGTTTGATTATGACCAAAAGAATTCTCGCAGGTCAGGTTTCCTAGGAAGCAGACTCTGAAGTGGAGATCAGTATGCAGGAAAATTACTGGGAAGAGGCTTTGGAATCAACACCTGTGGAAGAGTGAAAGCAGCAGGATTGCGCAGAAGGAGAAGTTGAACTGTGACTCAGTGATAGCAAAGGCCTCCATCTATTCCATGTGTAACTTTAAAACTAGATGTTCTTTCCAAGTTGTTTTAAGTTAGTATGAGTGTGCAATTGTACACCTGCACATGGGCCACTTTTTGGATATGACTAGCTCTGGGAGAGGGAAGTGGATCTTGGATGAGGTGGGCAATTCCTGAAGAGGAACTCAGCTGTGAGTCCTCAGTAGCCAACACTCCTACAAGTAGGGAAATGAGTGCCTTGGTCTTAAAAGTAGATCTAGGCAGCGCAACAGACATCCACTTCAGGAATATTCCAGAAGCTAATTTGTGAGGGGTGATATGCTTTTGGTGAATAGGCCAAAGAGCTATTTATTGTTCATGAAACAAGACTGTCTACTGAGGCCAAGGAATAAGCGAAGTCTGTATTGCATGCCAAGGAGTTTGAGAAAATAGTTACTCTCAAGACACCAGCATATGGTAGATGGAAGAAGCAAGAGACTCTTTCCTGGGGTTTTAACTGTGGGAGAGATCTGGCTAAAGATAAATGCATGAAATAAAATACAGTTTCCAAGTGTTATCTTTCAGTGACATTCTGATTATCCATTTAATGATAATAATCAAGTTTTGTTGAAAATGAGTTGATGTCAATAAAAAGCTACATGATAAAAATTGGTTCCCTAATTCTTCTTCTTAATACATTTTTAAAGGTAATCTTTCTCTTACTAATCTTTTTTTTTTTTTTTTTTTTTTTTTTTGAGACAGAGTCTTGCTGTGTTGCCCAGGCTGGAATGCAGTGGCGCCATCTCGGCTCAGGGCAAGCTCCGCCTCCCGGGTTCAGGCCATTCCCCTGCCTCAGCCTCCCGAGTAGCTGCGACTACAGGTGCCTGCCACCACACCTAGCTAATTTTGTTTGGTTGTTTTTTTTTTGTTTGTTTGTTTTTTTTTTTTTGTATTTTTAGTAGAGACGGGATTCACCGTGTTAGCCAGGATGGTCTCGATCTCCTGACCTCGTGATCCACCCGTCTCGGCTTCCCAAAGCGCTGGGATTACGGGCATGAGCCACCGCACCTGGCCTCTCTTACTAATCTTTATTATTTGTTGCAGAACAAAATTTCGAAAGGACAGAAAAGCTGCCCAAAGACAAATTCCAACTGGAGTTTAAATCTAATGTTTTAAAATTACTTTTTTTTTTGAGACAGAATCTTGCTCTGTCGCTCAGGCTAAAGTGCAGTGGAGTGATCTCGGCTCACTGCAACTTCCGCCTTCCAGGTTAAAGGGATTCTTGTGCCTCAGCCTTTCAAGTAGCTGGGATTACAGGCATGCACCATCACACATGGCTAATTTTTGTATTTTTAGTAGAGATGGGGTTTCCCCACGTTGGCCAGACTGGTGTCCAGCTCCTGGCCTCAAGTGATCCTCGTGCCTCGGTCTCCCAAAGTGCTGGGATTACAGGCATGAGCCACCGTGTCTGGCCTTAAAATTAAATTCTGATCCCTGCATGCCTTTTGGAGCATGAATGAGTGATGGGTAGATTGATTGGAAGCAACATTGCTCTAGGGGTAAGAAAAGAACTTTAGCAATGGTTTATGTACCTTTATTCCTTGAAGTTATTAACATATCAAAAAAGTCAAAAGAATAATACAGTTAGCGTCTGTACTCTCAACACTCCATATTCATAACTAAAAACTAGTTAATAAATAATGATAAAGATTTTATTTCTAGGCAGTCCAATGATCTATTTTATTTATAAATATTTTGGAATTATTTTCTTTGTTTTACATAAAAAGTTTGGTTTTAATCACAGTCAATCATATTATGACTGCCTTTCTAATTCACTTGAATTAGAAGGACATAATGACATTTATGTAACCTTTACTGACTCTTAAGACAAATTGTGAAAAAAAAGAACTTGCGCGGGAGAGGAAAGCCCCCTGAGAATTCAGAGCTACAAAAATAAATCATCAGTCCAACTCAATGGGTGCTCAGTTGATCTAGTTCATGTTTTTATTGGAATGCTGACTTCAAAGGAATCTTTCTGAAACCTCACAAATACTGACTTCTTTCAGAAGCAGGTAATATGAAGCAAAACAAAGTTTCCAACAACTCAGTTGCGATGAATTATACTTGAGAACAGACAGTTCCTGTTAGAAGTAACTGTACCCTATAATGTAAGCCAGCAAGCTGTCCTGGATCACCACATTTGGGAATTTCAGGGTTGCTTTTTCTAAATTTCCTGTTAATATTTTAGGGAAAATCAGTCTTTTCAGTGGACATTTCATGTGAAATAAGGTACCTCTAACATCTAAAGGTATATATATGAAAATGCTAAAAAGCCTAGGTTAGGTGGGGCTCACATCCGTAATCCCAGCACTTTGGGAGGCCGAGGTGAGTGGATCACGAAGTCAGGAGATTGAGACCATCCTGGCTAACACAGTGAAACCCTGTCTCTACTAAAAATACAAAAATTAGCTGAGAGTGGTGGCAGGTGCCTGTAGTCCCAACTACTTGGGAGGCTGAGAAAGGAGAATGGCGTGAAGCCGAGAGGCAGAGTTTGCAGTGAGCCAAGATCGAGCCACTGCACTCCAGCCTGGGTGACAGAGCAAGACTCCATCTCAAAAAATAAAAAATAAAGCCTAGGTTATAAAAGGAGAGATTTATAGCACTCCATAAAAGTACACGATCAATCTTTTGTTATTGGGTGATATAGAATGTATAATACTCAGTGAATCTGCTGCCAAAAATTTCTTTCCAACTGTTTTTGGAATTGAGGGCCCTAATAAGTGGATATTTGCAAAATTATCGTCAGAGAATTATTCACTTATTCATTCATTCAATGAATACTTATTGAGGCCAGATGTGGTGGCTCACGGCTGTGATCCCAGAACTTTGGGAGGGCTAGGCGGATCACCTGAGGTCAGCAGTTCGAGAACAGCCTGGTCAACATGGCGAAACCCTGTCTCTACCTAAAAAATACAAAAATTAGCTCAGTGTGGTGGCATGTGCCTGTAATCCCAGCTACTTGGGAGGCTGAGGCAGGAGAATCGGTTGAACCCGAGAGGTAGAAGTTGCAGTGAGCCAAGATCATGCTACTGCACTCCAGTCTGGGGAACACAGCAAGGCTTCATGAAGAAAAAAAAAACAAAAAACAAAAAACCCACCAACAAATACTTACAGAATGCGTGCTCTGTGCCAGACATCACTATAGATGTATGGGGTGTATCAGGGCACAAAACAAAGATTCCTCTCCTCATGGGCCTTACATGGGGGAGAAAGAAAGTAAATCAAAACACAATAAACAACTAAATATATTATATAGCATATTAGAGGATGGCAGCAGGTTTACGGGAAAAAAAGAAGAAACAACAGAAGAGGATGAAGACGTCAAGAGTGTTGTTAGGAAGACAGTCTGCCTGACTATCTGGACAATGAGCACTGCAACCTGAAACTGCAGCCACACTAAGGCTGTCTGGCTGGTTTGAGGAATAGCTGGGGCAGGCAGAAGAGAGTCAAGCTGTGATGCAGGCCTATGATCGCCATGGCCAATCCCATGGGACGCTGGAGTTAAAAAGGCTTCTCAGAGTTGTCTTGAGTTAGGCCAAAATGGCCAGGACTTTATATCCCAGCATTGATTTGTCCTTAGATATAAGCCACCCAGGAATGAGTATGACCTTGAACAAGGTGGCTCTCGGCAGCTAAAAGGAAAGAAAGCTGTGGGATGTCTACTGACATCACTCCCAACAGCTTTCGTTGAAGAGAGAGCTGGGAGGTACATGTTCAACATGTTCAGCCTCCTCATTTTCAAGTTTACCTGTGGTCTAAGATGGCTACTGTAACTTCAGCATTCACATTCCAGCCAGCTGGAAGAAGGAAAAGGAACTATGCTGGTAGTTGTACGCACTATTTTTGCTCACAGTCTATTGCAAGAGTCTAATCACATTGCCATACCTAACTTCAAGGAAAGCTAGGTTATATAGTCTTTATTCTTGTTGGCTTGGGACCAGTAAATAAATAAAAAGGATATTGAAGTACAACTAGGAGTCTCTGCTATCATACTCCCCCATTTATGTAAGAAAGAGAATGTGGATTCACCACATGGAAGAATAAATGAAATTCAATCTTTTGAATAAAATCTTCATCATCACTGGCCATCAGAGAAATGCAAATCAAAACCACAACGAGATACCATCTCACACTGGTTAGAATGGTGATCATTAAAAAGTCAGGAAACAACAGGTGCTGGAGAGGATGTGGAGAAATAGGAACACTTTTACACTGTTGGTGGGACTGTAAACGAGTTCAACCATTGTGGAAGGCAGTGTGGTGATTCCTCAAGGATCTAGAACTAGAAATACCATTTGACCCAGCCATCCCATTACTGGGGATATACCCAAAGGATTATAAATCATGCTGCTATAAAGACACATGCACACATATGTTTACTGCAGCACTATTCACAATAGCAAAGACTTGGAACCAACCCAAATGTCCATCAATGATAGACTGGATTAAGAAAATGTGGCACATATACACCATGGAATACTATGCAGACATGAAAAAGGATGAATTAATGTCCTTTGTAGGGACATGGATGAAGCTGGAAACCATCATTCTCAGCAAACTATCGCAATGCCAAAAAACCAAACACTGCATGTTCTCACTCATAGGTGGGAATTGAACAATGAGAACACTTGGACACAGGAAGGGAACATCACACCAGGGCCTGTCGTGGGGTGGGGGAGGGGGAAGGGATAGCATTAGGAGATATACTTAATATAAATGACGAGTTAATGGGTGCAGCACACCAACATGGCACATGTATACATATGTAACAAACCTGCACGTTGTGCACATGTACCCTAGAACTTAAAGTATAATAATAATAAAAAAAGAAATGCAGTCTTTTTAGCTCATTCAAGATTTTGTGCTTTGGGACAATGGGGGCAGTAAAAGTCACCAAAGAAAGAATACTATCTTGAAGGGCCTCCAGAAAAGGAGACTTTAAGGGAGAAGGGTGACACAATTGTATAGATGGATGGTTGTGAAATTGGAGATTAATGTGGTCAGATTTGTGTCCACTGGCTGATGGAACTTGGGATCATTGGGTGGCATTTATGCAGCATAACTCACTGTAGAACTGCTTCCTTCTTGAACCCCTCCCTTGGCTTGATTCTTCTGATTTGTTAGTCTTCCTTCCTGGCTCTTCTTCCCACTCTTCACCCTTCAATGTTGATATGCTCCTGGGTTTGGTCCTTATTCCTCATTTCTTCTCACAAGGCATTCTTTACCTTTACTGGATCATATAACTCTTTGAAAATATCATAACCTTCAAACCCAGAAAAATGCCTAGCTGACCATCACCAACTTATTAAACAGAATGAACCTGAGAGGGTGTAAACATTAGGATATTACTTTTCCCCCATCTCTGTCCTCAACTGTTCTATATCAGCTCTTTTTTGCTTGATAGGTCCTCCATGATGTGTCAAGCAGATCCCACAGCTAGCTTACCCTGTAGTTAGCAGAAAAGCCAAAGAGTTCAATTACGACTCTAATCACATCTCTACTTCTCCATCTGAGGATTGACTCATGGTCCAAGCACCTTCAAAGTCAGCTCTTTCACTCTTCCTCCCCTCCCTTTTCTGGTTCACTAGGTTGAAGGTCACTAGAAGGGAAGGCAGGGATTGCCTTATGGGTCTGCTCTCTCTCTTACTCTGTCTGGTCCTGTGCTCTGTGGTTGAATTTGGCCATGACGGTGAGTGAGGTTTCCTGTGAATACTTCTCAGAGTCACCCTGTCCCCACACCTACTTCCTGCTGCTAAGGACCTTGTCCAGCCTCCATTTCTAACACTCTCTCTGGAAGGATATCACTTCTTTTAGATGGCAGCTGCCTGCACAGCCTTATAACTTCTGTTTTGTCCCCTGTCCTCCAGGTTGTTTCAATATCTTATTTTCTGCACATATGTGCCCATGCTCACAAGAGTTGAGTCTACGCGTAGGCAGATCTCAAAGGAAGGAGAAAAAAATGGATTAAGCCACACATGCCTCAATCATTTCCTCCAAATTCACCTATCAGGTGCCTCTCTCCTCTGTGGAAAGTAGTGAATGAGGAGGAAAAAGGAGAACTGAAGTGTTGTTCTAATAGATGTCTCACAGCATGAAAATATCAAATGTAGAGAAAAAAATGTTCCTGAGTAACAATCCATGTATAACGTATGTGTATCTACTATGCATCTCGCCTGAAATATCATACTGGCATATTGAACTTAAAATCCATCATTCTGAACTCACCACTTAAAAAATACATTCCAACCTCAGAATCTGTGTTTCTGTCTACATTTTCTATTTTATAACTTACCTAATTACTCAAATAAAAATTTGGGGATTCATTTGGATTCTCCTCCTCCTTTCACCCTTCCTAAATATTACTTCTCCCCATAATCTTCTTGTTATTTCTACTGCCTTAATTGAGGCTGCCATTACTTCTCATTTGGATTATTATACCAGTCTCCTAATAAATCTCTCTATATCCAGATTTATCTCCCTCAAATCAATTTTGTTAAACTGCATCTAAAGTTGTCTTTTGGAAATTCAGATCTTATCAGGTGACACTCCTGCGTAAAACTCTCCAGGGGCTCCCCATTGTTCTATGATGTTTATCAAAGTGTGATCTTAGATTGCCTTTGAACAGAATCATTTGGATGACATATTAAAAATACAATTTTCTAGACCATATCACAGATTTAATGAATCAGAATCTCTGGAGATGGGACCATGGAGCCTGCATTTTTAACTTTTATTTCTAGAAAGGAATTTTCATGCACGAAAAATTTTTGTAAATGTTTACTTGTAAGATTAAGTTGAAACTCCTTTTTAGGGTATATAACACATTTCAGTATTTAGTTTATATAACCTCTTTAATTTTTCATCTTACCACTACCTCTGCAATTTGTGTTCTAGGAAAAACATGTTTCCTCATGAATCATTTCACACTTCTTTGTCTTTGAATCTGCTTGTTTCTTAGCTTGATGCATTTTTCTTCCCCAACTCTCTTCTATCTGATGAAAACCTATTAATCTTTCAAAATCTTATTCGAATTTCAAAGGACAAGTGGACAAGGACAGATGGAAACCCATGTTTATTCTTATTGCCTCTGGCCTTTGTGATGAGGATATCCCGTAAAAGTGAGGGCTCTTCAGCACAGCCACCTGGTGGGAGTGGGAGGAGCTGAGGGAAAGTCCAGGGGAAGTCAGAGCAACTGCAGGCCCAGGCCCAGCTACTACTTCACACCAATGAAGTGAGTCAGCAGATCAGCAACAACATAGGTGTGAACTACAAAATGGCCGCTGTTTCCCTACCACTCTCCAAATTTCTCAAGAATCTTCCTTGTGACCCACTCTAACTAGAAGCATCCCAGAAAATGAATTCTAAGAAATGTTCTACCTAGGCAGGTTAACACATTACAAAACTACCACACACTGGATAATCTATTTTAGGCTAGGTGGTCAGATCTCATTGGTGATATGACTTTTTTTTTTTTTTTTTTTTTGAGACAGAGTCTCTGTTGCCCAGGCTGGAGTGCAGTGGCATGGTCACAGCTCATTACAGCCTAGACTTCTAGGGCTCAAGTGATCTTCCTGCCTCAGCCTCTGAACGTGCTGGGATGTGAACCACTGTGCCCAGCCAGTGAGATGACATTTGCACAACAACGATAGCGAAGGTTTGGGCCAAGAGAAAAAAAGGAGAGATGACCAGGACATAAAAAGGCCTTGAGGCAATGGCATCTGGATGGAGGACTCTGAAGAAGGGTAAAATACCCAAAGAAAAAGCAAGATCCAGCAGTCTCAGGAGTAGTTAGAACTAAGGATCCCAACACCCTCATGGCTTTCTCTCTGCCATTCTGTTTCTCCTTCTGTCGACTTCATTCTCTCTAACGTTAGACTGGCTTTCTCCACCTGGTGGAAACATGGTCACAGGAAGCATTTCAGTTTGACATCTTATATGTTTAGCTATCAGAGAAACTATCTTTATGTTCTCTGTGATAACCCATCAAAAAATTTGGGGGAAATTACTCATTACCCTAACTTGGGTTAGTTGCCCATTCTTGGAAAAATTAGTGCCAAAGGGCTGTGGTATTTATTACCTGTTCCTGTGTAATAAATTATGCCCAAACTTAGCAGCTTTAAACAGCAATAAACATTTTTTATATCTCACAGTTTTTGTGCAAAATGAATTTAGGAACAGCTTAACTGAATGGTTCTGTCTTGAAGGGGGTGTCTCGAATGAAGTTGCAGTTCAGATGTCAGCTGGAACTGCAGTCATCTAAAGAATTAACTAGGCTGGAGGATCCATTTCCAACTATGCTTACCATTATGGTAAGTTAATGAAGGTTGTTGCCAAGAGGCCTCAGTTCCATGCCATGTGACACTTCCATATGGTTGCTTGAGGACTCTCGTGACATGGCATCTGGCTTTCCCCAGAGTGAATGACCCAGAGGAGCAAGGTGGAAACTGTAGCATCTTCTATGACTTAGACATTGAAGTTATACTCTGTTTTTCCTTAATATCCTGATAGTTACATAGGGCAGACCCATTCAGTGTAGGAAGGGACTATATAAATGTATGAATAACAGCAGGTGAGAATCTTTGGGGTTAATTTTGGGGGCTAGATATCAAGGCACTGTAATTTGCACACCTTGCATTAATTTCCTCATCTTTGTATCCAGAGCAGAGGCAGAATAGATCACATGACATTCATCTCTCTTGGCTGAAGAAAAGGGATACTGTGGTAAAGATGGGGAAGATAAAGGAGAAATTTCTAGAAAAATTGGAGGATGAGTGTTGGGGAAAAAAATAGGTGTCTATTGCTAGCCAGAATGTTAAAAACTCCCTTGTTAATACCTTGACTGCACCTCTGTGTTACTTCTTGGCACATTACATCTTAATTATTCATTTACAAATATTTTTCTTCCACTAGATTGTGAGATCTCTTCTTTTATCTTTGAGTTTATATCACCACATCATTGTCTGGCACAAAGTAGATGATCAAAAATGTGTGAACTGAACTGAACTAAATAGACTAAGGCTTTGGAGGATATGAGCAAGGTTCTTAAATAATTAAACATATGAGGAACACAAAATTAACATCAAATCTCAGATTAGAAGGCATTTTTTGACACTTGAAAGATATGTTCTTTAGCTGAAATGAGTTAAAAGCTTATGCAACTTGTGTTTTCAAGAGATACAACAGATTAAAATAGAAATAATTCATATGTTAAATATTAAATAAATAAAAATTTATTGAATAAATGAATATTAGTTGGGGCTTTTATTATTTTGATGTGAGGAATCAAAGCCCAACTCAAACTAGCTTACAAATAAAAAGGGTGGATTTATTGGAGAATTACTGAAGTGATTAATAGAATCCAAGAGACACAAGAACTTCAGGAATAGAACCACCCCAACTGGGGCACAAAAGAAAACCCCAAAATTCTTCCCCTTTTGACCCTTCTCTCTGCCCCTCTCCCCACATCTGCTTTACTTTCTCAATGCAGATCACCTTTCTTGTTTGCAGTTCACACGTAGCAGAAACAGTTCTGAAGCTGACATTTATAGACTAGACACCTAGAGAGAGATGATCTGTTTCTCATTCCAGTTTTACATTCCTGAGGAAGGGACCAATAGATTTAATTAAGTTTAGATGCCTACCTTCAGACCAATTAAGCATGACTTGGGGCAGAGTCACATTATGGGAATATTGCAAATCCTGCTGCCACTCTCCAGATTGGGCAATGGGATGAGGCAATTTCTGGAAAATAGTTGCTGGGTAAACAAAACAATAGGTATGTTTTTAATGACGCTGTAGATAAGTTAAGAGATGACATACTCATAATAAAACATGAAGGGTGTTCAGAGTCCAACGAAAGTCTCTGGAGTTTGACACAGCAAATCACATGGTGTTGTCAGTGTCGTTGTAAGAAATTGTTGGTTAGAGCCTTGGTCTGAGTAGCATTTGTTGTGTTCTAATCATTTTAGCACAACATTATTCTGGTGAGGGTGAAAGCACTGTCTTCATTGCTACATCTAACAAAAAGGGTTTAATTAGGATTTTAATTTCCTTTGCTGAGTTGTTGGGGAAGGTTTCAGAAGAGATAAACTATGGGTTATAGCTTCAACTACATTATTTAGCTATAAAGGAGGATTCAGTTTTTTTTTTTTTTTTTTTTTTTTTTTTGTAACACCTACCTCCGTCTAAGATCTTGGTGACAGCAGTAGTAGATTTGCTAATAACCGACTTCAGCATCTGGGAGTTTAATGCCATGTTTAAGTCCAAATACTTTTTTGTTTCATGTATTTTGGTGAAAAAAAAATCTCTCTAAAAGGTAGAAAGACTGCCATTACAAATGTTTTTACGTTAAAATGGAAAACAAAACAAAACCCAACTATTGAGTATAAAAGTGTGGGAAGAACATGTTCCTGACCTAGTTTTAAAAGAAAGAGAAATTATAATCAGAATGAAATTATCTTTGTAAATGTAACTATCAAGTGAATGGCTTCTAATCAGCAGGGATATTGTGTGTGTGTGTGTGTGTATGTGTATGGAGGCGGGGGGTTGAGAAGAATAAAGATTATTGTTAGACTTCCTTTTGAATGCCCCCAAATCCAAACATTGCATTTTATTGTTTCTAACATAGTACTCTAAAGTTTTTAGGTACGGTGGCTGAAGTCAGCATTAGAATCAGGGGAACGTAACCTCAGCAACATCAGTATTTTCTGCCCATTTGTGTCTGCACTGGCTGAAAGAGGAGGAAACATATTCCAACCTCTTCCACTGCCTATTGGGACGACTTGCTCATTTTTCTCCCTGGACTTCCATGTCTCCTGGCTCCAGGCTCCTTCGCATTGCAGGGACTGGTGATTTGTGCCATTACCTCTTTTCCATCAACATCTAGCCCTCATTGGCAGTCTTGTCATTCATTCATTTGGTTTCTACTTTAAGATTCAAATTTTGATGTAATGATCCTTTTTTTTTTTTTTTTTTTTTGAGACGGAGTCTCGCGCTGTCGCCCAGGCTGGAGTGCAGTGGCCGGATCTCAGCTCACTGCAAGCTCCGCCTCCCGGCTTCACGCCATTCTCCGGCCTCAGCCTCCCGAGTAGCTGGGACTACAGGCGCTGCCACCTCGCCCGGCTATTTTTTGTATTTCTTAGTAGAGACGGGGTTTCACCGGGTTAGCCAGGATGGTCTCGATCTCCTGACCTCGTGATCCGCCCATCTCGGCCTCCCAAAGTGCTGGGATTACAGGCTTGAGCCACCGCGCCCGGCCGTAATGATCCTTTTAACCAACCTCATCAATGCCAACGTTTACTGCCCAGTGTAATTATGATTCTATTTCCTTTAAATAATCAATGATCAACTCATAAAAGTGAGTTCTATTAATTTTGGCAGATTTTAAATTTTTTCCTATCTTCTCTTTTTTTTCCAAGTTTTATGTTAGCAAAATGTCAGGCATTTTGTAAAATCTGTGTGTTCTCTCCAGTTGTGAATATAATTTAAAAAAAATGAATGATAGATGAAGTAAACGTGCTCCAAGCTTCTAGGTAATTACTCCATCCAATGTCTGTAGTCTAGATGAGAAAAATTATAAAGCTTTTGTCAGTCATCCAGAAGGGAGACGGCCCAAAGGGAGGTAGGACCATTAAAATTCCATAAGACTCTACACAAAGAAGGGGAGACAGAGTCCCAAACAAAACTCGAATTCACTTGTTTGGGCCTGCCCAGCATTAGTCATTTGTCAGCCTGATTATATAGTAATCAGAAGTTTAACAGTAAGAAATTACATAGTGCTAAGAAATCCTTCAAATGGATTTGTCCCTAAATTTACAGCTTTCGTTGTGTCATTTTTTTCGTAGCATTTCTGTTGTGGTTTATATTAACGCTTTACTATGTTTTATGTTTCTGTTTTAAATCTCTTCCCCTAAATTCCTCCAAAACACTTTCTGAGTTAGAGGTTTATGCACAGAACAAAGTAAGTTCTAATAAGCATTTGTTAAATGAATGGATATAAATAGGACAGAATAATAGATTCTTTTATCTGAGTTCTTAATATTTTTTTCTGTCTGGGCCCCTTTGACAGTCTAATGAATCCTATGGAGTCCTCTCAGAATAATGTTTCTATTTGTTTTATAGAGATGGGGTCTTCCTATGTTGCCTAGGCTGGTCTCAAACTCCTGGGCTCAAGCAAACCTCCTGCCTCAGCTTCCCAAAGTACTGGGATTACAGGCAGGAGCTACTGTGCCTGACCCTCAGAATAATGTTTTTAATGCATACAATAAAATATATAAGATTACAAAGAAAATTAAGTATGTTGAATAAATTGTTATAAAAATGGATGTCTTAATCAAATCATAAATAAAATAATGTAATATCATGTTCAAAAATGACTATAATTTTGAAGTACTGATGAAGACAATAAGTACTGATGAAGACAATAAAATATTTTATTCTGCAGCACTACAATGTGATATGAAAATATCTGAAATTTCTATTGGTGACAAGGTCTGTTGCTAAGGCTGATCTCTTGTTATCACCAACATCTGCTCCCGAGACCTGGGCCCATGTCCTTTCTTCTCTGGGTACTAAGGCAACTCCGCTTGTCCACAAAGTCTATCATGAAAGTTGTAGTCTTTTGCTCTATGCTTTTTATTTCCTGCAAGAAACTTTCAAAAGGTCCCGATTCTCACCCTGTCCAGAGGAACAAATAATACTTTAGACAAGTCAAGGCATGTTCATTCACTACCCACCTCACCTCCAAGTCAACAAAATCTTAAAGATACAACTCTGATTTTGCCTTTCCCTCTGCGTGGTTTCAATTCCTTCAGTCTCACCTTTTTGTTTGGAATTCACTCCAGTCATCTTGGTTTTGGAATTTCTATTGATCCTGTCCCCCTGTGCTTATTGATGTCACAGCTCTGAAGTTGTACTGCTGGATATACATCAGTTATCGGTCACTCAGCTTGTTGAAATTATGATTCCAGCTGTTCCCAGTCCCACTGGACAGCCACCTGCATCTTCATGCCAAGTATAGAGAGATTGTAGGTTGTCAAATATAGAGAGAATGTAGGTTGCAACTACATTTGAGGTTGGAGCTTATGAAAAACCCTTCTCTCTAAGCCCTGACCCCACTTTAAATATTGTAGATATTTCCAGGGCTCAATCCTGAGCAGTCCTCATTTCTCTCCAAAATCTTTGACAATTTCCAGGCTTGGTTTCTCTGTGTCCTTCATTCTACTTCCTTGCTTCCTTCTCTGAAGAGCTGGAGTCTACTCTTTGTACTCTCTTTCTGTTGATAGGAGTCCTGTCATGAATACATGAGTAGACAATGTGATGGTTAATTTTATGTGCCAATCTGGCTAGGCTACAGTACGTAGTTATTTGATCAAACACCAGTTTAGATGTTACTGTGAAGGTGTGTATTATTTAGACATGATTAACATTTAAGTCTGTAGACTTTGAGTAAAGCAGATTACCCTCCATAATATGCATGGGCATCATCTAATCAGTTGAAGGCCTTAAGAGAAAAGACTGAATTCCACTCAGGTAGGAGAAATTCTTTTTTTTTTTTTTTTGAGATGGAGTTTCACTCTTGTTGCCCAGACCAGAGTGCAATGGCACGATCTCAGCACGCTGCAACCTCCGCCTCCCAGGTTCAAGCAATTCTTGTGCCTCAGCCTCCTGAGTAGCTGGGATTACAGGCATGCACCACCGTGCCCAGGTAATTCTTGTATTTTTAGTAGAGATGGGGTTTCTCCATGTTGCTCAGGCTGTCTTGAACTCCTGACCTCAGGTGATCCACCTGCCTTGGCCCCCCCAAAGTGCTGGGATTACAGGGGTGACCCATTGTACGCAGCCAGGTAGAAGAAATTCTGCCTCCAGACTGCTTTGGACTCAAGACTATAACACTGACTTTTCCCTGTGTCTCCAGCCTGGTGGCCTATCCTGCAGATTTCAGATTTGCCAGCTCCCACAATCACATGAGCCAGTTCCTTAAAATCAATCAATGAATCAATCAGTTTCTCTCTCTCTCTCTCTCTCTCTCAGAGAATCCTTACTTGTCTCTTTCAGATTTTGGAGGCTTCCTTGACTTTCTTGGCTGTGGCCCCATCACTTCAATCTTCATCTTCATCTGTGAGTCTGTGCAAGTCTTCCTCTTTGTTTCTCTTATGAGGACTCTTGTGGTAGCATTTAGGTCCCACTTGGATAATCCAGGATAATCTCCTCATCTCAAGGTAAAATTCACAGTTTCTGGAGATTAGGACATGGACATATCTTTGGGTGGCCATTTTTCAACCTACCACAGTACCCTTTTGTAACAGCCAAATTCCTCTTTGACTTCTCTTAATTGCAATAGCATTTTCAAACATAAAGTCCAATCTGAAAAACGGAGTTCTTTGAAGTGGGTCAATATAACACAGAAAACACACCATTCTACAGACTGGGGGTTGAGAAATATCATAAAAAGCCAAAAATGTTACATCTACATTTCTAGCAAGATTCTTTGCAGATTCAACGATATGAGGCAGACATTCTGCAAGAAATTGACCTTGAGAGCACTTGCCATGCAAAATGCATTGAAACAAGGCCCAGGAGCAAAGCATGTTCATTATTTGACTTCTGGTGACCTTAATTATTCACAGGATGATGAAATCCTAATTTATAATTTCAGGTTCAAGATAAGATAGATGCTCAAGTATAACAGATGTTTGCAACACTATTAATATTTTGGCTAGAAGTGCGAGAAAGAAGTTAGATCCAGTTGTGACTTATCAAGAATTGGTGGCTGGGCACAGTGGCTCACACCTGTAATCCCAGCACTTTGGGAGGCCGAGGCAGGCGGATCACCTGAGGTCAGGAGTTTGAGACCAGCCTGGTCAACATGGTGAAAACCTGTCTACTAAAAATACAAAAAATTAGCCAGGTGTGGTGGTGGGCACCTGTAACCCTAGTTACTTGGGAAGCTGAGGCTGGAGAATCGCTTGAACTCTGGAAGCAGAGGTTGCAGTGAGCCAATTGTGCCACTGTACTCCAGCCTGAGCAACAAGAGTGAGGCTTTGTCTCAAAAAAAAAAAAAAAAAAGAATTGGCAAAGATATTTCCACAACATTTTTTCTTAACAATAATCAATAAAGCATCTGTTCAATAAATATATGCTGGATGAATAAATGAATTGCATGGACATCGTGATATTGCTGGGAGCTGTGATGGTACAGTCTGTATTTTCTCTTACTGATACAGGGTGATCAGCCAAATGTATTTTATGAAGACACTTTTTCATTCCACTAGGAATCTATGTGAGGAAATCTAACACCATTCATAGGTTAGATTTCCCAAGGTATTTTCTCCAGAAAGGGTAATCTACAAGGAAGAATCTGCGCCATTCCTTTGTACTCAATCCTTTTATTAGCATCCTTAAAATTGGGAAAGAAAGTTTTTGCTCAGTGGGATTGCTGACGAATTTAAATATTAACATGTCACATTTACCATTGACATTTACCTAGTGAAGCACACCAGTTGTATCAATACATGTAATAGTACTCAATGACAACATAGCCTTGTATTAAAATATTACTTTAAAATGCTTTGAATTTGAAATTTGATTTCTATATCCCATTTTCATTGATTGATGCCTATACTGGTAAATTCTCATATCCTTTGCTGGTATGCATTATCTCCTGCTTTGATTTAGTGGGGAAAGGCATGTTGCTGTACACATTGTTTTCCTAGAAGATTGCTTTGATTGCTAGAGGATGTTGGTTAAGACACTGAAGAAGCAGGTAAAATTCTTTCTGGGAGTAAAACATTAGTTAGGAGGTATGACTAGTGAGTGACTGTTCTGACTAAGCCTTCACAGATGCTTGCTTTCATTGGCTGCTATTTTGGGTTCACACTATCAGCAGGAAACAGAAGCACGATTCTTTCTTGACCCTCTATTTTAGCAGAAAATGTACATTGAAAAAGCATACGAATGAAGGAAATGTGATTAGAAAATAACAGTAGTAGCAATATAATCAACATGTTCTGCTGAAATATTTTCCTGTTTTAAAATATCCTTGAGTCTTCATTTCAATACTTCAATAAAACTGCACTCTCAAACATTTTTGTTGTTGTTTAGAGAGGAAATAAATGATAATCTGTGTTGTACAGGCATTTATGTTGAGTCTCAGGACTCAACATAAAACAATGTGTATAAGAAATTATACTCTCTTTACCTTAAGCCAACTGACTTACCTACTAGTCAAGTTTTTAAAGAATAAGAAGTATATTTCTCTGGCTAACATGGTGAAACCCTGTCTCTACTAAAGATACAAAATATTAGCCAAATGTGGTGGCACATGCCTGTAGTCCCAGCTACTCGGGAGGCTGAGACAGGAGAATCACTTGAGCCCAGGAGGCGAAGGTTGCAGTGAGCCAAGATCGTGCCACTGCACTCCAGCCTGGGTGACAGAGAGAGACTCCATCCAAAAAAAAAAAAGTATATTTCTCCTCCTTGGATTGAAGCAAATTAAGCTTTGCTATTAAACATGATGATTATCTTTATCCAGCACAGGTTTTTCAATTTTATTGTCACCTGAATTTGTATTTAAAATAAGAATATTTTCTTACAGTGCAACTCATTTTTATAAATCTCAAAACATACAAAAAAATCATTGAAATAAGGCCAGGCATGGTGGCTCATGCCTGTAATCCCAGTACTTTGGGAGGCAGAAGTGGGCAGATCACCTGAGGTCAGGAGTTTGAGACTAACCTGGCCAACACAGTGAAACCCTGTCCCTACTAAAAATACAAGAATTAGCCAGGCATGGTGGTGCACACCTGTAGTCCCAGCTAGTCAGGAGCCTGAGGCAGGAGAACCACTTGAACCTCGGAGGTGGAGGTTGCGGTGAGCCAAGATCAGGCCAGTGCACTCCAGCCTAGGCAACAGAGTGAGACCCTGTTTCCAAAAAAAAAAAAATTTAAATAATAAAAGTAAAGAAATGCTTTACTAATTCTCTTTAAGTTTTTTTTAATGCATCAAAACTCCTTTGGATTTACTTTCTTTTTCTTGAGTTTATCTGAAGGTAATATGAAAACTCAAGCACTAAAGGAAGTTGTAAAGATGTCCACATTCGGAGTTCCTATTAAAAGAAACTTCCGAAGAAGGTTATAGTACTCCACATTTCCTTCCCAAGAAGAAAAACTATGTATATTTCAGATTCACATTAATTAGTCATTACAAAAACCTTGTGAAGCTAAATATCTGATCTCTCTCTCTCTCTCTCTCTCTCTCTCTATCTATCTGCACTTGATATACTGAGAAGCTCTTTGCTTAACTGTTACATCAGCAATTCAAATTTGTGCTTATATTTAAGCTACCCAGAGTGCCAACTAAAGGGTTACTACTATCATTTCAGGTTAATGTGTAAGATGGAGTTAAGGGATTCAAGAGAGGGATAGCAGAGTTTCAGGGGAGTTGACATGCTCAGATGATTAACTCTGCAAAAATGGATTCTGGGCAGCTATCACACTACATTAAAATTACATGTTTATAAGATTGTATACCACAATTGTCATGATCTTTCTGGCTGTCTCTCCAACAGAAAAATATACCCATGAATCTATGGTAGAAAGAGCATAAACTTTGGAGTTGGAAAGACTTGGATTTGAAGGCTGGGTGGCTGGGTGCAGTGGCTCACGCCTGGAATCCCAGTACTTTGGGAGGCAGTGGCAGATGGATGGCCTGGGCTCAGGAGTGCGAGACCAGCCTGGGCAACATAGCATAAATCCCATCTCTACAAAAAATACAAAAGTCAGCCGGTTGTGGTTGTGTGCTCCTATAGTCCTAGGTACTTGGAAGGCTGAGGTGGGGGGATCTCTTGAGCCCAGGAGATGGAGGCTGCAGTGAGCCAAGATCATCCCTCTGCACTCAGCCTGGGTGACAGCGTCAGGCCTTGTCTCAAAAACAAAAAACAAAAAACAGCAACAGCAAAAAGAGAAAGACTTGGATTTGAACTCCAGGCCTGCCTCTTTTTTCCTGTCTCTTGGTAAGTTAACTAATGTATGTGAGCCTCAGTTTCTCCATCTTTAAAATAGAGATAGTATCATCTTTTGTAAGTTAAATAAGAAAAGTTATGTAAAATGCTTATTAGTGTATCTGGTACTTCAGGTACACTATAGATATTAACATTTCCCTACCTTTGAAAGACCTGAATTAAACAGGAATAACTTTAGATATATTATAATAAAGCCGAAAGTCCTTAATGCACATGATCACAGTTATTAAAATAACATAGATTCCTAAAAGAAATACAATTGGGTCTATTAGCAATTAAGCTGGTGTCTATAAGTAACTTAAACTTTCTTCTTTAATAATATTATAATATAAATGAAAACAATAATGCCATAATAATGATAATAGATATTTACTGAACACAATATGCCATACATTTTGTTATATGCACTATTTTATTCAACCCTTACAACAATCTTGTGAGGCAAGTACTGTGATGATCCCCATTTTAGGAAGTTTCAGTAACTTGTCCAAGGTCATACAATTAGTGAGTGGCAAGGCTGGGACTTGAACTCAGGTCTATATGACTTCAAGTTGGACACCTGAACTAAGGTGTGACAGTAGAAATAAAGAGGAGGTGATAAATGAAGAGATATTAAGAGTTGAAATGGATTAGACCTGGCTCTTTGAATGGGGTCTAAGGGAGAGAGTGGAGTCAAGGCAAGTAAACATGTCACTAACAGTGCTCTTCTCGGTAGATCAGTTTAATTACAGGTAACAAAAGCCCTGATCAGTTAATTTAACCCCTCCTTCCCCTGGGAAGAATTTACTGTAAAACCCTAGGAGTGACCCATAGAACCCAAAGCCAGGAATGCAGCTGCTGTAGGAACACAGGAAGTATGTTCTCTCACTTTTTTGAACACCCGCTTCACTTGTTTCTGAGAGGGCAGGGTTCCTTAGCTCCCAACCCACATGGAACAATTAATTCATGGCTGACCCACAGCACCCAAATTTGCATAGTTTAGGTTCAGCTGCATAGAGGGACATGCTCTCTTTCTGTCCTAATTTCAAATTCCCAGTGCAGACAATCAAGCTGACCCAGTTGGAGTCAGGTGCCCCTGGTCCAAGCAACTGTTGCCAGGGATGCAAGGTTATATGACACAAACTCGGCTTCTGGGAAACCATCCAAGGCCAGGGAGCAATCCCCAGAGAAGAGGGTCTAGGTCGACAACCCTGTGTGTGGCCACCACAGTGCCATTCACTAAGAGGAAATGTCCAGAGCCCTCGGCAGTCATAGTATCAAGGAGGTTAGGAACTAGGGCCTTCACTCTGGAGATAGATATCCTTTATGGGGAAAATTTGGGGGTATTCATGGCGAGTTGAAAATAATTAGCTGTTTCAAGACTTTCTGTTGTCCTTCAGTGTAGGGCCCAATATCTGTTCCTGGGTATCAACAGTATCAACTTTTCATGTCATCAAAGACAAAGACTATCCATCATGTATTTCAACCTCTTAAATCTCATTTGACTTTAGAAGGTTTTAAGTTCAGGTTACAGCGTGCTGTGGGGTAATGGGGTGCTCTTGTCAAAACCTCAGTGTTTTGGGGAAACCTGGACAGTATGGTAGTTGTAAAAACTTGTCATTTTTTAGTTGTAAGTTGTTTCTGTTTTTGTTTTAAGCGTTGAGACTTAAACTTACCTCTAGGACAGATAGCTCCTTTATTTTGGTGAAACCTCCACTATAAAGCAAATTAAATTCTTTCTCATTGTTCATGGGAAAAAAACGTAATGAAGGGGAGTAACTCAGGAACAGATGCATCCAACAGAGCAGCTCTGTTTAGAAACCCATGTCTCCATCATTGACAATTCCCTTAGAAATGGGACTTAGGCCTGCATTCGGACCTTCTTCCAGCCTGTCTTTCCTGATAGGGTGAGAAGCCTGCAGGGCCATGGGGGCATGCTTACTGGAGCCTGTTTTCCAATTTCTTGACCATGTTTGGGGTGTCAAGGACCCTTTAATTTCCTGCCCAAACATTCCTGAACCTGCTCCAAGGATCTCTGCAGGCCTCTTTACCGAGTCTGGTTTCTTGATAACTTCCCTAGGCCTAGGGATATATGGACAGAGCCTAAATGAGCAACTTGGGGGGTGACCAGAGGTGAGGCCCCTTGAGGTATGGGATGGAGCTGGATGGAAGAAGAGGGGTGGGCCAGGGCCCTCTTGCCCAGACACTACAAATGTTATAGATGGGGCTGCCCTCAGAGTAGTAGTTCTCAAACCTTAGTGTACGGAAGAGTTAATGGATGGGCTTGTTTAAAATATTGATTGCCTGGACCCGGCCACCAGAGATTCTCATACAATCAGGTTTTGCATGGTGTCCAAAAATCAGTATTTTAATAAGTCCTACAGAGACTACATGTTAGAAGATACTTCTTTGGAAATTTTATTTCCTTCAATTTGAATTTAGAAGCATAGTGCTTATTTATTTTTTCTTGTTCTTGTAGAGGTATTGTGTATGTATGTGTGTGTGTCCTTATCAAAGAATTTTCCTTCAGGTACTTTCAGTGGAGTCCTCCAAAACTGCAGAAAATATACTTAGGGCTGACATTTTAACTTTTTGCTGGGGGAGTCCCTCTGGGGGAGCCTTAGTGTAGCACAGCTTAGTGTAGGTAGAACTGACAAGGTGATGTTAAGAGTGGAGTGTGTGGATCGTGGGAAGCGTGCTGATGGCGGACAGTGATGGCCCTGATGTCTTTTGGAGGCTACGGTGTAAAAGCAGTGATGCCTTGAAGAGAGTGCATCATCCAGCAAAGAGTCAGTTTCATGGCAGAATATGAGGACTTGGGAGGTGGGCTTAAGGCTGGGGAGAAAGGGAAATCCCTGCTTTAGCTTTTGAACTTGACTTTTTGTCTGGGAATCTAAGCCGTGGAAATATTTGGATTATTCTTGAGGGGAGAAGTGAGCTGACTTTTGCTAGGGAAACAGGCTGCATTCCTGAGATTAGACCTCTGTGATCTCTAGTTGCCACTTCTAATGGAAGATATCAAAATGTGCTGTGTTTTTCCTCCCTCTCATTGTGCCTAAACTTGAGGAATTAGGTAGAAGTGAAGAGGAAATGGGTCTCCTCTTCTGAGGCCAGAGTGGTGGTAGGGGAGACTCATTGGTGCGCAGAGGCGTGTCAATGTTGAGGCCCTTATCACTAAGGCCACAGCGCGGTAGGAAAACTAAGAAACCAAATACCACGATGTGCCCCTGAGCACATTTAAGAGACAATATTTGGGAAACACAGAGCTAGCTAGCTGGTGGATACTTTGAAGAGAGCTAGTTTCTAGTAATGAAGCTGAAGTGGCTTGTTCCTTTGTAAGTTGGCTTGACCTTGTGTATTAGTTACAGGCTGGGGCCAGGGACTTTTGAGTCATATTCATGATCTTTGTGAAATGTCTCTTAGCATGTTTTTGCTCTGACCATAATGGGAAAGATACTTTGTGCTGGTTCTATGTGGAACTCTGAACAGGACAATTTAGTTCCACCCTTCGTGCAAGGACAGCCTGATCCAACTGTGACACATTTAGTAATGAAAAAGAAGCGTTCCAATGATGTATTTTGCTATGGAATAAAGTATGGGTAGAAATTCATTCTCAGAGGTAGAGACGCTATAGAATGCATAGGAAGATTCTTAGGACTATGAGAAAAAGGGGAAATGTAACCATACAATGATGGTTGATGAGAAAGATACAAATAAAAGAGGAGATTAAAGTCTGACTACTAGGTTCAAAGTTTTCATTATTACCCAGGCCTTAATGAAAAAGTTTCTTGTTAATCCAAAGAGAATTAAAACCTGAGGCCTGGAAAGCCCCCAATATTTTAAGGGATGGGGTATTTTGGGAAAGTCAGAGGATTATGAGAAGTGGAAATGTATGTGGTTATTTAAGTCAGAAGGGCATAGGTTTAAGAAGCCTAGGAGATGTGAGATACAATCTGACCATAAACAGGCTCATCACAACATTTACTGGCTTATTCTTGAAAGAGAATAAGGGGCGCTCTGGCCAGGCATGGTGGCTCACGCCTGCAATCTCAGCACTTTGGGAGGCTGAGGCAGGTGGATCACCTGAGGTCAGGAGTTCAAGACCAACCAGGCCAACATGGCAAAACCCCATCTCTACTAAAAATACAAAAATTACCTGGGTATGGTGGTACATGATTGTAATCCCAGCTACTTGGGAGGCTGAGGCATGAGAATTGCTTGAACCTGGGAGGCGGAGGTTGCAGTGAGCCGAGATTGTGCCACTGCAGTCCAGCCTAGGTGACAGAGCAAGACTCCATCTCAAAAATAATAATAAAATAAAATAAAAAATTAAAAAGGGGGCACTCTATGCCCCTATGACAAGTAATTTGGGTCATGATCTTTAAGGGCTAACTTTGTTCCCTTTGCTTAGGTAAATAACTTTGCAACACCAGGAAGGTACAGAACAATGAACTCATAAGCCCAGAACCTATAGTTCAATATTCTTATGTTATATCTAAGAACCAGGCTTGCAGTGAAACCGCTTTTGTATATTCTGTTTGCATTTTAGGGTTAGGAGGATTTGATCTTCTAAATTTGAAGATCTGGTTTATCACATTTATACAATTGCTTAGAAGAAATGTTTTGTTTATTTTCTTATACTGACTTGTAAGGTGATTGAAGTGTTTGTCACTGTAATTTAGGAGCCTAAGAAAATCTGATTAATCAAATGTTTACATAGCTAAATATTTACAGGAGTTTGAGTTTTCAAATGTAAGAGATGTTTGAGCATTAATCAACAAAGTAAAAATGATTGTTCTTATTTGATATAAAAAGTATTAAGAAAAACGTTTTTAAAGTTACATCTAAAATAAACTACATGCTAATCAAAATACTAGTAATTATAAATATGCTTTTCTGTACACCGAAGCCCTATCCGATAATAAAAGCTTGAACCTTGGTTGTTAGAATCTCAGTGCCTCAGTGCAAATTCTGGCTCCACTATTTTCTCCCTTGAGCAAGTTACTCAATTTCTCTGCTCCTTTTTCTCATTGTAATATGGAGATAACAGGAATATTATCTTCTAGGGTTATTATGCGGCTTAAATGAGATAAAACAAGTATTTAGAAAGTATTTAGAATAGTGTTTGGCATATACTAGATGCTCAATAAATGAATATTATACTACTATGAATTTTAAAATTGAAAAACCTTAGTGTCCAATAAATAAATATAGCCACACATCTCTGTTGGGGCATTGATAGGAATTCAAGTGAAGAGAACCAGAGATGGAGGGGCCACAGGTGACTATGGTTGCAGTACTTGATTCTTCTCAGTGGTTACTTGGCTTTTGAAGCTCAACATATTATTTTAAAAAATTTTCAAAAACTCATCTGTTAACAACATCCAGCACTTTAAATAACAAACTTCCTGAAAGCAAAGCGCACATGTATGGCTCTGCATGGGAATTTGCACATAGTACTGATGGGATTAACACAAGCCAACCTACAAAACATATGAATTTAAAACATGTTTGATCTCATAGGTAAAGATGAGGATTATTGCTATTTTCATTGGATGGCAACAATTTAGTAAAAGCATGTGATTGCCACAATCAGTTGTGTGGAGAAGTCAAGTATGGAAACTGATTGCATTTGTGCCAAAGCTGAACTTTGTTTTGATTTAATAAGAGACTTGGACAAGATATATTCATGGCTCATCCTTTTCCTATATAAGAAAAATAGAGGGAGTGTGCAGAGGGGAACTTGAGCAATAAAGAACCACATCCTACGTTCTACCCACATCAGACCATTTTTGTGTTCTGCCAAAGAGTAGAACTACATGGGAGGAGGGAGATAGTTTATTATCAGATATTAAATAGCAAGTTCAACTTGCTATTTGTGTAATGGTAAATACAGCACTGCAACTCAGGCTGAAATCTTACTAAGCCTGAAGAAGGTGGGAGTGTAGTTAGCATAAATCTATGGCTAAAAGACCCATGGAATTTGGGAATCACCAACTCTGTTAATTGCTTTTTGCTTCTTATTTTAAATTAGTAGCCCATCTGTTACTACAAAATCATTGAATTATATGACACTTTACCCCTTTCAAGTCTCCTACCTACTTCTAATTCTTATTCTCAACAAGACCCATGTGATTTTGCTTTTCATAAAGACTCCCCGGGAAGAGATTTTACAACTTCTCTTGTTAGTGCTTCTACAGCTGTCAGCCCATATCACCAGGAAATCTTTCCTCGTGTCTCTTAGGAAACCCCCTTAAAAGTAATGAGTAACTAAATCTTGCTCCTGAGTGGGAGGGAAAGAGAATAGAATATGAGTTTGCCAAACCAAAGGTAAATGGAGCCTCAGTTCGTTGTTTGACATCTGAGCTTCCAGAAGTAGTGGGGCAACTTCAGCAGGTGAATCACAGACTGAAGGAGATGTGATTGGTTCCTGGCCCATCCCCTTTGTTTTAAGGAGAGTGAGATGGAACCATGCCAGAGAGTAGTACTGTAAAACACAGTAGAACCTCAGCTGGCTTCTGAAAACTTTAGGAATTTGGAGACAGCCGGATATAGAGTATTTATCATTTTTAAAAAGTTCATTGTAAGTAAACAGATCTTAATGTATATTCCCTTATTTTTAAAAATATATACATATATAATATTCATATATTTGACTTTCAAAACCACTTTAAAATTTTAGCATGTGGTTCAAAATAGAATAATTTATTAAAAAGTCAGGTTGCTGAATCAGGATAGGGATCGATGGAACTGTTTTAGAAATGGCTGAGGTGATTTAGTGACATATGTCATGACCATTAAAGGCAAGGAAAATCTAATGTCTTTCCAGATGGAAGCTGATAAAAAAAAAATCTCTGAATTGAAATATATAAATAGAGATTGAAAATCAAGTTAAATTCAGATTAGATGACTCCTAGTAACTTGGGTAGTGGCAAAGAAGTTACTTAAACATTGGCGAGAAGGCCTAAGAGAATTATTGCAGTTTCTAAGCCTGAGACTTGGAAACAATGAAATGGGCCAGATCAGAACAATTTGGGACCAGAAATCTGTGCTAATAAAGAACCCTAGAATAGGGCTGAGAAATTGGAGATTTGAGCGACAAAGTGTGGGGTGGAAAAAAGATAGGCAAGTCCAAGTATCATTAGGATAGCTCCAATTCAAGCCCCAAATTCAGTTTTCTGCCCTGATAGAAGTAGCAAAGGCAATAGCCATTCCAACTGGCAGAAAATTCCAAATTCTAAGTGACAGAAAATTAGCATAGAACCAGGCAAGCAAGAGAAGGACTGCCACTGGTCTTAAGGTGCTTTGGGGCTCTATGACAGTTCTCAAGTTTATGACAGGGTTGGCAAGTACATTGTAGGCTGGATGTTGGCTCCCATCAACTGGGACCAACATGCAGGACACAACCTACACAAATGCACACAGGTGCTGCAGAGCAAGTGCAAATTCAGGGTTGTTACGGGTAGGGTCCTGGAATCTGTATTTCATTCCTTAATTTTTTTTTTTCAGAAGTAGTACCTGCTTACTGAAATCAAAAATCAAATAATATACACATAAAGAAAAGAGTGAAAACTCATCACTCCTTTTTACCCAATCACCAACTCTCTAGGATTAAATACTCCTTACAGATTTTCTTTGTGCACATGAAAATGTATCCATACTATCTGTATTAACGTCTCCTGTAGGATAAAAAACTATGATGTAATATTCACAAAAATATCTTTGCCTGCTTGGAATTCAGGCTTTTGGTTATGGTGATGAAGAAAATAAGTTAAAGGAGTTGTATAATTTAAAGGTGCCTGAGTTATTTGTATCAGTAAAGTCCTAACAGGAAATAGCATATTTGAGCAGGGGTCACTGAGAAGAGCATAATTAAGGGACAAAGGGGTGGACAGGATTTAAAGAAGCCAACAGAGATGCGGAAGTGCCCCAGGGCCAATAAAAATCGGGGGCTGTTACCTCTGCTAGACCTCATGGGGCAAGGGGTGGAGCCTGCTATCAGAAATCAGTCAGGGTCCCCCTAATAGGAGTTGTGCTGACAACTCAGCATAGAGGGATCCAGGGGAGCAAAGCCAACCTGACTCCATTCTCCTCCTGTCCACCTTCCTCTGCCAAGGCTCCCCACTGGCCCAACTCAATTCGAAGCCAGAAGGCAAAGGGTCTGTCAAGACAGGCCATCTAGGTCAGCCATGCAGGCCACAGAGCAGGATAGAGAGTGGGACTACAAGGGTAACTGGAGGATATCCAACATAACATTTCCTAAAAGAATATATTTTAGGAGGCAGGAGGAGGGATGGAAAAAGACAGCAGAGACCTGTCTACAAAGGAGAGGTCGGGGCATTTAGAGAAAGCAGAAGAGTATTGAGTTCTGTCACTGTTGTTGCTGCTTCTGCTGCTGGTCTCTCTCTCTCTGTGTGTGTGTGTGTGTGTGTGTGTGTGTGTGTGTGTGTGAGAGAGAGAGAGAGAGAGAGAAAGAGAGATAAAAACGGGCGGATCACAAGGTCAGGAGATCGAGACCATCCTGGCGAACCCGGTGAAACCCCGTCTCTACTAAAAAATACAAAACACTAGCCGGGCGAGGTGGCGGGCGCCTGTAGTCCCAGCTACTCGGGAGGCTGAGGCAGGAGAATGGCGTGAACCCGGGAGGCAGAGCTTGCAGTGAGCTGAGATCCGGCCACTGCACTCCAGCCTGGGTGACAGAGCAAGACCCTGTCTCAAAAAAAAAAAAAAAAAAAAAAAGAGATGGACAAAAGAGATTTTTAAAGACATGTGCTACAGATTATAAATGGAATGCTCTTTAATGATCCATAAGCCTACTGTAAAAATTGTATTTCATTTTCAAGTACTCTGGGTAGTTAAAATGCTGTTTTTTCTTTTTCTTTAAAAACACACAGATTTTCATATAAGGAGGTACTTAATGACATATTCTTAGATGCAGAGAAAGGGACTAGAAGGGAATGTACCAAAATGTTAACAGATGTAATCTCTAGGGAGTGGGATTAGAGATGATTTTTATTTATTTAGTGCTTTTAGTAATATTTTCCAAGCTTTTGGTCATGGGCCTGCATTATCTTGCAGGACCAGGCTTGGCCCTAGGCCCTTTTTCTTTATTTACACTCTCCCTAGGTGATCTCACCCATTCTTATTAGTTTAAATACTATCTAAACCCTGAAAACTCCTATGTTTCTATTCCTAGCCCAGACTTCTCTCCTGAGATCTCCACTACTGTGGCCAACTGCACCCCTTGGCTGGCTAACGGATATCTGAAAGGCACATGGCTAAAATAGAGGTCTTGCTTCACCACCTCTCCCTCTAATTGCCTGGCCTCTTCTTACCAAGGACTGGTGTTTTAAAATATATTTTGTCTAGTTAATTCACACGGCAAAATTTTAAAAGGTACAAAAGGTTACCTATTATAAAATATGTGCCTGTTCTACTCCAAATTTTGTTTTCCTGTTCCTGTACTCAGTTCTCCTCTGCCAAAACATTTCCTGTGTTTCTTATCTTCTTTGTGCATGTAAATATATGTAAATATACACCTTTTTCATTTTACATAAAAGTTAGCATCTTTTATCCACTGCTCAGCATCTTGTGCTTTTAATGATCTACCTTGGAGATATTTCTATATTAGTACAGCATATATAGAGCTGTTTATTTTCATAATATTTGCATAGCATTCCATTGTGTGGATAAGACTAATTTTTTAAAAACAAGACCCTATCTTGAGGCTAGATTGTTTACATTCCAATTATATGTAATAACAAATTATAATAAAAGTTGTACCATACCAGACCCACTATTATACAACCTTTCTTTTTTTGACCTATGTATATAGTACAGGCATTCTTCCACATTAGTGTGTGCAGAGCTACCACTTTCTTTTTAATCACGGCTTTCATATTCCATAATATTGATGTGCTGTAACTCACTCAACCATTACTTGTTTATGAACCCATAGGTTTTCTCCAGTGTTTTGCTTTCATAAACACTGCTGTGATTAACATCTTCCTTCAAGTCCCTCTGGCAGTGTTCACCACACTTTGATTTTCTCCAGGACACATAGCTGGTCGACATTTCCCAGGCTTCCTTACAGGTAGCCTTGTGATCAAGTTCTGTAAAGGAATGTGAGTGGGAGTGATGTTTGTCACTTCTGGACCTGGTCCATAGAAAGAAATCTCTGGTACCATCCTCCATCTGTTCTCTCCCCATTTTCAACTTAATAGAGGTGACTCCAAGGATCTAGAGAAAGGTAGAGTCACAGGACAAATCTTCAAATGATTTTGTGAGCAGAGCACCCCTGCTGACTTGCATTGGTGATATGAGCACAAAACACACATTTATTATAATGAGCCACTGAGGTTTTGAGATTTAAAAAATTTTTGTTAGACTGCCCTAAATACTACAACACCCATACACACTTCTACCGGGAGTTTTCTAGGGTTGATTCTGAGAATTTAAATTACTGGGCCTCAATGGCCTAAGCATTTTAAATTTGACACTTCTCGTCAATTCATTCTCCAAAAAGTATACTTCAGTTTATACGTATACACATAAAAATATAGTACATAAAAATGGTCAAGAAGAATGAAATATAATGCACATTTATTTTTATGTATTTACTTTTATTTTATTTATTTATTTATTTATTTGAGACCGAGTCTCACTCTAGTCGCCCAGGCTGGAGTGCAATGGCATGTTCTTGGTGCACTGCAACATCCACCTCCCAGATTCAAGCAATTATCCTGCCTCAGCTTCCCGAGTAGCTGGGATTACAGGGGCCCGCTACCACACCCAGCTAATTTTTGTGTTTTTAGTAGAGATGGGATTTCACCACATTGACCAGGCTGGTCTTGAACTCCTGAAAGGTGATCTACCTGCCTTGGCCTCCCAAAGTGCTGGGATTACAGGCGTGAGCCACCACGCCCGGCCATGTGCATTTATCTTATAAAATCTATTTATAATTCTTATAATTTATAAAATCTACTTATATTCTAATAATTTATAAAATCCATTCATAAAATAGATTTTTTTAATTAAAATGGTGATTAAAGTGAAAACTGAAAAATTAAAGCTGTTTAATTACAGTAACATTAAAACTTTAAATAGTAAACATAAAAACGGATATTATCCAAAAGATTGTTGGTTTCCAGTCTTGGTGGGGATAAGAGGGTGTCTGTGTTTAGTTAAATTCTCTCTAGGAGATTCTTAGGCCAGATTTGGAAACTGCTAGCCTGATGTGTTGTTGGTTCCAAGTGGTTAAATGGGATAAGTTTAATGGTACCCTTCAGAAAGTATCATAAAATCCATACATACCAATGGGAGAATCTTATTCAGCTTGGGCTCAGTCTGAAAGTTGTACTTCTACTCTTCTTGCCTCTAGCAGGCCTTAGAATTCATCTAATCATCCAGCACAAACAGGACAGCAAGGCAGTAGCAGAGTCCTTGAGCACCAAGAGCTGTAGGGTTGAGCAAATACAGATACAGCTCCAAGGTAAACAGCTCACTGGTAGCAGACATTTCTGCAGAAATTTCCTGGTGAAAAGCAAAATTTCCCTAGAAATCAATTGGTGGGGACTTTGTCTGAATTTGCTCAACATTTTGATTCAAAAATAAAAAACAACCAAAACCAGTCATTGAATAGTCTCTACAATTGACATTGGCCACTGTAATTCAAGAAAGTAATCATTCCTGCAGAGATGAAATGAATCAGCAGCAACTCTCCGATAAATAAAGGAAAAGATAACTAGACCAGAACAGACACCATTCCCTAACTAATATCTGCTGAAAGGATTTGTTAAATCCTGAGGAGAAAAAACTGGAAGTTAAAATGGGAATCCTAATAGCTATTTTTTTTGTTAAAATTGACTATATTATAAACTGTATGTGGGTCTTATTTCTTAGTGTGGGCTAAATTCTCAAATAGTCCTATAGTTATTTTTAATAAAATTTCAATTTTTATAGATATGATCATAGGGAGCAGGATCACATATAATCTGAACTGACAACTCTGAGTATGATTTTGGTGTTCAGAGTGAACATTCTAGATCAACCATACACCTTCCAGAAGGGTGTCTTTATAAGACATGTCTGAGGGAATTGCATTTTCCATATGCCACTACCTCTGGGGAGGTCTGATGGCAGTGTTAACTTCCTGTGATAGGCAGGTTGAATTTCAATATCATGAATTTAATTTATTAATGGTAGGTTCTGGGATATCCAGAAAGAGCTATATTGTAAAGGAAAAAGCCAAGTCATTATGATAATTGCAGAGCAATCAGAAAGGCTTATTTGACATTAAGCAACTGACCTGGTGTTCCTTAATCTCCTGGACTAACAACAGTATTGAAATCAGAGGCTGTGGAAGGAGGTCATTAGACAGCCCTAGTTGTAAATTTTAGGGAACTGTAGGGACAGGAGTCCTGCTGCAGTATGTCTAGTGTCTTATTTATTTTTGTATCATTTTATTCATTCATTTATTCAACAAACATTTACCGAATACCTCCTGTGTGCTGTTTATGATGCTATGGAGAATACAATGGGGAGCAAGGCAAACCTGGTCCTTGTTCTCGTGGAAACTTCCTGCATACTGCTGTGTGCTTCATGAAGTCAGTCATGGCAGTTCCATTTCCATTGCTACTATTTGGTTCATGAATGGATATATGATTCAGTTCTGGCCACTGAGACTTGAGAACGCACAAGCCAGGAGGCGTCTGAGATAGGTTTCCTTCTTTTTAAAAAGAGACATGGAAAGACCAGCTGTAACTGTTTATATATGGCAGCCATTTTGTGACCATGAGGGAGCTAGCCTGAAGATGAAGTCTGCATGTGGAGGACAGCAGAGCACAAAGCTGGGAAGCACCTGCATCCGTGGTCAACTACAGAGTCACTGACCACAGCAGCCCTGGAGCTGCCTGTTGTGGACTTATTTTGTGAGATAAGAAATGTCTATTGTTTGAGGCAGTCTAGCCAAGATGTTACTTGTAGTTAAAGGCCAACTATCTGATAAGTTCTCCAGAAGATTCACTGCAATTCACCTGATAGTGACTTGATAGTAAATACGTGGTTCTAAGAAGGAGGTAAAGTTTTAAAGTCTGTCACACAATGGTAAACAGTAGTGAAAAGGACACCCAGTGTTTGCTAGGGAAAAGTTTAAGAAGTTTCTGTAACTTGGGAATTCTGAAGACAATTGTGCATGAGAGTGTGCACGTGTGCACGTGTGTGTGTGTGTGTGTGTGTGTGGCATATTTGCCATTTTAAACTGAATAGAGAATTCTTCACACTTTTGCTTTACAGGGAAAGCCACTATAGTTATGACTTTTTAGAAAAGGGCACTAGATGAAGGAAGGAAGATTGCTAACTCTTTTTTTTTTTTTTTTCGAGACAGAGTCTCACTGTCACCAGGCTGGAGTGCAGTGGCATGATCTCGGCTCACTGCAACCTCTGCCTCCTGGGTTCAAGCAATTCTCTTCCTCAGCCTCCTGAGTAGCTGGGATTACAGGTGCCTGCCACCACGCCCTGCTATTCTTTTGTAGTTTTAGTAGAGACGGGGTTTCACCATCTTGGCCAGGCTGGTCTTGAACTCCCGACATTGTGATCCACCTGGCTCAGCCTCCCAAAGTATTGGGATTACAGACATGAGCCACGGCACCCGGCCGAAGATTGCTGACTCTTAATGAGTGCTTCCCAGGAGGCCTGGGCACTTGCTGATGCTTTATGTACATTGTCTTAATTCGTCTTCAAAACAATAAATACTATTATCTTTCTCATTTTACCAAAAAAGATAATATGGCTGAGAAATAACTTTCCCAAAGTCACAAATAAATGGTAAAAACTGAGGCCTGGATCCAGGTCTGTGTGATTCCAAACCCCATGCACTTAAGCCTTATGGGGACAAGCCATACCGGCCACTTTCCAAAGTCTGCCTTTAGTAGTTTTCCCTCGTGAACCCAGCAGCAATGTCTGGAGGTTCCCTTGTTAGTTATGCAAATAGCAAAGCTGGTTACACAATGGAGAGAAGGCCAATTCTGGCACTAATTTTAGGGCAAACCACAGATGTCTTTGATGTTTTCATTGTATATGAGAACAGAGCCAGTGATCCGACAGCTGCTGGCAGCCCTAATAAAATATGCAGAATATTAAGGCAGTTTTATCTCAGTGCCTAATTACAGCTGGCACGGGAAAATTTATTTTGCAAAGGAGGAGATGTCAAATGGTATAAATGCAATGTATAACCAAATTTGATTGCTTCATTCTATTTTCTCAGGGCTGTGCAATTATAGAGCACTTTTTGGAAAAGTGTTATTAATTGGCAGTTCTCTCAAACTATATAACCAAAACTTTGTTTTAGATATTATTGGAACAGCTCAACTGCTTTATTGCCTTATACTTAAATTTATTTTCTTCGCTCGCCTTAGATATAAAATATACCCAGCACTTAATTCCAAAAGTGAATGTAATTACAACATTCGTGTCTAGTCCAGGTTTTTACACCCACATAACCAATGCGATGAGACCATAATTTAATGTTTTCTTGCCATTGAAAATTGTTTCATATATGTAATGACAGAGAAATAGCTTTATAATGCTGATACAGGAGCAAAGAACTAATAGTTGGCTACTTCAGCAAGCAGAAATCATAGCTGGATGAGGCTCTGACATTTCAACTTCATGTGGCTTACACCATATGTGGCCATGGCTGCAAGCCGCATAATGTTGAAACAGGATACACTGGCCAGATCGCTTTCAAGGAAGGACTTACTGCCCAGCTGTGGGTGGCACTCCAGCTGTTTGTTCCTTCAGGGTCTGTCTCAGCTATAGAGTCACCTCCTGATATCATGCCCTTCCATAGTCACAGAGCCCACATCTAGTGACTATGTGAGATGAAGTACAAAGGCCCAGACATTGAAGCATGGTATGGCTCATTCTCATTCTACAGCCCTCCCTGTTTCCCCTTGCCTCCAGTGTTGATCTTTCATAAATATCTTATACCCCAGATTCTACCTCGGCATGTCCCATCATCTGCTTCTAGAAAAACCAACAGGTGACACTGTAAAAAGAGAACCACTTATCAAACAGTTCTACCTTTTTCAGGGAATGACCTTTCAGCCATCATTTGAGAACAGAATATATGTTGAATTAAAGCCCTATGATGACTTTCAGTACTAAATGACCACATTAAAAATTACTAGTTATATTCCAGAAACTTAATTTTTTTTCAACATATCAAAATGCACTGCTAAGTTAGAAGTGTTTATTTTTCCTAAATCTTTCTTGGCTTCAGTGCAGCATCTGATTGTAAGCTCCTCTTTCTTGGAACTCTTTTCTCTGTTTCGTTTCAAAGAAAAATTAAGCTCTATTTTTCTATTTTTCTGGTTGCTCCTTTATAATCTGTGTCTGGTGCCTGCCTTATGATGGTATATCCCAAGATTCTGTCCTTGACTTTGCTCATCTACCTTCACTCATTTTTCACAGATACACTCATCTTCAACTTCTACTAATGTGTTGGTTATGCCCAGTTTTTGAGTTTTCAGTTCAGACCTTGCTGTGGAGCTCCAGGGTCATATAGTTTCTCAAAACAAGAACATCCCCAAATAGAATGTTTTGTTTTCACATCCTTTCCTCCAAAACACTCCAAAATGAAAATTACCAACAATGGCAACCTACCTGTTCATCCTCCAGAGGTCCTGTAGCCTTCAATGGCACCACTACTCATCCTGTGGTCTTAGGCTGAAATCAGGGAGATATCCTAGATTTCTTCCTCTCACTCATGCTTCGTATCTAAGCAGTCCCAAGAGCTTAGATGATTCTCTCTCTTTTTAAAAATTTTATTTTAGAGACAGGGTCTTGCTGTGTTGTCTAGGCTGGAGTGCAGTGATGCAATCACAGTTCACTGCAGCCTCAAACCCCTGGGCTCAAGGGATCCTCCCACCTTAGTCTCCAGAGTAGCTGGGACTAAAGGTGCATGCCACCATGCCCAGCTAATTTTTTTTTTTTTTTTTGAGATGGGATCTCATTGTATTTTCCAGGCTGAGATTCTGCCTTTTAAACAGCTTGAGTCATTCCACCTCTTTCTTTCCACTGTCTCTTATCCCTTCTTCCATTACTGGCTTGAAGTTTTTGATATCGTCCTATTACCTTCCTCCTTAAACACTTCCTTTTCTACCATCTGATCATGCTATGTCACTGCTTAAAATCTTTCCGTGGTTTCCAACTTGGCATACAAAGTCCCTAATGATATGAAGCCTTGTCTATCTAGTCTCATTGTTAATCATTCTTCAGTGTGTACTTTACCAGTGCCTTGGACTTAAATGCATCAGGCAGAGCCATGTTTCAGTGCCTGAGAAAGATTCAGTTCCCTCCGCCCTTAGCATGAAGCTCCTTCCCCTTCCTACTCATCCTCCTTTCAACTAGCTCGTATTCATCCTTCCTTCAAAACTCAGCTCCTGGTGAGACCATCTTTGGAAAAGTCCTCCTAGTTGCCTCCACTACCCTGGCACCTAAGATCATATCAAGACATTTATCCCATTGTGAAGGGACTTCTCTCAAACTGATCTACAAAGTTCCCTGAAAACTCCTGGTTGGAGTTTACACTGCGATAAGCCTACTAAATAGTAGGCTCCATAATGTGTTTGTGAAATTAATGAAAATGAAGCTGTATAAACATATAACTACCTGTCAGTGAACCATTGTGATAGCAGATTACCAAAATGCACACAAACATGGACATATTGCCAGGTAGAACCTTTGCAAAACCTTTTAGAAAAAGCTTTTGGCTGGGCACAGAGGCCCATTCCTGTAATCCCAGCACCTTGGGAGGCTAAGGCAGAAGGATTGCTTGAGCCCAGGAGTTCGCTACCAGCCTGGGCAACACAGTGAGACTGTCTGTACAAAAAGTAAATTTAAAAAAATTGGCTGGGTGCGGTGGCGTGCACTTATAGTCCCAGCTACTCAGGAGGCTGGAGTGGGAGGATCACCTGAACCCAGGAGATCGAGGCTGCAATGAGCCATGTTTGTGCCACTATACTCTGGCTAGGATTACAGAGTGAGACCTTGTCTCAAAAAAAAAAAAAGGAAAAAGATTTCTTTTAATCAATACTATATATTACACACACACACACACACACACACATTGATAACATCTATATTGACTTTTACTTTAAAAAGTTAATATATATAACAAAATTATTTATAAATAAATTATATATAATATAAAAATTTCACATTTTATAATATATAAAATTTTATATTTAGACAAGAAAATGTATATAAAAGATTATATATTATGTTATATAATTTAATATGTATTATGTATTTTAATATAAATCCATGCTATGTAAACTATAGGTATTATAAATTCTCTATATAAATTATAGATATAACACTTTACATGTAACATAAGTTATTTTAATATAACTTTTGAAAGGAAATGCCAATGTAGATGTTGCCAATGAGGACTTTTGAGTAGGTGTAGCATTTTTCATGAAGTAGCTGACATACAATTTTTGCCTCTTTAAACTGATTGTCAACATATGGGTAAATAACAATCTGCTGACTTTGAAAAATTAGTTATAATCCATTTCACACAATGCATGCAAAACACAGCAGGCAATGGCCCATAATTGAAGGATTAGTTTGGGGCCTTAGGGTGGTTTTTAAAATTCACAGGCTGATAGAATGTTACACCCCATATGGACCCAGAATATTCTCATCAGGGAGTTTCCAGTACTCTCTTTCCTCCTACAGAATACCACGTGTTCTGTGTTCAGGAGAGCACTTCCTCCATCCATCAGTACAGCAGCTGGCGATCTTCCCTGGTGATAAAGTAGGCAGGAGGCTGAAAGCGCCTTATAGGAATCTGAATCCTGCCTGAATAGATTTGTTAAACCACTTAGGTCATTTCTAACTTTTTCTGCTGTCCAAGGCACACTGCAGTTTTTTCTTGTCTTGTGCCTGAACCTTACATCCTGCTACAATTGCTCTATGTGCACCATTCCTTTTGGATTTTTGTGGCTTACCAGTGTAGAATTAGAGGCTGCTCTGTTATCTTTTACTTTTGCTCACTGTGGTTTTTACTCTCACTTTACTCCCACCTGTCTGCATTGATTTCTGCTATTTCCTGTGTATGATTTGCATGTCTGCCATTGCTTTTTGTCTCTAGTTACTTTCTTTTCCTGTTTGTCTCGTTGTTGTAGGACCCTTTCTGACTCTCTCAAGAGGGACCTTTTCAACCCCAACGTGCACTGGTCTAACCCTAACCAGCACCAACTGGTTGGGAAGTAGAGCAGGAACTCTGGCTGCCCTAATCTACATGGTGCTCTCTGCTCCTGGGCAGGGGTGTGGGTGTTTTTATATACTATTCTCTTGAGTATGAAATGCCTGAACAAAGCAGTGATTTGGCAAGCCTGAAGTCACACACTGGGGATCATAGTAACTTGCTTCTACTAGCAACGTGAGCATTATAAACATTTCCTGGCCAAGTAGCCTTGAATCAGCTAGGAGTAGGGGTGCAATGAGTCTGGGTTCACTTTGCTCAGGGTGACAAGGCTTTAGAGTATCGATTAATCGTCAAACTCTTTTGTTTAAGAGACAAGGTAAACATACATACATACATACATAGAGAAGCTTTCTGGGGTTACTTAGGCTTTATGTGATTACTAACAGGAATGTTTGTATTTGCAAGCAAAGCTTATAAATCACCTCTTAGTTATCTTTGCGAAATGAAGTTAAAACATGGTTTAAAGAATCAAAAATATAAGACATTTATAATGATTTATAATTGAATCAAGAATGCATTTGGTATTTTTTTAAAAAGAATAATTGGCTAAGATTTAAATTAATTTGCTTTCCTTAAAAACCCAGAGTCTAAACAATGGAAAGAAATACAAAGAATTACACTGGGTGTGTGAGGGGTGGAGTGGGGGGACCCAACTGCGACTGAAATTTCTTAGAGAAAATCTACAAAATCGGCCGAGCACACATGGATTGTGTGACTTCATTTAGTTGGAGAAGAACTGAGCAACCCGCTGATCTCAAATGTCTTTCCCCAGGAGAAATAATCTCTCTTGTCTTGGAATGGCTGTAGCACTGAAAGTTTATTCCACCCTTGGCACTTACCTTAATCTATCCTGTAATATTATCTCTTTTAGAAATGTTTTTATCTCTTCATTATAACAATTATCTTTTTATGTTCCTGACTTACCTAGGATGCTCATTCATTCCACGTGGCCTGGAACAGTTCTGATTTGCGCCCATTGCCATGGTTTAATTAATAGTGCCCCCTTTCACTCTCAGAAGTGTCCTGGTTTGGTTGATAAATTATAAGGTTCCTATAGTCTTATCCCAACTAAATGGAAAGTTCCTGTGTGAGTCAAGATCCCAGTAAGAAACAGAACATTCTGTGGGGATTTTAAAGAGATAAAAGTCCCTTTAATAAAGGGACTATTTACAGAAGTGTGGGCAGAGTTAAGAGCATCAAAAAAGGATGTTGAGGCACCAGACCTGAAAAGGTAAAGGGAGGAAAAGATGCTTTTGAAGCTTACCTGGGGGGCAGAGCCTTTGAAGAGGGGCCGTCCTAGAGAAGCCACAGTCCTGGAAGGACTCAAACACTACAGAATGGGCCAAGCAAGGGAAGACATTCCCTACCACTCTGTCCTCCCACCCATCTATTACCTATCTGTGCCTTCTATTGGTTGAACCCAAATGCAAGCTAGAAGGCAAAGGAGCCCTGGTGATAAAGTTGGAAAGTGTTTGTTTTCTTGGGAAGAAGAGCAGGGAAAGGCAGAGAACAAATTGAGGGGATCAGGGTATCTTGGGTACTAGGGAAGATTAATGGTGTAGGCCCTAGATGTTAAAGGAGTTTGAAAGATGAAAGATCACAATGGGCTGGAGCAATTTGAAAAAAGAATTTATGGAAGAGGAGAGGAGAGGTTTTCAGCAACATTGAAATTAGAGCCAACTTATATGGGCAAGAGGGAGAGGTTGGTCTTCTTTGGGGTAATGGCATCAACAACAGCACAGGTGTTAGCCTGAAACACATCTTCCCATGAGAGGAAGTATAGTGTTGTTTCTGAGATTTTCAAAAATCTTACAAACATTCCAGGCAAATACCTATGGGAGGGGCTAAAGGGCATTAAATGGGCTGTAAGAGGAATAGGTTGTGGGTGGCCATTGATTCATCCCTTCAATAAACATTTATTGAATGCTTGGTATTGGTCAAGCCACTGTTCTGAGAGCTGCTGATGCCAAGTGAAATAAGACATGGTTCTTTCCCTTGAAGAAAGGGAATGGAAAAGGTAGCCAAGGGAGAAAGTAATTATTTTGCCTTGTGTCCAAATAAGGTTTTTCACATTCTCGGCTGGTCTTTTCACTCAATGCTTAAACTCCTTGGAGAGCCTTTACTCCCTTCAGGGGAAAGGCTATATATGAGGCCCTTCTGATATGGCCTTTTCTTGAGTCTCCAGCCCCGTCTCTTACCACTCCTCTCAACACAGAGGTATGACAGATGATATGCAAGCACACAGGAGATCATCTAAGTGAGACTCGAGCAGAGAGTGATTAACTAAGACTTCCTGGAGGAGCTAATGCAATCTGAATTCTGAAGTGTGAGCAGGGGCTTTGTAATGGTGTTTCCATGTGTTTGTGTCTATCCTGATGCATTTTAAAAAAGGAAGTAAGATGGTTGGCTTAAGAAATACACAGAGCAGGATAAAAAGAAAATTAGGTAAAACATAGAGTGAGTTTTATTTGCCTTTTATGTACATTGCTGCATTTGATTTCAGAAAAACTTTATAAACTTGCAGTTTTATTTTCATTTTCCAGATGAGGAAGCCAAGGCCCAGTGGTTGAAGTACCTTGCCCAGAGCACACACTCCTGACAGGCAGTGGAAGCAGAACAGAACCAAGCTGGTTTGGTACCAGTCTGTGAGTTTTCAGCTGTGTGCCCTAGTATAAAATATGTGCTCGTGGCTTCTGTGGCTTACCTCCCCGCATAGAGCTCAAGGCCTGAAGGTGCTGCACAGGGCGGTAAAGGATGGCTGTGCACTTTGAGGACTGAAAAGTGAGGGAAGGGGGTGTTTTAGTCCATTCTCATGCTGCTAATAAAGACATACCCAAGACTGGGAAATTTATAAAGGAAAGAGGTTAATTGACTCACAGTTCAGCATGGCTGGGGAGGCCTCAGGAAACTTACAATCATGGCGGAAGGGGAAGAAAACGTATCCTTCACATGGCGGCAGCAAGGAGAAGTGCTGAGCAAAAGGGAGAGAAGCCCCTTATAAAACCATCAGATCTTGTGAGAACTCACGCTCACTACCGGGTAACCACCCCCATGACTCAATTACCTCCCACCAGGTCCCTCCTACAACATGTGGGGATTATGGGAACTACAATTCAAGATGAGATTTGGTTGGGGACACAGCCAAACCATATCAGAAGGGAACTGGGAAAGGCATTTCAGGCAGAAGAGTCAGTGTGTTCAAAGCAAGAGGGGTGTGAAGGAGCATGGCATGTTGAAAGGATAGTAATTAGCTCATAATGGTTGGGAGTGTTAAGAGCAGTGCTGAGAGATGGGGCTGGAGATGCAAGCAAGGGCCACATCTGAAGGGCTTCATATAGCCCGTCGCCAGAAGGGAGTAAAAACTCTTGCAGGAGTTTAAGCAGTGAATGACAAGACTGAGAATGTTAAAAACCTCACTTGGACAGCAATGTAAACAAGTCTAGGTCTGGAGAAGGCTGGAGGCAGAGAGGCCAGTTACAGGGCTTGCTGTAGTCTTAGAGCAACAAGATGGTAGAAATGATAAGGAGGGTGTTAGAGTTTGGGAGCTATTATGGAGGAATATTAGACAGAGGTGGGCCCCTGGATGGGGGATGGGTAAAAATAACAAATTCTCACTTGGGCAGCCAGTAAGGTGATGCCATTCATGAGGTGGGGATGGTGGGGAAGAACCAGCTTGGTGCTTGAGGGTGATTAGTTCAGATGATAATGGTCAAATAACTAATAAAGAAAATGAGCTTCACATTTTTACCCTTCTATTCTGTCTAGTTGTTTAGTTTATTGAGGTCTTAGAAAAAAATATGACAGCCCCAGAGAAAATATTGTCAATAAAAGTTAAATGTATTTATTTTGACAAGACATTGTTTTATTGCAAAAGTGATATATACACAGATGATTTAGAAATTACAGACAAGCCAAAGAAAATGTTGTTACACAAATGCAGTGTTACAATGACTTGTAACACTTTGGTGTGTATCGTTTTTCTTCTAAGCACATATGTGTAAATATATGCATTTTTAAAGGATTTTAGTAATGTTCTCATGATTAAATATATCATGTACATCTTTCTTTCTTGCCTTTTTTTTTTTTTTTTTTTTTTTTGAGACATGGTCTAGCTCTGTCACCTGGGCTTGAATGTAGTGCAATTCTGGCTCCCTTCAACCCCCATCTCTTGGGTTGAAGTGATCCTCCTGCCTCAGCCTCCCAAGTAGCTAACATTACAGCTGTGTGCCACCAGGCCCAGCTAATTTTTGTATTTTTTGTTGGGACAGGGTTTTGCCATGTTGCCTAGGCTTGTCTCAAACTCCTGGGCTCAAGTGATCCACCCACCTTGGCCTCCCAAAGTGTTGGGATTTCAGGCATGAACCACCATGCCTGACACATGCACATTTTTCAATAACATTGGTAATTCTATAAGATCATTTTGGAGATTGCATGGTATTCCATTTATGAACGCAGAGTCTCCTATTCAACTATGTTTCTGTTGAGACGTTTAGGTTGTTTCCATTTTGTTTTTATGATTACAAACAACACTGCAATAAAGTAATGAAACTTTAAATTTTCCAATTAATCTTCGGTTTATAGTAGTGCAATTTAGATTATGAAATTAAGTTTGGGCATGGTTTTTTTTAAAGTGGTTATAGAAAGAAACAGGTTTTTTTTTTTTTCTTTTTTTTTTTAGATGGAGTCTCGCTCTGTCGCCCAGGCTGGAGTGCAGTGGCATAATCTTGGCTCACTGCAACCTCTGCCTCCCGGGTTCAAGCAATTCTCCTGCCTCAGCCTCCCGAGCAGCTGGGATTACAGGCACCTGCCATTACACCCTAATTTTTGTATTTTTAGTAGAGATGGGGTTTCACCATCTTGGCCACACTGGTCTTGAACTCCTGACCTCGTTATCCACCTGCCTCAGCCTCCCAAAGTGCTGGGATTATAGGCGTGAGCCACCACACTTGGCGAAACAGTTGTTTTTAAATTGCTCTGAAAAAAATATGTGGTCTCTAATTCTCATGTATGAGAGCAAACTGATATAAGGTACGGCTATTAAAAAGGAAGTATGGAAACTATCTGTGAGTTGAGTCATTCTTTAACTTTCAGTGAGGATAGAGACCACATTTGATAATGAGATTCCTTTGCTTTAATGACATTTTCAGTGTCTCCCCAAGGAGCATATAAAATGTTGTCAATTCTTCAAAATGATCTACAAATTGATCAACCTCATGAATAATTGCAATTGTAGTTAAATTCAACTTCCTTTTGATTGTGTACAATACATTTTTTGCCTACATCTTCACAATTTTTTCCCTTAATTTAGAAGCAGGCTTTGAGGATAGGAAACATATTATAGCTGACCTTTTTTGACTGATCATTGCCCTTTTCCTCAGAGTTCCTTCTGACTACAATCTGTGCTAGGTGTCTGCTTTCTCTGCCCTTGCCAAGCCTCTAATAGTCAAACATCTGAAATTCCTTTTTTCCAGTGAAGATGCCGCAGAGTACTTGGAAGAGAAATCGAGATGTTTCTGGCTTGTCTGGACAAGGTTAGACCCCGATAGCAGCAGAAAAGAGATACAAGATGTCAGTGATAAATGGGTGGTCTCTGTTCAGACAATAGAATGCATGCATTCTCCCAAAGTGCTTGGAAAATCCCCAGTAGCTGTGTACTCCAAGCCATCCTGGTTAGATGTAGATACATTTCACCAATCTCAATACGCTTTTTCTTTTGTAAATATTTTCTATTCTAAAAGAAAGTGAATAGAAAATACAAGCTAACCTCACACATAATTTTAAAAGATGGTGGCCTAAGGGTAACATAAAGGAGAAATTTTAAAAATTTAATTTATAGTAAACATACATTATAGCCAGATGCTTGTACTTACACCTAGAATCGTTGTGAGTGTGACACCTACAAATGCAGACCGATACTGCAGTGATATATTGATGACTCAGGTACCACAAGGGGCACCACCATTGGTATTATAACTTTCCAAAATGATGAACTACAGTGGGTTAAGTTATGGGTGAAGCAACATCCAGTTTTCCTTACCTTTATAAGGTGCATTCCTGAAAAATTCATTGAGGCAAAGTCCAATTTTCTTTGCATTTATAAATTGTACTCCTAGAAAATTCAGTACATTTAAAACTACTCAAAAGTATTTTGTGTTTTACATGTAAATTAAAGTTAGGTTTTAGGCTCACATCATTGTAAATAGGTTTTTCATCTACTTGAAAGACATTCAAAGATCACGTCTGACATGAGACAACTTTTCATTTGCATGACTGACCCACATATTATTGGGCGTCTCTAATCCCAGGACCCCAGCCAGTTGTACCCCATTCATTGTTAGAACCAAAATACAAATGAACTAGGCCGGGCGTGGTGGCTTATGCCTGTAATCCCAGCACTTTGGGAGGCCCAGGCAGGCGGACCTGAGGTCAGGAGTTTGAGACCAGCCTGGCCAACATAGTGAAACCCTGTCTCTACTAAAAATACAAAAATCAGCTGGGCGTGGTGGTGCACGCCTGTAATCCTAGCTACTTGGGAGGCTGAGGCATGAGAATTGCTTGAACTTGGGAGGCAGAGGTTGTAGTGAGCCAAGATAGTGCCACTGCACTCGAGCCTGGGTGACAGAGTGAGACTCTGTCTCAACAAAGAAAAAAAAACAGCACAAACCCCCAAAATACTGACAAACTTACAAATTGTCCCTTTAGGAAGGTATCGTTCCCCTGCCTTCACCTCAATCACTGTTAAGCAGCTCCTGACTGTTTTTCTTTTTTGGACCTGGGAGGATTTGCCTCTGAGGTACAGAGAATTAGGTCAACTTGAGTTATTGTCTGATTTTTAAAAATTATTTATGTTAAAAATTGTACAAATATATACACAATTATACATAACACAATATATATTATGTTAAAAATGTACATATAATAAAAGTTACCATTTAAACCATTTTAAGTGTATAGTTCAGTGACATTAAACATTCACATTGTTGTACAACCAATACCACTATCCATCTTCAGAACAGTTTTATCTTCTCCTCCTGGTTTTTTAAAGAAATCACGGACAGTAGTCTGTTTTGTCTCTTGTTTTCTTTTTCCTTTTTTCTCTTCTTTTTTGAGACGGAGTCTCGTTCTGTCACCCAGGCTGGAGTGAAGTGGTGTGATCGCAGCTCACTGCAACCTCCACCTACTGGGTTCAAGCGATTCTTGTGCCTCAGTCTCCCGAGTAGCTGGGATTACAGACACCCGCTACCACACCCAGTAAATTTTTGTATTTTTAGTAGAGGCAGGGTTTCACCATGTTAGCCAGGATGGTCTCAATCTCCTGACCTCGTGATCCACCTGCCTCGGCCTCCCAAAGTGCTGGGATTACAGGCGTGAGCTCTCATTTTGAGAGCCCGGCCTGTCTCTCATTTTCTTAGGTCTTCTCACTGGCACTCATTCTGACAATTGATCTGTTTTTTTTTTTTTTTTTTCTGAGATGGAGTCTAGCTCTGTTGCCCCGGCTGGAGTGCAGTGGCACGATCTCAGCTCATAGCAACCTCTGCCTCCCAGGTTCAAGCGATTTTCCTGCCTCAGCCTCCCGAGTAGCTGGGATTACAGGCACCCGCCACTACCCCCAGCTAATTTTTGTATTTTCAGTAGAGACAGGGTTTCATTATGTTGCCAGGCTGGTCTCGAACTCCTGACCTTGTGATCCACCCGCCTCAGCCCCACAAAGTGCTGGGATTACAAGAGTGAGCTATTGCTCCCGGCCTGGTCTGTTACTCAATTCTGATTAGGCCAGGTTTGTGACTCAACTTTATGTCTCTGGTGAGGCTGTCATGCTCTGACCTCTACCTGTGCTGCTGACCATGCCTCTGCCCCCAGCCATATGGTAACCACACGTGGCACCACTTCTCCGGCAGGCCCAGGCCTCCACAGCTCTGTGACTGTGTCCGGGACTGAGTCGCCCTATGACTCCTCTTCACTCTCCCTTCTGGAAAATTCATCTTTTCCTTGGCACGTTATATCATAATTTCATATTCATTTGATCGTTTTAGACATCCTATATTCAACCGTACAGTCTGCTTTGTCTACACTTGTCTAACTGAAATCCTATGTTGTTAGGCTGCGTATCTGTTAGAAGAGGCAACTTGGCAGTGTGGAAAGAGCATTAGAACTGGAATCAGAGGACAGTGAGTAAAGAGAGGGCTAATCACTAGATAATCTGCAGCTTCAAAGAAAAAGTTAATACATTAATTTCTATAAAATATAATATCTATCTACCTCACAGAACCTTTATAAGCATTGAATGCAAGTGAAAAAACGTAAAAGTATAAGGCATTATTATATAGCCCTTACTGTCATAAAAGATGCATAATACATGCTTTTTAAATGACAAAAGATATAATGAAATACACTCCTAATTGGTATTTCAAAAACATAAGGCTGGATAATAGAATCTGCAAACCCAGGTATGGACTGTTTTATTAGTAGGGATGTAGTCTTCAATAAATATTAAATGAACATACGTGCTCCAGAAAAGTTATTCAAAACCTTGATTTGGGGGTATTTAAAAGATAGTAACTCTCAGATATTTAGTGCTTGACTAAGCTTGGAAGTCCACATAGATGTTCTGGAGCGTCAGCCGATGTGTGAGGCTGATTTACGCCTGTTGTCATGAGAACACAGCTTGTCTTTATTGGCCTTTAGGAACATGACCCTAAAAGTCAGCCTGACAGTGATATTTTTCTACGAAAAGAGAGGCTACTACCCAAAGGAGCTGTGACAGGAGACCTGAAGAGTCAGATATGATCAGATGTTCTGTTTCCATTTACAGAGCCCTGAAAATGTTTGAGGCTGGTTGTCATAAGTCATAGTTCCAGCCAGGGCTGTGCTGAGCCATGTTGCAAAAGGAAGGATGTGTACTACATGCTTTATAACTGGATACATGATTTTACATATTTTTAAAACTAGATATTGGCGGCCAGGTGCGGTGGCTCATGCCTGTAATTCCAGCACTTTGGGAGGCCGAGGTGGGTGGATCACCTGCGGTCAGGAGTTCGTGACCAGCCTGGTTAAAATGATGAAACTCCATCTCTACTAAAAATACAAAAAAATTAGCTGAGTGTGGTGGCGGGCACTTGTAATCCCAACTACTCGGGAGGCTGAGGCTGGAGAATCGCTTGAACCCAGGACGGGGAGGTTGCAGTGAGCCGAGATGGCGCCCTCGCACTCCAGCCTGAGCAATAAGAGTGAAACTCTGTCTCAGAAAAAAGAAAAAGATTATTGACTTAGATAAAAATATCACTTATGAGTTTGCTTCCATTAAAGCCAGCAAAATAAATTTATAATAAATTCTGATTTTGGTATAAATCAAATACTTAAAAAATGTGAGTTTTAATATACCTACTTTCCAATTTTTTCAATATTTTAAAACTAGTGTTCTGCAAAAAATTCATATTTGCTTAAGGTATTATTACATAGCATTTATCATAATTAAACATCAAAAATACATAAAAAACATGTGAATAGGGTTGTTATGTTTTTCTGCCTTAGGCTCCAATAGGGCTTAACATGGCACTATCAGTTCTTGTTTTCATTTAAAATGTGATTTTGCTCTTCATGGATTTTTGCATTAATTTAGATTTTAAAAAATATTATATTAAAATATTATTTATCTTGACGACTGAGTTTTTGTGCCCCTCCTTACATTTTCTGCCTGAGGTTAGTTTTTCACTTAATCCATTCCTGGCCCTGGTCCCAACCCTCTATCCCAACAAACCATAATACAAAAACTGCTACAGGAATGAAAACTGTGCTCACTATGCTAGAGGAGACGTTCAAATCAAACTAATTTCTCCATAGTCCAAGTGAGTCCAGGAAGCAACATGTCGGGGGGAGGGGGCAGAGAATGTGAGCTTTAGGGCTAGACAGATCTAAAATTAAATCCTGCCTTGCCTCCTTAGCAATCTGAATAATTACTTACCCAATCGGAGTCTGTTTTCTTATTTCTAAAAGAGATCGGTCATTTTTTAGTGAGAGTTAAATGAGATCGCTTGTGTAAAGCCTCTGTATTCAATGAGTGTTCATCTGTCTCCTTCCCTATTTTGGAAATAGTAGATTGACTCACAAACACTGAGTTGCCCAGAGACTTGCTCCCAGAAGTGCTGGCATTGAGATTTGAACCCGGGTGTAGAGAAAGTCCTGTGTTCTTCTCACTAAATTGCACTAATTCTAGCTGCTGTAGGGTTGCGTCTTTCTAGGGACATAATTCCCAGTTATACTAACTATATCCCAGAGAACTTGGATAAGCAGCCCTGGAGCAGAGATGGAACATGTAGCCCTTTGACATGACCATATACTACCAAAATATAAACATCAACGCAGAAATTAATTCCATCTCCTCTTTCTGACTCTACAAATATTTATTAGCAAGGGATAAGATTTCCAAAAGATCCGAAGAGAGTCAAGAAACTTTTTTCCCACCCCTTTTCTTTAAAGGCAGGATCTCACCAAGTTTTCTAGGCTAGTCTCGAACTCCTGGCCTTGTTACCAATGGCAAATCCCACGGGTCTGCAGCAACCTCAATTCTTGCTTCCTCAGAAGAAGGAATTCGACTGAGGGGCAGAAGGCAGAAGGAGATACTGAGGCAAGTTTTAGAGCAGAAGTGAACGTTTATTAAAAAGTTTTAGAGCAGGAATGAAAGGGAGGAAAGTATACTTAGAAGAGGGCCAAGTGGGCGACCTGAAAGGTAAGTGTGTGGTTTGACCTTTTGATTTGGGGTTTTATACATCGGCATACTTCCAGGATCTTGGGTTACTTCTCCCCAGTCCTGAGAGCTTAGCCAGAAGTTGATCAGTTTCCAGTGTTTTCTATTTATTTGGAGCCTGCCTTTCCCTAGCACCGGCTAGGACCCATTATCACTTTAGAGAGACAGTTGACAACCGCCTCGCCTGCCCAAGACTCCTGGGTGGGGGATGGGGGAACCTTCTCCTGCCCATTCCTTCCCTCTCCTGCCCACTCCTCTCCTCTCCTGTCTGGTCCTGCTCCACCCTGCTCATGTCTGACTAGCTACTTACTGCTACTTACTGTAACAGCTTCAAGCAATCCTCCCACGTTGGTCTCCCACAGTTCTGGCATTCTAGGTGTGAGCCACTGTGCCTGCCCTCAAGGAACTTGAATAATGTGCTTTTCGATATATGAGACAATTTGTAATTAGGAATTAGATATGTTTGTTAATTGTATGTATGCATTTTGGTATATTTCTTATGATGGTTGATATTTTATCTCATTTTAGAGGCAGATTGTATAGAATAAATTGAAATTTGCTTAGTGATGGCCAAAAGCTTTGCATCTCTTTTAGGGGTGATTAGCTGTGCTTACAATAAAACTGTGCATATATATATTTGGAACATCCTTATAATAAAAAATATAAGCAACCTACATGTCCAACAATAAAATAGTGTTTATATGAATTATGGCATACCGTAGAATATTATGCTGTGATTAAACATGGTATTTCCAAAATATAAAACGAAAAAATGAGGACATAAGACTGTTTAATATGAATCTGACTGGGCGCAGTGGTTCATGCCTGTAATCCCAGCAATTTGGGAGGCTAAGGCAGGAGGATTGCTTGAGCCCAAAAGTTCGAGACCAGCCTGGGCAACATGGCAGAACCTTACCAAAATAATACTAAAATTAGCCGGATGTGGTGGCTTGTGTCTGTGGTCCCAGTTCTTGAGAGGCTGAGGTGGAAGGATCCCTTGAGCCCAGGAGGCAGAAGTGCAGTGAGAGCCATGTTCATGCCACTGCACTCCAGTCTGGGTGACCGAGTGAGACCCTGTCTCAAAAAAACAAAAACAAAAACAAAAAACAAAAACTGTATAATATAAATCTAACTCTGTAAAGTTTTAAAAAATGTACTTATATAAATAGAGAAAACAACTAAGTAAAGATATTGAAATGTTAACGGTAATTAGTGATGGGATTATAGGTTACTTTTATTTTTTAAAGTCTTTCACAGATTTTTCCAAAATGTCTATAAATTAACAAGTATTATTTTTCTATAATTAAAAAATACTTTAAAACACGGTTTCCTTAATGGTGGAGTTTCAATGGCATCCAAAATAGACCTGCCCAGTTTTATTTTGGAGCAAATAAATTTGACAATTAGAACAATTGCAATGTATGTTTTTATCTTTATTTTTATTTTTACTTTTATTTTTTCTAAAGACAAGGTCTTGCTCTGTCACCCAGGCTGCATAATCATAGCTCACTGCAGCCTCAAACTCCTGGGCTCAAGCGAACCTGCTGCCTCAACCTCCCAAGCAGCTAGGACTACAGGTGCATGCCACCAGGCTCAGCTAATTTTAAACTTTTTTGCAGAGACAGGATTTTGCTATGTTGCCCAGGCTGGTCATGAACTTTTGGCCTTAAGCAATCCTCCCTGTCCCACCTCCCAAAATGCTGGGATTACAGACGTGAGCCACCGCACTTGGCTTCAATGTATGTCTAAATAGTCATGCTAACCTTTAAGTAAAGGAAATTTTTTTAACTTTTTTTTTTTTCTTTTAAAGACAGGGTCTTGCTTTGTTGCCCAGGAGGGCAGTGGCTCTTCACAGGTGCAATCACAGTGCACTCTGGCCTAAAACTCCTGGCTTCAAGCCATCCTCTCCTCTTGCCTCAGCCTCCTGAGTAGCTGAGACTACAGGCAGGTGCTACCACACCCAGCTTAAGTTAAGGAAATTTTGAGTCACCTTTGTCCTGGTTTAGCCACAGTTCATAATGTTAAAAAAAGAACTTTATTTCTGGTGCCAAAATGTCGCCACCGTTTTTACTGATTTGTTCTTATATGCTTTCACCTCAGGAATATAAAATAAGTTAGGAGCAAATTATATGTAATGGAATGCTGTATGTAGGGAGAAAATTGGGTTGACCATAACCCCAATAAAGAAAAATAATGCATCTCTCATTTGTAGCAGCAGTAAATTGAACAAATGCTGTGGTTTGTTTCCCACTTACAATATTAAAGAAGACATTTCATATGTCATGACACACACTCCTTTCCTGATCTTTTTCCTAACACTCCTCTCCTTGTGACTGTTTCCCTGTCACTCTGCTGAGTGTCTGTCTCTTTTTTTTACCCTCTAACATTAAGCCATCTCCTTGTCACTAGAAGGGAAGCAGATGTGAGCATAGCTGTTCCATATTACCACTTTCCCCATCTATATGATGACCACAGAAACAATCGTGTTCTGATAGAACTCTGCTGCCCCCATCTCTGTTGTTTGGTCCAGGGGTTGGGGACACCACACAAACCAGGTCAAGGACTTCTAGATTTTTCCTCTGGTAGGAGAGACTTTAGATGCAAATATTGGAAACTGTTATTACTCATTGTTGTAGCTGAATTGTGTCCCCTGCAAAAAGGTATGTTGAAGTCCTAGCTCCCAGTACCTCAGAATGTGACCTTATTTGGAAATAGGGTCTTTATACATGTAATCAGGTTACAATGGGGTCATTAGAGTAGGCCCTAATCAATAAGACTGGTGTCCTTATATAATAAAAAAGGGAAATTTAGACCCAGAGACAGATACACACAAAAGAAAGACCATGTGAAGAGACACAGGGAGGAGATGGTTATGTGACTGGAGTGACGCATCTAAAAGTCACTGGCTGTCAAGGATTGCCCGCAAACATGGGAAGCTGGGAGAGGCTGGAAAGGATTCTTCCAGAGAGTCCTCTGAGTGGGCGTGCCCTGCCAACTCCTTGAGTTTGGACTTCTAACCTCCAGAATTGTGAGACAATAGATTTCTGTGGTTTTAAGCCAACTCATTTTTAGTATGTTGTTATAGCAGCCCTAGAAAATAATACCGTGGTTGCTTTTTTTTTTTTTTTTTTTGCCATCATACGGAATGGAGAGAACTAGTGAGAGTATGCAGGATTTTTTGGGTTTTTTTTGTTTTTGTTTTAAGAGAAGAGTCACAGTGAGTCTGATAGCTTTTGAATCTTGGTTTTGAGTCGTTTCTAAGACCTAGATGCATGACTGTCCTTTCTGTGTATTGGTTATTCAGTCTTTTCTTGGATTACATGAACCGATTATCAGTTTTTTTGGGGGGTGGAGTATCTAAGTTAATTGAGTTGGATTTCTGGTACTTTTCTGGCACTTGCAATGAGAAATAACTAATGAATCCTGAGTATCTAAGCAGCCTAGGAAAGTGACATTTTCTAATACAGATGACATAAAACTTTTTTAGGTGTTGTATTACCTGAAGGGCAAAGTTCTCCTTTTCTAACACTATGACACACTGATATATTTAATTCCTCACATAAAACAGGAAAAAAAATTACTTGAAGAAAATACAACTTTTATTATAAAGATGGAGGCAAGTCTCACACATCTGAGCTTTTTATTTATTTGTTATTGTTCATTCATGTTGTCTTCCTTCAATCGGAACCACCAAAACTTAAGAAAAAATTATGGGATAAATAAATTTTAGTTTAATGATTGAATATCTGCTGTGTGCAGGCACTGAGTTAGGTGTTAGGTTACAACTGTGAACAGGACTAAATCCTTGCCTTGGAGGAGGTTATAACTTAGTAGGGGAAAAAGAGAAGTAAACAGAAGGCCAGGTGTTGTGGTGAGAGCCTGTAGTCCTTGGAGCTGAGGTGGGAGGATGGCTTTAGCCCAGGAATTTGAGGCCGTGGTGCACTATAATCATGACTGAGAATAGCCACTGCACTCCAGCCTGGGTAACATAGCAATACCCTGTCTCTAAAAACAAACAAACAAACAAACAAAAAAACAAAATTAAAACAAAACAGGGAATCAAAATACAGTGACTAGGTTGTAGTATGACTAGATTATGGAGTGCAAGGGATGAGATTATCGACATAAAAGAGATAGATCAAGACATGCCTTTCATGCCGTATAAAAGAGTTTGGTTAAACCAAGGGCGGTGAGAGTAGGTTTTGAGCAGGAGGGTGAGAAAGGTCGGATTGAGCTGTTGAAATTTCTAGTGCTTTAGACGATGCTCAGCGTTTCGGTTAGGAAGCCTGTGATGTAAGATAGGTTTGAGATGGTAGTGGCCTCCTCCCCAGGATGGTGGTGATAGAGATGCAGGGAAGTGGACTGGTTCAGGGGAAATTATTAATAGGAGGTGAAATTGACAGGCTTGGTCATGGATGGTTGTGAGGGAGAGAAAGTCAAGGTGTCTGGCTGAGGAGCTTTGCTGGATGGAAGTGCTGTTTGCTGAGGCAGCAGAGACAGGAAGGGGAGTGGTTTGGGAAAAAGTGGGGGATGATGCAAGCATTGCTGAATGTGATGGGCTGTAGGACCAGCAGTGGGATGTCCACAAGACTTAGCTATATAGCATTGGTGCTCAGTGGAGGGACCAGAGGATTTGAATATAGTTAATAATTGAAAATGTGGATGTGGTTACCAAGGGAGTATATATTATGTAAGAAAATCAAACAATGAGGACATATCTCTGGGAAACTCCAACCATGCTGAAGAACTCCAAAAGACCATTCTTGTAGCTGTGCCAAGTGAATGGACTGGTCTCTGAAACTCTACACTCAGACACAGGTCATCCTGGAGAGTGGTGTCCCTCTGGATTGAAGCACGTGTTACTACAATAATGGAAAATATGCAAATGAGAAAAAAAGTTGCTCAGTACCCCACCACCCTAAATTCTGGCTCCACCCCTATTTATTTTCTCATATTTGTCTGAATTTCTCCAAGGAGCCCATAATCAATGCTGGGTCATTCCTGGAGTGTTGAGGGTCATCAGGATTCACCTTTGGCTTTTGTTTCGTCCAAAAGTAAGAGTTAGCATCATGAATGAGGCAAACACATGTTGAGACTTGTTTGAGGGACCACTGAGATTTCAAGTTGAGGAAAAGCCTTATAGTACATGAGGTCAGTTGTAGAATGGATATGAATATTGAACATTCCTGTCAGCAGTCTGCAGACTTCTGATTTCAGGCCCCTGCAAACTGTTATTTCCTGGGCTTGTTTTTAAAAGCAGAGCCCAAACTTATTTCTGAAAAAGGACAGAATTAAAATTCAGCAGATAGTTGTTCATGTTATATAATAAATTCCTCCTCAGAGAGGGAAGGAATCCTTTTTCTCAGGGACTACAGGAGTGCTTATAATGACTGTCTTCCTCACATCAAGAGCTCAGTCTTTGTGGCACCTTGGAGGGGGCAACCAGTAGCTGTTGTCTAAATGTACGTCATATGCATTAGTTTTTAACCACGAAATCTGAATGTTTTGGGATATACAAGTAAATGTTTCTTGATGTACGATTTACCTAAAGTGAATGTAAAAATGCCCTGATCTTGAATTGAAAAATAGAACATGTGGTTAAACTAGCAAAGACAGAAAACACTATAGTAAATATTGTCATTCGATGATCAGCTAAACTAAAGCTGATTATTGAAGGTTTCTCCTTATTTTCTGCCTCCTTCCTATTTCTCCCCATTTCTTATAGTTCTAGAATTCCAAATTCTCTTATGTGTTATCATGTCAGGGATCTACTTTGATCAAGAATAGCATTTTTTTTTTTTAAATCTACTATTTTTCTGAACCATATAGGCAGCCCCTATTTTGTATTGATCTATTACTCTGACACTGCTTTAAACAGACAAATAAGCAAACTTTCTGATTCCTTTATGGTCCTCTTTTGGATTTTGGTGGGACTCTTTCAACAAATAGCTGATGTAACTCAGTTAGTTTGGACCCTGCTAAACATGTGGAAATATCTCGGAGGCCAGCAGGCTTCTGGCCACCATGTACTTTTAGAAACTAAATTTTAATACTCAGTGACAGTGTTTATTCCCATGGAAAAATGTAGTAATTAAAGATTGAATTCCTTGGACAGGGATATTTGGCCAGATACTTAATGATATCATTAAAGAAAAAACACAGCAGCACAAGTTTCTAAACCAATAAAAAAATAGTACAACTGTTTTCTAGCTTCTTTAAAATGGGCCTACTATATTGTTACTTTGATTTTAGCAGGGACTCTAACGATTGACAAAATGTACTCTCAGTACATGAAAATACAACTCCACTGTGGTGTAAATTTGCTCTCAAACTAATATGCTGGTGATAATAAACATTACGCATTTAACTAACAACAATTTTGCTTTGTTTGCAGAATTTAGAAAAGCTTTTTGGTAGCATTTTGGAAGGTTCAGATTTCTTTAAGACATCTGTCTAGGGAAATTTGAACTAATTTCTCTTTTATTTCCCTCTTGTAAAAATTCCCATTAGCAAGCAAATGCATTCAAAACCATTCCATTGATCTTATAACTGTGTTTTGTAACAATAGCCTTGAGCTTTTCCTTTTTATCCTATGGGCTGAAAGCACTGCAGTGGGGTGTCTGAATGGCACACAGGAACCAGGGGAACTGGGAAGTGAGGGGCAGCCAGCTTTGAGAGGGACCCCGGTCTGTCTTTCTAGCACAGCAACTGTCAGGGGAAAGGGATCTGGCTTCACCCTTTTTGTTTTCTGACCCTGTTTCCAGAAAGACTTTGTAAAAGTTGAAGACTGCCAGGAACGTATTTAAAACTGTAATGGAAGTTTAAAAATGATCATAAAATGCCAGTTTCATGACAGTTTCATGACAAAATCACAGTTTGGCCCTCTTCTCTAAACACCAAAGAATTCCTATAAAGCAAATCATCCACCCCAAATTCAGTTATATCCCATCTTTACATTTCTCCCAGCACCTTCTGGTCCTATCAGTTCAATGTCATGCTAAGGATATAAAGGCCCAGGGACAAATATGGCAGGGGATGGGTTCAATTTATCTGATGCAACCCTGCTGAAATTGTCTTTCTAATGCAGACATTTTATCAAGTCATAGGAGAGTTTAACTTTCTCTCTTTCCTAATTACTTCTATGAACTTGTCTATTTTCCTCGTATTTTCTAACCCAGTCCTGGAAATTTGACCTTTATAATGACTACAATATATCAAGTACTTATGATATGCTGAGTAAAATGCTAAATATTGTATGTATTATTATTGTTACTTGAGACAGGGTCTCACTCCTGTCTCCCAGACTGGAGTGTAGTGGTGCCACCTTGGCTCACTGCAGCCTCAAATTTCAAAGTTCAGGTGATCCTCCCACTTCAGCCCCCCATGTAGTTGAGAATACAGGCATATGCCCCCATGCCTGGCTGGTTTGTGTGTGTGTGTGTGTGTGTGTGTGTGTGTGTGTATTTTTGGTAGAGATGGGGCTTCACTATGTTGCTAGGGTGGTCTTAAACTCCTGGACTCAAGCAATCTACTCACTTCAGCCTCCCAAAGTGCTGGGATTACAGGCATGAGCCACTGTGCCTGGCCTGTGATACATATTATTGCATTGAATCCCCAAGTGAACTAGAGATTCTTAGTCTCTCTACAGTTAAGGAAACCAAGACTCAGCAAGATCATACGGCAAGATTTCCCCAGACTGCATGGCTAGTAAGTGTTGAGGCTGAGATTCTGACTGAGGTCTATCTCATGGAAAACCCATGCTCACAGCCACTGTGCTGTGTGCTCTTCCTGTCTGGATGTGGTCCTTGTCTGGCTACCTCAGTGTTCTCATGAGGCACCTCTGGCTTCTGAGATGTAGACAGAAACAGCTAGGTATTAGGTTGGTGCAAAAGTAATTGCAGTTTTTGTCATTTAAAGTATATTTAAGAACCAACATTCCAAATGAAAGGTACTTGAAGTTTAAGCCACTCTGAGTACTAATAAGATACATAGTGTAATAGTAACGTATGCCTGAGACCCAGCCTAGTATTCTTCTTTGAATTCACACTTAACACTCACTCACACAACCAATTTTACTGAATCCCTCTTTGTGCAAGAAAGTCCACTTTGAAACTAGAATTCTCCAGGGAAACAAAAGCCTCCTTAGAAACAATGTTGGAATCTGGATTGCTGTGGAAGAAACTTAAAAAGCTTGAGTCCCTTCCACTTCTATTCTTGGACAGGTTTTGGCCCCTAGCTGGGTCAGAAATTCTTCATCCTCATTTAGATTCTCTAAGGGAGTGGCTCATTCCAGCCCAGCCCAGCCTCATTCTGCCCATAGCAGGTTTCCACCCGACTCTGCTCCCCGGCAGGGTGAGCACCAGGAGGGGACAGCTGCCGGGCCCACTTTGCATAGGGGCATGTCTGACCCCAGGCAGGGCGGACTCTGCGAAAAAACCTCAGGGCTGCTTTCTAGCTTTAGTCATGTTCGTTAGATGAAACTTGTGGGTGTTACTAAGACATTCTGTGCCCTGAAATTGGGAGTGGTTTTGAAAACTGGTCTCAACTACTAGATTCTAAACAACTAAGCTTCCACATTCACTGACAGTTATATGCAGCAAAGAAGTCTTTTTCATTGCCTGTTTTTCCATCCTTCTATGTGCAAACACTATGTATCTTATTAGTATTTACAGTGGTTTAAACCTCAAGTACCTTTCATTAGGGATGTTGATTCTTAAATATACTTTTAATGGCAAAAACCGCAATTACTTTTGCACCAACTAATACCTAGCTGTTTCTGTCTTCACAGTCAGATAGTGAGTGGAGGCAATGCAAGAGATGTCAGTTTCACAGCTTGCTTTTCTTCAGTTCCTCACATCAGACTCTGTTCTCTGTTCTGATTCTCTTTTCAGACACCTGTTTCTCCTTGTTTTCTCGTTTCCAGTAGTATTACCTCAGAATCTAGAGCTAACACCCGAGTGCTCCTTGGCTGAGAGCACTTTAATACCTAATGGATGATAATAGGATCTAACATGGAGTTGTGGGGAAGTCATGGACACGGGATTTATTTATTTAATAAATCTATTTATTGTCACTACGTGGAGAGTGCACCGTACTTACCTCTGGATGAGTGGGAAAACTGCTGATATGAGGTCATTTCCCCAAAATGACTCTTTTGTTATCATGTCAGGGTGGCTTTACTTCCACCATTAGTTGCTTCCTTTTTTTTTTTTTTTTTTTTGAGATGAAGTCTCACTCTGTTGCCCAGACTGGAGTGCAGTTGTGTGATCTCGGCTCACTGTAACCCCTGCCTCCTGGGTTCAAGTGATTCTCATGCCTCAGCCTCCCAAATAGCCGGGACTACAGGCATGCACCACCACGCCCAGCTAATTTTTGTATTTTTGGTAGAGATAGGGTTTCACCACGTTGGCCAGGCTGGTCTTGAACTCCTGACCTTAAGGGATCTGCCTGCCCCGGCTCCCCAAAGTGCTGGGATTACAGGCGTGAGCCAGTGTGCTCAGCCCACTTCCTTTTTTAAAACCAATTTTTTCCCGTGTTGGTATTCAAGGAAATGTTAATAAGCATACAGTAAAAGGTGCTCAATACGCACATAAGCCTGGGACATGTGGAGTTAAACGAAACTAAATAGTTTTCTTAGCTGCAGGCTGCCCAGAGCCTGCAACGTGCGAATGTGTGTCATAATTGTTCACAAAGGGCTCCATCATGTGCAGCATTTCCTAGTTATTTGACCATAGAACTTCTTTTTTCATAGCAAGTCTATTAATAGCTCCTAGAACAGAGTTCCAACGATCATTGTGTGATGAACACTGTAGGTCTTTTTCAAAAGCTTTGAAGGTTCTTGTCAAAAGTACAAGCATTATCCAGAAGAGGAAATGCAATTGACCACCACTATCCCAGAATAAGTTGGCTGAAATTAGCTAGCTAATCTCACTTGGCAAGGGCTGAGCAACAGCTTCCTCTGTCTTGAGTTTGAATGCCTGTCTGTCATTTCTGTATGACCTATGCTAATTTTTGACCCCACTGGTCCTCTTTCTTGCCCTACAATTTATCCTCCCTACCTGACATGGTTATGGTGGGCATCAGAGATAATGTTTTCCAGGTTCCAGCAATAGCCACCCTTTCAGCCCCCAAGTCCCAACAACAAAACACTGTAAGAAGCTTTGTCTATGTCAGGCATTCTCTGGCTTAAAAGGAGAAAAGATTTTCCTTCCTAACCTAACTGAACTTAATCCTGAACTTAATCCTGAAATCTTCTCATCGCTTTTTCACCTCTGAAAAATGTGACCTTAATCAAACATGACTGCTAAATATTGGACAGGGTAAGAGCCGCAGAGAATCAAAAGGAAACATGCTGAAAGGTAGTGTGTATGTGTAATGTGTATTAAACTTTCCTGAGCAATTTCAGAGGTAGTAGTTGTGTGAAGGGTAGAATATTTGTACCATGACTTGGATTTGCTAGAAATCTTTTCAGTCAGCAGTGAAGGCAAACTGGACATAGAAGTCCTACCCACTCTTCTATCTCAACCAACTTCGAAGGTGTGAAGACAGGTAATTAAGACATCACCTGGGGCTCTACTTGTCAGGTCCCCAAATGAACTTTCACAATTAAGTTCTTTAAGATCATTTGGGTATTATGCCTTATGTTTATTTAGCTCTTTAGAGTTTGTCAAATACTTTCACATATCTTATCCAAACTGATTTTAAAAATTATTTTTATTTTACTTTTTAAATTAAATTAATTAATTCATTTTGGCCTGGTAACGTCACAAAAAAATTATGTTTAGAACAGTTTTAGGTTTACATAAAAATTGGCCTGAAAGTGCAGGGGATTCCCACATGCCTATACTTTCTTCTCCCTGCAGTTTCTCTTACTATTAATATCTGGCATTACTGAGGCACATTTGTTACAATTGATGAATCAGTATGGATACATTATTATTAAATGAAGTCCACAGTTTACGTCAGGGCTCATCTTTGTGCTGTGCAGTCTGTGGGCCTTGACAGATGTAAAATGTCATGTATCCACCATTAGAATATCATAGAGAATAGTTTCACTGCCCTAAATATATGATGTGTTCCACCTGTTCATCCTGGAGTCCCTGGCAATCACTGGTCTATTTCCTGTTTATATAGTTTGCCATTTCCAAAATGTCATGTAGTTGGCCAAATTCACTTTAATCTTCATGACAACTCTGTAGCTAGGCAAGTTTTATTATCTCATCATAGATGAAAGAAGCTCAGTGAGATGAGGTGACTTATCTGAGGACTCACGATCAAGAGTCACCAAGCCAGGACTAAGACCAGCTAAAAGCATGAACATCAGCCAATCTCAGAAAGGGGTTAATTGCTGAAAACATAGACTATTAGCTTACAGGAGCCCTCTCAGCCCAAGCACTTTAATTTCTTAGTAGCTAGAAGGAGGAAGATTGCACATCTTCAAAGGAAACTAGATGCATGATATTGGTTAGATGAGACTCGGAGGTGACTTCACAGATGATGGGTTTAATGCCCCATAATTATGAAGGAAGGCCAGTCTCTGCCAGTCTGACTCAGACGGCTTACTGAGTCATCCTATTTGTCCTCTCTGCTGCTATTTATGGGCTTCCCAGTTGCTGATATCTGTTGGTTAAATGCTCACACAACCAGTCTTGCCTAAAGCGGTATCATTTATAGGGTGTTGAGAATAAACAGGGTGACAGGTGTGGGATAGTCATTTTAAAGAATATTTAGTAGCTGATTCTTTTTTAAAACTCTCCTTGCCTAAAATATAGGTATTCTGAAAGAAAACAAAAGCCAAGACCCTTTTTGTAGAGAGTTGGAGAATGCTAGGACTTTCTGGGAGTGCTGGCTTTTGCCCAGGCATGGGTAAGCATTAGTGAAGCTGTTGCTGAGAACAGCTTGGGATGGGAGGGGAATGAGAAGACAGTGTAGAGACAATGAGAGAAAAAGGACTGAAACGTAGTCACCTGAGCAACTTAAGATCTGTTTGTCATTACAAAGAGACTAGAACAGCAATACCACCCTCGTAAAGTGTAGTCATCTGGGCTGGGCGCTGTGGCTCATGCCGGTAATCCCAGCACTTTGGGAGGCCGAGGAGGGCAGATCATTAGGTCAGGAGTTTGAGATGAGCCTGGCCAACATGGTGAAACCCCGTCTCTACTAAAAATACAAAAATTAGCCGGGTGTGGTAGTACTCACCTGTAATCCCAGCTACTTGGGAGGATGAGGCAGGAGAATCACTTGAACCTAGGAGGCAGAAGCTGCAGTGAGCCAAGATTGCGCCACTGCACTCTATCCTGGGTGACAGAGTGAGACTCTGTCTCAAAAAATAAAAATAAAAATAGTGTATTCATCTGAGTTCATATAGTAGACTAATTGCTTACTCCAAAGGAGTGATTGAAGAAAGAATAATGAAGGGGCTGTTTACAAAGGTGAGAGCAGGATTGGGGGGCATTCTGGAGCCAGTAACTGCAGAGAGCCATGACCATCCTCAGGCTTAAGGAGGCAAGGAAAGGGGGCACTGACTGGACCCTGGAGAGACTTGTAGTTTAGCAGAAGTTATCTGACTTAACTGGGGCTTTTGGTAGAGGAAAGCAGCCACTGCCAATCTACAGGGGATGAACTGGAGAATAAATAACACACACCGTTGTTGCGGGAAGTCAGGGACCCTGAATGGAGGGACTGGCTGAAGCCATGGCGGAAGAACACAAATTGTGAAGATTTCATGGACATTTATTAGCTCCCCAAATTAATACTTTTATAATTTCTTATGCCTGTCTTTACTGTAATCTCTGAACATAAATTATGAAGATTTCATGGACATTTATCACTTCCCCAATCAATGCTCTTGTGATTTCCTATGCCAGTTTTTAGTCTCTTAATCCCATCATCTTCGCAAGCTGAAGATGTATATCGCCTCAGGACCCTGTGATGATTGTGTTAACTGCACAAATTGTTTGTAGAGCATGTGTCTTTGAACAATATGAAATCTGGGCACCTTAAGAACAGCATAACAGTGATTTTCAGGGAACAAGGGAGATAACCTTAAAGTCTGGCTGCCTGTGGGCCAGGCAGGACAGAGCCATATTTCTCTTATTACCAAAATCGGGTAAGAGAAATATTGCTGAATTCTTTCCCCAGTAAGGAATATTAATAATTAACAGCCCTGGGAAAAGAATGCATTCCCAGGGCAGGACCTCTAAAATGGCCACCCTGGAAGTATCTGCCTTATGCAGATGTAGATAGGGATGAAACACGCCCTAGTCTCCTGCAGCGCCCCCAGGCTTGCTAGGATTAGGAAATTCCAGCCTGGCAAATTCCAGTCAGACCGGTTCTCTGCTCTTGAACCCTGTTAAGATGTTTATCAATGACAACACGTGCACAGCGGGACATGGAATTTCATTAGTGATTCTAGTTTTGCCCTGACTTTGTGATCTCACCCTGACCTCCTGCCTTGTGATCTTTCGTTGCCCTTAAAGCATGTGATCTCTGTGACACACACCCTATTCGTACACTCCCTCCCCTTTTGAAAATCACTAATAAAATCTTGCTGGTTTTGCGGCTTGTGGGGCATCACAGAATCTGCCGACATGTGATGTCTCCCCTGGACACCCAGCTTTAAAATTTATCTCTTTTGTACTCTTTCCCTTTATTTCTCAGACTGGCTGATACTTAGGAAAATAGAAAAGAATCTATGTAAATTATTGGGGGCAGGTTTCCCCAATATCTGGCACCCACATGGTCTTTCTTTCTTCCCAAGTGCATGTGGGAACCCAATTCCCTTTGGTAGGTGCAGAGAAACATCATGGGTTCGGTCCACAGAAAGGCATGTTTGACTCCCTGACAACTGGTGAGTGGTCTGTGTATGGTTCGGGTTAACTATGGGTCACATGGAGTCTAAAAATTATACTTATCTCTTCTATATTAAACGCCAGTTAAAACAGAAAAGGGTTCAAGTGCCCATGGAAAATATGGTCACTCTATTCAGGGCAGTGGAAAAATACTGTCCTTGGTCTCCTGAAAAAGGAACCTTAGATGTAGACCTGTTAAAACAGGGAAGAGTCCAAGTAACCATGGAAAATATGGTCACTCTATTCAAGGCGGTGGAAAAATACCATCCTTGGTTTCCTGAAAAAGGAACCATATATGTAAAAGTATGGGATCATATTGGTGCAACATTCTGGAAACTGGTCTTGACAGAGAATTATGTTCCCGTCACTGTTTGGGGTAGTTGGGCCTTGGTGCATGCTGTCTTGGTGGTGTGCCAATCCCGTGACCCCCTGCAGTTGCTGCAGTTTTCTGGGTCTGGCAACCCTCTGCCTTTTCCTCAGCTTTCCTCTCCCACACGGCCTTTGTTATCTGATCAGCCTCTCCCTTCGGCTACTCCTCCCCCACGTTACCCCTTAATGATCTTACTTCTTTTCACGAAGAGCCAGTACTTGAAGCTCCCATGACCCCGACCCACACAGCCCGGGACCATATATATGCTAATTCTTCCCTCTTCAAACCTTTGCAGCATTTGCCTCTGAGCATCACCTAATGGCTCCAGGACCAAACTACAATTTACCTGTAATTCTGCAGTCCCTTCCCATCCACTTCAGCCCCTCAACTTCCCGTCATTTCAGTTCCTCAACCAGTCACTTTGCCATCCACTCAGCCTGCTTCTCTGTACCCTTCTTCACACATGGATGCCCATAATAACCAGTATACTTCTGCTTCTTCTACTCCTTCAATTGCCCCTTCTCATACTCTCATTCTGTTCTGCGTTGATATGTGCTGCTCAGTCTTACCTTTTTAAAAGAATTTAAGGATGCTTGTACTCAGTATGGCCCTACTTCTCCTTATGTTAAAATGGCATTACAAACTTTGTACTGACGTCATTTTGCTTCCTTTAGACTGGGACCTTTTGGTAAATGCTGTTCTAACCCCATCTCAGCCTGGTAGGCAGAGGAGGCCTGTCTGCAGGCTCAGCTATATCGGACTAACAGCATTCTAATTACTCAGGCTCAGCTCACAGGTTCCGATAGTTTCTCTGATACTTATGCCCAATTAAACTTTGATGCTCTTACGGCAGAACAAGTAACAAAGGTGTGTATGAGAGCTTGGGATAAACTACGTGCCCTGGCCAAGCTCTTGTTTCTTTTACTACTGTTAAACAAGCTCAATTGCTTTTACTACCTAATATCGTTTTAAACAAAGGAGATAAGACATGTGGCCGTGGGATGAGCTCCGGCGGTGAAAAGGCCGCTTATTGGATTAATGCAATTTCTAAACAATGGCCCACTTGCACCATACACATTCAAGGAAGAAAGTTTGAGGGCCTAGTAGATACTGGTGCTGACGTTTCTGTTATTTTCTCTAGTTTATGGCCTTCCTCCCGGCTTAAACATTCCGCTAACATGGGGCTAGTAGGTGTTGGAAAAGCCGAGGGAGTTTATAAGAGCACATTTATCTTACCTTGCACTGGCCCTGATGGTCAAAAGGGTAAAATTCAGTCCTATATCATGCCAATTCCCATTAATCTTTGGGATGGAGATTTACTGGCACAATGGGGGGCTGGAATTAATATTCCACATAACTCTTATAGTGCTCCCAGTCAGCATATGATGGAAAAAACATGGGGTTTGTTCCTGGGCTCAGTCTCGGTTCAAAGCATGAAGGGATTACTAAACCCCTCCCAGTTACTATAAAAGAAAACAGGGCAGGTTTAGGTTATCATTTTTAGTGGCGGCCGCTGCCACGCCTCCTGATCCTATCCCTTTACCATGGAAATCTGACACACCCGTTTGGATTCAGCAGTGGCTGCTCTCTAAAGAAAAACTGGAGGCTTTAACTCACTTGGTTTCTGAACAGTTACAACTTGGAAATGTGGAACCTTCTCTTTCCCCCTGGAATTCTCCTGTGTTTCTAGTAAAAAAGAAATCAGGCAAGTGGTGGATGGTAACCAATTTAAGGGCCATTAATGCTGTAATTAAACCTATGGGGGCCATTCAACCCGGCATGCCTGCCCCTGCTTTAATACCTAAAAATTGGCCTCTCATAGTTATTGATCTTAAAGATTGTTTTTTTCATATTGCTTTACATAGATTGGATTGTGAAAATTTTGCTTTTACTGTCCCATCTATTAATAATCAGGAGCCTGCAGCTCGTTATCAATGGAAAGGACTTCCTCAGGGAAAGCTGAATAGCCCGACAATCTGCCAGCTTTATGTTGGGCAAGTGCTTTCACCAGTTCGAGCCCAATTTCCCCAGGCCTATATTCTTCATTATATTGATGCTACTTTAATTGCTGTCCCCACTGATAAAGAATTGACTGTTATCAAATTTTGAGCCGCCATGTTGCAGCGGCTGCATTACACATCGCTCAGGATACAATTCAACAGACCACTCCTGTTCAATATTTAGGAATCGTAGTCAATAAACAAAGTATTCAACCTCAAAAATGTCAAATTAAGAGAGATTCTTTGAAAACTCTAAATGACTTCCAAAAACTTTTGGGTAACATTAATTATTTAAGAACTACTTTAGGTAGTCCAACCTATGCGCTAACTTGTTTTCTACGCTGTGGGGAGATTCCAATCTCCACAGTCCCAGGACTTTGACCCCTGAGGCTTCACTAGAACTAGAATTCGTAGAGGAAAGAATGCAGACCACCCAATTATCTAGAATACAGCAGTCTCAGCCTTTTCAGCTTCTGGTTTTCACTTCATTATACTTCCCTACTGGACTACTAGTTCAACATAATGATTTAGTGGAGTGTTGTTTTCTTCCTTATTCTGTGTCAAAAACTTTGTCTATCTGGACCAAATAGCCATCTTAATTGGACAGGCTCAGGGTAGAATATTTAAAGTTTCCAGATTTGATCCAAATTTAATTATAGTTCGTTTAAATTGGCTCGAAGGTCAAGCCGCCTTTCAACATTCCGTACTGTGGCAAATACACTCGGCTGATTTCATTGGCATTATTCACAATCATTAGCCAAATAACAAATTGTTTGATTTTATAAAAATGACTTCTTAGGTGGTCCCTCGATTATCCAAAGATTGGCCCATTCCTGAGGCCATTACAGTGTTCACTGATGGCTCCAGTAATGACAATGCTGGTTATGTAGGTCCTACAGACAAGCTTATTTCTATCCCTTATACCTCTGCTCAAAAGGCAGAGTAAGTTGCTATAATTACTGCCTTACAGGATTTCCCCAAACCTTTAGATATTGTCTCTGATTCTACTTAATGTGGGAAAGAGGATATGCTTGTGTTTCACCAGGAGATCATCAAATGAAAACTACAGGGAAAAGACATCCGTGTCAGAGACCACCGTCAGACGTGGTGAGATCTGTGCCAACTCCTTAGAAGCTGGCACACCAAATCACAATAGATCTGATTAAATCCTCTCTGATGGTAATGGAGACCCATCTAACTAATCCCGCTTCTCCTGATTACCTTTCTTTTTCTCCTTACAAACCTAAAAGTCTCACCATTTCTATTAGCCTCAAAATAATATCCCTCTGTTCTTCTCTTCCTCCTTCAGCACTCAATCTCGCTTACCATAGGTTTTATTTAATGATTCTCCTCCTTATACTTTCTGTCTCACCAGTTTCCTCTCACACTGATTTACCTGCTACACAAAATTATTCTTATTGGGCTTATGTGCCTTTTCCTCCACTTATTCAACCTCTCACCTGGATGGATGCTCCTGCAGAAATCTACACTAACAATAGTGTGTGGATGCCTGGAGCTACAGATGACTGTTGCCCTGCTCAACCAGGAGAAGAAGGCACTGCATTTAATGTTACCATGGGTTATAAATACCCACCTCTGTGCCTTGGACATGCATCTGGTTGTATCCATCTAAAACCTCAAGTCTGCACTGCTTATCTTCTGGAGAAATCAGCTACAAAGGAATCGGGACATTTGATCTCTGGCCTCTCCCTTTCTCCTTTAAAACAAATGAAAGGGGGAGTAATGGGAGATATCCCGTACTTTCAATATAAACCTGCAGGAAAAACATGCCCTAAAAATTTTGAGGACCCATCTAAAACTTTAATTTGGGAAGATTGTGTTAACTCACATGCAGTAATATTAAAAAATGACTCATATGATTTAGTAATAGTCTGGGCACCAAAGGGCTATTTAAAAAACAATTGCTCCTCTGGTGGAAAGGAATGCCTGGAGGCTACTTATTTTATTTCTTATCAGGAGAACGAGAATCATCATTCTACTTTGCATAGGAGGTTCAGCTCATTCTTTCCCTTAAAATGGGAAGATAAAGGCATTACCCCCCACCCTGCCCTGAGGTCTCGTATGATACTCCCCATTCTGAGCCCAGAACACCCAGACTTTGGAAATTGGCTATTGCCATGTCTGGACTACGTGTATGGGAAGGAGAAACTAGTCTGTCTGTTGTTCCCGCTACTGCCCCTGTCTCTCAGTATCAACGTAGATCCAGACATTCTGCTTTACTTACCTCCAACCTGACTGTTCCCATACAGAGTTGTGTTAAGCCTCCTTAGATGTTGTTAGTGGGAAATATCAAAATTTGATGAACAATCAAACTGTCCAATGCATTAATCATCATTTATACACTTGTATTAAGTCCCATTTTGACTCCAGAAAAAGTGTAATGTTGGGTTGAACTCAAGAAGGAATCTGGATTCCAGTAACTTTGCCCAGACCTTGGGAATCCTCCCCCTCAATACATTTAATTAATGAAGTGTCACTATGAATTCTAAAAAGATCTAAGAGATTTGTTTTCACTTTAATCGCTGTGATCATGGGCCTAATTACAGTCACTGCACTGGCCACCACTGCCAGAATGGCGTTACATCAATTTATTCAAATGGCTCATTTTGTTAATAATTGGCAAGCTAATTCCACCCAAATGTGGAATTATTAACAAGGCATTGATCAAAAATTGGCTAATTAAATTAATGATTTAAGACAGTCTGTTATTTGGCTTGGAGATCGGGTAGTGAGTCTCAAACATTGCATGCAAATGCAGTGCGACTGGAATACCTCTGATTTCTGTATCACCCCATATTCCTATAACAAGACTGATTGTTCATGGGAAATGGTCAAAGGATACCTTCTGGGTAGGGAAGATAATTTATCATTGGACATAACTAAATTAAAGAAACAAATTTTTGAAGCCTCTCAAGCTCGCTTATCCATTGTACCTGGAGCTGAGGTGTTAGATCAGGTGGCAGATCTGGACTAAACCCCATGACTTGGATTAAGTCTATTGGGGGCTCCACTGCAGTAAATTTTGGAATTATGTTTCTCTGGTTAATCGGCTTGTCTTTAGTGTGCCGGACCAAAGAAGCCTGAGTCAAAATCGAGAGAACGTACAAGCCTTCATCACCATGGCACATTTATATAAAAAGAAAGGGAGAGATGCTGTGGGAAGTCAGGAACCCCGAATGGAGGGACTGGCTGAAGCCATGGCAGAAGAACATACGTTGTGAAGATTTCATGGACATTTATTAGTTCCCCAAATTAATACTTTTATAATTTCTTACACCTGTCTTTACTGTAATCTCTAAACATAAATTATGAAGATTTCATGGACATTTATCACTTCCCCAATCAATACTATTGTGATTTCCTATGCCGGTCTTTAATCTCTTAATCCTGTCTTAAGCTGAGGATGTATATCACCTCAGGACCCTGTGATGATTGCGTTAACTACACAAATTGTTTGTAGAGCATGTGATGTGTCTTTGAACAATATGAAATCTGGGCACCTTAAGAACAGGATAACAGTGATTTTCAGGGAACAAGGGAGATAACCTTAAAGTCTGGCTGCCTGTGGGCCAGGCAGGACAGAGCCATATTTCTCTTATTACCAAAATTGGATAAGAGAAATATCGCTGAATTCTTTCCCCAGTAAGGAATATTAATAATTAACAGCCCTGGGAAAAGAATGCATTCCCAGGGTGGGGCCTCTAAAATGGCCACCCTGGAAGTGTCTGCCTTATGCAGATGTAGATAGGGATGAAACACACCCTAGTCTCCTGCAGTGCCCCCAGGCTTGCTAGGATTAGGAAATTCCAGCCTGGTGAATTCTAGTCAGACCAGTTCTCTGCTCTTGAACCGTGTTAAGACGTTTATCAATGACAATGCATGCACAGCGGGACATGGAAGTTCATTAGTGATTCTAGTTTCACCCTGACTTTGTGATCTCACCCTGACCTCTTGCTTTGTGACCTTTTGTTGCCCTTAAAGCATGTGATCTCTGTGACCCACACCCTATTCGTACACTCCCTCCCCTTTTGAAAAACACTAATAAAATCTTACTGGTTTTGCGGCTTGTGGGGCATCACAGAACCTGCTGACATGTGATGTCTCCCCTGGACACCCAGCTTTAAAATTTATCTCTTTTGTACTCTTTCCCTTTATTTCTTAGACTGGCCGACACTTAGGGAAATAGAATTCACCCATGTGAATTATCAGTGGCGGGTTCCCCTGATACTCTCTCTTTTCTCTCATCCTCCTAATTTCTGCTGATACTTTCCATTGGCCAAACCCTAAAATGAAACAGAGACCAAGGGAACTCATATGACGCAATACTCCATGAAGGTCAGCCTCCCAGGGCATGGGGTCAGCAGAGCAGATGAGGGTGGAGAGGGCTCTGGAGGGCCACACACCAAAAACTTTCAGCTCCAAGAAAGAGGATCACGTTAATGCCCTAGGGATAGACAGTACCAGAAGATTTTGTTGAAATCTGCTTTCTTAAGTCTTTATTCATATTAAAGGTATGATTAATTAAGTAATTAAAATATTATAATGACATATATTGAGCATGAAGTTTCAACTTTATATATCCCCTGGACCCTGAAAATTCTGAAGTGCCTGTTTTGGAAGGGTCCATCTCCCCCAAGTCCCTATGGAAAATCACTCCTAAGAGGCAAAACAAGGGTAGCTGTGTTAAAGTTGAATGTGTATGGAAAGCTTATTAAAACACCATTGCATAGTTATAATAATAAAGAGGGGGTCCCAGTTTGCACCTACACATATTAATATTTTCCCACTTTGTACTTAGATTTAGCTTAAGTTTATCTGTTTATTCATTCAACAAATACATACTGTGCTCGTGCTTTGTGACTGTAAAAGGATCTACAAAATCTGTCTCTTTCTAATAACCCTCCCTGAGTCCTGGTCCCTGGCCCCCAGCCACCACTGGCAGGCCTGATGGTAGGTGGTGAGGTAAAGGAAAAGCCTCTCTGAGGTGGTGACATTTGAGCAGATGAGGAAGGAGTCAGTCCTGCAGATCTTGGGGACAGGCTGAGGAAATAGCTTGCTTAAGGATCTGAGCTTTGCATGAAGGTGGAAGGTGCTAGGGGAGGCAATGATACGGCGGTCTGAGGCCTGTTCATGGAGGGCCTTGCAGGCCACAGTAAGACATTTAGAGTTTATTCTGAGAGTTATGTGTAGTAAGTAGAAGGTTCTGAGCAGGCAAGTGAAATGACAGAATTTATGTTTCTGAAAGATCACTCCAGCTACTATCTGGAGATTGATTCCAGGGAAATGGAAGCAAGGGAACTGATTAGGAGGTGATTTCAGTGGCTGTGACAAGGGATGACGGTGGTCAGTAGAGATGCTGAAAAGTGGTTGGGTGTGGATACACTCTATGTGGATATTTGTATTGTCCTTTTAGTTAAAGATGACAATTTTCTAAAGGAAGGTTTCCTTTTGTGGATGGGGTTGAGAGAACTCACACCAGTTAAAATGAGTTGAATTGCTGTTGTCTAACTTAGCCCACCTTAAATTCACTCAGGAGACTTATTATAAAGGAAGATTTCTGGGGAGATTTATTTAAAGGAAAGCAGAACTGGCATTATCCTTTGGACCTAGAGCACCTTGAAAAGCTATTGCCAGGACACGCAAGTGGGATGGTGTCTCTTGTGCAACTGATAAGAGGAAGTGACCCTTGGATCGAAGGATGTAGAAAGATTAAATCAGAAAGAATCAAAGTTCAGAGTTGGCAAAGCCACAAGCCCTCTGTATGGGCCAGCAAGGTCCTGGGCCTGAGAGGCATCAATAATTGTCACCTGAGTTGAATTGAACTGAAATAAAGAAGTATCCTATATCATCTATTGAGCTCTTTAAAAAGGTTGCAAGATATGCATTACTAATCTATATATTATCTTAAGAACAAGCAAGACTTGGCTCTGAAGAGAGCAGCAGATCTCCCAGCACAATGTTTGAGCTCTGCCAAGGGTCAGACTGCCTCCTCAAGTGGGTCCCTGACTCCCATGTCTCCTGACTGGGAGACACCTCCCAGCAGGGGCCAACATACACCTATACAGGAGAGCTCTGGCTGGCATCTTGTGGGTGGCCCTCTGGGACAAAGCTTCCAGAGGAAGGAACAGGCAGCAATGTTTGCTGCTCTGTAGCCTCCACTGGTGATACCCAGGCAAACAGGGTATGGACTGGGCCTCCAGCAAACTCCAGCAGAGCTGCAGAAGAGGGACATGACAGTCAGAAGGAAAACTAACAAACAGAAAGGAATAACATCAACATCAACAAAAAGGATGTCCACTCAGAAACTCCATCTGAAGGTCACCAATATCAAATGCCAAAAGGAGATAAATCCATGAAGATGGGAAGAAACCAGCATAAAAAGACTGAAAATTCCAAAAACAAGAACGCCTCTTCTCCTCCAAAGGATCACAACTCCTCACTAGCAAGGGAACAAAACTGTACAGAGAATGAGTTTGACAAATTGACAGAAGTAGGCTTCAGAAGGTGGGTAATAACAAACTCCTCCGAGCTAAAGGAACATGTTCTAACCCAAGGCAAGGAAGCTAAGAACCATGAAAAAAAGGTTAGAGGAATTGCTAACTAGAATACCCAGTTTAGAGAAGTCCTTAAATGACAAGATGGAGCTGAAAAACACAGCACGAGAACTTTGCGAAGCATACACAAGTATCAATAGCCAAATCGATCAAGCAGAAAAAAGGATATCAGAGATTGAAGATCAAATTAATGAAATAAAGTGTGAAGACAAGATTAGAGAAAGAAGAATGAAAAGGAATGAATGAAGCCTCCAAGAAATATGGGACTATGTGAAAAGACCAAACCTACGTTTGATTGGTGTATCTGAAAGTGATGTGGAAAATGGAACTTGGAAAAGTTGGAAAATACTCTTCAGGATGTTATCCAGGAGAACTTCCCCAACGTAGCAAGGCAGGCCAACATTTGAATTCAGGAAATACAGAGAACACCAAAAATATATTCATTGAGAAGAGCAACCCTAAGACACATAATCATTAGATTCACCAAGGTTGAAATGTAGGAAAAAAGTTAAGGGCAACCAGAGAGAAAGGTCGAGTTACCTACAAAGGGAAGCCCATCAGACGAACAGCAGATCTCTCAGCAGAAACCCTACAAGCCAGAAGAGAGTAGGGGCCAATATTCAACATTCTTAAAGAAAAGAATTTTCAACCCAGAATTTCATATCCAGCCAAACTAAGCTTCGTAAGTGAAGGAGAAATAAAATCCTTTACAGACAAGCAAATTCTGGGAGATTTGCCACCACCAGGCCTGCCTTACAAGAGCTCCTAAAGGAAGCACTGAACATGGAAAGGAATAACTGGTGCCTGTCACTGCAAAAACATGCCAAATTGTAAAGACCATCGACGTTATGAAGAAACTGCATCAACTGACGGGCAAAATAACAAGCTAGCATCATAATGACAGGATCAAATTCACACATAACAATATTAACCTTAAATGTAAATGGGCTAAATGCCCCAATAAGAAGACACAGACTGGCAAATGGGATGAAGAATCAAGACCCATTGGTGTGCCGTATTCAGGAGACCCACCTCATGTGTAAAGATACACATAGGCTCAAAATAAAGGGATGGAGGAATATTTACCAAGCAAATGGAAAGCAAAAAAAGCAGGAGTTGCAATCCTAGTCTCTGAAAAAGCAGACTTTAAACCGACAAAGATCGAAAGAGACACAGAAGGGCATTACATAATGGTAAAGGGATCAATGCAACAAGAAGAGCAAGAACAAGAAGTGCATATATATCCTAAATACATATGCACCCAATACAGGAGCACACAGACTCATAAGCAAGTTCTTGAGACCTACAAAGAGACTTAGACTCCTGCACAATAATATGGGAGACTTTAACACCCCACTGTCAATATTGGACAGATCAATGAGACAGAAAATTAACATAGATATTCAGGACTTGAACTCAGCTCTGGACAAAGCAGACCTAATAGACATCTACAGAACTCTCCACCTAAAATCAGCAGAACATACATTCTTCTAAGTACCATATCACACTTATTCTAAAATACACCACATAATTGGAAGTAAAACACTCCTCAGCAAATGCAAAAGAAAGGAAATCATAACAAACAGTCTCTCAGACCACAGTGCAATCAAATTAGAACTCAGGATTAAGAAACTCACTAAAAACCACACAACTACATGGAAACTGAACAATCTGCTACTAAATGACTACTGGGTAAACAACAAAATGAAGGCAGAAATGAATAAGTTCTTTGAAACCAATGAGAATGAAGACACAATGTACCAGAATCTCTGGGACACAACTGAAACCGTGTTTAGAGAGAAATTTATAGCACTAAATGGCTACAAGAGAAAGGAGGAAAGATCTAAAATTGACACCTTAGCATCACAATGAAAAGAACTAGCAGAACTGAAGGAGACAGAAACATGATAAGCCTTTCAAAAAGCAATGAATCCAGGAGCTGGTTGTTTTGAAAAGATCAACAAAATGGATAGACCACTAACCAGATTAATAAAGAAGAAAAGAGAGAAGAATCAAATAGATGCAATAAAAAATGATAAAGGGGATATTACCAGTGATCCCACAGAAATACAAACTACCATCAGAGAATATACTAAACACCTCTATGCAAATAAACTAGAAAATCTAGAAGAAATGGATAAATTACTGGAGACATACACCCTCCCAAGTCTAAATGAGGAAGAAGTCAAATCCCTGAATAGACCAATAAAAAGTTCTGAAATTGAGGCAGTAATTAATAGCCTACCAACCAAAAAAAGTCCAGGACCAGACAGATTCACAGCCGAATTCTACCAGAGGTACAAAGAGGAGCTGATACCATTCCTTCTGAAACTATTCCAAACAATAGATAAAGAGGGAATCCTCCCTAACTCATTTTACAAGGCCAGCATCATCTTAATACCAAAACCTGGCAGAGACACAACAAAAAAAGAGAATTTCAGACCAATATCCCTGATAAACATTGATGTGAAAATCCTCAATAAAATACTGGCAAACCAAATCCAGCACCACGTCAAAAAGCTTATCCACCACAATCAAGTTGGCTTCATCCCTGGGATGCAAGGCTGGTTCAACATACGCAAATCAATAAGCATAATCCATCACATAAACAGAACCAATGACAAAACCACATGATTATCTCAATAGATGCAGAAAAGTCCTTCGATAAAATTCAGTACCCCTTAAAACTCTTTTTAAACGAGGTATTGCTGGAACGTATCTCAAAACAATAAGAGCTATTTTTGACAAACCCACAGCCAATATCATACTGAATGGGCAAAAACTGGAAGCTTTCACTTTGAAAACTGGCACAAGACAAGGATGCCCTCTCTCACCACTTCTATTCAACGTAGTACTGGAAGTTCTGGTCAGGGTAATCAGGCAAGATAAAGAAATAAAGCATATTCAAATAGGAAGAGAGGAAGTCAAATTGTCCCTGTTTGCAGATGACATGATTGCATATTTAGAAAACCCCATCATCTCAGCCCAAAATCTCCTTAAGCTGATAAGCAACTTCAGCAAAGTCTCAGGTTACAAAATCAATGTGCAAAAATCACAAGCATTCCTATATACCAATAACAGACACACAGAGAGCCAAATCATGAGTGAACTCCCATTCACAACTGCCACAAAGAGAATAAAATACCTAGGAATACAATTCACAAGGGATGTGAAGGACCTCTTCAAGGAGAACTACAAACCACTACTCAAGGAAATAAGAGAGGACACAAATAAATGGAAAAACATTCCATGCTCATGGATAGGAAGAATCAATATCATGAAAATGGCCATACTGCCCAAAGTAATTTACAGATTCAGTGCTATCCCCATCAAGCTACCATTAACTTTCTTCACAGAATTGGAAAAAAAACTACTTTAAAGTTCATATGGAACCGAAAAAGAGCCCATATAGCCAAGACAATCCTAAGCAAAAAGAACAAAGCTGGAGGCATCATGTTACCTGACTTCAAACTATACTACAAGGCTATGGTAACCAAATCAGCATGTTACTGGTACCAAAACAGAGACATAGACCAATGGAACAGAACAGAGGCCTCAGAAATAATACCACACATCTACAACCATCTGATCTTTGATAAACCTGACAAAAACAAGCAATGGGGAAAGGATTCCCTATTTAATAAATGGTGTTGAGAAAACTGGCTAGCCATATGCATAAAACTAAAACTGGACCCCTTCCTTACATCTTATACAAAAATTAACTCAAGATGGATTAAAGACTTAAATGTAAGACCTAAAACCATAAAAACCTTGGAAGAAAACCTAGGCAATACCATTCAGGCCATAGGCATGGGCAAAGACTTCATGACTAAAACACCAAAAGCAATGGCAACAAAAACCAAAATTGACAAATGGGATCTAATTAAACTAAAGAGCTCCTGCAAAGCCAAAGAAACTGTCATCAGACTGAACAAGCAACCTACAGAATGGGAGAAAACTTTTGCAATCTGTCCTTGTGACAAAGGGCTAAGATCCAGAATCTACAACAAACTTAAACAAATTTACAAGAAAAAAACAACCCCATCAAAAAGTGGGCCAAGGATATGAACAGACACTTCTCAAAAGAAGACATTCATGCAGCCAACGAATGTATTTAAAAAAGCTCATCATCACTGGTCATTAGAGAAATGCAAATCAATACCACAATGAGATACCATCTCATGCCATTTCCATAGAATGGAAATCATTAAAAAGTCAGGAAACAACAGATGCTGGAGAGGATGTAGAGAAATAGGAATGCTTTTACATTGTCGTGGGAGTGTAAATTAGTTCAACCATTGTGGAAGACAGTGTGGTGATTCCTCAAGGATCTAGAACCAGAAATACCATTTGACCCAGCAATCCAATTCTGGGTGTATACCCAAAGGATTATAAATCATTCTACTATAAAGACTCACCCACACATATGTTTATTGCAGCACTGTTCACAATAGCAAAGACTTGGAACCAACCCAAATGCCCATCAGTGATAGACTGGATAAAGAAAATGTGGCACATATGCACTATGGAATACTATACAGCTATGAAAAAGGATGAGTTCATGTGCTTTGCAGGGACATGGATAAAGCTGGCAACCATCATTCTCAGCAAACTAACACGAGAACAGAAAATCAAACACCACATGTTCTCACTCATAAGTGGGAGTTGAACAATGAGAACACATGGACATAGGGAGGGGAACATCATGCACTGAGGCCTGTTGTGGGGTGGGTGCCTAGGGGAGGGATAGCATTAGGAGAAATACCTAATGTAGATAATGGTTTGATGGGTGCAACAAACCACCAAGGCATGTGTATACCTGTGTAACAAACCTGCACGTTCTGCACATGTACCCCAGAACTTAAAATACAATAATTAAAAAAGGGGAAGATTTCCTAATCTCTTACTCAAAAGATCCTGATTCTCCAAGACCGAGACATCTGCATTTTTGAACTCAGACTGAGAATTACCATTTAAGTATTTAGCACCACCCCCTAGTGGTGATTTCTTGAAATTGCAGATGTAACAAATTTAAAATACTTTGAATTCTTCCTGCGTATTTGTTGAACGCAAAGTAACAATCTTTCGCCCCTATTTTAGAGCTAAATATAGCTAGTTTTAGGGGAATAGCCACATAGGGGTAAAAATTCCTTATTCCCCAGTGATTATCTAGAGAGAACTCTCAGAAGTATTAAGATAAAAAAATAGTTCATAAGTAGCAATTAATTAGCTACTACTTATTGTCAGAGAGCAGTTAAAGCTTCCAACTTATAGCCAAACTGATTATTAAAGAACTATACGATTAGAGTAATTGAAACCGTGCAGGTGAAATGGAAAGTTAGTGGCCTCCGAAAGTCATGAAAAACCAACACTGAACTTACACCAACTATGGAAGAATAGCGGTACGATCCCCAGGGGTGTGTATTTCTTTGAACCATTGTTTTAACTGGCTAGAGGAAGTTTGTGTTTAGAATTTTATTAGCTTATCATTTTGGGTTGGAAAGTTTTGTTCTATAGCAGCAACGCAGACCAGCCCGCAATGCCACCACCGTCTCTATCCTCGCTTGTCTGCTTTGGTACCTTTTTCCCTTGGACTTTCCAGAGGGTAGAACAGAGAGCAGTCCGGTGGTAGAGCCCTGACAATGGGAGGGAAAATGTTCCAAATATTCTAGATGGGGCAACTGTTTCTACACTTGGGTCAGCTGGAAGACTCTTCCAGCTTCACGGTGTGTTTGTTGGCTTACTTGCTTTCTGTTTGTCATTCTCAGATTCTCCACAAATATTCATCCTGCATTTCTAACCCCCATGTTTTCTCTTGCTCAACACAGGCTCATATTTGAACCAGAAGGTCATCTAGTACAAATTTCTCACATGCTTGATGAGGAGACTGAGGTGTGAGTAGGGTGGCTGCTCTTAGGTTAAAGAAAGGGGTGGCTGTCCAGTGGAGCTGTGTCCCAGCACTGCTCACGGCTGCCCAGTAATAGTTGCAGACCAGTATTCTTTCTGTGACCATCCAGCTCCTCAACATCTGCTTTTCATTTCCTTCCTCCATCCCTGTAAACATCCCCTACAACCACAAACGCGCCCCGCTATGCGTGCGCGCGCGCGCGCACACACACACACACACACACACTCAGTTTTCTTCTTTCTGCAAATCCCCTTCCCTTCCCATCTTGGCAAGCTGCCCAAAGTATGAAAAATTAGGCAAGTTGAACCTTTAAAAAAATCCTTTATTTTAGAATAAACCCAAAGGAAACCTCAGCTGTGCAACTTTCACTAACTAAATTATGCAGTGTTTCCTTCTGTTCCTTCATCTTGATTTATTTTTGTGGGTTAAGCCTTTGATGGGGGAAAAAAAAGGTTTATTTGTTACACGCCAGAGGAGAAAGAACTTGAAGGAGGAAATAGAAAACAAAAGGAAAGGTGAGTCGAAGGATTAAATAACGAATCAAGGGAACACGAAATACAAATCTGGACGTGCCCACATGTACTTTTCCATTTAGAAACACACCCAAGAAACAAGTGGTGCGTTAACTCATTTTTTCGAGACTAAAGCCCTTGCTTAGTAGTCCCCCGAAGTTAGCGTTAGCCTGCCCTCTAGTGGTGACTGAAAACATGTGCTAGACTGTGGTGCCCAATGCAAGAGCTTTGCTTGTCCCGGAGATAGATTCTTGAAAACCTCACGATTAGAAGGAATGCTTCAGCAACTTTCCAGTAAATACAGTAGATGGAGACACATGCTGGAAAACTGCAACCTAGGCAACATTGCTTTCGTTTGACTCTTAGAAGATTGCTAGGCACTCAGAGTTATTGAAACTCGGGTTGACCATAATTTATTTGTCATGCTTCTTATTTCCTGCTTTTAAAAAATTGTTAAAAATGTTAAGATAATGGAGATTTTAAGCACATACAGTTTATAAATCCGTTAGCGCTTCACGCCATTCATTATCTTAAATACCCACCAAATGCAGAAATTTGGGTGGTGGTATGGAGGTGCAAAGGTTAATAAGACACAGATCCTGTCCTTAAAACTTACTCTCTGTTTGGAAGAGAAGACCTATTTGAATATAATTACAGTACATGGCAGTGGTATAACAAAGAGTTTAAATATACATATATATGTTTAAATATATCTATATGTGTACACACACACACACACACACAACTGCTAGATATGCCCACATCTTACTTAATATTTATCACAATTATGTGTCTTTACATAAGAGGAAAGGGAGATTCAGAAAGATTAAGCAACTTATCCTAGTTCAGATAGCAAATAAATAGCAAAATTAGAATTTGAATTCAGGTATTTTGATTTTACTTTCATTGCAATTAACTTCAACAGAGCTCTATTGAGAATCTACCATGTACCAGGCGCTATGCTATATGCTGAACATGCAAATATAGGAAATACCACTGGCCTCAGGGTTATAGTCTTGTAGGGGACTGGGCTATGCAGAAACAATCAAGCTGTATTGTGATATATGCAATAATGCAAGTTTGTGCATATTACTTTCTAAGCAAATCAGCAAAGACTGTTCCTTTTCCATAAGTTGTTGACTTTCTGTCATGTGACCTTGGTAAGTAACCATGATCGAACTGATCAAGAACCTGTAACTTGGCCAAAGCTAACCACAAAATTGTGTGAAACTACAGGATACATAGAGTAAATATTTATGGGGTTTCATTATTGCAGATTACATTGAGGAGAGAAAAGTTTTACATTTTTACAATCTTAGGTTTACCGAAACAAAAGTGGAGGTAACAGCTGAACTGGTGAGAAGCAGAAGCACAGATAGGTGAAGGAGAGAAGTGGAATTGTGAGTGTGACTCTGTCAGGAGTCAGGGGCCGAAGGTCCCTCTTCTCAAGGGGGCGCTACCATAACTGACTCAAGGGGGAGCCCTTACTGACATCCCAGGGCTCTGGGAGGCTGGACTACAACCTGCCTAGTGTCACACCCGTGCTTCCTTATTGCCTTAAATAGCTTTCCAATTACCCACATCACCAGAGGTCACCCAAGACTGCTTGATCTCTGCAACAGAAAATGTAACTCCTGCAGCACCGAAGTGGTGCGGAGGAGAGTGAGGAAGTGTGGCTGGAAGGGTGGACGCAGCAAGCGCTTTACCAGGAGGTGATGCCAAAGCAGAGTTCTGAGCTACAATGAGGGGTCTGCAAGGAAGACAAAAGTTTTTGCAAGGAAGGAGCTGCAACGAGGAGTTTGCAAAGAAGACAGAGGAAGGTACTTCAATAATTCTGTGTTTATTCCAGTACTGGACATAACCCATGGCAAACCTTTATTTCCAGGATCTCCTTTGTGTAATAACACCAGAAATCCTCTCTTCAGGAACCCTGGCTTTGGGAGAGTGGCATGAGAAAGGAGAATTTTCTCTTTTATGGAGACTGTAAGACCTGAAGCTTGATGTGCTGACCCTATTGTGTGGCCTTAAATATTGGCATATTCTTCTCAACCAGGATATGGGGATGCAGCACTGGGCCAGGGGATTGTGCAAAACTAAGGATACATAGAGAAAACTCTTTGTGGGGTGCCATCATTACAGGTGATGTGAGGAGAGAAAAGTTTTAACTTTTTACAATCTTAAAAGGTGTTGTCCTGTATGATCAGTATAAATCTACTTTTTCATGTTGTGTTAATTTTTTTCCCATTCATTTGGATAAAATCCAGGGATCCCTATGATCCCAGCATAAAATCACACTTAAAGAAACACAGTCTTTTGTTTATCCATTCATCTGTTAATGAGCATTTGGGTTGATTTCAGCTCTTGGCTATTGTGAATAGTGCTGCTATGAACACGGATGCACAAACATCTCTTCAAGATACTGCTTTCAATTCTTTTTTGGATATATGCCCTCAAGTGGGATTGCTGGCTGTATTAGTCCATTCTCACATTCCTATAAAGAACTACCTGAGACTGGGTAATTTATGAAGAAAAGTGGTTTAATTGACTCACAGTTTCTGCAGGTTGTATAGGAAACATGACTGGGAGGACTCAGTAAACTTACAATCACAGCAGAAGGTGAAGGGGAAGCAGGCACATCTTCACGTGGTGGCAGGAGAGAGAGTCAGAGTGAAGGAGGAAATGCTACACACTTTTAAAAACCAGATCTCGTGAGAACTCTGTCATGAGACAATACTAGAGGGATGATGCGAAACCATTAGAAACCAACCCCATGATCGAATCACCTCCCACCAGACCCCACCTTCAACATGTGGGGATTACAATTCCACATGAGATTTGGGTGGGGACACAGAGCCAAACCATATCACTAGATTATGTGGTAATCTTAGCTTTAATTTTTTGAGGAACCTCCATACTGTTTTCCGTAATGGCAGGATCATTTCACATTCCACCAACAGTGCCAATGGGCTCTAATTTCTCCACATTGGTGCTAATACTTGTTATTTTCTGTTTTCTTTTTAACTAGTGACCATCATAATGGGTGTGAAGTGATGTGTAAATTGATTTTAAAGTACAAACTCCCTTTAAAGTGGTAAGGGGATCTCTGAACTTCCATGCTTTCTGATAAACTTTGATTTTATCAGCCAGCGGAAATAATTCACTTAAGCACATGTTATTTTGGTCTAGGCAAGTAGTTAGGATCCTGGAAAGAGATCTTAGATTTCTTTAAACTTGGTAAATATAAAACTGGAAGCCCCAAGAGTGGCGGCTACCTGAGAAGTCCCACATGGGGTACTTCTCACTCAGTTGTTTTGACCCTGAGGACATTTTTATTGAATGAAAACAAACATTTTCATCAGAATTATTCCAACATTTCTGGAAATATCGTTAAGAAATTATTTTCTAGAGACAACTGTCTTGAATTAATGTAATTCTTTGATCAAATTTCTTCCTGTGCCATTAAACAATTTTCAGTATTTTTATTTTACTGAAATAGTTTAGATTTTATTCAGTGATCACATTTTGTGTCCATATTAAATCTTTCCAACTTTAGCATCAGCAATTTTGAGGTTTCTTTTGTAGTCATTTTCTACCAAACTTAATTTTCCTGGGCTAGATTTTGCAGGTATAATTTTTGACAAGAAGATTTGATTCTTTTGTCAATTTTTGAAGTCAATAACAAATTTTTCTGTGTAAAGCTTTTGCCTTTGTCAGTTTTATTTTGTGTTATTTCTATAAAGTGCAATTTTAAAAGGGTTCACTGTTGTAGTTTTGAGACTTACCAACACAATGAGATTCTTCAGTCAGTTTTTGTCAATATCAAAGTTAACATGTATAATTTTAGCTATTATCAGTTTGATCCTGTGTAGATTCTTTTTACTACATCTATTTTTTTTCTAGTGACCAGTTGAAAGTGTACTTGATATAAAAATATCAAGGTCATAACATCGTGTTTTCATCCAAAGCTATTTTGGTTTAAAAATATTAAAAAGGTAGAATCCACCTGTCTTTTTAGGGGCATGGATTTCACAGGTAAATCCTTAACCTAGAAGTGGGAAGTTCTGGGTGTTTGTCTTTGTTCTGCACTCATCACCCCTGTATCTACAGTCTGATAGTCCTCATCTAAAAGTGAAGTGATTGAAGTGTGTGATTTCTAAATCCCCTTCCAACTCTGATAGTCTATGACTTAAATTCCTATCTATAGGAATCTCTTCCTATGTACAGATTGAGCTATTTGATCATTGCTTTGCTTCATGTTTGATTCACTCCTCTCCCCTGTCAATCAGTGCCTCCTGACAACCAACCTGTCTGTCTGGGCTCAGACCTGGGCAGGAGCCTTTGATGTTCCCTAGACGGATTTGCATGCTGTTCCTAGAGTCTTGGCTTCTGATCTGCTCCAGAGTGCCAGTGCTCTCAGGCTTTCTGAGCTCAACCCATATCCCTTCTGATTGAGCCCCCTTCCCAGTTGGGCTCAGAGCAGCCTGCCTCCACCCTGCACTTCGTCTGCCTGGAAGCTACAAGGTTACCAGGGACCATGCTGAGCCTTGTCTTTCCCTATCCCCACTCCTCAGCCTAACTCCTATCACCTCTCTTTGTGGGTTAGGCATGAAGGGACAATCTTGGGGTTATGTGGATGTAGTTTACGGTAGACCAATCTTAAAGGCAGCAGAGGTAGGATGGAGCCCAAGGCCATCGTAAGCAGGAAGGGGAGATAGGATAGACCACATTATTTAAGCAATCATTTCAGGATCCCAGGAGGAATGTGTTGGGCCATTTGCATTAGAACAATTGGAGGGAGGTTTAGTGAAGGGACTGTTTACAAAGGATGAGCAGTGTTTATGGAGTCCATAAAGGAGAGTGTAGCACCACTGAGTTCAGTTAGACTCGTCACCAGAAATGATATGAGGAAGGATCAGTTACTGGAACCTGAATGGAGAGAATCACGTAGAGATGACTGCAAGACAGTACTTCAGGGATCTAGCCAGAAGCATAAATACCCCAGCCTCCAGTCCTTCTCCCTCCCTCTTATCTCCTGTTAAGGATCTCTAATTGGCAGAACCCAACTGGAGGTCAAAGGGCAAGGGAGTCCATTGATGAAACTCATACAATTCAGTGTCCCCAGCAAGAGAGTAGGATGAGAAGGGTGGAGAGTGACTTCAGCAGTGGGGAGGAGAGAATAACAGGCACAGGCTGCTCCTCTAGCTTGTTCATGTACATTCTGGTAAACTCAAGTGGAGAAGATCATCCAGAGAAGACTGGGAGAAGAAGGGTTAGCATACTTGCATCACCGTGGGTGAGGAATGAGTTAAATGCAATGACCTTTGTGAGTTTCAGCTGATGTCATTGTATAAGTCATATATTTCCCTGGGAGCTGCTTTCTAAGACATGGCCTTCGTCTTGAATTGGTTCTGGGTCAACAGAAGCCTAGGCTGGATTTATTAGCTCACTTTGCTGTTCCCTGAGAGGCCTCTGAGGAGCTGGCTACAGTGGGAGCTTTGGGAGGGTAGGATCAAAGCCCTTGGATATCTGGGTGGGGTAGAGGGAGTTTTAAGAATAGAGAAAAGGGGAGGGGAGAGAGTGCTGAAAGGGTGCTGATAGCACACCTGGACAAGGGGCAGACCTGGGCCTACTTAAGATGGCATTGCATAGGGCACAGGGTTTATAGAGCATAGAATATGCTTTACATGGAATCATGCCACCCCCACTGCCTGAGATGCACTGCATAGACTGAGATGCTGCTGGAACTGTGGTGGGGGTGGGCAGGAGGGGTGGGTAGGGAGGCAGTGGGCACACTCTCCCTTCAGAGTCCTGTAGCACAGAGTTCTGCCGCGCAACACCACTGTTCTGCTTTAAACACCATTGCAAATGGTCAGCATTTACCTTAGCTGAATTTGTAGAGAGGGAGAGGAAAGAGGGAAAAGAGGAGAATAAGGGAGAATGTGTTTGTCCAACTCAGTGCGTATGGACGAGTTGGTTCTGGTGCTCTCCTCCGATTTAATCAAATGATTCATATTTGTGAATGGGTGGGTGGGATGCCCCTTGGGCAGCAGGAGCAGAGTAGGCTGTGGGCTGAGCAAATACTTAGAAGCATGTCTGTTACAATCATGCTTTGCTTCTTGTCAGTGGCACACTATATATTTAACATATTCTCTTGGGAATATTAAAATCCAATATAATATAAGCCAGTGGCAAGTGGTCTTTCTTTTATTATATCCTTTGGGCAGCGGGTTAGTCAGCAGAGAGAAGAGAGATCAGAAAGCTGGGTGGAGGAATGACCTCATCTCACTAACTCCAAAGTGTTGCATCGACCTGGACCAGAATCCGTGGCTTCTAAAAGAACTCATTGGAAGAAAGAAACAGGGAGGTGAAAAGATAGGAGAGAATGGAGACAAGAGAAATATAACCAAGAAAAGTGAGTTTTTCTAGAAAGAATTTTATTGTCAAATAATTCTGCAAGGGAACAAAGTCTTCTGAGAAGCATGAAGCATAATCTTTCTCCTTTCTGTTTTTTTTTTCTATTCCCTATGAAAAAAACCTGTTAATTTTGTATTAAAAACAAAATACATTTCTTTTTCTTGAGTGCTCTATAATTGTATAGGAATGTGTATCATTTCCTCCCCATAATTTTGAGAATATTTCTGAAGACGGTGACATATTCTGACTCTTTAAGAACAAAACAATTCAATTTTAAAACCACTGAGTGACAGCAATCAAAGTTCTGAAGTGATGCAGTTCGCCTCAGTACTTGTTTGAAATGTCATTAGAAAACCAACATATAGCGGGTTGTTATGGCAACTGGAATACCAGAGTTTATAACATCACTGTAATTAATGTTATCCAAACGTTATTAATCTTTCAACATCACTCACATTCTCTGAAGGAACAGCAGTTCTGGTTCTCTTAGGATTTTTCAATAGTGTAATCCATTGCAGCTTTTCTTCACGTTTTATTTTTAAATAGATCTTACTCTGACGTTGCTTTAGTGAAATTAGTTATTGTTTCCGTCTTTACTTGTTCTATTTCTGCTGCTATTTTTTTTTGATAAAACTTGAAGTAAAATGGAAAAAAGGGATTACAGCTAAAAAACAGAATAAAGTCTAGAGATGGAAAGATTTATATATTTAAGTGTGGAGAACCTCAGAAAAATATTAAAATATTTTGCATACAGCTTTGTAGTATTAGCTCACATTTGCGTAGCACTTTATAATTTAAGAAGCAGTTTTACATATGTTATTAACATAACATTATTTAACATAACAACCCTAAGAAGACAAGTAATAATTTTTGAGTGCCTACTACGTGACAGGTAATATGATCTGCATTCATAAATCTTTTAGTTCTCACCACAATCTGCAAGATAGGTGTTGTGGTTTAAAAATATGTCTCAATGGTTCAACAACAAATCAACAAATTACCTGATTTAAAAACAGGCAAATGACTTGAATAGACATTTTCCCAAAGATGATGTACTGATGGCCAACGAGCATATGAAAAGATGCTAAATATCAGTAACTATTAGATAAATGCAAATTAAAACCACAATGAGATATTACCTGAAATCAATTTAGTGGTTACGATGAAGAAACAGAAAATAATAAATAGTGGCAAGGATGTAGAGAAATTAGAAACTTTGCATACTGTTAGTGAGAATGTAAAATGGTATAGCCGCTATGGACAACAATGGTAGTTGCTCAAAAAATTAAAAATAGAACTACTGTATGATTCAGCAATCCCACTAATGGGTATATACGCAAGAAAGAATCAAAAGCAGTATCTTGAGGAGATATTTGTACACCCATGTTCACAGTAGCACTATTCACAGTAGCCAAGAGGTGAAAGCAACCCAAATGTGTATTGACAGATGAACGGATAAACAAAATGTGGTATATAAGTACAATGGAATATAAATCAGCCTTAAAAAGGAAGGAAATCTTGTCACATTGGTACAATATATCCTATAGGACACTATGCTAAGGGAAATAAGCCAGTCACAAAAAGACAAATACTATACGATTCCACTTACATGAGGCAGGTAAAGTTGGCAAATTCATAGAAACAGAAAGTAGAATGATAGTTACCCGGGACTGGATGGAGGAGGAATGGGGACTTTTAAAATGGGTACAGAATTTCAGTTGTGCAAGATGAAAATGTTCTGGAGATCTGTTGTACAACAGTGTTAATATACTTAGCATGACCGTACACTTGAAAATGGGTAAAGTGATAAATTTTATGTTAAGTGTTTTTATGCCACAATTTAAATAAGTGCCTCCAAATTGGCACTTCTTGCTTTAAAAAGTAGAGCCAGTTCACTTCCCCTTGAAGGTGGGTTGGACTTACTAATTCGCTTTTAATGAGTACTGTGGCAGAAGTGACAACGTATGACTTCCAAGACTGGATCATAAAAGACATTGCTGCTTCTGCTTCATTCTCTTTTGGCTTTTTTTGGAGGAGGGGAGAAGTGGATCCAGCCCCAGTCAAGCCTTCAGATGACTGTAGCCCTGGATGATATCTTGACTACAACCTCATGAGACACCCTGGGCCAGAAACTACCCTGCTAAGTTGACTCACAGAAACTGAGTAAAATAAACATTTATTGTTGTTTTAAGCCACTCACTAAGTTTTGGTATAATTCATCACACAACAATAAATCACGAATGCAATAAATATTTTCCCTTCATCTGAAGCAATGATGGTCTCTGGTGTGTTAGGAGGGCTCCTCCTACCTTTTTGTTGATTTGTGGTTTTGTCGATGTGTCCATTGCCTCTTTTGAACACTGACCCCAGGTCAGAATTAGACAAGTGCCTTCTGTGAATTATCTGCAGTCTCAGCCTTATGAACGACATCTGGGAACTGCTGTCCTGTAACCAGAGGGCTGCTAGATTTCTTTGAGCTCCTTTATCTTCTCTCTTCTTGTGGCATCAAGAAGTATGAACGAACATCCACGGGGTATTCTCATTGAAAGTTCAATCACATATGAACCAGTGAGTTTAGATACCAGAGGTCACATCCCAATATTATGCTATATTCAAAGAAAGTTTTTATTCACCTTTGTGAAAAACGTGAAAGGGCATCACAGTAACACATTGGGGAAGCATCCGAAAGGACAACAAGAAAGAAAACTCAACATCTTCTCCTTTGGAAGATGTGGGGATTCATCCAGGAATGTCATTTGAGAATAGTTTTTCCCCTGTTCTACATAAACTTTATCTTTCCCTCTTACATTTAGAAATTAAGCTATGCATTTTGGAGGGTGAGGCAACTTCATTAGTTCTCTGGCTGCCTGAAGATTGTATCACTCCTTTGAAATTGGAAAATGCCTATGGATATAATCTTTTACTGTTTTAAAATGTTCTCTTTAAATAAATGGACTTGCATCATTGCTTATAGTGGTGAATTCTTTGGGTGGAAAAAGGAGCTTCCCCAGACTTGTAATGAAGGCATTTTAAAAAAGTAAATTTTGTATCTCTTCAAAAAAAAAAAGTAAATCGAAGCTCTCAGAATTTTAGTTTATTTGCTAAGATTACATATCAAGAATGAGGAAACCTAAGGCTTCAAACCTATATTTTTTCTGCTGCTAAAACCCATGCTTACTTTCTTTCTTTTTTTTTTTTTTTTTGGGACAGAGTCTTGCTCTATTGCCCAGGTTGGACTGCAGTGGCGCCATCTTGGCTCACTGCAACCTCTACCTCCTGGGAGATGGGGTTTCGCCATGTTGGTCAGGCTGATTTCGAACTCCAGACCTCAAATGATCTGCCCACCTTGGCCTCCCAAAGTGCTGGGATTACAGGTGTGAGCCACCGCACCTGGCCCCCAAGCTTACTTTCTACAACCATGGGGAATTATGCCTTTCTTTCTAGAGATGAAGAAGCTGAATCTGGGCGAGGGTAAGTAACTCGTCCTTGGCTCTAACTGCTGGTTAGTGCCAGAATCCAGATTATAAGTCTCAGCCCAGTACTCTTTTACATGACACTGTGTTACTTTCCTGTTTAGATAATGAATTTTGTGACGCTCTAGAGATATAAATTTGAATAAGGTAATCATGTGGAAGACATCCTAGCTTTGAGCAAATGTGTCAGGAACATAAAATTAGATTCAGATTTTTGGGTTTTTAGTTGAGGATCTCTTATTTTATTTTATTTTATTTTATTTTAAGATGGAGTCTTGCTCTGTTGCCCAGGCTGGAGTGCAGTGGTGCCATCTCAGTTCACCACAACCTCCACCTCCTGGGTTCTGGCAGTTCTCCCTCCTCAGCCTCCCAAGTAGCTGGGATTACAGACACGTGCCATCATGCCCGGCTAATTTTTGTATTTTTAATAGAGATGAGGTTTTATTATGTTGGCCAGGCTGGTCTCGAACTCCTGACCTGAGGCAATCCACCTGCCTCGGCCTCCCAAAGTGTTGGGATTATAGGGGTGAGCCACCATGTCCGGCCAATGATCTCAAATTTTAAATGAGACAGTGATTCAAAAACTTTTTTTCATTAAATTATTAAACTACTGAGAAAATAACTATTTGTAAGAGCAAAAATATACAATAATGCCTCATTTTTGTTTACTGTGCTACATTTTCTGAGCACTTTCACACAGAGCAGTCCATGTAGCCTCTTTTGTTCTGTAGCCACTCAGTATTTCTGTATTGGTTGTAAATGAAACATGATCTCTTATCTGAAATCAGCATCAACATTCTGCAGCCCACACACCAAAGGTGACTGGAAAGATAACTGAGTGGCAAATAGAGGGGAGGGGGGGTTTCTACTCCAAGCCCATGGCAGGCGATTGCAGAACAGATGACTTATCCCAGTTTCCCTCCAACCTCCAGCATCCCTCTCTCATGGGCCTCCCAGGAACCCGGGCTCTCCTGTCATCCTGGGACATGCCTACCACTCCTAAGCTCTTGTAACAAAATTATTCCCCTTCTTCTCCAATCAAAACTTTCTTTTCTTTATTCTGAAAATGGCTAATAATGCATTTTTCTTCTCTTTTTTGGGAAAAAGTTTAGTTTATTTATAGTTGATGAAGGAAAGCTTCTTTTTACAGAAGAATGCCAGCTAAAAAATATAGAAGAAAAGATTGAATTAAAAAATGTTCATTTTGCACTTCCTAATGACAAATTAGATGCTAAAACCATTAACTGAAAGGTGGTTGGGGAACAGTATATTCTACAAGCATTAAAATAACACCCCACAGATTACTTGCTAATTGCAAAAGGAAGACCATGCCATTACAGTGGAGGTATCTGGCATTCACTACTTTAACCGAGATCAAGTTCCTTGCCTTAATAATGGGAAGCCAATGCTCTCTATGTCCCTGATGTGATACAATGTGAGGTGCACAGTGTCACTTATGAAGTATTCTTCTGAAACACATTTCACCTGGCTGTAGTCAAACCTTTGATTTAACTTCCAGTTTACAAGAAATTCAGGGACAGAAAATTAACACCAGGAACAAACAGACAAATCTAGCATGAGACTCAATCAGTCCATTGATTTCTTCTAAAGATCAATGTCATTAAAATGGAAACGTTGGGAGAGACTGCTCTAAATCAAAAGAAACTAAAAGGACTTGATTGGATCTTGGTTAAAAAACCCCATAAAACTATACAAGATGTGTTTGGCACAACTGGAGAAATTTGAATCTGGACTGAGAATAGCCGTTGTCAGGGAATTATTATTAATTTTATTGTGTGTGTGTGTGTCAACTATCAATTGCCTCAGCTCCAATTCACACTTCAGTACTGCTCTACAATAATGGACTGGACTCTTCGGGTATTTATTATTTATTAGTACGATGTTAGCTTTGTCAATAGAGCACACAGGAGGGATACCACCAGAGGAAGCGGGCTTTGTTTCCTCCTTTTGGAGTGCTATGCTTTGCTTTTTTTGCTCCAGCTGTCCAATTGGTCATTGGTGCATGTGTGTCTGGAGACACCTGGTGGTACACTGCCGCAGCTGCATGCCAGATCCTGACCTTGCAGCCTCAGTCCAGACCAGTCCAGACCAGGTGACTCCTTTGATGTGACTCCCAACAACACTGTGGGCTCCAACCTTGTGCGTGTGGAGCCATTCTGACTTTGCAAACTTGCCCTCCAGCCTTGGCTCTGGGTGTGTGTGTGTTTTTTTATGCGGGGAGGGAGACGGGTTATTTTTTGCTTTCCTGGCGGCTGTGGACTAGATCTGGCCCGGGAAACCCAGCAGACTTCTCCACCATCTATTGGCTGCAACCATGCCTTCTTCAGTGAGGTCTGAACCCAGGCGTGTTTGCATCCCTCTTCCAAGCTGGTCCTTCCCTGGGTACTCTCACTCAACTCTAGTAGATTTAGTAAGAGTTCTCTTGACATTTTTTTTTTTTTTTGAGACGGAGTTTCACTCTATCACACAGGTTGGAGTGCAGTGGCACGATCTCAGCTCACTGCAACCTCCACCCACCAGGTTCAAGCGATTCTCCTGCCTCAGCCTCCCCAGTAGCTGGGACTATAGGCACCCACCACCATGCCCGGCTAATTTTTGTATTCTTTTTTTTTTTTTTTTTTAAGTAGAGACGGAGTTTCACCATGTTGGTCAGGCTAGTCTCGAATGCCTGACCTGGTGATCCACCCGCCTAGGCCTCCCAAAGCGCTGGGATTACAGGTGTGAGCCACTATGCCTGGCCCAACATCTTTATAATCACTTTTCTATTATATATATTTTAAATGAGAAGGTATCACTCTGTTGGCCAGGAGGCTGGAGTGCAGTGGCACAATTGTAGCTCACTTCGGCCTCACGATCCTCCTGTCTCAACCTCCCAAGGTGCTGGGATTACAGCCTTGAGCCATCAAGCCTGGCCCCTTAATAATTCTTTTGTTTGTTTTGAGGCAGGCTCTTCAGCCCAGGATGGAGAGTGCAGTGGGTGATCATGGCTCATTGCAGCCTCAACCTCCCAGGCTCAAGCAATCCTCCTATTCCCAGCCTCCCGAATAGCTGGGACTACAGGCATGTGCCACCATGCCCAGCTAATTAAAACATTTTTTTTGTAGAGATGGGGTTTAACAGTGTTCCCTAGGCTGGTCTCAAACTCCTGGGCTCAAGCAATTCTCCCGCCTTACCCTCCCAAAGTGCTAGGATTACAGATGTGAGCCACCATGCCTAGTCTAATGATTATTTTAAACTTCCTCTTTCAAATAACTGTGTGGTTTCTGTCTCCTGATTTAACTCAGACGGATATACTACGATGCTGATATTGTGGTTATCAAGGAGCAGGTTCTAGTTTTCAGAATACTCACTGAAAATATTCAGCAGTAAAGGATCATGCTATCTGCAACTTATTTCAAATGGCTCAAAAATATGTGTATGTACATATTGATTTATCCATATGCATACATGCACGAACATGTGTATGTATGTATATGAATAAGGCAAATATAGTGACACACAAAATATTAGCAGTTACTGAATCTAGCAGAAGGGCATGTGTGTGTTTATAATACTCATTCTTCCAACATTTTTTTTTGTATAAATAAAAGTTTTCATGACCAGGTGTGGTGGCTCATGTCTGTAATCCCAGCACTTTGGGAGACCAAGGCAGGAGGACCACTTGAGGCCAGGAGTTTGAAACTAGCCTGAGCAACATAGTGACACCTTGTCCTCCCCTGCCATGCACACACACAAAATTAGCTGGGTGTGGTGGTGTTTGCTTATAGCCCCAGCTTCTTGGGAGGCTGAGGCGGGAGGATTGCTCAAGCCCAGGAGATCAAGGCTGCAGTGGCTATGATCACACCACTGCACTCCAGCCTGGGTGACAGAGGGAGACCCCGTCTCAAATTTTTTTTTCATAATTAAAAATTGAGGAGGAAATTCTTACCTTCCTTCAGTGTCTTTGCTTATGTGAAGGTGGAGAGATTCGGATTGTCTGACTGAAATAATGTGCTCCTGGCAGGAGTGATTGGAAGACTAAGCCCAACTTCTTAACCCTGGCTATGTACTCAGAAGAGCCTGGGCAGCTTTTAACGTGACACACACAAAGTTTTTGAATCGGACTTTCTAGGGTCTGGTTATTTCACACACATACTCAGGACTCACACAACAGTTTTTGAATCAGAGTCTCTAGGATCTGGTTATTTCAAGAAGAATTAAAATTCTAAAGGAGAAGCTTATTGATCATTAGGGTAAGCGTAGGGTGCCTAGCTAACTTCTGGGGGGACATTTCACAAATTACATTTGTTTGTTCTTCAATATTCTGATGTTTCTTAAGGGGCAAGGCAGAATTTGAGGAAAAGGTTGTAGTTAGCTCCTCCCCATTCAACTGACTTGTCCTTTTAGTTGAAATCCACAGATCCAAATGGATTTTTAATTGATAATGTATGTGGCTGAGAATTTGAGCAGAGCCTTCTGGCATGCTCTGCTAGTTGTCCCATCGTATGCTGTCCCCAGCAGAAATATCCAGTGGCCTAGTGTTGGTCCAACCTTGTTTTGAAGCAAAGATGCAGAGGGAAGCTTAGCCCAGTGTGGTCCCACTGATTAGGAAAGTACACACTGGCACTTGTGATCAAATTCATGCTTCTCACACCTGCTTTTCATTAGTCCAGCTGTCTCCTCTATCAAACTTACAAGTATTTAAACATATTCCTTCTTCGTTCACTCATTTACACATTCACACATTCATTCAGTATTGTAGTGGACACCTTGAATCCCTTTCACCAGCTTTCATAGTTTTGCTGCTACTGGCTGGTATTTGTTTCCTTCTTTAGAGGCTTTCTCTTGAGCTGTTGGGGCTGAGAGGAGAGCTGAGAGTTTACACCTGCCAGGTGGCCAGTGACTGACTGCTGAGCCAGTATAACGCTCGGCTCCCTTGCCTCTGGGTGACAGGCTACAGCGCCATGCGGGATTGGGCTGTGGCTGGGCCTTCACTGCTTCCTCACTCCCTTCCCAGTTCCATAGTAAATCATTTGCACACTTACCCTTGCCTTGGGGTCTGCTTTAAATAACTCAAACTATGACAAATATTTACTTTCATTTATTACAAATATTTACTGAGTATCTGCTAAGTGCCAAGCCCCATGCTAGGTCCTGAGGATGCATCCCTTGTCCTTGAAGAGCTTCCATTCTAGGAAGGACAGGAGGGACAGACTGACAAACACATGACAAGTGCATGGCTCTGGTGATAATGCTACAGTGAAATGCAAAGCAGGGAGTAGGGGACAGAGTGATGGCAGAGACAGTGAAGCGCTATTTGAAATAGGATACTCAGGGAAGGCCTTTGAGGAAGGATGTTTGAGCAGAGATCCTGAATAGAGTGAGGGAGTGAGGCATTTGGATATGTGGGGCAGGAACATGTTATGAAAGATCCCAAGGCAGGAATGTGTTTGAGGGTTTGAGCAGAGGAGTAGGGTGATTTGATTTTTATTTTAAAAGGAAACAGGGAGATAAATTAGAAAGCTGCAGTGAGAAATAAGCAAACTTAGGACCTGGGTGGTAGTGCCCGGGTGGGGAAGTGGCCAGATTCTGCATATATGTCTTAAAGGCAGATCTGAAGGCTGGAGGTGTGTGGTGAAGGAAACAGATATCAGTTTCCACGCTAGGGTTTTTTTCTTAGCAACTGGAAGAATGGGCCATTTCCTGAAAAATGTAAAATGTGCAAAGTTGAGGGACAAGCTGATTTGTTTCCCTTCTCCCTGTAATTTAAGCCCATAATTTTGTTCAAAAAAAAGTTAGCCTGCAAAAGATAATGCACAAATCTAAAGGTAGACAGCATAAATAAAAATATTTATTTGATTACACAAACATCTTAAACTTCTGTATGTGAGAAAAAACAGCAAGATAAGTGAAAACTTAAAAAAGTATTTCAAACCTACTTGACAAAGGATTTATATTCTTATTATACCAAGAAATTTTACGAACAAGAAAAAGAAACGTACTATCTTTTTTCTTTTTACACATTCTTGCTCTGTCACCCAGGCTGGAGTGCTGTGGTGCTATCATAGCTCACTGCAGCCTGAACTCCTGGGCTCAAGAGATCCTCCTACTTCAGCCTCCCAGGTAGCTAGGACTACAGGTGCACATCCCTGTGTCTGAGTAATTTTTTAATTTGTAGAGATGGGGTCTCACCATGTCGCCCAGGCTGGTCTCAACTGATCTTCCTGCCTTGGCCTCCCAAACTGCTAGGATTACAAATGTGAGCCATTGCACCCAGCCAGAAATGTATTTTCAAAAGGAGAAAGAGGAAAAGACATGACAATTTATATATGTATGTGGTAAAAGTCATAAAGCCTTACTTATGATTAAATAAATACAAAATAAAAATGGGATAATTTTTTATCTATGAAGAGTTAAAAATGTGATTATACATAGTATTAGTGCAATTTTAGAGAAATGAAATATTCAAAACTATATCATGAGAAATGCACAATATTTTTGCAGTGAGGAGACAATATGTGTCAATATTTGTACTCCTTTTTACCTACTTATTTTACCTAAAAATTTAAGGAAAAATATGCGATATGACAAAAATGATGGTGCAGCCAGATAATGGAATGTTAAGTAGTCATAAAAATCATAATTTTGGAAAAAACACAAGGAAAATATTGTGTAGATTAAGACCTATATATTCACAGAAAAATATATAGAAAATAGTTAAAATGGTAACAGCAGTAAGATGAGTTGGCAGATTATGGATCATTTTCATTTGCTTTTTTGAACTTTTTAGCACTTTTATTTATTATGAACATTTATTTTCTTTAATCAGAAAACATTTTTTAAATAAAGGTTAGAAAAAATTCTTCCCTTCTTGTCTCTCTATCTCCATATTCAACTCAACTCCTCACCTATCCTAAGGCTCAGGATCTGACTTTACAGTTCCCTTTCACTCAATCTTACGGGACTCCTCTGCCAGCGGGACTCGTCTGCCAACGTAAACCAATTCTGATACTTTCAACTCTTCCACACACTCTTTTTGACCTCTGGTGTGGATGCTTTTTTTTTTTACCTTTGGCCCACCGTCTACTGTAGAAGCTAAAAATGCTGGATGGTATATTCCCAATGTCCCTTGATTCTAGGGTATGGGCCCATGTTGCAGGTTCCCCCAGCCAGTTGCATCTGCACCAGACTTGGCATCAGAAGCTAGAGCTGCACAGAAGCAGAGCCACCAGGAACCCATTAGGTGGAGCTAGTGCTGGCAGCAGCAAATGTAGTTTTCAGAGGCAGCAGCAGTGGGTTGAAAGGCTGGAGGTGTCCTTGGGGATTGGCCCTCCTGGCATCCAGGATGGTTCAGCAGTGGTGTCTGGTGTGTTTGGTGTTGGCAGTGAGAGCCAGGTAAAATATACAACACTGGGGCACTGGAGTCTTCACAGGACCAATTGTGTGCAGTGAGATTGAGAACATTGTTTCTGGAAGTGTGGCTTCATGTCAGATTCTCCAACTTTGTGGGACACTACGTGAATTACCAATTATCTTTTAATAAATTCTTTTTCTATGCAAATTACCCCAGAGTTGATTAATGTGTATTGAAACTAAAAACTTCGATGGGTATACTTCGTTTTGACTTTTTGATATTACCTCCTCAAAACCGTATCATTTGAGGGCATTTCCTTTCCTCCCCCAGTGACAGAGGAGGCGTTGCCTCTCTGCCACACTAAGACCAGTGTCTCTTCATCACAATTTCTTAGCAACATCTCTTTTGACCTTAAGCTCATCACGGCTGTCAGCTGACTTCCAGAATCACTTTTGTATCCAGCCCCTTTCTTCTATTCTCTAAAACCTCCACTTTCACATTGGTGACCCAGTGTACTTTTCTTACCTTCGATGATGTTTGTTAGGAAATGACTGAATTAAGAAGACAGTGAGACGGGAGGGACAGGTCTGAAACTTGCTCTGAAACTTAATGAGTCTGTATATAAGCCAAATTCTCCCCATTAGTGTTAATGTTGTAACTCAAACCAGAAGGGCTAAGGCTAGAGAAAAGATGGCTTGAGGGCTAAGTTAGAAACTGGACCAACAACAGAAAGATGGATAGGTTGGCTTGTAGCAGCTGAGTTCATCATCAAGGTCTAAGAGAGATGTGTTAATATGAGCAACAGCACTTCCACAAAAGTGGGTCAGGCTCATTCTACTAACAAACAACAGATCAGGAGCATTTGTTATCTTGTTATCCTCTGAAATCTTTAGCAAAAGTCTTTTAGAAACCCTCAAATGAAGCTATATGTTGTTTGGGGGCAGAGGTCAGAGGAACAAATTTCAAGAACATATGGTCTTGCCACAAAGGAGAAACTCAGGTAGAAAAGTTGATAGAAATAGAATGGACTCTGGAGGGGTAAATGGGGAACTAGCCTCATGTTAAAAACAGGCTGTGGTGCACATCTGAGGGAGAACTTTGACATCGCTACTCTGTTTGCTCCACCAAACACAAGCTTGCTCCCTCTTCGGACTTCTTCATTGTTCACAGCTCTTCCAGTTCCAGGGAATCAGGCTCAGAACTTCCTTTCTCCTCTTCCAATACAATTTCCTTGTCTTCCTTGGCTGCAGGATGCCCCAGCCCGACACATCTGCACCAGTCTTGGCATTGGAAGATAGAAATGCATGAAAGCAGAGGTCACTGGTGCAGCTGGCACTGACTACAGCGAATAAAACTTCCAGAGGCAGCAGCAGTGGGTTCAGGGGCCATACATTCATATTACATTTTCTCAAACTTTTCTTTATCTCGATAATGACTTTAAGTCTTGACTCATCTCTTTCCTCCCTCTTTATGACACTTTGGCATTCACTTGCTTCGCCTACCAAAACTTTGGAAGCTCAGTTGTTTTGGAGCTACTTTAAATCTGCAATTTTATGTCCCCTGGTCACCAGTGATGAACCTCAGCCTTGAGTTATTCCTATTGTTTGCTTTTGGTTAATATTGTCACACCAATAATAGTTGTTAGAAAAAGCATGTTAGAAAACATACTGTGTTCGTTTCGTCTGTTTGGCTTCTCTCTTTCAGACTTTTTCTGTGCATGTATATACCAACAACCATGTGTAGCATTTGATTTTTTTGAAATGGAGTCTTGCTCTGTTGCCCAGGCTGGAGTGCAGTGGTGTGATCTTGGCTCAGTGCAACCTCTGCCTACTGAGCTCAAGCAATTCTCCTGCCTCAGCCTCCTGAGTAGCACGGACTACAGGCTCCCACCACCACGCCTGGCTATTTTTTTTTTTTTGTAGTTTTAGTACAGACAGGGTTTCACCATGTTGGTCAGGCTGGTCTCGAACTCCAGACCTCAAATGATCTGCCTGCCTTGGCCTCCCAAAGTGCTGAGATTACAGGCATAAGCCACCATGCCCGGCCAGCATTTTAAAGTTTTAAGAAAAATTGCTCTTTTTTTTTCCCCACTAAGAGTATCTCTGGACATCTTTCCGTGTCATTACATGCATACTGTATTATTCTTTCTTGAACAGCTGCATAGTGTTTCCTTGTATGAATGTACGTACTTTAATTTATTTTTCTAATTTAATATTTAGGTTGCTTCTCATTTTTTGCTACTTCAAACAATGCTGCAATAAATAACCTCTGCATGTATCTTTTTGCACCTGTGTTTTTCTGTAGGATAATTTCCCAGTAATGGGTTTGTTAGTTTAAAGGATCTGTGCTTTGTACTATAATCCCAGTACCTTGGGAGGCCGAGGCAGGTGGATCACACCTTGAGCTCAGGGGTTTGAGAACAGCCTGGGCAAGAGAGCGAGATGTGTCTTTACAAAAAATACAAATATTAGCTGAGCGTGGTTTCACATGCCTGTAGTCCCAGCTACTCGGGAAACTGAGATGGGAAGATTGCCTGAGCCCAGGAGTTGGAGGCAGAGATCACACCACTGCACTCCAGCCTGGGCAAGAGAGAGAGAGACCCTGTCTTTAAAAAAAAAAAAAAAAGGAAAGAAAAAAAACGGGATCTGTGCTTTTAAAATACTGATAGATAATGCTAAATTTCTTTCCAAAAATATTATGGCAACTTATACTGTTACTATATTTGTATGAGAGCGTGGTTCTGCTCTAACTAAGTATTAGCCTCATCTAGGGTCTCCAAACACTTGGGCATACCTAGTATTCATTTTTTATCGGTTATCTATTTCACTGCCTACAGAACACTGACAGGCCCTTCATACTCCTGAGACTTACTAATTTAATCCTGTGCTTCTGGACTCAGAAACTGATCTCACCTTCCCCTCTGTCATCTTCAATGTGATGGCCTTTCATTCTCTTGCTTGTTGCTTCATTATCTCAAGATTTCTGCTGCAGCTTCACACATTACATCTGCATTAAGGAAGAGAGAGGGAAGGATGGTGCTAGCTGCATCTGTCCTTTTTATTAGGAAAGTAAAGCCTTCTTACAAGTTCCCCAGTAAACTTCCCCTTACATCTTTTTGGCCATAACTGGGTCCTTGGTCATTTCTAGCTGCAAATGGAGATTGGGATATTTAGTATCTAGCAAAGTGGAACAAGATGGTCACGAATATGTGTAACAATATTGACTTATTGTTTGAGCCGAGGCGTGTTGCCACCCAGAATAAAATAAACGTTCTGCTAGTATGGAAGAAGGGAAGAACGGATATTGAGTAGGAACTCACAGTATTTACCAACAATATATATTTGCTTAATACATATTATTGAATGCATAGTATAAGAATGGGGTCAGCAACCTGCCACCACACTCTCCAATTAATGTAACTCTGGATTAATGAATTATTCAAAGTCATAATTGGTTTCTAAGTTACAAAAGCTGGATATCTGAATCCAGAATTGTATTGTGTCCTGATGGGGGCCACAGAGTACATATACCATGGTTGAGTGAAAGTTTGTTCTCATTTGGATTCAAATTGATTTTGTCATCTCTGAGGGGCAGATGTTATGCATCAAGCAAGTGACAGATTGCAGCTTTAATTTAAACAGTAAGTAAGATTTAGTTATAATATGCTTATAGTTATTGTAGAAAAAAATCCAATGATGTCACCCAAGTCCTTTCTGGATTTGAAGAAAATTTTTTTTTAATTGATAAAGAAAGCAGAGGACAGTAAGATACTAACAGGCCCCTGAACAAATGGTGAAGACAGTAGTGATAAGTGTCTGCGGACTGAGATTTGGAATGAACGGCACCAGTGACAGTGACAAGATTAAGGTAGTGGAAGCTGCGGAGGATAAAATCAAAAGAAGAAAATAATCATGATGTGTAGGAGGACAAGGCCAAAGGGAGGTGTAAGGTGGTGCAGCTGGGAGCAGCCCGCTTGTCCCCCAGTTGGTTTGTCTCTGCAACCTGGTTAAGCCCTATGTCAGAGGGACAGGTATGTGTGTTTGCATTTGAGAGAGTTATGTCATGAAGCAGGAAAATTCAAGCAGCCATGTCCTTTGATTTCTTCTTTTCCTTCTTTTCGAGGTTAAATCTCATCTAGTAAAGTGCATGAAGTACTTTAATCCTAAATGCACATATGGTGAATTTTTACCTATGTGTACAGTTTTGGGAACTACTTCCTGGATTGAGCTATAGAACACTCCTTCAAGTCCTGGAATCGTGAAGAAGTTCAGCAGGACTAAGGTCTGCTAACCAGTGGGTTTAAAAACAACACGTATATCACCTTTATCACTACCATAGAACTCACAAACTTGAAGGC